>NC_089912.1:78108633-78743633 GCF_040182565.1 Anser cygnoides | reverse complement strand
AAATAAATAAAACAATATATTAGAAATAAATCGTTAATCACAGAGTTCAAGGTAGTCATCTGCTTTGTGACTAGCACATACAGCTACAACACAGTAAGTAGTAAGCTTGAAATTTCTCAGTACAGCACAGTATTAAATATATCAATATAACAGTTGCTGTCACTGTACTTGGAATACTGTCTTATTAGACACACTGTTGATCAAGTGTTATTATAACAACAACAACAAAAACAGTGCTGCATGAAGTCTTCATGTTTAAGTACCACAATTAAGAACAGAGAAATGCAGTTCATTCATTACAGAACCTTTTCGGGAAGTTGATTTTTTCTAATTCTTATTGTAATTGCATTGTTCTAATCCTGTATTATAAAGGCAGCTGCTTGCCTATCATTTGTACTTTCCTCGTTAATCCTGACTCAGTGAATTAACCTTTAATTACAGCCGTTAAAATTGAAATGAGCCTCTTGTCTGGCTGGGGCTGCCCCCTTCCAGTGCATGAGACTGATGAAAATTTTTAGGGTCAGTGAATATGTCCCACGTCATGTCTGATAGATGCTAAAGATGTGAGGAGGTAAATGTTACCTTAGAAAGATGTGGTTGAAATTTTTAAGAGCTAGGTTTTATTGACAAAATAACACAAAAATACAGCTTAGATTCTCTCTCTCTTCTGTCTGAGTTAGTGTAACACATAAACAGACAAACTCTATTTTCCATACACCATCACGGCATGTTTACAGAATAACTTACGGAGTCATCATCGTCATGTATTACACATGATTTTTAACAACATAGCACCAACTCTGTTTTTAGCAGTCCTATTTTAAGGAGCATAATATACTTATTTTTCATGTTGGAAAGAAAAAGAAACATTACTTTGAATTCTTTTGCAGATGTAAGCATCTAATTCTCAAAAAAAAAAAATTAGTTTTAAGGAAAGTATTGACTTTTAATGGAAGGAATAACAAAGATCAAGGGGCTCCTCAAAGTAATTTATCTAAAGGAGCTTCTTTTTTAACAGCCTCCCCCCCGCCCCCCCGGCTCCGAATTTCATTTCTCTTTTATATGTAAGATTTTGATATTTTAACTGCACTTACTTCATAGTTTTAGCACTTTTCACTTTTAAATACAGTATTTGAATATTACATTAAAGTTTGTCAGTCCAAGACAAGAAAACAGTGAAACAGCATTAAAGAAGGTGCACTACTAACCAAAGACCTGGTTAATCTGTATACATTTTAAGTAATGTTTAAGTTATTTAAAAATGATACATTAATACATATACATACATATATATCTACACAAGTGTATACATATGCATATAAAAATAAAAGAATCAATCTGGAAAACATCTAGTACTAAAACACACAGTAATCAACTAAATCAATGAGATTATCCATAGTAATAGTAAATATGCCTCCCAGACTGGGCATACTTTCATTTGTGCCAGCATGTCATATCAAGGATTTATTTCTGACTCAGAAGAAAGAGAGGTCGATCCTATTTGAACTTTCAAATTAAATTCTCTAACTTGTTTGAAAGGAAAGAAGCTGAATGTGCTTAATTCTTGAATGTAAAGTTTGCTAAGTATTAATGCATTTGTAAACATAAGATGGGTATTTTTAAGACCTGAACAATAATAAAAGTTAAAAATATTGATAAATGGATTTCTAATTAAAGAGTAAAAATGTTAGTTTAAAAATAGTGTTATAGCAGTTTTTAAAAAATTAAGCTATCATTTTTTTAAGTGTGTAGAAGTAATTTATGGAAGGACATAACTTCAAATATGTAATGTAACGGATGTGTTGCATTACCATTTTAAGAACACCATCTGCTACAGCAATTTTTATAAACATGGAAAAATAAATCTAAGTATATGGGAGGTCTTTGTTTCATTCCTTCTCTTTCTTGGCAATGGTTAATATCTGCTGATGAGCAGCTATATTCATTTGTAGCTCTCCAAGTACTTTCCCAAGGTGAGTAAGCATCATTATCCTCATTTTTCAGATGGAAAACTAAAAGATTAAGTTACTCCCTCCAGATCACACAGCATGTAGTAAGCCAAAAATAGAACTCATTTTCCATATGTAACACCCAGTTCTGTATCCACTGGACCAGGCTGATTTACCACAAGCATCAGTCACACCTAATCAACTAAATAGCTGAATTTTGGGTGCACAAAAAAAAAGTTGCTTTTTAGCTGTTGCCTTTAAGACTTATTTTCACTTGTTTCATAGGTGCAAATTTTCCATCTTACTAACATGGTATTTGCAAAATTTGTTTCAGGCGAGCATAATGTTAGTTACAAAGCTTGTATGGCACAGCTTAGAGAAAAGTGGAAGCAACACCCATAGTTTAAAAACTGTTCCACATGGAAAAATCTTCATCTTAAGAAATGAAGTTGGACAAAGAACTCTGCAGAACTCTACAAACACTCTGCCTAATGTACAAGTGTGGTCAACAATGCAAACAAGTTATAAGGTTGCACAGGGATAGCATGCATCTAGCATACCTTACCCACCAACCCCTTCCTCCCCCACCCACCCCAACAAACTCCCCCAATTCCAATCATTATATAAAAAGGTGGGCTTCAAAAAAAGTATAACATAAACACTTCATATGCAGGAAGAAGCTCTCCTATGGTGAGACACCAAAAAGATAAGACATTACGTACAAGAAGGTAAAAATAAGAGGTCAAATAGTAAACTACATAAAATGATACCAACACCATAAGCTCGGGCTACTGTAACATAAAACCACTACAAAAACATGATGAAAAAGAAGATGTGGCTAACATTCAAAACTGAGAAAAGAAACAACTTTTATCCGACAATAAAAATATATCAGTGTCTCAAGAAGGACTATATGTATTTACACAAATATAAAAATAATTACTTAAAAAACAATGATAATTACTCAAACTACCTCTACAAACCCAGGGCAGAATAGCAAGAATCTATTTAAACCATTCCATACAGTCTGCTCCTGTCACTAGTGATTGCACTATAGCTCTTTCATATCATTAACAAGTTAATTCTGATGACATAGCCATTCCCGAGGTAAGAACACAAGAAGAGCTAAGACCAGAGCTTACACAAATTACAAATAAATCTAGTTATATAATAATTAGTGTTAACGAAGCTTTGAAAAAATAAAGCTCATGAAGCAGAGTGCATGCCAATAACTATTTGGAAGAACTACTTTTCATTTCTCTACTGTAGGATTTGCAAATTCTTAAGCACCTCAAGCTAACCTTTCCCACAAACTGCATAACAGACTACACTGATGATATAATCCATTATTGCAGTTCCTGTGTTCCCAGTACTTCCAAGAAGAGATCCTTTACACAAGGACAGAATATACTTCAGAGACAGTCGTAATACTTGCTATAGTGGAATTAGACTGAATAGACAGAGTAATCTAAATGATAAGAATGTTTTGCCCTGCCAATATTACCTCAAAAACCGAGAAATCAAAATATCATTTAAGGGGTGATCCTATTCTAAAAGTATCTCTATTTGAATACTGGGGGAGTTCATGTTTACTGTTTTTCAAGGAATTCCATAAGTATGCTAAATTTGAAATTAAATGTATTTATCACCTGGCTTGACAGGTCTGCAGCTTGACCTTGACTTTTGTCAAAAGCTATTATTTCTGCTCTACGCATCACCACTCTAAAGAAGTTCTCAAAGTGGATCCTAGTTAAGAGTTCTGTGGAAGATTCAGGGGACAGGAAACTGTATGATTTACTACTCCTTTCCTAAACAGATTCCGTGGAATTCTGAGCAGAAGAAAATAATAAAAACCTATTATAGATAATACTTTCAAGAGAATACACTGAATATACCAAAGAAAAACAGTAAGTAAAGCAGTACCACTTCTACAACTATGACATAACTCAATATGCATAATAATTAACGAAAAGGCTAAATTATTGCATCAAATATGTTTTCTATAAGTAACTCTTCACCACAAGAGCCTTCCCCTCTTTTGCTGTATGCTTTTATCATGAACATCTCTTATCATTCAGCCTTGATGTTTTCCCCAAATTATCATGCACTGGGGGCAAGGAACATACCTCATCTTCTCCTCTCAATACCTACTCATCTCAACATATACTTCCGTACAGCTTTTTGCTCCATCCAACTGCTGCTGCTGCAAAAGCTCATATCCAACTGTCAGTTCTCCCTTGCACTAACACCTTTCTGAACTATAACAAACTTCTTGCTACCAAAGTAGTATTCCCTCCTCAATATTTTTTTCTGAAGTATATATATTTTTAATTATCATATATAGCATGCTTAGGGCTCTAGATGTTTAGGGAACCAGTTGCTCAATCATTTTTACTATCTAAAGTCCATATGAGAGAAGAACAGGTGGTTCAGCTTTTTTCTCATCAGTTGTGTTACTGTAGGAACATATGATGACTCCCCTCTAGCTTCTCTGTCTGAAACCATACCCATCCCCTTTCCTCCATTAACCATTCCTGCTCACAGTATTATTTCTTCCAGCACATTATAACCCTCCCTGTCATTTGTGAGTTTTGCTTTTTAGTCCATCTTTTCTCTCTTCAAAAATTTCCATTTAAGGGATGACACACATTTCTGGTGTTTTCAGATACCCATTTTACATTGGTAGCTTGCAGATGTCTCACTTCTTATTTTTAATTGGTACTATATCTTCACTTATCTTTCAAGCCTTCAAGGGTATTTCACTATCTAAAACTCATTTGATTCCAAATGCATGAGTTCTGTGTGCACATGCACAAAAGCCTCAGGAGTAGCCTCCGGTGACCATAGTTACCTGTTTCAGATGGCCCACTTGAAGGTAGACTACACATACCAGGGCAGAAGCATGAACATGGATTTACTATGTTTTCCATATACAATAGGAAAAAAGTTATCTATAAATTACCAGAAGAAAAAATTATTTTTCCTGGAGTAAACTATAATATGCTTATGTGTGTCTTTATATGACAGGTAAATGTTTTATGTGAAAACATGAGTCATAAAACCTAGCGAGCTGTGGGACAAAGTATCAGGTTGTACACTGTAGTTGCTATCCAGGGATATTTTGTTTTTGTAGGTTTGAAGAGATCTAGAGCATTACTGTAAAACACTTCTAGTATTTATGTTTTCTATAATGTTCAGCAGCTATGAATGTAGAGTTATAAGTTTTCTAAAAGCTGTATCCAATTACAGTCCTGAATGATTTGAATAATAGACTGCCTGACATATTCAAGATAAGTGGCTGCTACATTTCTTTGATATTAGGGTCATATACTGTACTTATCTATTTTTACTCCATGCTCTCCATTGCCTAGTAATAAATTAATTTCTCTCTGTTAGTTTGGCATGTGCCCTACAGTTAAATTCATTTTCTCTCCAATTGAAGGAAGAAAAAGTTTTCTGAAGTATGACAACTATTCTTCTTATTTTTGGAACTAGTGGCCACGGATTAAATTCAGAATACTACTTTAAGAGAGACATTCCCACATACAATCTTAAAAGCTGTTTTTACATTTTAATTTTTAGAAAATTACCTGATGGTGTTGAACAACACATGTATACAAAACTTTTAATGATATGGATATCATTTGAAAGAATAATTTTTAACTTTAGTATTTCATTTTTTTCATTCCCTGGAACACAAAACACTGCAAAGGACCTCACGGACATCTGCAACTACTATCAATGGCAATGACAGTTATAAAACAGGTAATCACTATGCAGGCAGCAACAATTAGTGATGATGTAACTTAGGTTGCTTCCAAAGCAGGAAGTATGAGGAAATAGTCCAGCTTCTTCACTGATTACGTATTTTACCAAGAACTCAGTAGTACCAAGAAAGAAGCATTTTGTGGAATCAATCCTTTTATACAGAACTTCCTTTGTTCAGCCTATACCTTCCAGCTCTTTCTAACACATCACTTGATTGCAGCTACCTTCTGAAGAACTGGGGGAAGCAATAACTTACGGTTATCATGAGGAAAGCAAGCACACATGTGGGAAGTGGAACATGTTCATGTATTTTAGATGAAGAAAGGACTCCAGACATTGGTGAACAAGTGCTGTTCTCAAGCACCCAACATTACTGATCGCCATTTTTAACTTACCGTCAAAGATGATAATTCTGAAGTACCAGAATGACCAGAATCATTCTTAAGCTAGCCTCAGAGCAAGAGAAACAGATGACAGCCTGTGTTTTGACCTGTTAAGGTCTTAAGAATAGCAAACAAGAAATTGTGGCATTGCAACCACTGAAATAACTGCATAATTAAAGGCAGGCTTTCTGCCTAGCACTGCATACTGCACCACAGAGTAACTGATACAAGACAGCACCAGGCATTTTCAGACTGTGTGACACGTGAATTGACTATGCACCAGGTAAAGTGTGTGTCCAAATTGTTACTGGCCCGCTTGGAATTTAAATTGTATCACAGTTCTCTCAGGTTAGGCTAATACCCACCACACTCTCTGCAAGTTTATCTTTTAAACACAAGAACTTAAAGCCTGTAAATATAAAACTGAACAATTAGCTAAAATCTTTTATTTCTTAAGTAAAATAATTTCTTGCACCTTCTTTATAAGTATTTAATAACTATATAATTTTGGAAATGTATTGCTCCCAAAGCCAACAAAAAGTACCTTAACAGAGATTATTAAATTTGCATTGTAGGTTCTAGATACCAGCCATGTAAGAAACAAGGCTAGGCTAAAAAATGTCCATGCCTCTTTTATTTTCTTCTTGTCACTCCCACAAACTTTCACAAGGATTTGTATCGCTCCAATCCCTTATTAAATTGCAAATTTAAATTGGACAAAAAAAAAAAACACAAAGCAAACAAACAAAAACCCTACATTAAAATAAAATAAAAAATAAAATAAACAAGACCAAGAACACAAACTACTATCCTTTCCACCAACAAAGGAATGCCCTCCGTGACTTTGCTAACCTTAATTATACCTATAGTTTTGAGATTCCCTAATGGAAAGTGCTACAAAGCAGAAAGCACTAACTGAATGAATCATGACACATACTGATACACCACTGATTGTAAATCTATACCCTTTTTATTTGCACCCAGGGGCTATGATTTGTACACTCATGAAAAATTACTTCCAAGTAGCAAATGTCATAATTGGAGTCATGTATGGTAAATAATTGGGCTGAGAATTAACAAGTATGTGATTTTATGTAGCTTATTTTTGATACTGCAGCAACTAGATGATTTGAAAGATTTCTATAGTTTGGATGCTTAATTTGTAAATACACATTTCCCTAAGGCAGAGGAGGAAAAAAAAAAAAAAAGAAAAACAAATTGAAAGAGAAGGTTAAAATCCTTGAAGGCATCCTTCTTAAATATGCAATATTCATTCTTTTCTCCACCTTCCAGAATGTAACGAATCCAAAAAAGCTGCCAGACCTGCATGTAAACCACAATTTCATGCAGGACCTTTACAGGAGAAAGTATTTCCAAAAAATCACTTTGTTGACTGCCTCAAAAATACAAAATGCTTAAATTAAGACACCTCCCTCTCCCCTTTTTTAAAGGCTACTTACATCAATGACCGATGAACCTGACAGACTTAATCCCTCTAGGTCTGCTGTTAAACTTGGGGACAAAACAGCTGCTGTAGGAACTGCCACAGGAGTTGTCACAGGGTAGACTAGAATTAGAAAGGCAACTGACATTTAACTAAAAATACAAATAAAAGTAATGGGAAGGACGATAACTTATTTTCATTAAGTTTAAAAAGATTTTATGTCTTGATCTAATTATTTCATGCTCACATCTCCTAATCATAGAACATTATTTTCTCCAGACATAGCAGACATGCTCAATATAAACAATGAAAATATAAATAAAACTGATAATAAAATATATATTAATAAATAAAACTGATAATAAAATACAAATAAAACTACATGTATAGATGACACACATTTTTTACATTGAAGATATTTTGCTCTTCTTTCTGACTTTTTCACTCCATTTTATCCTTCAATCTGATCCACACTGTGCAGCACATTTTCAATATGAGTTATGTGCAAAGTACATATTAATGCAATTCTAACATTTGTTGCACACATAGAAGAAAATCTGAAGACCTGCGCTACAAACCATAGAAAAAAAGTGCACTAGCTCTACTGTACCCTTCCAAAACTACATTTTAATCTGTTTTTTGAAATTGATATTTTTAGTACCTTGTTATAGTAGCATAATTGCTTCATAAATTGCACAGATGTTGTAAAAGAAACATCCATTGTTACCTGAGGAAATAAGCCCACTTTAACAGAAAACAAATCTAGATATACAAAATTCTCAAAAAAGATGTTTTACATCCCAATGCATTCCAAAATTTTAAACTAATTTTCAGTTCTATAATAAACAAAATGATGTATTATAATAAATATGCTTAAAAAAAAGTTGCTAGTCTGAGCAATATATGTATATATTTTTTTTGGTCAGGAAGCTGGGACAATAAATGAACGGAATCAATGTTTATGACATTTAAAATTTCACTGAGTCAACTGAATTGAATATACACCATAGAAAAAATAAGGCTTCAATCAATATACTTACAGTCGTCTAAATCTAAGAGAAAAACATCTTGTTTACTTGGAGTTTTTCTATCTTGCGCAGTTTTTTCTTCTTTCTGTCAAAATAGATGAATATTTCATCTTTTACCATATCAGCAAAAGAATGGTCTTTTATACTTCTATAGCGGCAAAGTGTATTTTCATTGCTTTAAAAGAAAAATGTGTCCATTTCCAGAACTTAGCATTCAAAGAATTCACCTATTGAGACAGAGTTCTTTGTACACATAAGCTGAACCCAAGCTCTACATTTAAGCTATATTTCACTCCTCTGAAGCCCATCCTTTGGTCTAATATTAATAACAGTAACAACTGTTACTGAAAGACAACTTTTGCTGACAGATCAGATGCTTCTGGTGATACCATTAGAGACAGAAACGATTTAAAAAAAAATATTCTATTTTTGTATGAAAAACAGGGCAAAAACACATCATAAGGAAGCAGTATGATTTGCGCTTTTCTAGAAGGATGGAAACCTGTCCTATCATGTAATGGGATACTACTTAATTGCTGGAGAAAGTCAACAAAAAGTTTCTTTTTTGTCACAAAAAAAAATATGTAATTTTAAGCTGTAAGATGAATTCTAATACAAAAATTGCCAGTATTGTCAGCATACTATTGCAGAGTAGAGTAGTAATAGAGTAATCTCAGTGACTTGGCTTACATACAATTTCAAAAAATTTGTTGCAATACAGCTAAATAAAAAGTTACAGACATGCCTCATAAGAGTGAACATTGGTCGTATCTACAGAACATCTAGACAGAGATGATTCAAGACAGAGTTTAATGAGTCACAGCTCAAAATGGGCTCCAGATACTGTGGATTAGTAAAAATGATTGATCTTCGGACACTGACAGAGTCTGGACACAGTACCCACTGGATGCTCATAAGACAGTTTTTCATCACGCTATTCCCAATCCACTCTTAAGCCTCCTTTGTCTGGATCAGCTGCAGAACTCTGCCTTTGGTCTGTCTCTCTGGCTCAGTCACCAGACAGCAGGCTTCATCATTCTTTCAGAGAAATTTGTCAACTGCCCTTAGACCTTAAGACTGCTCATTACTCAAGCTACTGCAAGAATTTAAATGTAGTCTTTCCAGGAGTTCCACTTCCATGAGCTTTTTAGTTTACCAGTTCTGTCTTCAACAGTCTGTGACAGCCAAATCCATACACACGTGTATTATTCTTTTAGCTTTTCTAATCAGTGAAACGGATCTACACAAAACACTAAAACTCCATAAGCCCATCCTGGGCTCCCTTACTTAAGCTTTACTTACAAGCTGTCACAGTCCTTTCAGGCACTCACAATACAACTTCCTAAAGGAGCCTGGAGACCCTCTCAAAAGCTCAGCAGCTAGGTTCATTTTCTTTGATTGTCACCATAAAGCAAAATGACCCCTCTTTTTTTTCCCTTTCTTATAGTCTCTCAGTCTTACGGTCAGTTGCAAGCTAACACTAATGCTGGGTTCATTTTTTCCAGTTTTGTGAGAATTTCCATGGTTCCCTCTGAAGAACACACAAGAAGCCATGTTAATGTTCTCGCTAGGTTAAGCCATTGATATTAATGACTACTGGGTTTACGTAGGACAAAATGACACTGCTCCTCATTTTCTTCCAATTAAACCCAAGGCTCAACCGTATCTTGGGCTGCATCAAAAGAAGTATGACGAGCAGGTTGAGAGAGGCACTGGAACAAATTGTTTACAGAAGCAGTGGATGCCCCATGTACAAGACTATGTTGGATAGGGCTTTGGGAGACCTCGTCTAGTGGAAGGTGTCCCTGCCCATGGCAGGGGAGTTGGAACTGGGAGATCTTTAAGGTCCCTTCCAACTCAAACTATTCTATGATTCAAACAGACAGTATTCACTTACATGGTCATTACAGATGTGCTTTAGTTATTCTGGAAGGAGAAGACTTGTGGACAGAGTAGAATGGAAGTCACTTTTATTTTTATTAGATCAACATACTTGAACGGTCCTTACTACTACAGTATTTGAGTGTTGTATTATCACTGATTTATTTGACCCATGACATCCCTCTGGACCATGGCAATATTACAAAAAAATATATTTAAAATGGTCCTAATATGATTCCATTCCCTATATGACTTGTCCAGAACTACTGAGGGACTCTGTTGAAAAACCATCTCTCCTGAGTGCCACTTTGGTCAAAACCACAAGACTTAATTTTTTCTTCCAATGAGGTTACTGACAATTTATTTGACTGCTTTTCGCTATTTTTCCTCATCTGTGAAATGAAGGTATACAGTATACTTTATAAATGACAGGTGCTAGTTGAATTATGTGCTTACTTTAATTTCTGCACTATGATCTTATTTGAATTGTGAGTTACTTCAAGTCTGTGAAGTCTCAGAGAAATTATGTAACAATTATTTTAATCAATAACAAGTCTTTTTTTAAGCTCCATGTTGTGAATATTCAGCCATGAAATACATTATCTGTAACTCTTTTACTGCACATTATGTATCACAACTGACTTAGTGTGTTAACTGTAAAATCTCGGGACACCTGAACATAATCAAAGAAAACACAGTTAAGCAAATAGATTAGAAAAAAAATCCCAACTCTCTCACTTTCTACCTCCACCTATTCATAAGGTTAATTTCTTCCATCAACTACAAAATAAGGTTCAAAGATTATTTTTAGCTAGTTGTAATATGTGCTCCTCTTTCCAGTAGGGAAGGGATTTTCACATTCCCTTTTATTATGCAGCCAATTAAAATCTATAAAAAGTGGCTCACTCATATGAGAGGATACCACAAGGATAAAAATTTTGAATGTGCTTGAGTTTTGCTAACAACAATATTGCCCAGTAAAAAAAGTTTAAAAAAAATATTAGGAGTCAGATTCAAGACATTCTCTTATTGTTCATCTGTTTACTGAAGACAGTTAAGGTAAGACATTCTATGACGCAAAGAACATAGAAAACATTTTTTATTTTTTTTTCCTGTTATTTATCATTCTAAAGTGGTTACTCAGTACAACACAAAGCTTGATATGTAAATTTATAACATAAAAATGTATTTATGCACTGATTTTGAATCTATGACGTGATTCATCTTTAGAACTGAAAAATATTTCACAGATCTTTTTATATTTCAAAATAAAATAAAGATGCAAGTACAGAAACATTACATTGAGGTAATGCATGGTAAGAAAAACTTACACAGCACACGTTATCAGTACACTGTACTTAAGTATAATCAGTTTACTGTAAAACACACAAACAAAAACAAACAAAAAACAAAGCAAAAACAAACAACCCTATCATCTGGGAAATGTAAAATCAGAGGCAAACTAAATCAAGATAAAGCTAATACTAAAGTATACTGAAGTCTTATTTTCTACTTCAGTCAAGTGTGTCAAGCTTAAATAAATACTCAGCTAATTCTGTGTGTACACACTCACATAGATACACACATGCGTATACATATTGTGCTAAAACACCAAAGAAATCTAGTTAAATTTGTCTTGTCTATTAGACATGTGATTATTTTTTCTTTTATTTTTCAAAGAAAAGAAAATTGATTGGCTTTCTAGGAATAATAAATAGCCAATGACTGCAACAAACACTATCAACAGATATTTCTATTGAATGGAAAAAGCTTTGCATTCCAAATCAAGACAATAAAAAGGTTCTGACGTGTCTGGCATTTCCCTGTAACATATATTTTTTTTTTGTATTTTTTTTTCCTTGAAATAAATCTATAATATAACCCAAACAGTTTCCTACCAGGAGAGCTCACTACAGGAAAAGCAGAATACTAAACAAAGAAGTTAAGCTATATTCCATCAAACATTTCTCCATTTGCAATTCATCTTGGTAATAGAGATAGAACCTGGTAAATGCATATAGGACTTGAAGCAGGAGATTTCTCTTGCTCAATGCATAATTCATGTGCTCCGCCTGCAAAGTGTGTAAAATGAGAATTTCACACCGCAGCATGAGCCATGGAGCTGCAGAGAAAAGGCAGATGAAATCATATTTTGCTGTGTGAATTTTATTTCTTATCCTCCCAATATTTATACAAAACCATCATTGACAATCCAAATGCATTGACAGATCACCCACTGTTTCCATTGTGTTAGCACTTGAAAAGAGATCAGGCAGAAAGATAGACAATTTGTTTTTGTATATTTTTTAAATAGTGGATCAGGTTTTTAACAGCTGAGTGACTGTATTATACTTGTATAAGGAGGTCAATAGTAGCTGATTTTAAAATCCCACTGTAAAGACATTTACTTACATATGCATCCTGAAATCTGCATTTTAGCTCCACAGTATTTATGCTCAGAGTATGTCATGTATCTGAACACCTCAAACTACCCATATTTCAAAATGATATAAAACACTGCAGCACAAGAAACTGACTTTCCTACTCACTGCAGCTCAGTTATGGTGAACAAAACAGCATTTTCAAAACAATTCTTCGCAAAAATAAATATGAAAGTATTAATAATATATTCAGAAAAAAAATCTGCTTTTGTAACCTATTTTTCTGCTTGTAAATGCATGGATGCATACACAAATTAAGCTCCCATGTGAGTGTAATCAAACCTTGTTTATTACGAAGATTCTGCTAAATGTGGCAATGGTAACTAACAAAACACAGAGAATGGTAGTCAGCCCTCAGAACATTATCTGTGTAACAGAGTTCATAACATGTGGCAAACTAACTACTCCTCTTATCAATATGTATTTCAGAAGATATTTTTAGTTTTATCTATAAGGATATAAAATCTTTATATCTAAGGATATAAAATTTCCCCACCTATGCTAACCAAATTAAGAATGTCCCATAGTAGAATAATATAAGCAATGTTTTTTCCAACAAAATCTTTCAGTAGAAAAATATGCATTTCTGAGGGCCTGGATGAGATTCTGCTTCCTGATGGAAAGAAGCAGAAAAATTACAAGGTTTTCATGGAAGTAAAATAAACACGGGTGGTTCTTGTAAAATATACTTTGATACAAGGGCTCCACTCAAGACTTTATCTGAAATGTTCTTTAAACATTGTTAACTATTGCTTTTCTTTCCAACTTGGAAGGACTGTCAAGGTTATCATCAGTTAGCTCACCCGATGATCACAGGGCTCAAAATGTGTAACTCTCCAAAAATCTGTTAAGCTACTTAGAACAACAGTCACGTTGAACACAAAATACGTGTTTCTCCCCTCTACACCCTCACCTAATTATGCTTCTGAATAGAACCAAATATCAGAAACACTCGAGGTATAAACTCAAGCATCCAACATCAATTAAACTGAAGCTAACTCTATAGTCCTAAAGATTAACAGAGTACAGTGGAAGTCCTCTATGTTCAAGAGCCCCTCACTCCTAATTCATGTATAACTAATCACAGAATCACAGAATTTAAGGGGTTGGAAGGGACCTCGAAAGATCATCGGGTCCAACCTCCCTGCCAAAGCAGGTTCCTTAGAGTAGGTTGCCCAGGTAGGCGTCCAGACGGGCCTTGAATATCTCCAGAGAAGGAGACTCCACAACCTCCCTGGGCAGCCTGTTCCAGTGCTCCGTCACCCTCACCATGAAGAAGTTCTTTCACATGTTGGTGCGGAACTTCCTGTGCTCTGTCTTGTGGCCATTACCCCTTGTCCTGTCCCCACAAACCCCTGAAAAGAGGCTGGCCAAATCCCTCCGTCTCCCACACCTCAGGTATTTATAAACATTGATGAGATCCCCTCTCAGTCTTCTTTTCTCCAGGCTGAACAGACCCAGGTCTCTCAGCCTTTCTTCATAGGCAGGATGCTCCAGGCCCCGTATCATCTTTGTGGCCCTCCACTGGACTCTTTCCAGGAGATCCCTGTCTTTTTTGTACCGGGGAGCCCAGAACTGGACACAGTACTCCAGGTGAGGCCTGACCAGGGCAGAGTAGAGGGGGTATGTATATATATACATATACATATATATATATATATACACACACACACACACCGAGGTATATGTATGTGTGTGTATATATATATATATATGTATATATAAACTTCACAGTTTTCATATACTAGTCCATCAGCCATGTTAACAGTTTCCTAGTGAAAAAGAATTCAAGGAACATAGTTATTTAGCTTTTGGATAGTGAACTCTATGCTATCTTATCGATTATCTCCCTGCCTCCTTTTTTTGCTGCCATGTACATAATTTTAATATTTGCTTTTTTTTTTGTGAGATTTAAAAGATCTGCAATTTTTCAATTCTACATTTTGACTCTAATCAAGTCTTCTGTCAATGGCTTATAAACTTCTTTTGTTCCTAGCACATTTCTTTTTAGGTTCTTCTTAAACAAGTAAGGCTTTAATCAAGTATCTATTCCTGCAAGGTTCTTTTTCTTCTCTTAAGATCCAAGGGCTTGACAATTCTCCATTGACTTCAACAAAACAATCCCAAACAAGCTTCTTGGACATTCCGGTTCTCCTACTACTCAGTAATTGACTTCACACATTCTTGATCGCTGTTTTAAAATACAAAATGCTTCTTTATGCTAGTAGTCCTCACATATCCTGTGAAAGAACCAGAACAGCTTAAATAATTCTAGTGAAAGAAATAACGAAAGCTGGCCCTGATATTTTGAGAAAAATGGACAAATGCAGCAGAGAGAACACAAAGTTGTTTGAATACAGTTTTGTAGTGGCTGCTCAGAGCTAAGCAGGTCAGAGTACGTATTATTTTCTGGTGGAAATATCTGTGCTACTATGAGGAGCTGCAAACTCTTAGAATTAATTCATGCTCCACCTAGCACCAAAGAGCTCATTCTGAGAGGACTTGGCTTCTCTACTGGAAAAAAAAGAGAAGAACCTTACTTTCTCAGTTAAAGGAAATACACTTAAACAGTTTAATAAACTTACAGATTCCCTCAACTATTTGATACACACTTGTCAAATAGCTTCTACAACTGCATCAAATGCAACAGAAGAGGCCTGTTTTGACTACTCAGCAGTCCATACTGGAATCCTGATTGAAATATGCCAGTTTGATTTAAAATGCTTGAGTATCACTTTATTTTCAACACTGTATACTGATATTAAAATGGAAACTTCTGAGTTACAATTCTAACCTACAAATGTTATAAAGTATATAGAATGAAAGGTAGGGGAAATCTTTGAAAATGGAAAAATAACTTCCAGAAATTCTTTTATCATATTCTCCTAACAGATTTAGAGTAAGGTTCCTCATTCATCTGTTTTTAATGAAAGATAGATAAATAGAATTCAGTTCATGGTAGTAGACTTAGGTCTACAATGTTGGCTCGAGTAAAATGAACTTCTAGCCTCTTTCTCTTCCCTAAGGTAAGCAATTAAAACTTAGCTGACACATAAATGGTTCTGTTGAACACTTTTGTATCTTCACATATTTCAGCATTCATTATGAAAAAAAGATACTTGAAAGTTTGCTACCTCAGAAATACAGTAAGAAACCAAATATAATTTGAAGTAATGGAACATTTATATGCCTTATTCCTATTAAAAAGAGAACAATAAATGTTGATTACTCATTAGGAATATTAATTCTACTAGCCTATGTACACGCCTCAAGTATAGATGCATTAACTGCACTGTTCTTAATTTTAACAGGAAATTTTAAAAGAAAGCCACTGGTTCCACTTAATGTCTTCAAGCCCGTAAGAAACTCTTCATATCAGACCCAGGTCCTGTAGTAATTAGGATTCCATTTTATACAATTAACATCCCAAATCAGGCTGCTATTTCTGTGAAATACCCACATACATATGTTTTCACTAATGAAAAAGTAAAAAAATTAGGTTCCCTTATTTTTTATCTATCTGGTGTAAAAGTATAACAGAATTAAAACCAAAATACAGTTTTCATTGTAAAGTATTCTTACTTAAACTATCAAATAGTTGTTGTTTTGGGATGGGTCTTTTATGAAAGGTCAACAAATATTTTCAAAAATTATTTTTTTTTTAGATATCCATAAAATCACAACCCATCTCCATTCCCTCAGAAAGAAATAAACAAATTATTAGATGCATCTTTTAATGTTTAATATACATATTTATATATATCTGTATGTAATCTTTAACATACTTACCTTACTAGAAGTAGCACTTCCAGATTTTCCAGAATCAGAGTCACTTCTAGAGTCTGATACTGATTTGGAGTCTGAAGAACTTCCCTCTGACGAACTGGACTCTGTATCAGAGGAACTGGATGTGTTTCTGTTTTTGGAGATCCCCTTTGCTTTCTTTTTACTTTCCCCTGCATTACTAGATATTAAAAATAAATAAATAAATGTAAAAGGCACACACAAAAACACCAAAGAAATGCACTTAGGCACCACAGTGTCATAGAATGGTTTGAGTTAGATTGAGTTAAAGATCACCTAGTTCCAACCCCCATGCCATGGGCAGGGACACCTTCCAAAGCCCCATTCAATCTGGCCTTGAACACTTCCAATGACCGGGCATCTGCAACTCAGGGCAACTCGTTTCTCACCATCTGAATAAAGAATTTCTTCCTAACGCCTAATCTAAACCTACCCTCTCCTAATTTAAAGCCATTACTCCTTGTCCTATCACTACACTCCCTGAGAAAGTGTCCCTCCCCAGCTTTTCTCTAGGCCCCCTTCAGGTACTGGAAGGCTGCTCTAAGGTCTCCCTGGAGCCGCCTTTTCTGCAGGTTGAACAACCCCAACTCTCTCAGTCTGTCTTCATAGGGCAGGTGACTCTGCCCTCTGATCATTTTTGTGAACCTCCTCTGGACTCACTTCTACAGATCCATGTGTTTCCTGTGCTGGATGCCCCAGAGCTGAAGATAGGAAGCATTCTACACTGACATTTCAAGGTTTTATGAAACGAGCTTTACGTCAATCCTTCTTCATGACAATGAAACTTGGTAAGATGGCAAAAGCAGTAGCTTATTTAAAGGAAAATTGTTCTACCTCATTACACAGTACAACATCACACAATCTAAAACAGGTAATGGTCAAACAAAAATATGCACGTTAAATATTAAAAATATTATTTGCATATATCGAGCCTGTGGTATTTCAGAAAAGTGAAGACACCACTTTAGACAAAATATTTTTGACTATTCCACATGCAATTAACAGAATCATGATGGCTTATAACATGATTTTGCAATTATTGCTTTTAAACATCAATATATTGAATTTGTTAATTTTTCTAAATGAAGCCACCTAGAAAAATGCCTATAATATCTACAAATATTTCAATACATACAGAGTTTATACAGAAGAGCTATTAACATTCATTCCAACGCTTTTGGTTATATCAAATACCTTACAGCTATTAGACTTCAGAGACAGTATTCTTCACACAGTTCTTCTCTTAGCCATGACAATGTTGGATTATGTTGCTCTATGCTAACAGCTACTGAATATTATTAAAATCTGCCCTGTTTGCTTCTAATAATACTAATAACTACAATTAACAGATTACCCTTTTGCCTTGGTGAGCAGGCAAGTGGTGAAGAGAGGAGGATTACCAAACAGAAATACTGCAGGAAATGAAAACTGTTTTCTAACAGTTGTCATGGAGGAGATAAGTAATATTTCATATAGTAAGAAAACCTCCCTTCTGGGATCGGCATGCTACAAACTTATACTTCCAAATCAGGTGTTTCATATACCACCTGATTCAGCTTCCTCCCCAGGACAATAAGTTGGATACTGTAGTGCTGGAAGGGTAACAAGGTCAATAATAATTAAACAAATCCAGGCCACTCAACTATTAATAGTCCCTTCAGACCCAAATTAAGTTGTTAAACATTTTTGCTTAGCTTTCGGAGTAGTGTAGAATATATTATGTTGCATTACAGTTTTAGATGGCAATTGTTTTTAGGAAGGAAAAGTACAGAGAAGGAATTGAAAAATGTAACAGAAAGGAAAAATACTAGGGGCAAAGCAACGCCCCACATCAATCTGGAACTTTCCAACACTGAATTGCCTAAATCATATTTGATCAAAATTATAAAAAATCTATAGTAAGATTTAAACCATCCTAATAATGCCCAACTGTGCAACTGAAGATGAAATGAAAACCCAAAATTTTAATAGTCAAATGTAATTTTCTCTGAAAGCAGTGAACTCGAAGCTTGCTAAGCTAAAAATGAAGGAGTACACTTTACAAAAAGAGTCTAATGTAGTATATATGATTGTTAAAATCATGGGAAAAGTAGGAACTCCCTAGTTTAATATGACAAACATTTAAAAGCTAAAAATACTAATCTAAAAATAAAAATTCACTAATATATACTGTTCAAAGTTTCCTCATGACATATAACACAAGTACTGACAAGATTGTCTACATTTCCCTCATTGCCATTGAACAGAATCTTTAGTTGCATCAGCAAGTAAGCTATTGTGCATTATATAAATCAACTTGTTTTTCAAAACACATTCAATATTTAAAACAAAATTTGAGGATTAAAAATGTTACTTTATTGTGTATCAGTCAGTTTTGACGGGTAATCATTGTTTACCTTACTGCTTAAAATTTCAGACGTTATTCTAATGAAAAGAATTTACTGGTAACTAGCTTTTTAACTTTGCAATGATGAAAAGCCTGTATTAATTTAACCTACAGATTTCATTTGTTCTGAACAGGAAAAACAATATAAATCACTTTTAAAATCATTAAATCCTGACTTAAATTAATAAAGTCATAATTAGGGCATTATGCTGTGTTTGTTATGGAAGTGGCAAGGCGAGCTGCTTTAATTACTGTCTGTAATAAAAGGAGCAGAGTGCGTACTGCGCCCCAATCAGTGCTGTCAGCCACGACTGAGCTGAGCTGCAAACTCATCAAGTGAGCTGGCAGCAGACTATAGAGTAAAGGGCGATCATGTCTGCAGAGGCCACTTGCTGACAGCAGTGGAAGAAACAGATTCATACAATCCAAGGTATTAGCCCCAATTACTCAAAATTTTAATGATACTTTAATACATGATAACGCTGTTGATAATGGGCAATCTTAAAAAGCACTAACACTTAAATATCTTATGACCGTTTCCCTTCACAGCCCTTGCCTCTAATATTTGGATCATAATCTTTTTAATATAACATTATTTAGAAAAATCAATTGTCTTAGTTACATAATTGCGAAGTGTGGAAGGACTTAATTTTAGCTCTCAGCAAAATTGCTGCAAAAGGTAATTAAGTGTTTCATACAACTGTCTGATCACTTATTCAGCCTCCCAAGGTTACATCAATTTTCAAAAAGCCACCCCAGATTTTACAAAAGTCAGAAATTAATTCTAAATATAAGAGTAGTCTGATTAAAGAAAATATGAACACAATTCATACATAGAATATACACTGGCACAAGCTTAAACATCAGTTGGATGATACACCTCCAAAAAAACCTAACTAAACACTTAGCAGACTGTTTACAGCAAAGTTGCTTCAGCAAAAAATTAGAACCATGCAAATGTATGCCTACCTTTCCTTAACAGCTCCAGATGTTTTCTTTGCTGTACTTTCTTTGCTGTCTGATTCACTGTCACTTGATTCTTCACTGGAAGAGGAACTTCCACTGCTCTCATCACTGCTGCCTTCCTCCTTATCTTCCTTCTCACTTTCACTGCCAGACTCACTCTCTGAAATTAAAAAAAACAAACACATTTTTTTTCTAAGTATCTTATAAGTATCTTACACAATTAGAATTTTAGAAATCTAAGCTTTTTTTTTTTTTTTAAAATAATGTTTTAGTATTGTAAAATCAAATTGCAAATTTCATCATTATTTACCTAGGGTCAAAAGCAGATAAGAAAATCACGTCTCCCCAACATTTACAAAATTCTCTTGGTAAAGATCTGCTTTCTTGTGTGTACAGTATGGTACTTCATCAAGCCAGAACTCCCAATAATAAATTAATTACATGTGGGTTCTTCAAAATTATATAACCCTGTCAGGGCTTGGAGATGACCTCAAATTCTCTAATGTATATATTCACTTAACCGGCAGATTATCTTTTAAACCAATTGCTTAACTAGATGATCTATTCTTGGATATTGATAGTGATGATAGAGTCACTGATTTAAACAAATTATTCATCTCCTAATTAGTCATATAGCTAAAAATATTCAAGTATCTGAAATTAATATATTATTTTCTTGCTTACAAGAACATTAAGTGATACCCAGTTCTAAGGTACATTTCTTCTGCATATTTCTTCAGCTTAGGAATGAGAGTGAAGAAGTACCAACTTCAGATTTGAAAGACCATTTGAGCCATTCAACAAGATGCTGCTAATTCTTTAAGTCTCTAATGCCAAATATTTTACGTGTCTAACCTCTGGACCTGGAAGAATTTTTTGTCTTCTTCTTAAGTTTAGAAATGGCCAAAGAGACTCATGTTCTTCACTAAATTTAAACTATATTAACATCTATTGAAATGGCAGTCTTGGAGAACTGTCTATCTCATATTATGCGAGAGACTGGCCAAGAAAACCTTAGTTCATTTGAAACAAAGCTGTCAGTTATATTCCCCACCATCACCTGAATTGTAATAAATAGAAACTAGCATATTGTACTTCAGATTAAAACTGTAACACAATTCACTAAACAAAAACACATGAAATACTACAGTTATACAAGTTTGGCCATTTCTCAACACAGTAGCACATGCTATCAAACTAGTAATTCATAAACAACAAATTTCCCCAAACATTCAAGACTTATGGTTCTCATCAAACAAGGCTATGGGCATTTTTCCCATAAATTGGTTCAGGGATTTAGTTTTAATTGGAACTGCAAATTTTCATTTCTCTTACAAGTTTCAAAGTGAGATGAAAATAGCATGCCAGCCTTTTTCTTTAACAGGGAAACAAAGCAAAGTGTAACTCTTTTAATGAACACGCAAGCCGTATCTATACAACTAGTTGTTACTGCTATAGTGAATTTTAACTTTTTTCCTTTGATTCCCTAATGTTATATACACCTCTGGTTTTCGTTTGTTTCTTTTTTTTTTTTCCTTTTCTTTTTCTCTGATTCATTTTAAGTAGTTGCCAGTTCTGAAGACAAAAGTTATTCAGCAACCAGAAATGAAAGTCAGTTTCCAACTACCTACCTGTTGCACCGGTACTGGCAGACTCATCTTCCTCCTCTTCTGATTCAGAGTAGAACTTTTCAGTAGGTTTCTCTTTCTTTGTCTTACCTAGAATTGCAGTCCATTCCTTTGCCTGTAAATACATTTCAATGCTTACAGTGCTTCTAGGCTTACTTTTCCAACCAGAAATACAAAAATATACACAACATGACAAAGAAAAACACCTGAAGCAGTAGTATTAGGTGTTTTCTAAATAAATCCTCTAAGCAAGTCAAGAGAAAATATTTAGCTTCTCTTATTTTACACAATTAGGAGCACTAAAAGTTTTATACATACCTATAAAAGGTGAGATATGTCTGTTAGAGAGGCCAGAAAAAGATTTACTAAGGCAGATTAAAAGCATCAGTAACCATAAATAAATTTCTATGCCAAAAGAACCCGAAGTCTGAGAATTTTGTCTATGGATCCAGCTCAATTTAGCCTATTGCTGGAATGAAGGGTAAACACCACCTTTATCATCCCAAGTTTAAGAAGAAAACAGGTGTGGACCCAGTAAGCAGCAACAGTTCCAGTAGCCAGATGGCAATTGTATGTCACAGAATCACAGAATGGTTGAGGTTGGAATGGACCTCTGGAGATCATCTGGTCCACCCCCCCGGCCAAGCATGTTGACCTAAAGCATGCTGCACAGGGTTGCATCCAGGCAGGTTTTGAATACCTCCAGAGAAGACTCTACAACCTCTCTGGGCAAACTATTCCAGTGCTGTCACCCTCATATTCATTTCTCATATTCAGCCAGAACTTTGTGTTTCAGTTTATGCCTGTTGCCTCTTGTCCTGTTGCTGGGCACCATGGAAAAGTCTGGACCCATCCTCTTGACATCCTCCCTTTGTGTATTTAGACACACTGATGAGATACCCACTCAGTTTTCTCTTCTCCAAGCTAAACAGGCTCATCTCTTTCATCCTCTCTTCATACGACAGATGCTCCAGCCCCTTAATCATCTTAGTAGCCCTCTGCTGGACTTGCTCTAGTATCTCCATGTACCCTCTCATACTGGTGAGCACAGAAATAAAAGTAATTCTTATCAAGAAGAGCACACCAGAACTAAACACTACTTCAGCCAGACTTTTTTCTTCTCATATCTCCAAATAATACTGAGAAGCAGAAGAAAAACTCTGGACAGGAAAGAAACAAATAGTCAGACAACCATACCAACAGTGATAAAAGTCTGCCTCACTGACCGCTGTGATCTAGAATAAGACTAACTTTTGTAATAGCTCTAACAATGAGTTGCAATGGAGTACAGTTCTAGAGACACAGTGGCCTCCTCTTAAACACTGAAAGCTGCCAAAACTTTGTAATGTTCCACCCAGCAGCTGGTATTTTAAAAACTTAATACTCTTCTCAATTTGAATGACAATTTAACAATGGATTGCAGCTTAACAACTCAACTTGAAGTATTAGAGAAACCACAAAATTAATGACAATGAGGCACTCTCCATAGAAAATATTTGCAGAAAGCCTAGGGTAAAGGATTTTCATGTTTATTTTGAGGTTTAAATGGTCAGAGGGAGATGTTTTCTTTTATGTTGTAGATGGATGTTACTCCATTTGATCAATTTCCTGCAATGCTTTTTGTTTTTATGGACAAAGGTGCCTCCATACATTCTTTCATGCCAACCTTATCATTTATAATAACACTCCTTGAGATGACTGCTGTCAGACTCTCCTCATAAAAGCTTTCAGAAGTTTGTACACAAATATCTCTTTTCCTGAAATGTATATAAGAAGGTAAAGAAGTAATACTGAAGTACTAAAGAGAAATGTTTGTTCTACCACATCACTGTTTACTGGCCTCTGCAACTCATACCCGTTATTTAGCATTTCCTTCATTCATTCTATTTCTAACATCTTATATGCAAATTAATTCATGTGCAATTTAGTGTGGAATTTGGCTCAGGACAAGGGCCACATGCTTCTCTGGTAAGACCTGTTACAAGAACACATCTCTGAGAGCATCACCAGTTCCGTACATTACAGTACATTTCAATTCCTGTTATTGTACAATAGCTTTCACTGACATTTATTAGTACTCCGATACCCAATGCATAAATCACAGCTCTGGAACCAGAACATGACTGCCTGCTAGTTTACAAGCTAGTAATGGAATGCTGTAGTAGATGACTAATCCTGTAAAGTCAACAAATGAGTAGTGCACTAACAAATGACATTTTCTTTTTAAAAACTTTCCTAATTCTATTCAGATCATCTCAAATGTAAACCTGGTCTCTTCCAAACTTTACGCTTTGAAACATACATAACTCTTCCCCTGCTGCTGCCAGTATACTACCGATTTTTTTCTTCTAGGACTTGGATTTATACACTAATAAACCACCACGCACCTACTACTTTGGTATTCCAATAACAGTTATCATTAACTGCAATTACCATACTGTGGCAGAGTGAATACAAGAAGTATGAAATAAAAAATGAGATGGAGGGGAAGAAAGTTAATTTAGTCTACAAGTGAAGTGGAAGTGGCCTACAGTTGACCCATTTCTCTCATTGAAAATAAACAGTGAGTATGTTGCAGATTTAAAAATTTTCAATTTCCACGCTAAAACAAGCCACATGGATGATCACATGTATCAAAAGTTTTCAGTACAGCACAAACATGTTGTTTAAGTACTTATATTTTAAGATAATGTTCTGTATTGGCGCATGTGTTCAGCAAAGTTACTTTCAATGATGCCAACATACCGACTCAGCCACTTCAACGTTTCGCACAGCAGGGTCAGGTGCCACATCTGGCCAGTCAGACAGCTCCAGGTAGCCAGTAGCTCGGCTGTTCAGCGTGTGAGACAAGGTGCCAAGCTGGAAATGATCTCGATCTATTAAAAAAAATGGGGGAGGGGAAAATATACAAACAACATGAGCTCTACCACAAAGAGCAATCTTAATCAGGCTAAAGGTAATTGCCATTATATTACCTCAAATGTCATGGAATAAATATAAACTAGGAAGCTCTTCATAGGTCAAAAAACTGATTTCAGTCCATAGATTACAATAATCTCCCCCATAATGGTCAATAAAAAAGCTAATCAGTCAGTGTGTTTAGAGGTGTTGCTCTGAAATGTAGCTTCTCTAAAAATTACTTTACTGTGAATATTAAGAATGACAGCACAGTTAAACAATCCATATACATGTCTTGGCACAAACACATCCAGAATCTTAATAGTTTTTCTTCAAAATGGAGCTCTTTTTACAGCTTTAAACATTAGTAAGTATGAAAATTAAAACTGCAAATTATCACAATAACAGAGCATTTTTAATTCAGATAACCTAATAACCTTTTTATTTGAGAATACAATGATTCTTTCTTTTAAATAGATGGAAAATGCACTGGGAAAATTATCACTTTGGAGAAAAACAATAAAAATCTAATCTACTGAGATTCAATTTTTTTCAGATTCGTAATACATTTACAATACATTAATAACCTTCTATTAAAGTCTAGATAAAAACTAAAGATATTTTTTGTAATTGAAGAATATTTTTCCTCAAAAGACATACTTTCAATTATTAAACCAAATTTAAAATCAACACGAACAGAAACTGATCAGTTTGTCAGGGTTTATCAGGTAAATGCAGTGTGTACACAACATGTATACTTTGCTTGCTGAAAAGCAAGTAAACAGAGTGAGTATTCTTGCATATTAATCATCTGTGTTTTCTAAGTGACGCAATTTGTGAGCATATTTGAAATAGAATAGGCTGTCACATTCCTTTACACAATGAACATTTACCAAATGATTTTGGCAGTTATACCTTTAAAAGGAGACTCAAGCAATGGGGCAGGTTTCTGTGCCAGAAATATTTTTTTGGCATATTTGCTTAAAGCTCCACTCTTCTCATTCGGAACAATAAGCTGCCTAATAAATCTTGTACGGTCTCTGATGTCGTAGCTTTGATCATACTTGCCGAGATTTAATACGTACTGGGTAAGCAATTTTGTCTGTGGAAAAAAACAGGACAAGAACAGAATACAAGTTATTTATGATTATTGATAACTCTGGATAAACATATTTAAAGAGGTAATAAAAATGAATGGTTATGTCAAACAAATGTTGTTCCACAGGGAATATGCATTTCTAAAGCTGCAAATGGAATTCTGAAGCCAAAGCACATGTCCTCTTCTGTATTGGGGAGGTGAATGCTGAGTACTGAGAAGCAGCCATGTGCTAGATTATTAAACTGCTGAAGTGGAAAGAAAGGCATCATTAAAAAAATAATCATATATGGCAAACCCGCTGAAGGGTCTACGTGAGGATAATGAATGTGGAAATACAACTAAAAACATGGCACTCAAAACTTAATCGGAAAAATATGCAGGACATCAAAACATCAGAGGGTATTAGGGGGCTGGCAAACTGCTTCTGCTGAGGTGTGTTTTATGAAGAGATACTGTCCCTGGCATAAGCAGTGTCTGCACTCTGACTGCACTCAGTTACTTTATCCTGAATTATGACCCATTAAAGCAGACACATGAATCACTGAACTGGATTACTGCAAATTATTTGCAGTGCATTTAGCTGTTACTTTTTCATAAAAGCAAGCTGCTGATGCCCTCTAAAAACCAGGATAAAAGACTTCTTCCATTTTTTTTCTTGAAGCTTAAAGCCTCCAGTAATATCGGTCATTTATTTATTTATGTAAGAGAGCAACTTATATTATCACAGCTTTTTACAGCATAATAGGATTTCCTAATTTGATGTCTGATAATATTAACATGTATTAAATAATTTTAATAATACAGTTAAATTTTTAAAACTGAAAAAAAAAAGGACGACTTTCCCCATACCTTAGAAATACTGCAAACAGAGCGATAATACCAAACAGACTTGTATCCATTAGCTACACTCAAAAGAAGTACACCACTTTGTTCATACTGAAGCAAATAGCAAAAAGAGCAAAAATAATTTACCATCATAAGGAAGGTAATTTTTAGTATAACAACTCAGACTAGATGAATAACACAGGGTTAAAACATTGTCAATGAGGATTTCATTTCTTTATACAAAGAAACAGGCTTGTACATATATTTTGTTTATCATTCTATTGTTACAACAGTTACAGTTTCAATTATGTGAGGGGAGGAAAATGGAAAAAAAACACATTCGATTTTGTGACATACAACATGCTGGGAAAAGTTCAGCTTTGAGGATGCAAGTTAGAGTTTTTCTATATCTGTACAAAGAGTTTTTTCAGCATATTGATTAATTCTTGTAAGTGACGTACACAGTAAACAAAAATAATTTTTTATTTTAACCATAAAAAATACCTTACATGGAAGCATACCAAAGCATACCAAAGATTTGAAGAAATTAGTCATATTACATTAGAATAAAAAAAAAAAATAAAAAAGCGTACTTTAAAAAAAAAATCACGGCAACATTTTTTTTTTTTTTTTTGAAATCCAAGAATAGTGTTATGAAAAGACATTTTTTTCCCCCAAGGTACTTAGCACTGGAAAAAGGAAAAGGTTTCTATATGTATTTTACAGCTTTCTGGCAGCTATTTCTATATCATGGTATAACATTTTAAACAACTATATTGGACAGAATATATGTAATCTGCACTTAAGCATGATTTATGTTGTTTAATCAATACGAAATTGGAAGGGAGTGGTCTCAGGTAGCCTGGATTGAACTTTATGAGGACTACTTCTAGTAGGCTTTGTCATCACTTCGCCTCTGTAAAACAAAACAAGCCTCCTTCCTGTCATAGCAGAAAGCTCAGCAGAACAGATTACAAAAAAAAACACAAAAGTGTTTGCCAGTGAATTGCTAAAGGGCCAGGAAAAGTTGAGGGCCTTGCTATCATGGTGGACACCTTTTTGATGAGTACTAATGAACTAGAAAAAGAGTTGATCCTGAGAGACTGCATTTTCTTAACTGGATCATCTTCTCCATGATCCTTTCCTTCTTCTTCTCCCCTAGAAGACCTCTTCCATATTGTCCAATACAAATAAAGATACAATATATATGGAAGAACGCTTCATATCTGCAAGAAGTCTCCTTGCAGATATCATAAATAGTTTTCATGAAAATAACTTGAAAACACTAATTTTTTTTCTTGTCTTATGGCAATTCAACCAAACAAGTCAGGGAAGCTTTTCTACATGGAGGTAGCTAATAGAAAAAAATCAATTTTAATTAAAAACTGAAAATAAATTAATGAATACTCATCAGTTTTACCAACAAAGGAACATCCGTAAAAAGTTGAAAATTATTTGAGCAAGCAAGTTAATTTGGTGAAATATGACAGAATCCGCACACCATGTCTGCTTCACAGTATAATAAGACAAACCATTCCGATATAGAGGAATAATACATTTATTACTATACGCCAACATTACTTGTTATCTGGACATGCTCATTATTTAGGTGTAATAGCTCTTGTTTTTACCCACACTGTTAGTTTAGCATCTATTGCTATTGTTTGTACATTTTGGTATGGCCAATGTGAAAGGTATGCAGCAGGTTATCCTTCAGCAATGTTTCTAGAACTTTCCAGCTACAAGAGTTCTATTTAAGAATTTAGTGCATGCCCTATATTACCAGCCATTATGTTTTTGGCAGATCTCTGCTTGATGAATATTTTATTACAAATACCACCAATGCTGAGTCTCTACAGTGTCAGAGAAGCAGCAATTCATTCACTCTTCGGTATCATTAGCTTGTATAACTTGATACTTTAGACGTATACGACAAGGATATTGTGCCAAACTACATTCAACAAATTGTTTACACATTACAACTACCTGGGACTTTTCCCAGCATGACTCCTACTCTGTTACACAACAGAAACACATCAAAATCTGTATTCTTCCTGTAACATGCAACAAACAGCTCAGACAGCTAGGTGCCATGGTTTCTGCATAACTGTTTCTCTCACATGACCTCCACTTAGACAGTGATATAGCTTATTCACAAGGATTCACATGTCCCTAAGTGATGAGAAAAGGAAGTAAGTTTACTAAACAACATAGACAACCAGAAGAAAGCCTGTCCTTATTATATATTTATCCAGATAGGTCTGAACTTGAAGTTTTTAAATTATAAATAGCCTTTGCAAATTCAAGAGGTGATCATGGGATTTAAAGAATATTACTGGAAATTCTTATGAAAAACACTGAATTTTAAAAGTATTCTTGAGAACATGTTGCGTTAACTATTTGGATATATGCTGAAGTAAATTAACAGCAAATCAAATATGATATTCTATGGATAGTGAAAAAAATAAAGTCATATTCACTCCAGAATTCTTTGCTTTTCTCCAAACAATATATAACAGATAAATTTCATCTGTCCTACCCTCATCTGGGGAAAGAAGTCTTTTTGTTTGTTTAAGTCTCTCTCTGCTGTCCTGACACTACTTTTCAATAAAGACACATTGTATCTTTGAGACTTTGGATGAAACAGATAAAGGATTCAAAAGTATGTGTAGGGTAGGACACACCAGGAGAAAACAGGGAGATGGAGAGAAAGGGACAGACTGACAACTGAGCAACCACATGTACAACTTTTGGCTTGAAACTTGAAAATTATGTGAATATTAGTGGCTGGACTTTTTAGGAACTGCAGTCACTCCAGAAAGAAATGTTTCAATATTGAGCAAGTAGAGAAGATTCTTATTCCTGGGAATGATGTAGCTATACAAAGAGTGCTGTGAGCTCTTAAAGGCAAAAATATGTATTCTAATTTGGAAGGAGCTCTGAATCAAGCCAGATCATCAACCTACTCTTTTCAAATTCTGTATATGAATACCTTGATGACTTGAGAAGAAAACTTGTTACTCCACAGCCTAAAACTAAAAGAGGAAAACACCCTTCCATGATACTCATCATTTAGTAGAAATCTCAGGAGACAGTTTCTTCTGCTTTATCACCACTATTGTATTTCAAACCAAGATTATGTGAAACTGGAAAAGGAATATCACAAAATCACCATCTCACTATAGGCTACGGACTTTTGGCCATCTAGAAAAATAAGTAAATATTACATAATGTGCCAGTAGGAGACAAGTAAGATAATCAAACCAATCTTACCTTAGCTCAGTCAGCACTTTCATTAAGATGAGCACTGACAGAAAGAAGTCACCTTTTGCTACTCACCCATTTTAGACTATCTAATGCTAAGCATGAACAAAGGACAAGCATTTGTTCTTATCTGAATGGAAGGTGGGACAGTTCATCTCCCACATGCCCTACAGAATAAAGTCTCAGATGGATCAAGTCTGCAGCTGGATATAGCTATCAAGGAAAGAGAAGATACCACAGTTGCAGAGATGTGAGATCCTATGCTATTAAAGCTACTGGAAAACAAAGAGGTCTAGCAGTCCAAGAAAAGCATATATATCTCAGACAACATATTCCTTATATATTTGGAAAACATTTTACAACCTTTTATAGTAATAATTGGAATTACAGTGAAAAATTAGTGTCAAGATGCTATATTCCATAGCTAGGAAGTGACAAAGTTCACAGTACTGTCATTGAGATGAATGAGGCAGTTGGCACCTCTCACAGCTATGGAGATCTAAGTTCATCCTTCTGTATTATCTGACATTTTTAGATTATTACCAGAGATGATCAAAACCCACTCTCTTCACAAGGTATAGTGAAATAATAAGAAATACAGAGAAAAGGGAAAGCAGTTACTATATTTAAGATGAGCACTGATGGAAAGACATTGAGGCCTGTTGCTAGCATCTTCTTTTAGATACCCTGAACAAAAAAGGAGCAGCTTTTTGTTCAAATTGACAGCAGTCCCCTGAAAATTCTGCTGTGTGATCCAGAAAACAGCAAATCACAGCTGAAAAATCTCCAGTCTGATATTACTTATACAATTTATATACTACTATACTATCTACTTACCTGAACTAAAAAATAAAATTAAATTCTACAAATCTCAATAAGAAGAGGGGCAAAAAAAAAAGTGATCTCATCAATATATTAATATTTACAATACAGCCCATACTCAAGGACTCCTGTTTAGATTTGGGCTGTTAGACTTCTGAAAACCTGATGTTCAGCTTTTCTTCATAGAATAACATAGACTAGTTTTAGTTATTTATATAAAACAAGTTACCACTGGTCTATATAGACTGCACAAAAACCACTGTGACTTTAAATACATACTCTTGAGTATTTAAGCCTTACCTGCTTTGAGTTTGTTAAATAGAGTTTTGCTCCCAAATTTAAGATCTGCAACTTTACAAGGTCATCTTCATTAGTGAAGCTCTTGGCTGTCTTTCTCAAAACATCAGGTGCAATCTTTGGAACCCGTTCACAGTACTCCCCAATGAGCCACAAGATGCTGGCTCTTGCTACTGGAACCTGAGAAAACATAACACACTCTAAGTTAACATATTCACAAAGAATATGTGTTTACTTGCACAGTGGTCAGTAGGAAGTTAAACAAAATACTACTTAAACACAATTGCCGTGAAAGAAATACAGACCCAAATTAAATCCTGTTCAACATACCCATTATGGTAGATTGAGTGTACATAGTCATGAAAGATGTTTATCTTCCCATATCATCCCAAAAAACACACATTACAAGTTGAGAAGACCAACAGAGCAGGAATGCAAACAGAGAAATACAGAAGTGACATCCTCATGTTCACAGTACAAGGCAGTAGCCAGAAGAAAATCCAAGTCTTTGAGGTTCAGTTGGAAATGCTTGCCATGAGATTATGCTGAACACCATGCTGAAACACAACAGTGCTTTTTGTGACTATATTCATAGTTTTCAACTACACAGTTTCCAACAACACAGCTTTCTCAGCTCCTGCCCATCAACTTTAAAAGCATAGGAATTTAAGACTGCTATTATCTTTCCTCCATTTTTGTTTAAAATTTTATGACAGTAAGATTCCTATTTTTGCAAATGTGCAAGGCATGCTGCACATTGAATTCTGTAGACCGGAGTTCAAAATCAGTTTTCTCCTTTTTGGAATAGGATCTAACTCCTTAAGTGAAAACATTCTGACCAGGAACTTCATATAGGTCTTTTTCTTTTGGAGCTACTTGACTGCATTTCACTGAAATAACTGGAAGGAGCAGTTGTTGGATGAACTCCCAGTGCAGATGGCGCTGACTTAAAAAGCGCAGTACTGTCACAGATGGAGGGAAAGCAAAATGGAACAACACAGAAGGAAGCTGAAGATCACACTTCATGCAAAGTTAAGCTATAAGCAGTCAGGAGTTACATGTAGTAATATACACACATGATTTTCAAATGTGGGCCATCCTATATTACCTGGTGGTCAAATTAAAAATTGCACTTGTGCTATATACCACCTGATAACATTTTTTTCCTTCCTGGAGTGGAAGGGAGAAAGCATGTGATGAGAAAATTCATTTAGGGAGAAACATGTCTTTGAGCACCATAGTTTGCAGATGCAATGCCAGTTCTACATAAATTCTTCTTCAACACATTTTGAAAAAAACGTAACTGTTCTATCCTGTAAAATGACTCACTGTAGTTTAGAAACAAATATATCAGGGGAAAGCTTCCAACCATAATTGCAATTTCAGCTAATTTTTTTCAGCATTTTTTTCTAAGTAAAAACATGCACTTACATCTTCAATTACTTCCTGCACCACATACGTATCTTTTTAAATAAGCTTACATTCAAATCAGTGTGAGCTCTGTGTTAGGTGAGATTCACAGGAGAAGACAAGCTCGAGAAATTCATCACTGAGATTCTCAAAACACTAGTTCTTACTATCTTATATTTATGTTTTAGTTACTTTTTCAGCATTTGTCCATAATTTATATTGCATGTATATGTGTCAGAACTACAATGGGAAACAACTGCTGAGAATCCTACTCTTTAAGCATTTAGAATTTGGAAGTACTACTTTTCAGCTACAGTCATAAAAGGCAATAAATGCAAGTCAACTTGCAGCCTTGCAAACTGCAACCAAGGTTCAGGATAGTGTTTTCCAAACCATGGTCCACAGTCCCTAATAAATGTCTCACTAAACCATATTGAAGAAATACTGATTATATCCACAAGAAATTTTAATGGTTAACCATGTTGTACTGCTGCAGAAAGTTTGGGAACTTCTTTGAATAATATCAGCCTCAAAGTACCTGACTTTATATTGCACAGTGCTGTAAATACACAGATAACAAAAATATAAACAAAGGATTGCTTCTACTGAAAGAAAAATCAACTATATCAAGGAAAGTGGTAACAGAGGAGTCTAACAACAACAAATCCCTCAACAAATCCCTCTGAAAAGACATTTGAGGGCAGAGACAACATAATTGGCAAAAGATTGTATTTAGAGTGCTATAACACAGTGATGTAAGATACATAAATATAAATAAATATTGAATGAGATGAAGATAAAACTTTTTTGTGAATTGATAAAAAATTTAAATGGTCTTGGGACCTTTGGTATGGGAGAGGGGAACAAGCTGCTGAAAAACTGCTAAATATAAAAACTTCAAATGTACTTAGAAAATGTTCACTTGTAATACGGTAAGACTGATGTCATTACTGTACACTGATTTCAGAAGGGAAAGAGGTTATTTCTAATGTTCCAAAGGTTACACTGCATTAAGACCTCACTCCCAATCTATTATTTTAAATTGGGCTAAAGAATAGTAATTGAGTGGTACATTAAATTTTCCAGTATTGGAGCAGTTCAAGTTGCCTGCTGTACAGATAGATACTTCTAAATAAGAATATATGGGCAACTTCAGATTTCAGTTATGCTAGATTTATTTTTCTTAAATATTTCATTATAGACTTGTTAAAAAATTAGAATTCAACAAGAGAACACCAACTACCCCATTTTGGGCAGCTGCCTGTTAGAAACATCCCTTTTTCTGTTACTGTTTTTTCATAAAGCAAAAATACCTCTTAAAGCAGACTAATTTCAAAAATAGTACATATTATGAAAGACAAACATTAGAATTATACTTTTCCCAGTCAAATCCAGGACTACACTTTAAATGCACACTGTTATAGTCTCATAATTTTTCCCTCTATTAAACCAGATTGTAAAATGTAAATCTTGCAAAAATAATTTTAGAATGTTAAACAAGCAAACCAAACAAAGCTTAGTTTGAAAAACAGTGACAACGGAAACCAGATAACATATCTCATGAGTGTGTGCCTTTTAATCAGGTGGTTAGCTTACTATATAAATATAGCATATATTAAACACAATTTTGTGCAATGAGAATCAATATCAATTAGTGATTTTCTGAATCAAACTCTAAGTGGAAGCCATTTTAATGAAAAGTATACTAGGAACTGATGAACCCAATGTTTCCGTGTCACTGGATTCATTTGGGGTCAAAATCACACAATATTTTCAGACTTCTTTTTTCCCTGTTTAAGTCTTCCAGTCCTCAGCTATGTAATGTCAAGTGCATGATCCTGCAGCCGTTGTTTCCAAAGTGTTCAAAACAGCAAACAAGAAATGAAGCCACTTCTAGACCTTCATTGCCTTTTCCAGTATAGCATAAGTAGGGACCTTGAATCGACAAAAATGCTGGAAATAATACTTCCATTATTCTGCCCTGCTCTGCATTGTCCTCAAAAGCAAACAGGATTGTAAATTACTTTGCCTTATGTTTTATTCTATGTGCCCTGAGCAAGTGGTTAAGTGCACTTCTCAAGCCTTGGTACCAGAAAGCAGTTTCTACAGCCATTTTAACCCATTACCTGTCTGGAGGAAAATAAATAAGTATTTCGAAATAATAATAATGACAAAAAAAACAAAACAAAACAAAAAAAACCAGCCAGACCCTTTCCCTTCAAATTAAGATTCTGGTTACAGCAGTTAGAGAAAAACATCTATTTATATATATTTATATATTTAATAGATCATTCTAAGCAGCACAATTCAAAAGTTATTGTTATTCAGCTCTAACGTTATTACACAAAATACCAGGCTAAAATACAACTTAAAATGACCAGTTTTGGTTATCTACATTTGTCACAAAACAAGTTGATATTCAAACAAATTGCAAATTAGGTCTCATTTTCTGCATCTTGAAATTGTAATTTTTGAAAGTTTATTTGGAATCAGAAATGGAAAGGGGATTTTGATGTGATAACGTCAAACTGTCAACATGAAGAAAAGGTACAAAAGAAAGTCTCAGCTGTTAACCCAATTTAATTAACCTAGTCTAGCCAATCCACTTGAAACTTAATTCAGATTAAAACTGCTAGTATTTGCACTTAGACAAATTCTGGACTATAGGTGTTTCAAAACGAAGATATTTTCTAAAAAAAAGTAGATATGATTATATAATGAGGAAATATTTTAAAAGCTTTTGAAAAAGCCCCTCATCAGCATCTTTGTAAAAACTCCATCCTTTACCAGGTGGAAAGGTACTCTCACGAATTAAAAAATACTAAAAAAATATAAAAGACAGAAAAACAGTTACAAATAAAAGTTAAAACCATTAAATGTCCCTCAGGGACCTGTAGGAGAAAACATGCTGCTCAACAGATCTGCAAGTAACTGAGGAGTTATCTAGTAAGGTAACAAAGTCTGCCGACACAAAATTATTCAAGGTAATCTAAACTAAAACTTGAAGAGTTGCAGGTGACTTATTAGTAATATTTTTTAATGATCAGACATGACGCAGATGGCCTTGAAATATCATCAACAGAACTTCAGAAAAAAAAATCTAAATATACTCACAGAATCCAAATGCTTTCTAGTGAAGAATATCTTGGGATCATAAACTACAATTCTTTGCAAATATTAACTCAATGTTCAGCAGAAGTCAAAAGGAAGACAACCATAGGAAAAGCAAGATCAAAAAGATCCAACAAAATCATTATGCCACTGCTTAAAATTTCTTCATATTCTGACTAGTGTGTGCAAGTTCTGGTCTCCCCACTTCAAAAAACATACAGGTATCAGGAAAGACAAAGAGAAGAGGGAAAGGTTTATAAGAGATACAGAATACAGGTTATTTAGACTACAATTTTTGGATTACTGAACATGATGATGCTGATAGCAATCTCAAGCCTCCAGTCAGAGGCTGACAAGGTATGTAGGAGGAACATCATAATCAACTTGCTCTTATATTTTAATTCTTATCCCTAAAGCAGCAGTTACTGGCCACTGCTGAACATGAGGCTACTCTATTAAGAGGACTTTCAGACTCAGCCAGTATCACGACAACACATTAACAGATTAAAAGCCAAATGGTAACTTCTTCATGATCTTTAAAAAAACAGAAATTTACAGAGATCCAATCATTCTCATAATATCTTTTAAAAAAAAAAAAAAACCACCACACACACACACACACACAAAAAACAAACAAACAAAAAAACAGACCTTCAGTTACAGCTTTTGAAGTGTGGAGTGTGTGGAGGAAATAACCTGGAATATAGCTAGACTGAGCTGTTCTATGTGCAGGTCTGGGGGGGTACTCAAAAAATACCACACACAAAATAGATCTCATAGATCTTTGCTTAGGCACACCTGAGGTGAAAGTTTAAGGTATAAATGAGAACATACAAAAACAAAGGAAGAAAAATAGGCAGTCTTTTTAGATATATAAGAAACATTAGTTAAAGGGCAAACTGAAATAGACCTAGTCCTAAAGTTTTATTATAAAAAGAGTGAATTATCTACAAGAGCTCTGTATTTTTTAGTTGAACTTCCTAACATTTATTATAGTTGGTCATATAATATTTAGCTTACTATACATCCTGTCACTTGCTAAATGGCTGCTGAAGATCTTCCGTATGAATAAGTTTCAGATCAGATAACCTGAAAGAAACATTTCTATGGAAGATTTTTAGGCACCTCATCACTGACAGTTAGAATTTCAGCTCAACACAAGTGAAGCTTATAACCACATTAGGGCAACAAATTCAGGCACCAATGAAAAACGCCATTCTATCCAGTTCCCACCAATTTTATTTTAGTGGTGAAGTGTTCAACATTTACCTAAACTAAAACATAGCAAAACAATCAAAATGTTCATTTTTACTTTACATGTTTTTTTTTTTTTAACTGTATATAGTTCTGTTCATTCTTTCTGCTGTTTTACATACTATTAAATTAAACTCCATTCTAAGAAGCACCAAACAATCTGTTTGCTCGCACTCCCCCACCCCCCAGCTACTTTCAAGCTCACTCAGTATTTGGTTGCTTTTCCTTTGTCTAAATGCAAGAGTCCTTTCAAGACAGTGGTATGCTTTTGCACAGAGAATAAGGCAGGTCTCTTAAATTTAAATCCAAATTGAAAAATGAGCATAGAAAAACTTTCCTAACAGAAGAGGTCAGTAAAAACAGAGAGCTGTTGAAAAGCTAGGGCTGGGCAATCAATAACCACATGAAACTCAGCAAGAGCAAGTGCCAGATCCTGCACCTGGGATGGGGCAACCCTGGCTATACATACAGGCTGGGGAATGAGAGGCTGGAGAGCAGCTCCACAGAAAAGGATCTGGTGGTTCTGGTTGACAGCAAGATGAACATGATTCAAAAGTGTGCCCTGGCATCCGAAAGGGCCAGCCAGACCGTAAGATGAATCATGAATGACGTTATTAGCCAGTCAGTCAAGGGATGTGGTTGTCCTGCGCCAGTACGGCCTCACCTTCAGAATTCTATGCAGTTTTGGGAGCCGCAATAGAAGGACATAAAACTAATCAAGAGCCTCCAAAGGAGGACTACAAAGATGGTTGAAGGGTCTAGAGGGGAAGATGTATGAGGAGCAGCTGAGGTCCCTTGGTTTGCTCAGCCCAGAGCAGAGCAGGCCGAGGGGAGGCCTCATGGCGGCCTGCAGCTCCCTCACGAGGGGAGCGGAGGGGCAGGCGCTGAGCTCTGCTCTCTGGGGACAGCGACAGGGCCCGAGGGAACGGCATGGAGCTGGGACAGGGGAGGGTCAGGCTGGGCATTAGGGAAAGGTTCTGCACCCAGAGGGTGCTCGGGCACTGGGAGAGGCTCCCCAGGGCAGTGGTCACAGCACCAAACCTGATGGAGATCAAGAGGTGTTTGGACAACGCTCTCAGACACATGGTCTGATTTTTGGATGGTCCTGCATGGAGCCAGGAGCTGGACTTAATGATCCTTGTGGCTACTTTGGGATATTCTATGATTCTATGAAAATAAACATCTGTGTAAAACATGTCTCAGCAAAAGTATATGTGCCTGTGTGTGTACGTATGTGTATTTTGCGTTTATGTTGTGTCAGGAATAATTTCTGTGTGTCTTTATACCCTGTAGCAGACAAAAACTGAGGCAACTAATGTTGCTAACTTGCAATCATTCTTGCCTACTGTGAGATAATCATTTAAATTACATGGGCAAACCTAGGAAATTTCAGTAATGTTTTATTAGATAATGAAATTTTAAACTCACATCCCCAGTAGTTATAAAATCAAAGTATTGCTTTCTAAACATGAATAAAAATCTTTATCCCTTTCAGAAGTGTCTGAAGCAATTTTCAAACATTTTCAAAAGTGCAAATTATTTCAGGATAATGATACAGCATTGGGAAAGCTATTCATTGTAAACAAGATTTTCTTCTAAGTTTATTCCTTAATCCAAATTTCTAAAAAATCTGAGGAAGATAAATTTAGGGCAGCTGTTATTCAAAAATTACAGTGAAAGTTGTCAAACAAGATTTAAAACAACCATCCTGGAAAGCCTACAGCATCTCTGTCACAGCTCCTTTCTTGAACAAGAGGCAGGGTTCAGATTCAGATTTTGATTTTTGGTTTATTTCTATTACCACTCTTTTCCACAGACTGTTCTCCAATACCACCATCTTCTGTTACTCTGTACAGCCTCATTACTGTAGAATGCTAGTATGTCACAGTGGTTCAAGTACTGCATATCTTGTTTTTCCCTTTATCCAACATAAAAAAATGTTATTTTCAAAAAAGTTCCCTGTATTTATAACATGAAATACTTTTACTAAGGTATTAATTTAAAAAAATATTAGCGATAAAAATTTACAAATGTTAAATAGGATATTTATGAAATATTTATTTTCTCTCGTATAATAAACATGTGTTAGTAAGATGACAACTCCATTTGGAGAAGTGACAGAAAATGCATATGATAAGATTATCCACAACTTACAAGACTGTAATTATTAATCAAATTATTACTCATATTTTCTGAAAACACAGGTGATTGTTATAAAATAAGTAATACTTATTTGACATATAATTAGCAGCAGTATCTCAGCCTCTTTAAATTCTGGATATGAACAATTACAGTACAATTATATTGTCTCTACATAAACTATGAAGTTAGACTAACAGTTCTGAAACACGTTTCAGTAGCCAAAGATTTATTTGTTTAATCATAGAACGGTTTGGGTTGGAAGGGACCCTTAAGGATCATCTGGTTTCAACCCTGCCTTGGGCATGGAGGGACACCTTCCACTGGACCAGGCTGCCCAAAGCCCCATCCAACCTGGCCTTGAACACTTCTGGGGATGAGGTACCACATTCTCAGGACAGCCCGTTTCTGTGCCTCACCACCCTTATAGCAAAGTTTTTTTTTCCTTATATCTAATCTAAATCTAACCTCTTTCGGTCTAAAGTCACAATCCATTGTCTTATCACTACATGCCCTTGTAAAAAGTCCCTTTCCAGTTTTCTTGTAGGGACCCTTTAGGTTCTGGATGGCATATTCAGAAAGAATGGACTGAGAAGACCATGCCCTTTTTCTTTTATCATTCCAAACTTTCCCAAATTTATAACTATGGAAAATAGAAGATTCACTGATTTAGAAACTATTTACTGCTCAATCATCATTTGGGGAGAGGACAAGGGGCAATGGTCAAAAAACGGATCACAGAAGGTTCTGCACCAACATGCGAAAGAAATTCTTCACAGTCACGGTGACGGAGCACTAGAACAGGCTGCCCAGGGAGGTTGTGGAGTTTCCTTCTCTGGAGATATTCAAAGCCCGTCTGGACGCCTACTTGGGCACCCTGCTCTAGGGAACCTGCTTTGGCAGGGGGGTTGAACCCAATGATTTCTTGAGGTCCCTTCCAACCCCTACAATTCTGTGATTCTGTGATCAATAAACATGTAATTAATTCTATGAGACTGAACTGTCTTATTTATAGCATCTACAGAAAAATAATTATTGAGAGATCAATTTCGGTTACCGTTGGGGCACAATGCTGTGGTGGCTTTACCAGCTAAGCAGCTGAACTCCACCACAAGTGCTCCCTCACTCCTCTCCTCAAAGGGAAAGGGGGAGAAAACACAATGAAAAGGGCTTAGGGGTTGAGATAAGGACAGGGAGATCACTCAACAATTAAAGTCATGGGCAAAAGAGACTCAGCATAGGAAGATTAATATATTTATCATCTATACTAACAGGCTAGAACACTGGGAAGCTCAAAGAAAACTATAACCACCTTCCCCCCATCCACCCCCTTCTACCTTCTCCCCTCAAGAGGCACAGAGGAATGGGGAATCGGGGCTGCAGTCAGTCCCTGACACTTTATCTCCACTACGCCTTCACGGTCACTCTCTGCCCCTGCTCCACATGGGGTCCCTCCCACGGGATGCCGTCCTTCCCAAACTGAGCCTGTGGGGGCTGCCCACTGGCAGCAGCTCTTCAACAACTGCTCCCACATGGCTCCGTACCAGGGGTCCATCCCCCAGGGGCAAACTGCTCCAGCACGGGTCCCCCACATGTGGGCGGCAGCTCCCCCCAGACCCCCTGCCCCTGCGTGGGCTCCTCTCCACGGGCTGCAGCTCCGGCCCGGGGCCTGCTCCTGCGGGGGCTCTCCATGGGCCGCAGCCTCCTCCAGGCCACATCCACCTGCTCCACCGGGGGCTCCTCCACGGGCTGCAGCGTGGAGATCTGCTCCGTGTGGGACCCATGGGCTGCAGGAGGACAGCCTGCTCCACCAGGGGCCTCTCCACAGGCCACAGGAGAACTGCTGCTGCGTGTCTGGAGCACCTCCTGCCCTCCTGCTGCACTCACCTGGGGGGCTACAGGGGGTCATTGCTACTATGGTTGCTATATGTCATATCAACAGTATTACAGTAAGAACCACCCAAACTGATGGAGATTGAATCTCAATGGAGCTGGGCAAGTACAGCAGTGATGGAACTGCCAACCACAGTGGTGATGGAACCAGAGCTGGCTTCAGCATGCATCAATCCAATAACACATACCATCTCTCCTGCCCTGAAGGACTATTGTGACAGACGGAACACAAAGTCATGGACTAAATGAACTCAGTGGACATTTTAGAAGGATAGCCCACTGACAAATGGAATGATACCTGTGTGTATATATGAAAGGACAGGAGATTGATGGTAATCAATGAAAATGTATTAGAAAGTGTGGGACCCGATCAAGATGTAAGTGGTATAGAATAATTGATATCGTCCTGGTTTCAGCTGGGATAGAGATAGGTTTCTTCCTAGTAGCTGTTATGGTGCTGTGCTTTGTATTTGTGATGAAAAAAGTGCTGATAACACACAAAAAACAATGTTTTAGTTGTTCCTGAGTCAAGGACTCTACTGCTTCCCATGCTGCACTGCCAGAGAGGAGGCTGGGGGTGCACAAGAAGCTAGGACAGGACACAACAAGCACAGCTGACCCAAACTGGCCAAAGAGAAATCCCATACCGTATAATGTTATGTTGCCATAAAACTAGGGTGAGTTGGCCAGGGGGCTGCCATTGCTCAAAGACTAGCTGGACATTAGTTGGCTGGTGGTGAGCAAGTGTAGTCCGCATCGCTTAGCATCATAGAATGGCTTGGGTTGGAAGGGACCTTAAAGATCACCTAAATCCAATCCCACTGCCATAAGCAGGGATGCCACCCTGCAGATCAGGTTGGCCAAGGCCCCATCCAGGCTGGCCCTGAACACCTCCAGGGATGGGGCATCCACAACTTCTCTGGGCAACCTGTGCCAGTGTCTCACTACCCTTACAGTGAAGAATTTCCTCCTAATGTCTTGTCTAAATCTATCCTCTATTAGCCTAAGACCATTCCTCCTTGTCCTATCATTATCTACCCGAGCCATCCTTCTCTTCCAAGCTATCCTTCTCCATCCTTTTTATAAGACTCCTTTAAGTGTTGAAAGGCTGCAATGAGGTCTCTGGAGCCTCTTCTTCTCTAGGCTGAACATCCCCAGCTCTCTCAGCCTTTCATCATAGGAGAGGTGCTCCAGCCCTCTGATCATCTTTGTAGCCCTCCTCTGGACTTGCTCTAACAGGTCTACATCGTTCTTATGCAGGCGTTTCCAAAACTGGATGCAACGCTCCAGATGGAGACTCACAAGGGCAGAGCAAAGGGGGATAATCATCTCCCTCAACTTGCTGGCCACTCCTCTGTTGATGCAGCCCAGCACACAGTTGGCCTTTTGGGGCTGCAAGTGCACACAGCTGGCTCATGTTGAGCCTTTCATCCACCAGGACCCACAAGTCTCTCTCCGCAGGGCTGCTCTCAGTGAGTTCTCTTCCCAGTCTGTGCTCCTGTCTAGGATAACCACCTCTTTGGTTCTTGCACTTTTTTTTTTTTTCAATTCTCTTCCCCCATTCCACTGGGGTAGGGGATGCATGAGGGCAAGAATGTCTGTAAACAGTTGTGTGGTGCTTAGCTGCCTACCAATTTAAACCACGACCAGAGGTACCGAAAAAGATTTAGAATACAGTGTTTTTTAAACTCCACCCCATATCATTAAGAGAATAATTTGAGAATCCTCAAGTTCAGTTCTCCCTTGCCCTTATTTTCATTTCAGCTTACCCACTTGGAAGTCTAAATACATTTCATTTTGTCATAACGGTACTAGCTATACTAAATATTTCAGGTATTTCTTAAAAAATAGCCTCCCAAATTTCAGGCATAAGTGGATCCATCTGATAACTTCTATTTCCTCTTCCTTAAAATGAGAAAAAATTGTATTTTATGGAAAGTAAAAAATTTTAAAATTTGTTCTACTTCTCTAATACATTTCTTTCTTTCCTTGGTTCAAATTCAAAGGAGATGGTGTGATTTTTATGAGTCAACAAGGAAAATATTAGTCAACAAGGCAATGTGCAAAAATACTCACTGTAATGTTATCCAAGAGTTTGGCCATATGTTTAATAATTTCACCATGGTGTGCTGGCTGGGTTTGTAGCAGTTTCTTAATGACAACAACACTTTCAGCAACCACAGTTTCTGTTTAAGACAAAGCAAATTATTACTTTTAAAAGCATTTATGCAGAAGAAAAAAGTCATAAATAATTAATTGCAAAAGATGTTATCAGCTTTCAAAATGTGTTTTGCAGAAGTGAATTCTATTTGCTTGGTAACAAAGATGTAAACCACTCCACTAAGTAATACAAAGTTCAGCTTCTAGAAGCAAGTTATAAGCAGCAAAAAGGACAAAGCAATGTTCTAAATGTAAAAATATCATCCTACCACAGCCTTTTTTTGAAATTGCCTTTTAGTAAAGCTGCTTGTATTTCTCCTTTTCAAACTGACGAACAGCATGAAAAATATCTGTTTTTCATTGAAATTATGTATATTCATAAGTAATTTGGTATATGCATTAAAAATACAAACAGTTCAAAGAAATATACAATGTTAAAAGTGACAGCTCATTCTTAAACAAGAGAAACAGCTAAACATTTCTGTTGCACTTTTCCACCTTCCAAACAGTCTCTCAGATCTGTAACCTAATCTCTAGTACATTCAAATTAAGCTTCTAAATAGGCAAGCTGTTGTAAGATTTATGTCAAAGTCATGCATTGGACTGCTTAACTACTGTAGCAAGTAACATTCACAGCCTGATCAACTTGTATGAAATGTGCAATTTTTGAAGCTGAAAAAAAACCACTGGTGCAGAGGTAAGCCTCTATGCAAGAGTAAACTCATCCTGTAAGGAAAGATGAAGTAAAGTCAAACATAGCCAAAGCTGAAACCAAAACAAAAGACTACTGCAAGAGTTCAACGCAATTCTAATTTTCATTTATACTACAAAAAGGAAGTAGCTATTTTTACTTCAGTATCAATGTTTAAAACAAAGAAGAAATACAACTACCATTCCTTAAACATCTCAGAAATATTCCTACCTTTGAGGAGTTAAACTGACACATGGACCATTCATCCCACAATCAAGAAAGATGAAGTTTCAAAAGTACAGTATGGGGAAGAGATTTTTTTTTTTTTTTTTTAGAAAGCAAACTTATTTTTAGAGTATGGCTATTCAAAAGCTCTGAATATGTATCATTATGCCATAAGCCTCTGAGAAACTTAAATTTTAGCTTGCAGCTTTTGTGTCATCCTTTATTTGACATGACATCTCAGTCATTTTTCTAACTAATTTTTTGAAGCAAGGTTAACACTGCAAAGAGGAAACCATAACACATCTACTTATATATCTCAAGGTTTTCCATAATCTTAAAGACCAATTCAACCGGAATTGTATTTTGTCCACTTTCTTACTGCAGATATTAAAATAAGAAAATTCTTAAAATTTTAAAATGTCAACCTGGAATTTTTAGAGTGAGAGAAATTAGTAAAACAACCTCCATCCTTGAGTGTTTTGTGATACTACTTAACAGAGGGAATGGTTAAGCAAAATAAAAATGAACCCAAAAGACTAAGGTGGACATGAAGTCATTATTAAAAATATTGTTGACAACATTGAACTAATCATGATGAACTTAAGTGCAGATTATGAAGTGTCAACTTGGGAAATACTTTACTGCAGTCTGTGGAAGCAAATTTAGAGAACTGTATCAGAACTGTAAAATGGTTCCATGAGTCTAGATACCAAAAAAGAAAGTAAAAACAAAAGTATGTATTTATAATTAATGTGTTTATACTAGAATAAAGGCTGATTTAATTTAGAAAAGAGAGGCTTTCCAAGGCTTGCTTTGCGCACATGAAGAATCCCAAAAATGAGTATAAAACATATGCATCTAGTCAAAGACACAAAGATACTAGCTTTTATATCCTATAAGTAAAATCAGAAAAAATAAGAAAGAGAGAAAATTATTAGCATTGTGAATGGCTATTATGAAAATTTTAAAATGTAAATCTGCTACAATTATCTAAGAAGAAGTACATATAAGACAAGGATAAATGAATACAAAAGTTGTGAAACAAGTGTAAATTATTTTATATCTAAAGGTCATAGAATGCAAGTCAAATTTTTAAAATAAAAAATAAATACATCAGAAAAGCTGGTCGGGAAAACCTTAACCAATAAAAGGAAACTACAGGGGGTATTAGCAACTTTTCATAAGTCTTAGTATACTAAGTCACAAGTCATAGTAAAAATCTTAGTATGTTCATTGTTAGTTTTCAAACAATTCAAACAATTTCTAGGCAATATGGTAATGGCTACTCTGACTAGAATAATCTCTGAAGACCCTGGAGCATGAGCACTTCTCTGAAACTTAACATATATTCAGTCACACACCACAGACCCTGAAGCATGACAAATTCCCAAAACCTTAAAATGTATTCAGTTACACAACATTCCATTTCACCAAATAATGATGTGTTTCTAAAGCTAACAATGTAGTGGACAATAACTTGTGGGGAATGAATTAGAGTCCTTTTCATAATTGAAAAGTTGGCCACATTACAACAGAAACTCGGAAAAACAGCCTAGCAAGATGCATATTACCAGTGAACACTCAAAAGCTGCAATCTGAAATACTACATTTTATACAACTGATGTTCTAATTTTTTTCCAATACTTAACAGATACATGTGGAAACTAAAACACAGAACTGAAGGCCAATTTATCCACATTCTGTAATTTAATAAGCACTATTTCTAAAAGCTGCAAAATTACTTCTGCTATTTTTTAGAAGAATATATTGATCAAATTTCATACCAAGCCCTACAAGTAACTAATTTGTGTTGTTTAGAAGATTATGCAGATGATTCAAACTAATGTTAAAAGGTAATTATTAAGAGCTAGGTACCAAGACAAACCTTAAATTAAACCTTTTCAGAATTGCCTGAAATCTGTGTTTTCACCTGGTTTATTTTTCCACACTTATAATAAAGTCAACTCAATTCTGAAATCACAGTAATACACATTAACTACACAATACATAGAGCTGGTTTTCTTTTACTTCATTCTAACAGTAATTCTAGTAGGTAGGTAGTAGTTACCTGAGGTATTAACAGTTCCAGTGAATTTAGGACTTGCCTGTTCAAATTTGTATAAATTACTAGGGAAAAATAAAGTCATTTTCACTGTGCTTCCAACAATTGTTTTTACATTGTTTATTACCCATAGATTTCAAATTTCAACAAGAAAGGAAAGCCACCTGAGAAAAACCTGCAGGTTCTCTAGTATATTCACTTCAGACAGACAAAACGGACTTCTTACAATCCCGTCTGTCTCTTTCATCTAAAATGACTTTTGTCATCTTAGTGAAGCCAGCAGCCAGCTCAAATTTTCAAGGCAATTGCTAATGGAAATGTATTAGCGAAATGCGAAATGTCACACCGAAGAGCCAAAATAACTTTTCTGTTTATGCTTCCTTCAGCAGATGAGGAATGAAAATAGTTCTAAGACCTCAACATGGCTTCCAAAAACAAGGCTGGGAAAGTGCAGATCCTCCCGGAAACTATGCTAAGAAACATTGAAAATAAGGAGGTGATTGGTGACAGCCAACTTCACTACAGGCAAACCATGCCTGACAAATCTGGTGGCCTTCTACAACAGGGTTACAGCGCTGGTGGATAGGGAAAGAGCAACTGAAATCATCTACCTGGACTTGTGCAAAGCACTTGATACTGTTCTTGAAGAGACTTTAAAGTGGTCTTCCAGTACCTAAAAGGGCACACAATAAAGCTGGAAAGGGGCTCTTTGTCAGGGAGTGTAGTGATAGGACAAGGAGTAATGGCTTTACATTAAAAGAGTGAAGAGAGTTAGATTAGATATAAGGAAGAAATTCTTTATTCAGAGGGTGCTGAGGCACAGGTTGTCCAGAGAAGCTGTGAATGCCCCAACCCCTGCAAGTGTTCAAGGCCAGACTGGATGGGGCTTTGGGCAACTTCATCTAGTGGAAGGTGTCCCTGCCCACGGCAGGAGGGCTGGAAATAGATGATCTTTAAGATCCCTTCCAACCCAAACCATTCTAATGATTCTATAAGAGGAAAACTGCTCTTGAAGTTTTGTGTGTTTATGAGTGCATTTTTAAAAGCTAACTTTCCCCTGTTCAGGGAAGCTGGGGGCTATGGTAAAACAAAACAAAACAAAACAAAAACCACATTTCAATAACAGAAGTCCATGCAGAAACTAGAGAGTTCTATGATGAGATGCCTAGAGAGTTCCATGAAGAGTTATCCCAGCTGGGCTTAACTGGCTGCTGAAGAGGCAGCTTTAATTATACTCTGCCTCTCAGCACCCAAGATCCAGAATGATTCTTGGCTCAGCTCCCATGCTAGATAAACCCTGGCTTTTCAGTAGAGACCTTTCCAGAACAAGACCAACAGAATGGGAAGGCAGTTTTGCCATAAGCTCATTCTTTATGATTCTGTTTTGATTTGGTAGAATTAATTTGTCTGTCTACCTTTCTTCTATGCTAAAGTGAATTCCCCACAATGATAAAACAGTGCAGAGCAGAGAGAGCTGATTCTGCTTTCTGGGATCCCAGAACCTACTAGACTTACCAAATTGGGCTTCACGCTATGCAGAGGGAGCTGAACTGCTTCCAGTTTTGGAACAGCCATGTAGGTAATGGCAAGGGAAGCAGCTTGCTTGTACGCTTTAAGAATGAAAGTTGGGACAAAGCAGGATCAACCATGACAACTGAATTCTAGTTCTCCTACATGTACCAAATTGTTTTTTTCCTCCCTCCCATGCTCAAGGCTCTTCATGTTCAACAAGCTGTGACTACCAGAAATTTCCTGCTTCCTAAGGAAAGGTACCATGTAAGTTAAGCCATTCAACTCACTTTTTAGAAAAAGACACTGCGCATATGGTAAAGGAACTTGCCAGTTGCCAGGTTTAAAAGTTCTTAAATATGTCCCTTGCGGTCTTTCAAAATAGTAAGCACAAGAAGATCATGGTTAGATTTATAAAATAAAGTAATAAAAAGTCTTTCAGGACCTTCAGAAGTACTTGCTAGACAATTACTTAGAGCCAGTCAAGACAACTAATCTTGTTGAGACGTACCTTTATATACATGCACACATTTATACGAATAAATATGTATTTTGTGTGTGTGTGTGTATAAACATATATGGAATTATTTTGAAGAAAATCTTAACTTGAGAAGTTATAATTAAAAAAAGCTGTTTTTTCTTATCTGGGTTCCTTATTAGCAGAAAGAAAACCCATGCAAGAAAACGAAAAGGAAGATTATTAGATAATAAGTTCAATATTCTGAAGTTTAATTATCATACATAGAAGAAAATGTGGATTTGTACATGCTGAAAGGAGCCTACCAACCTAGAAGAACATTGCTAATAGAATTAAAAGGAATCAAGAGTAAACTTTGAAGGTAGTATTTCTAATACGGTCACATTCATTAACTGTAGTACAAAAAAACTTACCCAAGTCCCATTGCAGAAACTGCCTTATAACACAACACTGGAATACATTTTTAACACAGTGGATAACTAGAAATGCACAGAGGGACAAAAGGTCCGGAGCAACATGAAATTAAAGTTACACAGATTAAAACTAGCAAGCTACACACTGAGGCCTCTCAGAAACTTCTGTTATGAGGTTAAGCAGGAGAGAAGGAGGACTTGCAGAGTATAAATCAAACAAGAGAAAGTTCTGAACGCATCAGTGGGTCACACTGGTAGGACTACACCCTACCAAAGCAATGTCCGTAATAAAGGCCTTCTTAGGATTATCAGAAAAAAATATATCCAATAGATATGAAGAGCAATCAATGCTGCTTTTCAAAGCTTAGAGTAGATCTCATCTGTGTTATCTGTACAATTCTGATTACTCTATCCCCCCTCGCCAATGAAAAAAAACATGCTTCTCCTCCTTTTCCTGATATTATTATTTTTGACTATTTCTGTCTCAACTCTATTTCTGATATTTAACAACATCCATGTTGACTTCACATTTTACAATCATTTTCTGATTATCTTATTGACTTCCTTCTGCATAATATTCCTCGGTAACTAGTCAGAATATACAATATTATCAGGTATTGATTTACAGTGCTACTATATCCTATTTGATTTTATCTAATTCTTGTTCTATTTCTTGCAACTACATATCACTATATAAAAATAGCAGAAGACTAAATTATAAGAACAAGACAAATTTGGGACTGTTTATACTAAAACTATTTAATATGTTTTTCCAGTAAGGCACTGATGTACTAAAAAGCCATTCCAAGCTTTCAGCACCCTCTACAGGATAACCATTTTGATGCAACTGAACACATAACAGCAAAACTTCTACTATCATCTATGATACTCACAACAGTACACTTCAACAATTAACGACATTTTGAGAAAAAATGGGTAAACTCATCATTGCCGGCAACAAGGATTTAATCTTACTAACAAAAGAGAGAACAAATACCCAGTGACTATGAGAGCACAAAAGAGAAAACAAGTACCTAGTGATTATGAGAGCATTTTGACATGATTCAAACAAGCACCAAAGTCACTATTTTTATCCAGCTATGTCACTGAAATTCTTACACAAGCCAAGCTTCCGCACACTTTATTGTGTGATCTGCTCTGTGCAGTTCCTGTTAAGAAAAGGTTTCAAGCCATCAGCCACTCAGAAAACAGACAGAACATTTAGCTTACCATCTCTGTTGGACAGCAAACATACAAGGCCATTAAGGCATGTGTCAGTCACTTCCGTGATGTTAGTTGCACATCTGCCTATAGCCTGAATAGTAGCTGCAGCAAACTGTTTATCTTGGCTCTTCACGTAAGTCTATGGAAACAGGGTTTTCATTAGTCAATACATAAGTCTTGTCAAAAGGAAACTTACCATGTTGTACTCTTACGACAAACATATTGTATAATACATTCAATCTAGACAGCTATACCACATGTTAAAAGTTATACCTTTCCATCTCTTTGTCACTTCCAGAAGACATTTTGTTGCTGGCTTTGGTCACCCACAGCCATGGGATCCTCTGATTTCAAGGAAGCCAAGGGCAGGGGGCAATTACCCAAAAACAGCAATTAGTTTGCGTGCAAGGTTGGAAGAGTTGATGAGCTTTCTCTTCAAGGAAGTTTCAGTTCATTTAACCAGAAGCATCTGTGAAACTATGAATAACCTACCTGCCTGAGAACTAGTATATTTCAGAGAAATCCAGCCAGAGAACTGAAGCAATGAAACTAGATGTCATATGCAAAGAGGAACAAATTTTTTCACAATATATGCAAAACGTTTTGCTGATACATATACATATATTGGAGCTAATGCTGTTTTATCAAATGACTTACAGAAATGAGGTTTGGCAATATCTGCTAATGACCAAAAATTAATAAAATTAAGACACTATTTTCTAAAGTGTCAGTCAAGTTGGTAGAACATGTTTTAAGGAATTTGGAATGGCTGAGTTCTTCTCAACTGGTTCTTTTTTTGGTTGGTTGGTTTGTTTTTTTTTTGAAGTTAGAAAGAATAAGAAACAAAACACTGAAACTTTTCACATAGAAAAAGCACCATTATCCATTATGATACGAGACAGTTTCACTTCAATTCCAAGAACACTTTATTCTGGAAAAGATGTTAACTTGAAAATATTAAGACTAAGACTCTAGATGAAACATCCAATAATGGCAATTGGACAACAGAAAGCATTTCAAAAGAATACATTTTTGCACAAACCTGGAATTCTCGTAGCAGAGTTGATATGTTGGCTTCATTTGCTAAATTTGTCAAGATTTCAAGCTGAAAGAAAAAAAATATTAAAAGCTAAAATGAAATTCCATAAACAGTACCACATATACACAATAATTTTATTGCATATAAATAAATTATAATACTATTAAATATACTACTTGGAATTCAATAGTGTATACCAGATTTCAGAATAAACTGATAGCAGCATTGCACTCAGGAGGAAAATTCTCCTTGCAAGCACATGCAAGGTTTTCAAAACAGGACTCTAGGGTTCAGTGATGCATTTTCTATGAGCTATTGTTTTACAGTGTTGCACTGCATATCAAATGGACCTGAAATACTTCCAGCAGTATTGTTTCCTATGTGATACCACAGGCTTTGGATATAAGAACCATGTGACACCGTAAGAAGAAATAATGGAAAGCACAATTGCAGATGGGGAGAGATAAATGCAATGTCCATTACATTCAGATGAACTGCAGTAAAAGACATGTAGCTCAGGAAACGAACAGTTACATCTGTATGAATGTTCAGATCTCAATCAAAATCAACAACATCAGACCCTGAAAGGCCTCTTCCTTACTCCTGCTGAGCAAGAGGATGATATGCATCATCAGGCATATGCCATTAAGATGCTATGCTCCCAGTCCGTTTTAACTTTGAAGAAGAAATTCCAGTACCATTTAAATGAGGTAAACGGAAGAAAAAGATAATTATGCCTCTGTAAAAGGAATTCATACCTCACGAATTTGTTGGTACTCTTTGAGTTGGATGCACACAGACAAGAACACTTAATAGACACAATCCACTGGTATTTCGGGACCAATTTGATAAGACCTCCAGAGGCTCTTAGCCTTTATAGCCAGTATTGCACATGAAGCAAGTGGATAAACGGTTGAAAGACAGGAATAGGCACAAAGAAAGTGACTGTTTTTACAGTACAGGAAAGCTATCAATAGGATCTCAGAATTAACTTTGTTGATCTTTTACATTTCAATATATTTATATATGAACTGTGGAAGTGGTAAGAAGACAGGTGACACAATCTTCTGCTGATGCTACAGCTTTCACAAAAATGAAGGTGAAGTCTGACTAAGAGAAGCTGCATTGAAAACTTCAAATATTAGGTGGCTGGTTGAGAAAATAAATTCAACACATGAATGCACAGCAATGTTGATAAAGGGGGATGAAAACTTTACAGAAAATGATAGGCTATGAGCTGCTTACTGAAAACCGTAACAGAATTTGTTGTTAGAACAGATAACTCATTGAAAATATAAGGTCAATGCTAAGTAGTGAACAAAAAAGCAAACTTGATGTTGGGAAAGAAACAGAAAACAAAACAGTAATCAAACAATACGGTAGATGAATTCCAGCATGTTCCTACATCGTAAATGCTGCCATAGTTCTGGTCCATCTATCTTAAAGCAGATACAATAGAACAAAATTTAAAAAAAAGAAAGCACAAGCTATTTTATGTAACAGGGCAAACTGACAGATTTTTCAGCCAGTGAGTAATAATTGAGATTGAAAGAAAAGAGCACAATTTCTCATTCTCCAGCTCTTCACTAGTATATTATACCAATTAATAACGAAATTATAAAGTATCAATAAAATAACGTCTCTTTAAGAAATGTATATTCTGTATATTCCACTCCTAAACACAAGTGTCTGTGACAATCTAAAACAAAATAGAAGGCACTTAATAGTAGACAATTCTTAGCTATTGTTTTGTCAAGGACTTCACATCTATTAAGGACTAAGAATATAGAAAACAAGAAGAAAATAGCCTAAAAAACATACTGAGGTGTGAACTAGAGGAAAATCTAAAATCTTTATGCCAAATGCTGACCTCAAAGGCAACTTGGTACTCTGACTTTGTCCCATATTTGACTCCCATTTTATTCAGTGAAACAGATTTGAACTATTTTTAATCAAACAGTATCGACAACAATCAAACAATATCAACAGTTTTAATTTCTTTTCATGTGAGATGATGTCTCCTCCTATGAAAACAGTCAAATTCTAAATGCGCAAATGGCTAGTTACTTAGAAAGAATTAGTAATGCTCTGTACTGAAAAGTACCAAAAGATGCAGCAGAAAAACACAGTGCACCTGCTACCTAAACCTTGCTAAATAGTGAACATTTGGATACAAGCCTGAAGGACATGTGTGGATTTAACTAAAAGCTACACTACTATACTTAAAGGAACAGCACAAGATGCATGTCATAGCAGCACAAGAAAATTTTGCTTTCCTGTTGCAAACAGTAATTTCTACAGCAATGTAGAGGTAAATTCTCTTTTAAACTCACCTTCAGAGTTTTGATCATTGTTGGATCAGTTGATCTAACATAGAAACTCTTCAGATAAGGTTCAAACATGCCCTGAAAAATGCAACATATATAAATAAATAGTTCACCTGAGTTCAACATAAACTGTAATTTTGGAAACTCTGAACATGGTATACCTTTCTCTGAATCGACATAGTGGCAATATTTTGCAGAACGATATACTGCACCTCCCTAGAATTTGGAAAGAAAAACAAAAGTTATTCTACAAAATTACAGAAACACACAATAATGCATTATGGCAAAGAAAGCTCAATTATACTCAAGTCAAAAGTAAGTTATACATTTGACATGGCTCAAACATACAAGGAAAAAGCTTGTTGCCAACTGATACAAGTTTATTATGTGCTTCACAAGAAGGGGAACAATTAAACTAGGCTCTCATTTTTAAAAACTTCAATAAGGAAAAAAAACACTAATACCAGTATAATGGTGCAATTCTTCTTTTTGGCATTAGGGTCTTTGTTTAAACTAAAAATGAGCAATTCTTCAAAACATCTCCATTCTGGCATCTCCAGACATAGCTCACAAAAACCTCACGCTTTGTCCACCATAACAAGATATGGACTTTATCTGTACCATGCAAACTACTGTGTTAGTTACAACAGCTGATGCTTGAATAACTAGTAAGAACCAGTTCATTCTTTTTCATCTCAAAAAAAAATTTCCTGTTAATTCTCAAAAAGGGCCAAGCTTGCCTCTCACTTAGAATATACACTGACAGATTCACACATCTGTAAAAAAGCAGCACTTTAACAGACTTTGACAAGATATAGACAACAGAATTATGTAATATTCTAAACACAAAAACATTAAGCATTCTAGGAGGATGTTTTCATTAATATATTAATTTACCTCAGTAGGAGGTAGCCGTCTACTCAGTAGGACTGAGCAGAAGGAAGTCTGGATACTAGTCTGAAGCTTTTAAACTAGAGTTTCTGCACCGATCACTTACAGACCAAATAATAATTTATAAACAAAATTTCTAAATGTGTCCTCAAATTCTTGTGTGATGCAAATCTCATCCTAATAAAGAAATCAAATCACCTCATCCATTATCTCCTCTTATTAAAAATTGTCTAATAGCCCTGTAGAAATTACACCTGTTGTTTACAAAGAAAGGTAATAATGCAGAAGTACGTAACATCTTTGAAATATAATTTTATGTAATTCTTATATAGGTACATGGAAACAGTCAGCTGCACATCAGGAATCAAGACTGGAAATCGCTATGAAATGTTCTTCCAAGCACTTATATCCTTGCTAGATTATAACATATTTGACATTAATTTAAAGGCCACAGGCACATAACTTCAAGGGCAAACAACAAAAGCTTATTTCAAAGTGGCTCTAATAGCAAAAGTGTTTCTCACAGACTGGTGACAGAGAACAGACGAGTCATTCAACATGAAAATCAGAACTCTAGTGCCGTTTTAGGTGCTAGTTGAGACACAAGAAAGAAGTGATTTCTAATTTGAAGAAATTTGAGCATAAATGAGGAATAAACAACGTTCAAAATTAAGCAATTCAACCTGTGAGTATGAGTGTAGTTCTACACATTACCTGTAAAAATGCCAAACTGCTTTTGCTGTTTCATTTAGATTTGCATAAGGAGAATGGGAAGCATATTGTACCATAAAACCAAGCACAGAAATAACAGCAATTCATTTTCATTTTAAATAAAAGTGTGAATTCTCTAACAAGCCCAATTTTACTTCAGTAGTCAAATTTTTAATTGGTAGATTTGTTAGCCATAGGTGAGCTGCAAAAGTTTATAGAGAAAGAGCTCTATGGTGACGGGGCTCATGAAGCCCATCTAAGTCAAGTAATCTTGTCAGACACAACTAGAGCAATTTTTTTCTTTTTAAAGCTGTCTACCTGATTTGACTTACTTTTTAAAAATAAATAATTTTGACAGCTCAGCTATCCAAAAATATCATATTTAGCTAGGAAGTTATTCTGAAAATATCTTAATATTGTAACTGCTATCAAACGTTCAAGGTGTTTTATACAGATACACAGAAGTTTAAGATCTAAAAACTGAGGGAAAAAACTTTTAGGCAAATATTGGAATAATACGCCAAATCTACCTAACACGCACACATGCACGCACACAAACACACATGAGTATTATCAATCTTATGAAGCATGTGGTCAGTGAAACCCTTCATAGTAAAGTATGACTAAGTAACACTGAAGATGATTAAGTCAAACTTACTTATATTGAATGAAATATAAACTAGTTCTTTAAGAAACAGTCCAAGGACTAACAGGGGATTGAGCAGTAACAACTGGTAATTTAACAAGTATCACTCTTAGTTTTTCTGTCAACAAGAAGTTATCAATATACAGTAAAGAAAAATAAAATGCACATCTGAAGACTGAGTGCTTAGCAAGACAGTAAAGAACTACAACATAATTACATTTCAAATAACTTCCAGTAATTAAGCAAATCAAGAAACTAAGCTAACTAGTTAGTACTATCTCCATTTGTATGCTGCTATCTACATTTGTATGTTCACCAGGCTGTCTTCTCAGAAGGACGGTCATAATTAAGAATGAAACACTTATGATACTGAATGATCACTGAAAGTTAGACTGAAAATGATGGAACTGCATTTAATGATTCTCACATATTGAGTAAAAATTAGTATTTTACAGGACAATGTTACAACAAAACTCTAGTAATGCAATAATTATTTATTTATATGTATAGCTACAGATAAACAAGTATGTAACAAATTTTTTTTTTTTTTTAGAAAAGTAGATGGGAATTTAAAGTACAGACTTGACCTACCTATTACTACGTAGTAAACGCACTAATGATTTAGAAACAATACCAGCTTCAGATTTTGGTGCCAAATGCCAATAAAGCTGTGCAACTGCCATTACCACCTAAAAGAAGAACATTCAGAAAAGAATGTTAACTCAAAATATTCAAACATATGCATCACATTCAATTCATACCTGATGACCTACCAACAGCCTCTTCAGAAAGCAAAGTGCATACCCATGTTCTTTGAAATCAAGAAAGCAGTCTGGGAGAGAAACACCACGAGAAAGGTATTTTTGTTTCCAAAAATCAAAGGTAGTAGGTACCTCTCATTCTTCCCAGTATTTACTGGATAGTATAACATAAAGAACAGAGGGAGAGGGCCAGACAGAGAAAAATATAACTAATTCAAATTGTGATCATAATGATATCATATTTAATAACCCACTACTGCTAAAATTAGGTCTACTAATTAATGAAGAGATATTGTGGTTTTTTTGTTGTTCTGTGTTTAAAAAATCCTACAATACCAGTGCTTTTATTTTTATTAAATACATGTTCAATATCACTTGTTCTTTCATTTCCACTAAACTTCCATTCTATTATTCTATCACACAACTTATTAAATGACAGGTGCATTTACTGACAGCTTCTGAAGTCTAAAATCCAACTGAAAGAACTACAGTAACAAGTAAGAAAAAGCAGATGACTCGGAAATATAAGCAACTTAAAACTCGTAATTTATATTTTTAAAATTTTCTCCTAAGTATAAGACAAATGACAAACTTTATGCCAATGACTAAGTCATGTCTCAGTCTTCCCTACAATACTGTCTTGATGAACTTTCTTAATCAAAATTAAACAAATCACAGAACAAAGAGACTCAAAATGAAGACACTACCATGACACTTAACTTGGTGCCTTAAACCCTAATGCCAATTAATATCTTTTTTTAATTAATAAACAAAAATTGATAAAAATATGAAGAGAGGAAATAACTGAAATATTTTTATCAATAGACTATGGGAGCATTTTATTATGGACAAAAATCTAAAGTCAAATAGAAAATTTCGTTTGTGGTAAATTCTGTGAATGTTACAAAAATTAGTATAATAGTAGCAATTCAAAGAATCAGTATTTCATTTGACAAATTGCATTTAAACTTCTCAGTTAACTTTAGTATCATAAACTTAAAGACCATAAAAGTTAGAATCAATATCGTATTTAACAGATATAAAGAAAGTGATTTATGGAATGTGGAAGATAAGCAACTACAATTCTTCTCAACGTAGTGTGATAGCAAACATTTCTAACACAGATGCTTTTTGCAAGAGATGAGGAAATACTACATAGATGTTGAACAGTGATTTTAGCAAAAGGCTGTACTCTGATATAACTACTATTGCAAAACTGTGTTGTTTGTTTCCAGAGTTTGCTAACAGAGTAGAAGTGGTTTTGAAAAAAGTTACATTAGTTGGAGTCTAAAAATGCGTTTCAAGAGAGAAACAAAAACCTGATCTGTTTAGCTGATCAAGAACAGGTTAGGAGATGATTTAATCATGATGCAACCATTGTATCTGTAATATGAGTATTCACTGTCACTGGAAATCTTTTCCAAAGACATCTAGTCTTGAGTAACAAGACTAACTGAGGTTAGAAATAAAGTTCCATGGTCTGACTAACATCACAATGATTCACCATCAGCATGGATCTTCCTGGTTCAAAGAATTCACCTGCATATTAAAATTTCCCGGAAATACTGAAGAGCATACTGCACCTGTTATGTCACATCTACTCTGGAATCCCGGCAACACACCTTAAGAACGTGTCTGGGAGTCACAAAAAATTTAGGTATGTAACTGTCCATTTTTAAAATGTGAGACTCAAAGGAAAGCACCACTTAATGTTCAACAGCAAATATGATTTTCTTTGTGAGTCTGTATCACCAAAACTAACACTTTCTTCCATCGTAGATGCTAAGAACTTAAGCATTAAAAGCTAGCCATAGTATAGTTGTCACATGCAACAGAAAGTGAATTCAAATTTTCTCCAATATTTTGTTTGTCTTTGGAGCATACGTGACACGCAGTTCAGGTGTTTTACTTAACAGCTAAGTTAATTTCAAAAAAGAAATAACGACTCTTCTTCTGTGTAACAGTTGCTACATTGTACAATCATCACTTGACTTAAAGAGGAATAGATCTGACTTTTTAAACTTTTAAGTTTTTTAGCAGAATAGGTATTTAGTAGTTGAATATTATATCAAAAAGGAATTTGTCATACAGCGGCATTTCGGCTTTGAAGCAAGGGTTTGGTATTTCGTAACAGCAGCCTGTGATCTGGGTCCATAGTATAAGTCTTTTTCACATTCCGATCCTTTTCTTTCTGTTCTCCATCAGATTCATAGAAATTGTTTTCATTGTATTCTTCTACAACATCATCATCCTACCAAAAGACAAAATTAGAAGAAGATACACAAAATATTTGAATCATCCAGCTGTATTAATTTACAAAGTAACATACAACACCATGGCTCCATGCAGGATTTACGTGTTTTGCAATATGCCCATGGAACAATGTCCTCCATCCCAGTTGGTAATAAATGTGATACAACAAATGTAACAACAGTGCAAGATATCTTTACAAGTAAGATGAACTACTAAATGAAATACCTTCGTACTCTGTATTAGATTAGGTAAGGATGTTAGTTCTTTTTGGACTGAAAGCCTATGATCCAAAGTTGAATCTTCTGAGGAACAACTCTTTAAAATTCACTTTTTGGAAGTCTTAACAGAAGTCGTGCATTTTTCGTTTTCTAGTAATATATAAACTATTCACGAAAGCAGCAAATCTCTAAAGAAAGGACAGTTCTTTTCTTAAGAAATTTTATGATATAAAAAGTCACATATCCTGAGCCTGCCCTTCTCTGATGAAGTACAAATTCTTGAGTTGTTTAAATGAAGTTACAAACATTATGTCACTGAAAAGAAGCAACAAAAACAAATCAACAATAACAAAAAAATAATACTGCAAAATTTGCACATTACAATGGAACAGAAAGAAAAGTACTATATAAAAGAGGCAGGAGACTGAACACGGGAACCTACAGGCTTCTTTGTGTATAAGAATTGCTTCCAATTCTTTTAATTATCCCAGATAGGGACAGCTGTTACATGAAAATGTCAAAACATTTGACAGTGACAGTCACCAGTGACCCCTTAAGCCTCAACCTGAACTGCAGCCAGAATAAGGAAACTCAACTTTTTTTTTTTTTTTTAAGTCTGCATTTAACTGAGTAATGTGGGTTTTCTTTTGTTTATTTATTTATTTTCTTTGAGATGCTCAAAGATTTCTGCTGTCAAAAACAAACCTCATTTTCAGTAACACTGTGTACCCATATCCCGTTAAGTAGTTTGGGGTCTGGAAAAAAGAAAAAAAAGCAATCAAAGCATTCTGTTGTGACTGTGGCAAAACAGATTATAGCCAAGAATTCAAACCACCAAGTGAAAACCACATCAAAAAACAAACAAACAAACAAACAAAAAAAAAACAGTGAAGAACAGAGGTCCCAGAAAGGAGATCCTGCTTGCTGGTGCTAGATGAAGCAACTGCAGAGCTCAGAGCCTCATTGTTATTTCAGCTATGAGACCTTGTAGGACTCTGATTATACATAATTCTGTTTTGAATAGGTATGGAAATTAAAAGTGAATACTGGTATTACATGTAATTTCTGTGCTGCGTCAATCCAAGCAGAGCCTTCCCTAATTACAGCTGGGCATAAGCACTTACACAGAGTTATAAGGAAAGGGGAAAATAATTCAACGAGAAATATCTTCACTTTGGCAATGCTTCTGAAACACTAGGAAAATGTCAGTGGGGCTATCACTTCCACAGGTGGTATCAGAGGTACACAGGGACAACTGGCAAAGACTGCTGTCCCCAGAGCAACTTTATACTGTAAGTCTTGAGTCTTGCACAAAAGGAATAGACTTGGGATGCATATTAGTTCTCCTCTAACGTGGCACACAGCTGGTAGCTTCAAGGTGGCAAGCACAAGAGAAGCCTCTTGTTATTTTAACATAACAAAGTGCAAAAGACTTTTTCTAAGGCAAGAGCATCTACACTCAGCAACAGTGCTACTGGTGTCTGGGATTACAAACAGCAACCAGAACAGCATGCCCCTTAAATTACGTCTAAACTTTGAACTCCAAGCAGGAAATAAAGTATGAATAAGGTACAAGAGAAAGCAACATCGATATTACTCTAATTACCAACAGCACAGAACTGAAAATAAGACTCTGGTCTTGGAAAATGAAAGTCTTGCTGTTTTAACTAATAGCATTGAATCAACAGTCATCACCTTCCACAAATAATTTACGACAATCTTTTTTCTCCAATCCTCAGTATCAATAATGCATCTACACTAAGCTGTGGGAGACACTTCTTTAAGTTTCCTTGAAGAAATGCCAGATATTGCTGGCACTAAAACTTTATTTCTCCAGATTTCTGATTTGACCTCAAACTCTCAAACTGATGGCAGCTAGTATGTATCAGCAGCAATATCAGAAAAACAGAAAAAAATGGCGGGGGGGGGAAGCACTCTGATCTTTTTTGACATGGAATAATCACAGAATGGTTGAGATTGAAAGGAACCTCTAGAGGTCATCTGGTCCAACCCCCTTTTAAAGCAGGGACACATACAGCAGATTGCCCAGGACCATGTCCAGACACCTTCTGAAAATCTCCGAAGGAGACTCCACAACCTTCCTGGGCAACCTGTGCCAGTGCTTTATCACCCACACAGCACAGAAGTAATTCCTGATGTTCAGGGGGAACCTCCGGTGCTCCAGTTTGTGCCCGTTGCCTCTTATCCTGGCACTGGACATCACTGAAAAGACCCTGGTTCCATCCTCTTTGCACCACCCCTTCGGGTGTTTGCATACATGAGCAAGACCCTCCCTGAACCTCCTCTTCTCCAGGCTGAGCAGGCTCAGCTCTCTCAGCCTCACCTTATAGGAGAGGTGCTTCAGTTCCTTGATCATCTTGGTGGCCTTCTGGACTCTTTCAGTATGTCCAGGTCTGTCTTATATTAGGGGCCCAGAACTGGACACAGCACTCAGGTGCAGCCTCACCAGCCCTGAGCAGAGGGGTGGGATCGCCTCTCTTGACCTGCTGGTGATACTTTGCCTAATGCAGCCAAGAATACCATTCTTCTTTGCAGCAAGGGCACATCTCTGGCTCATGTTCAGCTTGGTGCTCACCAGCAACCACAGGTCTGTTCCTGCAGAGCTGCTCTCCAGATGGGTGGCCCTCAGCCTGTCCTGGTGCCTGGGGTTGTTCCTCCCCAAAGGCAGCCCTCTGCACTTGTTGAACTTCATGGAATTCTTGTCAGCCCACCTCTCCGGCATGTTGAGGTCCCTCTGGATGGCAGTACAGCCTTCTGGTGAATCAGCTACTCCCCCTGGTTTCGTGTCATCCACAAATGTACTGAGGGTGCACTCTACCCCACTGCCCAGCTCATTACTGAAGATGTTAAACAGGACTGGACCCAGTGTTGACCCCTGGGGTACGCTGCTCGTTCCTGGCCTCCAACCAGACTTTGCACCACTGAGCACTACCCTCTAGGCCCAGCTGTTCAACCAGGTTTTGATCCACCACACTGTCTGCTCATCCAGCCCATGCTTCAGCAGCTTCCCTAGGAGGATCTTATGGGGGACAGTGTCAGATTTTTTCATGGAGTCCAGGAAGACAATATCCACGGCTTCCCCCTCATCCATCAGGTTGGTGATTCCATTACTGAAGCTCATCAGGTTGGCCAGCCAGGACCTCCCCTTGGTGAATCCATGCTGACCACTCCTGATGATTCTCTTCTGCCTCCATGTGCCATTGTACTGTTTGATCACTTTCCCAGGGATCAAGAGAAGGCTAAACAGCCTGTGCCTCCCTGTGTCCTCCTTCTTGCCCTTTCTGAAATAGGAGTGACATTCGCTTTCTTCCAGTCGTCAGGCATTTCTCCCAGTTGCCACAATAGTGCAAAGATTATAGAGAGTGGCCTCACAGTGACATTTGCCAGCTCTCTCAGCACTCATAGGTGCATCCCATCAGTGCCTATGAACATGGGTATGGCCAGTGTGTTCAAGTATTGCCTAACCTGATCATTCTCTGCTAAAGGTACATCCTCCTTGCTCCAGCCATTCAATCTGGCCTCTGAGACCTGGGATTCCTGAAGGACAGTCTTGCTGGTAAAGACTAAGGCAAAGAAGGCATTCTGTACCTCAGCCTTTTCACTGTAACCAGGTCTCCTGTTTCCTTACAGAGAGTGCCCACATGTTCCCCAGTTTTCCTTGTCACTGAGGTATTTGTAGAAGCCCTTTTTGTTGTCCTTGCTGTCCTTGGCCTGATTCAACTCTGTCTAGGCTTTAGCTTTCCTAATTTGATCCCTAGATTCTCAGACAGGGTCTCTATATTCCTCCCAGGTTACTGTCCTTGCTTCCACCCTCTGCAGATTTCCTTTTTGTGTTAGAATTTGGCCAGGAGTTCCTTTTTCATCCATGTATCCATCCACCCACCATCATTTTTGTGTGACTTCCTCTTTCACAGAATCACAGAATTGTCTAGGTTGGAAGAGACCTCCAAGATCACCGAGTCCAACCTCTGACCTAACATTAACAAGTCCTACACTAAACCATATCACTAAGCTCTACATCTAAACGTCTTTTAAAGACCTCCAGGGATGGTGACTCAACCACCTCTCTGGGCAGCCCATTCCAATGCCTAACAACCTTTTTGGTAAAGAAGTTCTTCCTAATATCCAGCCTAAACCTCCCCTGGCGCCCATTCCCCCTCGTCCTGTCACCAGGCACATGGGAGAATAGACCAACCCCCACCTCGCTACAGCCTCCTTTAAGGTACCTGTAGAGAACGACAAGGTCGCCCCTGAGCCTCCTCTTCTCCAGGCTGAACAATCCCAGCTCCCTCAGCCGCTCCTCATAAGACTTGTTCTCCAGACCCCTCACCAGCTTCGTCGCCCTCCTCTGGACACACTCGAGCACCTCCATGTGCTTCTTGTAGCGAGGGGCCCAAAACTGAACACGGTACTCGAGGTGCGGCCTCACCAGAGCTGAGTACAGGGGGACGATCACTTCCCTAGACCTGCTGGCCACACTGGTTCTTATACAAGCCAGGATGCCGTTGGCCTTCTTGGCCACCTGAGCACACTGCTGGCTCATATTCAGCCGACTATCAACCAATACTCCCAGGTCCTTCTCTGCCAGGCAGCTTTCCAACCACTCATCTCCCAGCCTGTAGCTCTGCTTGGGGTTGTTGCGCCCAGGTGCAGGACCAGGCCCTTGGCCTTGTTGAACTTCATACAGTTGACCTCAGCCCATCGGTCCAGCCTATCCAGATCCTCCTGCAGAGCCTTCCTACCCTTGAGCAGATCGACACACGCACCTACCTTGGTGTCATCTGCAAACTTACTGAGGGTGCACTCAATCCCCTCATCCAGATCATCGATAAAGATATTAAAGAGGACTGCCTCCAGTACTCCAGCCTAGCCCCAGCCTAGGGGCTGCTTTTTAATGGCCAGGGAGGGGACGATGCTGGCTCCACCTATGCCTCGTCAGCCTCCCCCACGAGGGCTGCCGGGTCCTGGCGGCCCCCTCGAGTGGCCTCGATGCCGGAAAAAAAGCCCGCCTGTCCCGATCCCCAGCTCCGCTGCAGAATGCATCTGCCCCGGAGCTGATCGCCTCGGCAAGGATTGTTGGGATGCATCTCTCCTGAGCTTGGAGGAGGTGATCCTTGACTACTAACCAGCTTTCTTGGGACCCTTCTCTTTCCCCATAGAGCTTTATCTCACGGTATTCTACAAAGAAGATCCTTGAAGAGGCCAATCTGCTCTCCCAACGTCCAAGGCTGTGAGCTTGCTGTACTCCCTCCTCACTGTCCTAATGATCTGTAACTCCAGCATTTCATGGTCACTACAGCCAAGGCTGGCTTTGACTTCTGTACTCCTAGTAAGCACCTCCTTGTTGATGAGAAGGAGGTCCAGCATAGTTCCTCTCCTCATCTCCGCTATCACTTGGAGAAGTAAGTTATCATCAATACATTCCAAGAACCTCCTGGATTACCTACGTCCTGCTATGTTATCTGTCCAGCAGATGTCGGGGTAGTTGAAGTCCCCCATGAAGACCAGGATTTGTGAACATGAGGCCGCTTCCTATCTATAGAGGACTTCATCTGCTTGATCTTCCTGGTCAGGTGGCCTGTAGTAGACCTACACTATAACATCACCTTTCCGTTAATCCTGTCTCTGTCAGCTCTCTGTCAGCTCCTCATCCATCCCCAGGTAGAGCTCCATGCACTCCAGCTGCTCATTGATATACAGGGTGATACCCCCCTCCTTGTCTCTGATGCCTGTTCTTCCTGAAGAGCCTGCATCCTTCTATTTATTACAATCCTCCAGAGATAGTATGAGGGTTCAAGGAGTAAATCAAAGTGTTCCCACACTTTCTCTTGTCCTTCCAAACACTTCAGAAGCAGTTTCACAGCTGATTTGAGACCAACCAAGTCCCTAAAAGGCTGTTGTTGTTTATAAAAGCATGTTTCATTTTCTCCAGGATCAGTAAAATGATCGTGCTCTCAAGTGGTCATAGAATCACTAGAACTGCTGAATTTTCAAAAGCAGGAGGTGGTAAAGGGAAGAGGACAGAAAAGAGGCATTCCTTTTCAGCAGCATTCTTTAGCTAAATTGCCTTAAGTACACTTGCAATTTGTGGTAGCACATGATCTAATTGTGCAGTTAACAGCCCTTCTAAATTGGTAAATCACTATAAGGTTCAGAACCCCAGGAGAATGAACTGATTATAAACAGAGAAACCACTAGCATTCCAGGCTAGGATTTGAGAATGGACTCTGTGTGTTCCACATCTTCTGTGACTTATTCAATCCAGTAGCAAAGTGAGTATTTCAGAGCCAGAGAACATATATAATTCTTTTTTACAGTATTCCAGACACTCAGTTTAAGGACATCTTCATGAAGTATTAACAGCTTAAATGAAGAAACTGCCAAATAACAAGTTCCATTAGCCTGTTGTTAAAGTCACTAAGTAAATAAGATAACATTTAACTAAGCTCTTGCTTGAAATTGCATTCAGTGTGACATTAAAATTGAGAATGTGCCTTCCACTTAGTAAAGCATATTACCCGAATGCTACAATTACCTCCAAACAGAGCTTCATGCATCCGCAAACTCAGAGTTAAAGTAAAACTTCACGGAAATCTGAAGCATGAACACACACTATCTGCCCATTCTACTATCCCTAACTTTGTCTTGTATTCAAAATCCATTCAAATATTTGTATTCCTAGACTAATTATAACTGATTTTAAAGCTCTAGACCTCTATTTCTCTCCTCAGAGACGTAAAGAAATACGTTCACAGCTTCGATTCATGTAGCAGAATCTTCTGTGATATGATTTTTCCTATGTTTCTGAGCCCCTTCCAATGTTTATAAGAACTGCTCTCAAGAGAGTTTAGAATAAGCTGACTTTGGAAGTTAAGAAGAGTTTTGGGACTATTTATCAGTCAATGAATTCAATTGCAATGTCAAAAACACATCAGTCAAGCAACATCAGCAGTCCACTTGCTGTATCATGAATAGGACTCTTGGAAAAGGGAAATGGTAGGAAAGGTATAGAGAAGTTTCTGCTAAGGGATTAATAATGTATCCAAAATAGATCCCAAATTTGTGTGTGAAGATGCCTACCTAAATCCTTCCATATGTTTAAAATACGTGTTTCAGAACACCGGTAAGGATCTATTTGGTGTCTCAGTGAAAAATCAAACTAATCCTCAAACTGCTCAAAAAGTCAATCAGATAAATGGTAAGTTTCAAATCGACCTCTGTCAGACAGATTAGCAGACCTAAACCAATCATGCTTGCTAGTAATCTAATGCTGGCAGAACTATCCATCTACTCCATAACAGGAGGTCCTTGAATTACAGATTAAAGCTCAACATGAAGAATTGCCAGTGGTCTTAAAAAAGGCACAGTCTAACATGGTAAAAATATCTGAGAAATGAAAAGCATAACCAACATAACCTGCAGCCTGTCTGGAGAAAAGACATAAAAGGCACAAAGCCAAGGTTTCTACGGAAATCTCCATGTACAAACTGAGTGAGAGTGAGCTGTAACTATTCTCTCATTAGCCAAAGGCAGTTGAAGAGTCAAAGAATAAAATGACCAGATCATCCACCCCACAAAACAATGGATTCCTTTTAAATACTAACCAACCAAGCATACTCCCCCTTCTTGGGTAGTCTGACTTTTTAACTAGTTGTGTAATAAAGGTTCATGCTGCTGTGAAGAGAGTAACATAACCTAATAATGATCTCATGAGATACTCTGATGGAATGCTAAAGTAAGGTGGTATTTCAAGTGCGTAAGCCACTTGAATAGTGAACATTTCAACTGCATAAGCCACTTGAATATCTAGTGCCATTTTGTGTTCCCTCAAGCACAAAAAAGATCTGCATGAGCCTGGCAGTTCCTGAAAGCATTGGCCCTGCAGGAGATCCAAAACAACTGAAGATGAGACAGGCTATCCTATGGCATTAGATCAACACCAGACCCTTACATAAATCAAACACATACTGGTTTCTGTGAAACTTGAAAGGCTTCAGATACTTCATCTTCTGCAAGATGAAGTTACTGAGGCCAATCATTAAACTCTTTTCCTACTTAAAAACACCCATTGAATCTTCTATCCTTATATTGAAGAACTCAGATGAAGAACATCTAAGTTTATAGTACCTAACAAACTTCTGCTGACACTCATGTGTCCTTAGTCCTTGGAAAGGAATGGATTGGGGATTACAAAACTGATGAGAAAAACTGGATCACAGTACCACAGTAAAGTTTAAAGATATGGTTATGAACTGTAGCAATTCCTCAATGGACAGAAAGCAGGAGGAGACTTTGCTGCCACCAGACCAGAACAGCATGCTTTGTTTGGTCCATAACAACATGTATTTTCAGCTTTAAGAAACAAAGTTGCTTTAAAAGGAATGAGACAATTTCAGAAACTTAATTTCTGTCTTTACCACAAACAGAATCTAAAAAGATTCCGGTAATGAAGTAGTGGTCCAGGAGATGACCTTTATTCCTTTATTCTATCAATAAAGTACTCATAAGGAGGCTTCCTGATGAAATACAGAGTGATCGGACTGGATGACATATGTCTGTTACTCCCTTTTAAATTAAGCTCAAATAGACTGAACACTTCCCATCCAAAAGTCAGCAAATACACACTGCACTGTTTAGGTAGCATGACATGTAAGTAGTAATATGTAGAATATATTATTTTTATAAAATATTCATATAAAGTTATCATACTACCCAAACACTACGTCTATCACTCCATGAGGGACAATACCTGTTGCTACTATACAAATCATAAAAGCGTATACATATTTTCATTTAGGTGAAGTATTATGGAATGAACCAAAAAAGTTCACAAGATCATCATTAAATTACTCTGACATGTTTGATACCATAATTTTTACTTCAATTACAACCACAGTCTGTTCATTACCATTGGGATAGGTCAAAGAAAACCTGAGTTTTCAGTTGGATATGTATAACTATGCAGATTTGAAGCTACTGAAACAGACTTAGACACTACAGCACTCCTTCCTGAGGAACATTTTCATTTTATAACTCTATTCAAACAAGTCTGTTGGAATTATACTGGAAGTATAACCGATTAGTACATTTATATAAAGGACAATACATAATTCCAATAAATTACAATGGAAACTGATACTTCAGTTTGTATTATTTAGAGAAAAGGTACCATACTCTAGCCAAACAAGATTTCGTGCTTCTTTGCACAGAATATCTGGATTTTTAAAGTTTGCTTATTTGAAGAGACTAATATGGTTTCAGCTAACAGATACTGAAGTGACTATTAATGAAAATGGTAGTTGTGACAAACTGAACAAATATCTGCGTCACATTATGAGTTATATTTTCTGATTCTAACCCTCACTCTATAAACTTCACACCGGGCTAATACAGTCAGATGATGCTGAAAACCAACCTACTTTTCAAATGCAAGCATCTGCCAGGGAATAAGAATCTCCAAAAAAGGGTTTACAATGTACATACCATTGAAATTTCTTATCAGATTTTCCATAAATCAATGACCAATACAGTCTCAATGATCTTTTAAGATCTTTACCAACAGGTACCAGAAAGAGGCAAATGGAGAACCATAAGCTAAGAATGAAGGACAACATGGGCAAAAGTAGTTATCAAAGAAGAAAACCTTTCCTTTTTTTTCCTTGCCTTCATTGTGTTCATACCTGTAGGTATTCTTTCCTGTTTCCAGGGTACTGATCAAAGCACTAAATTCATGCAAGAAGTAATGTGCTCAGAAATAATGTGAATGTTATCTTACGTACTTACGGGCCTTCTGGATGCCACATATTCATAAATTCTGTTGTGGACATCTATCCACGTGATGCTCTTTGTCTAGTAGCTTGAGTGACCTTTTCATTGATATATCAAGGTTTTCTCAAGACATACAGAAAAGTTGCAAAATAAGCTTTCTTAGCTTCCTCTTTGCAAAAATAAAACTTTGTTTACTTTTTCTTCTGTATGAGAAAGACCTGTTGGACTGCTATGACGAAACTGTAGTCTTCTGAGACTGCACATTTCTCACTGTACATAATGCCAGGTACAATTCTTGATTGGTTATGACACATCTCTAAATGACCATGAGAAACAATATGTACTTTATCAAGAAGTTCAAATTATCTTGGATCAACCATTTCTTTAAGAGTGCATCCACAAGTTTGTTCGTTTATGGTTGGAAAAATGCCAGACAAGAAGAAACTGCAATAACTTAGTTCTGAACCTGAACAGCAGCAACACCTGCTTTTCCATCAGAACAAATATGCCACTAATTTTTGATGTGTGAATATCACTGAAACAAATCAACAGATGTTTTAAGATATTTTCAGCTCAATTGCCTACTTATGTATTAGGATGAAAATTCTGTAATACTGGATTTAATACCCACTGATGTTGTTTAGACCATTTAGGATTTAATACCCGCTGATGCTGGGTAGACTTCCTTGGGAGGACAGCAGACTTGCATATTTCAGACTGCCAATCTAAGAATAGGTAGATTGGTATAGTCATCATCACAGCTCTGTTCAGGCTAAAGATCTCTGAAATCCTTGCTCATCACTGATTTGTTCATAATTCAGGATAGATGAAGACTACAACTCCTAGGGCAAGTAGTACCCTTCCCTTAGCTGTATCCCCGAAGTAACTGACAACTACATCATTTTCTTCATGGTCCACTTATGCAAGCCTGTGGAAGAGTACTTTTATACTTTTGCTTGGCAGTCAGCATATAAGTAAGTGCTTGATAGTTTGATGAGATAGCATTTACTGCTTCTTCAGGTACTTACACAGATTAAACTGAGAACCTTAACCACATTAAAAACATAAAAACCTCTAAAGCATTTAAACAAATTTATGAGTTACAAGTTCCACTTTAAATTTTGAACTTATAAAAAAAGGGGGGGGGGGGGGGGGGGACTTTTAATCAGTATCAAAGTATCTTTACCCTTTAAATTACCCCTTGCACCTTTGCTCCCTCTCCATTCTCCTTTTGCACTTTTGTCCATTCTTGTACATTTTCAGAGAGAACACGAAGGCACAGCTGTTCCAAGAAGTACTCTCCTACCAAGTAGAGGCATGCTCCTAACCATGAAAAAGCTACCATTCTTCACTTCTCTCAACAAAGCCACTGATATTTACAGGAGATTTTGTTCAAATACCTTGCTATCTTATCTGGAAGAAAGAGCTTTTTGGTTTTTTTAAATAAATTAATATAAAAACTTGAAGCAGTTATCCAGCATAGAAGAAATCAGTCCAAACCGTTCAGGATAAAGTAGTAATTAAATGGCCTTAGACTGAAAAGTTTCAGGGAACCTTAAGGTGGTACCTAGTTTAATGTTTAAGTGACAAATACTGGTATTTGCCTGCCTTACAACAAATGCCAAAGTTCTTATTACACACCATACTAAGAACCATGAAAAATAAGCCTATTTGATATTCAGCAGGGTCTTGGCATAGGAAACCTGTATCTATAGTGAAATCTGCTTCCTAAATTCAGTGTTACAGAAAACTTTTTAAATATTAAACATTACGAAATTTTGTCCAAGGAAAACACAATCTTTTTTTTTTTGCAAAGATAATCAAAATAGTCTATACCCCACAAATTAAACATGAGAAAATTAATTTCTTTCCCCTTATATCAATACAATTAACCTTCAATGATGAAAAATTCACATAAAAACAAAAACATATTTAACAAAATAAGAAGATGAGATTCTATGTTAAACATGCAAATCAGTGTATAAAACAAGCATAAAAAGACACTGTAACATTCAATTATTTTGTCAGAGCTGTAAATGATGATTTTTATTTATTTTTTCATCTTTTTCTTCTTTTTATTCCTCAGGACCCAGGCTGTTTTCCATGATCGATGGTTTTAGCTATACACATTGAAAGAGTTGCTATTTTTCTCCTAAAAGTCTTCATTTTCTAAGGTCATTTTCTTTAGGCTGTATTCCCATTCTGTACCACCCATCAGTGATGTCATTCTCAACTTTTAAGCATTTTGAATTGATCAATGCTTCAATAATTCAAAGTATTTATAATCCCAAAAATGTAAACTTGCAACATGCTTCTCATAACTTGTCGTTTATAAGTAACTTCACTGATTGAAGTCCATTTTTTTCCTCCAATCTTAGTGGAACACCAAGGAAGATTATTTCTGTAACCTGTAATTGCCCAAAATGAAGCTGAGCAGCTTTGAGAGTGTGGTTGATTTTTTTGTTTGTTTGTTTCTTTTTTTTTTTTTTTTTCCCCTCCAAGAGGCTAGAGCTCCTAGCTCCATTTGCTCTCTACAATGACTGTCAAAATTTCTGACCAATCCCACTGTTTTTAGAAAACAGCCTCCAAAATGGCACATACATTCAGTAGTGGAGAGTTGAAGAAGTCACTGCCTCCTGTAATCCCTGTCTCCCTGCTGAAACAGGGATGGCTGCTCAGTTTGAAAATCGTTCCCTGAACTGATAGATTGCAACTCAACAGTTTCGTGCAAACCATAGCTTCTTTGTTTTAAACAACTTCATATATTAAGCTGTAAGTTGCAATGCTTCAGGAGCTGTTTACAAACAACTCAGCAGTTTCAAAAACTTCTGGGAAAGGTGTTGGGCAAAAAATTCAAGTTGGAATACATTTCAGTGTTATCTGGTATCAAATATGTCACTGCACAGAAAATGGCTGAAATTGTTCTGTCCACTTTTTTCTGGGCAGAATTTTTCATTCCAGAATGAGTGTTTTGCTGCCACGTAATTTAATACATCTTAAAGCTGGATACTATTCTTTTGCAAAAAAAAGGTTATTCATAAACATATAACTACTTCAAAACCAGCCTGTAAGTATTTTGAGACTAACAGAATAAAACAAAGATATTCTTCACAGTACTCATGACCAGAATAAAAAATCTCAACCAACCAAGAAGCTAAAAATATGAATATAAAACTAAGTATTCTCAGTTAATCAGTAACTCAATTAAGAGTTCTGCAACAGTTTCAAGCATTTTGCTCAAAAATGGATTTTTCTGCCTAACTGTTAATTTTTCAGTATTTTTCTTTAGGGTTCTAAACACATAAGAAATCAAAATGTTAAACAGTTACTTGTTGAAAATTAGCTTAACTTGAACAAAAGCAGCATATGTTTCTTAAAAAGTAAGGCAAATTTTAGTGAATAAAAATGCAAATATGCATTTTAGCAGTCTTGAATTTATTAATCTGATAGGTTTAATTTCCATTTTCCTGCATCAGCTTTATTTATAAAGTGTCGTGCCCTATAAATGTGCTGTTATTTTCTATAGTCAAGCACCCTCTTAACAAATCTTCTCATTAATATGTAAATTTAAAGTCAATCGGTCTTCTCCCTGACAGCGCTATGAATTCCTAGTGCACTGTATAATCGGCTTTGACTTGGCATCCACTATTTATCATCAAAGATGTCAGTTAGAAAAATTATGGAAAGTACACTGCAATTGATATGACTGCAATCTACTTTGTCAACACTTAATTGTTCCTCAAATCGTACATTTACATATAAACAGCCTAAATACTGATCCATAATGATGCAAATAAACTAAATTAAAAATCTCTTCTACTGCACAAGATGCCCTGTTGTATGATGTGTTCATTGAAGAACCTATTGACAAAGGCATGCATTTCAACTAGCCCCAGGAAAAAAAAAATCTGCTAATTTAATTGCTGAATAGGTAGACAAACTAAATTTTGCACTGAAGCCCATGAAAGTGGAAACAAAGTATTATTAATACTATACCACTGATGAACAATTTTAGGTTGATACCAGCAGTACTGTTACATGAACCTTTTAAATTTGTATAGCTGAAGTCACAGCAGTAACTGTCATTCAGCCAGTCTCAGTGAAAAATGTACATTACAGTGAGAAAGAAATCTAATACTATCAAGACCTCCAAGCTCAGTCCAAGACAGGTCATCCCCTTCTTCTCTTCCTTTATCCAATCACAGACTGAAGTTGGATGAAACCAATTGTGAAACCATATCTTTAGGTAAAGTAAATTACTGATTTTGATTCTTTTTAAAAATTGAAGTTCAGAGGGTGAAGAATGAAAGTAGCTTTCTTACAACAAGCAACATACAATAAACATTCTGTCTCATTATGTAAAAGGCTTTCTTTATTTTAAGCAATTTTATGGAAAGATACGTTCTTACAACATAATTTTCACCTGAAATGAAATCAAATGATGTAACTTTCTCTAGGTTCTGGGATCATTTTATATTCATTACACTTTGGTACACCAAACATCCTTTTATGTGACTGTATGAAGTTCATCTCCAACTACTGTCACAAAACAGTATACAGATCAATGAATATGTACATCTTTAAACATGAATTAGTTTCAAATTAGGTGGTAAAACTTAACAACAGTAATGCCCCAAGTCTGTATAATAAATACAAACAATCAGAGTTGTGGAGCAGTTTTATGATCTTTTTTCCAGAAGTATTCTTTTAATTTAAACTGTTACTTGGAATTAAAGCCATACTGAAACCAAGGTCAATAGCATTAATTTCTTAAGCTCTTTGATTCTGTTGCTACAAGTGGTATGATTTTTATTTTGAATATTCTTTTTTCTAAATTTTAAGGGTATACTTATAATTAATTACAAAATAAAAATGTCACAATATTTACAGTACACATTTCAAGAACAAATATGTAAGTCTCCACATAGCCTCTGAAATTATTAGGTTACTTTGTTAAGCTCTGTTAAGAGTTCAGTATGATGTGGCACTGTGTATTCGAATTTACAATGAAAGTAGAGTCTATCCAGTTTCAGGGCAGAATGGCAAACCTTTTCAATGCTGACTCACGTAAAATCACCTACAGCACAGAACTATGCCACTTAAAGAACCACAGAAAGCCAAGTCCCTTCTGCTAATGGGCTGCACCTGGGGTACATCACAACAGGTGAGAGCCTATAAAAAGAATTTTCACACTATGAAGGGTGAAAGCCTTGTATTTGTGAAGTCTTATGTGAGAGTTAAGGCTTATTCATTTGACTTCCATTTTTGTTAAAAGTCTGCATAAAAACACATATTAAAAACTAAGCATAAACAAAATCAGAAATAATTCAGAACTCGAGCACACACTAATAATTAAAAGACTCACAAACTTACCGTTTTCCATGGGCTTACAAACTGTGTACGTGCATATCGAGTTAACATGTGGATTATAACAACTTGGCCCCATTCTTCCACATCAACCAACAAGTTACAGAGCTTTCTGTAGTTTTTGTGGATCAGATCTATTCTATCTGGACACACTTCCTCAAATGCCATCACAACGCTCCCAGCTACCAGCTAGAAAACAAAATATAAACCAGAAGGTCAGTATTCCCTCTACAGTTCATCCACAAATCAGAATCAGAATTAATAATTAATATAATAATTAATAAAGAATTAATACTAGCAATTCTCAGCATTTTAAGATACGTTGAATTTTAAAATGTTTCTATTCAAGGAAAACAAAGGTTAGTAACGAAAAGCCCTAAGCCCAAAGAAATTGTATCTTATTTAAAATAGAATTGGGATAGGTTTATTAGAGCAAACATTTACTGTTCCTATTAGACACATAAATCTTAGCTCTCAGCCCTTAAGACACAGTGCAATGTAAGCACTTTTTTTTTTCTTTTCTTACAGTTATAGTTTCTAAATAAATTATCAGGGAACTTGCAATTAACTCAGAAATAACAGGACACAGCAACAAAGCATAATACAGCAATGTGCCCGACAAGGTCTATTTGGGTTCTCTTATCAACACTGGCATGATCAAACTAAAGATGAGCTGGGGTAAGTTTCCCAGCACTACTGGGATCTAAACTTCTCTCTTGATATGACTGTAAATTAACTGTAATATGAAATTGCATCTTTAGCATTTCATGAATACGCTGTGCAAAAAAGGCACAAAAATTAGCAATACAATTCAGAGAATATATTATTAACACTTTTCCTCAAAGAGCACAAGCAGAATTTCTGCATGTTCACCTTTTTTTCTTCTTTTACTAGTTCTAAAGTTACAGAAATGTATCGTTTATGTCCTGTTATGACCTCACATACTTTCTGATCCCATGTGAAATGAATGTTTATATATACAGAGATCCTCCTACAGACTATGATTATAAAATCAGCTTTGGTTTCATGAGAAAATGAAATACATTCCCAACATTCTAACACTTCAAGGCTTATTCAAACCTCCTGATGGGTTTCTTCTTCTAAATATAAAGAAAGAAACCTTTCTTGGGATAACTGTTTAAATTCTAGCAGCAAGTTACTGTAACTGTGGTAAACCAAAAAAGCTGACCATGTATAGCAAGGACATGTCATTGTGTGCCATAAAATTACTGTTCTAATGCTTTAATTAAGATTTGTTTTGTGTCAAAGTACACGTTAAGTCAAGTAACTAGAATATGAGACTTTATATGAAGCAGCTGATATGTATGCAGTTAGCATGCATGCAGTATAGCCTTCTGGCAGCAAATTAATGTCATATTCTATCTGAGCACTGGGGATCTGCATTTCAACCTCTAAAATTTCCCCAATGACTTAAAGTAAGCAATTAAATAGGAGTGCAGTTTATTGAAATGGTACTATTTGAGAAATATTAAATACAATGATATTCATATGCTACATTTTTCTCCCTGTATTTGGCTGACATTTGGTTTATTAGTATGCGCCCAACATTACAATTGAAAGAAAACAGCTCAGAATATAGTCTTCCTATTATGCTAAACAAGTTTCAGGCTCTGTGGGGATTTTATGAATTACCAATAAGAATAAACGTGAAGTTGCATTTATTGTCTTCAGCCCCATCCACATACTTATACCTGCTGGCCTCAACAAGCATACAATTCATTCCAGGGTGTAAAATTTGATTATTTCATACAGCTAAATAAGACACATACAACACCTAAAATAATTTCTTAATTTTTGCTGTATCACAGAAACAATAGGTCATTGTTGTTGTTGTTGTTTTACTAAACTTTCTTCTTAACAGCTTGCTGCATTAAGCTGTTCCGTCATTAACAACTGCTGACAGTTTGTTTACATGTGGTTCCAAAGCTCAGCAGAATACAGTGGTCAGCTCCAGGCAAACCACTACCAGGCCAGATGAGCTGCGGAGGGAGAAGGCAAAATGAGGAAAGCGTCACATGTTAAAACCTGCTTTCCTGCAAGTGATTTCATGACAATGCAAAACCATAAACTAAAGTTAAGACCAAGTTGCAGAAAACAGTGTGAAGGATGTGAAGTTTTAGAAGAAACAGATGACACTTGAGACCACAGACTTTTTTTGTCACTATCCCATTGACTTTATTGTGGATATTCTATACCTCCACACTACAGCATAGTATAGGATCTCTTGACAGGTTTGAAATATAAGAGGAGAAAAGGAGGGAGAGAAGAAAGGAGAGAAATGCATGAGTGCATACACACACGTATTTATGACTACAAAAATAGTTGCAGACTAGTATTTAAACCATTTAGGTTCATAGGTGAAGGACGATACAGACACTGGTGTCTGACTGCAGTTCAGGCATGGATACATTTGCCTGTTAACTGCTACTAGTACTGTGCAAGCATTATGTTGTATTTCCCTTCTGTTTAGATAATACTTTGAAAGCTGACAATTCATTTAACAGTAATTTTGATTTTTTAAAACTGAGCACATATTCATAGAATGGGTATCTAAAATAGATTCCTAAATCAATTTAAATCAAGCTGCTTTAATAAAAGGCTGAGCATATATTCATTCCCTCTTTCTCAAAAAAAAGTGAACAATCCATACTTGGTAGTTGCTGTCCGCCAGCCAGATCTTCAGAACTACAGACTTGTTGGTCCCTTTGTAATTCACAAGATAGAAGAAAGTTTTAAGTTTTGACCTCAGTGCCAGGGAAGCTCATGGAGCAGATTATCTTGAGTGTCATCACACGGCACTTGCAGGGCAAGCAGGCGATCAGGCCCAGTCAGCATGGGTTTATGAAAGGCAGGTCCTGCTTGACCCTGATCTCCTTCTATGACAGTGACACGCTTGGTGGATGAGGCAAAAGCTGTGGATGTGGTCCACCTTGATTTCAGTAAGGCTTTTGACACCATTTCCCACAACACTCTCCTCAAGAAACTGGCTGCTCGTGGCTTGGACTGGCATACGCTTCCTTGAGTTAAAAACTGGCTGGATAGCCGGGCCCAGAGAGTTGTGGTGAATGGAGTCGAATCCAGCTGGAGGCCGGTCACTAGTGGCGTCCCCCAGCGCTCAGTACTGGGGCCAGTCCTCTTTAATATCTTTATCGATGATCTGGATGAGGGGATTGAGTGAACCCTCAGTAAGTTTGCAGATGACACCAAGGTAGGTGCGTGTGTCGATCTGCTCAAGGGTAGGAAGGCTCTGCAGGAGGATCTGGATAGGCTGGACCAAAGGGCTGAGGCCAACTGTATGAAGTTCAACAAGGCCAAGGGCCTGGTCCTGCACCTGGGGCGCAACAACCCCAAGCAGAGCTACAGGCTGGGAGATGAGTGGTTGGAAAGCTGCCTGGCAGAGAAGGACCTAGGAGTATTGGTTGATAGGCAGCTGAATATGACCCAGCAGTGTGCTCGGGTGGCCAAGAAGGCCAACAGCATCCTGGCTTGTATAAGAAGCAGTGTGGCCAGCAGGTCTAGGGAAGTGATTGTCCCCCTGTACTCAGCTCTGGTGAGGCCGCACCTCGAGTACCGTGTTCAGTTTTGGGCCCCTCGCTACAAGAAGCACATGGAGGTGCTCGAGAGAGTCCAGAGAAGGGCGACAAAGCTGGTGAGGGGTCTGGAGAACAAGTCTTACGAGGAGCGGCTGAGGGAGCTGGGATTGTTCAGCCTGGAGAAGAGGAGGCTCAGGGGCGACCTTGTCGCTCTCTACAGGTACCTTAAAGGAGGCTGTAGCGAGGTGGGGGTTGGTCTGTTCTCCCATGTGCCTGGTGACAGGACAAGGGGGAATGGGTAAAGTTGCGCCAGGGGAAGTTTAGGTTGGATATTAGGAAAAACTTCTTTACCAAAAAGGTTGTTAGGCATTGGAATGGGCTGCCCAGAGAGGTGGTTGAGTCACCATCCCTGGAGGTCTTTAAAAGATGTTTAGATGTTGAGCTTAAGTGATACGGTTAGTGTAGGACTTGTTAGTGTTAGGACAGAGGTTGGACTAGATGATCTTGGAGGTCTCTTCCAACTTAGACGATTCTGTGATTCTGTGATTCAAAATTTATGGTGGGGCACAGAGGTGACACAGAACTAATCTGTGTCTTTCTTCTGCAAAAGAGTGGGAGCAGGGACAGTGAATGGAATGCTCTGGGTCATCTCATATGGACAGCACAGTATTTAAAAAAGTTACCGCGAACAAAACACAACTTGATATAAAGAAATAGCCAACCACATAGAAATACAGGAATTTTAAATAATTGCTTATTTCAATTCACGTTAGTAACCTTCTTAAGTTTACAATGAGAATACTGACACTTATGAACACTTGAAAATATTAACAAAAATTTGAACATATGCTATGTATTACAAGGGGTGCACAAGATGAACAATAATTTTATTCCTGTAGCAAGTCCCTAGTTTTACAAGGTAATACAGGAATTGCCGTATACGACAATATGACTTAAGATCACGCCTCTCTCCTCCTGCTACAACATTCTCCAAAATCAAGCTTTTCATTTTGGGGGGGATGTATAACAGTCTTTGTTAAAAAGGATTGTGCATTGTTAAAAAGGATTTATCTGAGATTTCCTAATGATTTCTTAATATGAGACCATTTTCTATTTGATACTCTTCTCCCTGTAGTACAATCCCACTATACATCTAAACATCAGATGAACAGCTAATAATGTTTGTTTATTAAATGCTCAACATTCCATAAAAATATTTCGAATTAAAACAAAATGATCCAATCAGAATATAAAACCAAAAAATATTGGTTTCCAAAAAACAGTCAGTTAATTTCCATCTTACTATGTCAATAGTAGCTTTTTGTGTAAGGAGAAAATATAAATCACTCCAACAAAACTAGCAATGAGCTCATCAAATTCAAATGCTGCTTTCCATTTATGTATTTTTTATATTAAAGCAATAAACATGGTTCATTTGTCTTCCACTGGTTGCCACATTTTTCTGTGCTGTTGCTATGAACTTCAGCCATTAGCTGTGCTCCAAGGTAAACTACATGAACCATCAACAAAAGTGACACCCAATCTATGGAGTTCATATTTTCTCCAGATTATCTATGCTAGTTGACAAGCTGGTAATGAAAAAAATCACACTAAGCAAATGGTTCCTCTAATAACAATAAATTTTCTATAAAATTATGAAGGGTACAAAACGTTTCCTTGCATCTATTTTGTCATGAATTCTAATTAACGCTGCGGAAACCTGAGAGTGCTGGGTCATCACAAGAAGTGCATCGAGGTTTGATTGATAATACAGTGCAAGTTGGCCTATGCTGCCAAGATTTCTCTCTCTTAAATTAATGGCCACCCCACCTGCCCTAATCATACAGCCCAAATGATATTCCCCTTCTTATTTCAATTTTCTGAAGGCAAGGAAACTGGAAAAGATCAGTCATTTATCTTCTAATAGTGGGATAATAGATCTATCACAATAAAACATCTGCACAAACTCAGTAATTTTTTTCCACAGAAGTGAAGCTTTTACCAACATTACATCAATAAGTTAAGAAAACAATGTCTTAGACATATATTTTGTTTTTTAAACCAAAACATTAACTTATTAACAGAAGCCTACTGTTGAACAGAAGAAAGCCTAGTGTTTTTTTCCCCTCTTTATACCCAAAGACATTGCTTTAGTTTCAAAGATCAAGATACTCATTGCAAAGCCATCATCGATTCCTAGGATCATTTTTTAAATGTTAGAGGTCTCACTTCACAAGAATCTGTAGTAACTACACAGTCTGTAAAAGAAATCTCACATTTGTATAAAGACTTTTTGTCCTCCAAACAGAGTTCAAATTAGGTTATATCTGTTATATTTAGAAGTACATTTTTGCACCAGAACAGAACAATGAATATTAATTTTAGAAGTAGCTTAATGTGATGGGAGAATTCTCATTAAAGGGTAAAATATTATTTAAACAGAGGCTGAAGAAGTTAGCCTTTGGAAAAGAGTGTAAATCTTATTAGCAATAAATAGATTCCATGCAGTAAAACTTATTTACTCTCAGTCTTCACCTAAAACACATCTCTATCCCATTCAGTATTTCTTCACAACAGAAGCTTCTGGGGACACATTAGGACTACATACTTTGGAATCAATGAGCTTCTGCAAGTCTTACCAACATGTTTTGAAATTTCTCTCCAATATTCTTCTTTTTTAGAGGAGTTCAAAGGTAGCACTGCACTCTGTATTCTACCTCGTCCCAGAAAAAGTGCTGTAGTAGCAACAGCTATGATATACTGCAAAATATATGTGGCTACTTTCCAACCCCATCCTCTGGATGTGGCTGAAAAATGTCATGTTATCAGCAAGCATACACATATTTATATTTTCATACAACTATAGTAAATGTTTACTGTCTTAAAGAGGCAATTGTCCAAATAAAATAAAATCAGATTAAAGACAATGGAAACGAATTTGGACGTTTTTAAGATGCCCATCATCGCTGCAACTACTTCCCAGCTAAAGGTCTACATTATGCCTTTACTTTTCAGATGGAACTTTAGATGCACAACTTTGGGATACTTTAATTTGGACTGGAGAACACATGTCACAAATTCTTTTTGCCTGAAGATTTTTAAAAATGGATATGATTCCTTCTCAATATTGACACTATTTTATTTTTTACTGCTATAACTCAGGTATCACTAATGCATGTGATTTTTATTGTTTGCAAAAATCAGAGTTATAAAATACACAAGCTAAAAACCCAATGCAGTTCTGTAGTCCTTCACAGTATGCCAAAAGCAACTTAAGTGATAAGTCCTTCCTCCAACCCTAAATCCCAAACCCAACAGGCTTGTTAAGCAAATAACATAAATAAACAGGAAAAAAAAATTACTCTAAAATATCCAATTATACCTTCACACACACATGTATAATATGTACACCTTCACACACATATTATATATATCTGACACACTGTATTACTTTCTGAAAAGAATCACTAGCATAAAAAAACATGGTCTTATCTTCATTTCGACAAAGTCACATCAGGTGCTCAGTTATCTAGAGTCACTAGCAAAATAAAAGCAGCAGACATTCATGCTATTTTATTTGCTTACCACAGTCTGGGCCAGTTTTTCTATAAGCAACAGTAAAAACAAAAATTAGTTTAGGTTACTGTAATAAAATACTTCTAAATATCTGTTTAAAAAAAACAGACACACTGGTACAAAATCACAGATTTGCTGATACACTGTAATTATGCTAAATAAATCTCTGGCTGTGTGGCAGATTGACCCTTCCCCCCAACTTGGTGTCCTCTACAAATGTACTGAGGGTGCACTCAATTCCCTCATCCAAGTCATCAATAAAGATATTAAAGAGGATGGGCCCCAACACCGACCCCTAGGGAACACCGCTTGTGAACAGCTGGATTTTGCTCCATTTACCATCACTCTCTGGGCCCGGCCATCCAGCGAGTTTTTAACCCAGCAAAGTGCGTACCTGTCCAAGCCATGGGCAGCCAGTTTCTCCAAGAGAATACTGTGGGAGACCATGTCAAAGGCCTTGCTGAAATCTAGGTAAACTACGTCAACAGCCTTTCCCTCATCCACCAGGCAGGTCAACCAGTCATAGAAGGAGATGAGGTTGGTCAGGCAGGACGTGCCTTTCATGAACCCATGCTGGCTGGGCCTGATCCCTCAGTTGTCCCACATATACATACATTGCTTGATTGAACTCAAGATGACCTGTTCCTTCTCCTTTCCTGGCACCGAGGTCAGGCTGGCAGGCCTGTAGTTCCCCGGGTCCTCCTTATGACCCTGCTTAGAGATGGGCGTCACGTTAGCAAGTCTCCAGTCATCTGGGACCTCTCTGAATGACCAAGACCACGGACAGACAATGGAATGCGGCCCGGCAATCACATCCACCTACTCCCTCAGCACCCTCAGGTGGATCCCAGCTGGCCCCATGGACTTGTGACAGTCCATGTGGAACAGCAGGCCCCTAACTGTTTCCACCAGAACTGTGGGGGGTTTCTTCTGCTCCCCATCCCAGACTTCCAGGTCAGGAGGCTGAGTACCCCAAGGATAAGCAGTCTGACTAGTAAAGACAGATGTAAAGAACACATTAAGAACTTCAGCCTTTTCCTTATCCTCAGTAGTCATGTTCCCCCCTGCATTCAGCAGAGAATGGAGATTCTCCTTGGCTCTCCTCTTACCATTAATATATTTGTAAAAACACTTTTTGTTATCCTTAACCATAGTGGCCAGGTTGAGCTTGTGATTGCCTTTACCCTTCCTGATTTTCTCTCTGCATATGCTGGCAATTTCCTTGTACTCTCCCCAAATTGCCTCTTCATTCCAGGGTGTAAAATTTGATTATTTCATACAGCTAAATAAGACACATACAACACCTAAAATAATTTCTTAATTTTTGCTGCATCACAAAAACAATAGGTTGTTGTTGTTGTTTTACTAAACTTTCTTCTTAACAGCTTGCTGCATTAAGCTGTTCTGTCATTAAAAACTGCTGACAGTTTGTTTACATGTGGTTCCAAAGCTCACCAGAATACAATGGTCAGCTCCAGGCAAACCACTATCAGTCCTGAGTTGTGCTTAATTAGGCCAGATGAGCTGGGGAGGGAGAAGGGAAAGGGAGGGAAGAGTCATGTTAGAACCCACTTGCAGCACAGCAAGTTTATCAGGATGCAAAACTCAACACTGCAATTCATTTAGCCATTTTTGAGGATATGGTAATGATGGTTAACTTGGTTCTTTTTGCAACTTAGATTAACTGAGAGTTTGGCTTTTACCTGAATCTTTTGTGTTAAATCATTAAAGAAGCAGAATGATCTTTCATTTGTCACTAGAAATTTTAATGACATGTTGGGGTAAGGTTCTCTCTCATTTCAAGTTTTGCTTACTTCAGCTTATATTAAAACTTTCTACTGATTGAGACCTAACAAATGAACACATTTTGTAGCGTCTGATAAAACAGTTTAATTTTACTGTAATAAAATTCCCATCCAGACAGTTTCTTGCTACTTATAATGTAAAATGACTCCAACTAATTTAAATATATTTTACCTTTTCTATGCAACATAAACTACATTAATAATCCACAATAGCATGTTCTCTTCAAATAAATTTGCTTTACCTTAAATGTAGAGGTATCTATGTTTAGTAGGTATTCTACCTCATTTTAATATAGAGGTTATGTTAGTAAGTTTCAAAAATACTGTGAGAATTCAAGTGGTTATAGAAAAGAAACTGAGTAAAAACTTATTTTTAATTAAAGAGAATTTTCAGGCATCACTTAAACAATACTCAATTGTAATACACATCATTAATGATAAAAGGTACACTCCCCCTCCAATCATATTTAAAAGGAATGGAACAAGAACAAAAATGAAAAATCACATGCCGGATTTCCCCCATCCAAATATCATATACAGCAAGCATGATGCTTGTTTGGAGATTATTGGCCTTTAGCACACAGAAATGCCAAAAGTAACCAGACACTTTGATGTGAGGACTGTGACATACTTCCATTGGGGGAAAAAAGAAAAAGCTGAGAATCACTACTGTTCTACAGTTTCCAAATTCACTAGGATTCTCCAACTCTGGTAAAGACACTATCTAATGAAATAGTATAGTGAACCTGAACTACTGGAATTAGGTTAAAACCATAAGGAGGTGGTAACTAATGCTGATAATAAGGGAATAGCTTCTGTGCACTTGCATTGCAGGAATCCAAAGACTAGCATGAAGTAAACACATGGTCTGAGTCCCACATTACTACCCTTCAAATTTCAGACCAACTCACTATTAAACAGGCAATGGAAGCTGCAAAAAAGTGAAAAATAGCATTAATCAAACAGATGGATTTCACATGGCTACAGTGAAATGCTGTTGTTCTACAGCTCAGACCCATTTCTAGAATTCCTGTGAAGACAAACCTGGCAATTTTCTTCACGAAAGTTTTTAGAAAATATTTTGCAGTCTTTGCCTATTTATCCATGTAGGACACGTTTTTTTTCTTGTATGTTAAGTACAGGAAATTTAGTTTTCCTTACAAAACACAAGAAGGTGATTGATTCAAATTAATATAAACATCAAAGAAGAGCTTAAATAAGGCATCGCAGCCTAAGTAAGAAAGATTAAGTATCCTATGTAAGCTTGTGTAGTCTACATATGAATACCTGCACGTAGAGACCACCACCTGGACTGGAGTGCATCCTCAACAAATTTGCTGATGACTCTAAACTGTGAGGTGCTGTTGACTCCCTGGAGGGATGAGAAGGCTTGCAGAGGGATCAAGATAGACTGGAGCATTGGGCTATCATCAACGGCATGAAGTTCAACAAAGGAAAATGCTGGGTTCTGCACCTGGGATGGAGCAATGCTGAATACACACGTACAGACTGGGAGATGAGTGTCTGAGAAGCAGCTCAGCAGAACAGGATCTGGGCGTGCTGGTCAACGGCAGGCTCAGCATGAGCCAGAAGTGTGCTCTGCAGTCAAAAGGGCAAACTGCATTTTGGGGTACATTATACACAGCATAGCTAAAAGCCAACTGGTCAAAAGTTGTGATTCTCCTGCTATATTTAGTGTTGGTGCAGCCTCACCTTGAGTATTGTATACAGTTCTGGGCTCTACAAAAGGATGTTAAGGTACATGAAAGCATCCAGAGGAGGGCAACAAAGGGTAACGGGGCAGAAAGGCCTGTCCTGTGAAGAAAGTCTGAGGACACCTGGGTTGTCCAGTATGGAGAAAAGGAGGCTGAGAGGCAGCCTCACTGCTCTCTGCAACTTCCTGAGGAAGCAAAATGCAGAGGGAGGTGCTGGCCTCTGCTCCTGGTCACTGTCAACAGAACACAAGGGAACAGCACAAAGCTGCACCATGGGAAGTTCAGACTGGACATTAGGAAAAGTTCCTTTACTGTGAGGGTGGTCAAACCCTGGAAAAGGCTTCCTAGGGAGGTGGCTGATATCCCATGCCTGTCAGTGTTTAGGAGATATTTGGACAATACTCTCAATAATAAGCCTTGTTTTTTGTCTAGCCCTGAAGAGGTTGGACAGCTGGACTAGATGATCTTTGAATGTCCCTTCCAACTGAACTATTCTATTCCATTCTACCTGTACAGCAGCTGCATCTTTTCTACTCTAAAAAGATACAAGTAGCTTAAAATGGCAAAACTGTTTCCTGCACTGTGAGTGAATTGCTATGTTCTCTAACTAGAGGCAAAAGATGAGAACTTATTCACACCGGTTATCTGGTAACAAAACACTTATGCATTTTATGCTTTTTGCTAGCAAATTTGGAGGCTTCCTGGGAACATTCAGTGGAACATGACCGAAAATGACTACTAAAACTGGAGCTTTACTGTGCTAGATTGGTCTTCCCAAAGACAAACTATCAAGAAGTAAACAGAGACAGATCCATTTTATACCACAATAAGCTGTGGAGCCTGGGATGAAACACTGTATATTACAATGCAGTTTTGATTCAAAGTCCCAAAAAGAGATTTGTATTGTTCCTTTTCAGAATTCTTCTTAGCCCTTCTTGAACAAGTAAAATTTCTGAAGCTGAAATGTCTCAGCCCAAAATCAGGCCTTGCTAAGGAACAGACCAATAGGAACAGAAGGAGGAAAACACTTCAGCAGTTAACTGTATTATGTCTCCAATGCTTTTCTGAAAAGGTCTAGAAGACCAAGATCTAGACCATCATTATTATCTTCTTGAATGTGCTGGGGGATAAAATAGCTTAACTATGACTATTGCTTCAGCTAGTATTCTCATACACTATGTCCATCATTCGTTGCCACAAAGGCATCAGAATAATGGCATATACTAAGCAATGAGAATTAACTTCCTCTGTAAGCATCTCCAAGTGCCACAATTAAGTCACTGGGAAAAAGAAGATCCAAACCTACTTTTTTCCTCTAATGTTTTGAAAATATATATGCGTAAAAGCTACTTGTTGGATAACTTGCCTTTTACCTTAAGGAATAAGGACTAGGGAACAGAGTGAAAATTCAAGGATTTCATTTTCCTGCCATGAGCAATAAAAAGAAACAAAGATGGCTTCTCTGTCGTTTATGCCTCCACAGGTATACAGAATCTAATCTCACATTCACAGATTGCATGCACGCCAAGAGCATGAACCACAAAAACAAAATACACAAAGAACCACTGGGGGGCAACTCCACAGAAGCACAAAGGCCTCTGACAAATGCGTACAGGTCAGGTGTGGATGCAGTCAGGAGAACTAACTAACTGATTTACTGTCTGCTGAGCCATTAAGCTCTGACACTCTCCTTCAGCAACCCTTCAGTGGAAGTTGTGAGATGCCTATTAGAGATCGACACCATTTATGTCCCGGACATCTGGACTGTACTAGAACAACAGACAATATATTCCTGTACATTTCACTAGTAATAGACGATAATGTTAGATGTAAATAGTAAAATTAAAGTTAAAACAAAAAACAGCAAGCAAGTGGCTAATAGTAGCTGAAGCAACACACTCTCTGGTACCTAGCAATACTTCCCTTTAATCAAAAAGCATGACATTTGCTACATTACTCATCTGAGCAAGAATAAGAGAAATGTTTTAATTTACATCTCTATCTTATATTTGAAGTCCATCTTTTGACTCCTTGCTCAATTACCTGACTTAAACTTGTGAAAATTAATTGTGGTGGGTACAGAAAGAAAAGTATTAGAAATGTGAACATCTGACCTCAGAATGTGAGACATCCAGGAGCTCATATAGAAGACTTGTATGTATTATAGGGCAAGCAAAATATAAAGGGGGTGTTAAATCTACAGAAATTATAACGGGACATCAGTTTTACTTAACAGGTGGGAAGAGGAAATATTTGCAAGGACAAACTAGTGCTCATCAAGTATTGCTTAACAGCTGCACACACTACAAAGCAGATGGACTTCAACAGGTATACTATGCATCATACAGAAGTAATGTATTTTTAAAATATCACAAGCAAATAGAAATGATCTAGATAACATCTCGATGAAAAAGTGTTTATACAGAGACACTTATATGCTTATTCGTGTCATTATCTAACTTTCATTTTCAAACTTAAGTTTAAAAAAGCATACACAGAATCACAGAATTGAAGGGGTTGGAAGGGACCGCGAAAGATCATCGGGTCCAACCCCCCTGCCAAAGCGGGTTCCTTAGAGCAGGTTGCCCAGGTAGGCGTAGGAGAATCACCTCCGTCGCCCTGCTGCCCACTCTGCTTTTGATGCAGCCCAGGATACAGTTGGATTTCTGGGTTGCAAGCGCATATTGCTGGCTCACGTTGAGCTTCTCACAAAAAACACACTAACAAAACAGATGAAGAATACCTATGATGCAAGCAAAATTACCTGTCTTATAGATGGAGATAATCAGTATTAAATAGACAGTATCCTGCATATATATACAATGATGCTTATATTTTGAAGCATATTGTTGTGGTTTAACCCAGCAGGCAACTAAGTACCACACAGATGTTCAATCACTTCCCCCTGCCCCACAGTGGGATGAGGGAGAGAATCACAAAAAAAAAGAAACTCACAGGTTGAGATAACGACAGTTTAACAGGACAGAAAGCAAAGGAAAATAATAATAATGATGATAAGAAAATATACAAAGCAATTGATGCACAATGCAATTTGTCACCATCCACTGACCGATGCCCATGCAGGCCTTGAGCAGCAGAATCCCCACCCCAGCTAAACCCCCTATTTGTCTGAATATGATTCCACATGGTATGGGATATCCCTTGGTCAGATTGGATCAGCTGTCCTGGCTGTGTTCCCCTCACAGTTCCCTGTGTACCCCCAGCAAGGGCTGGCAGGCCAGCATGAGAAGGTGAAAAGTCCTTGATTTCGTGTAAGCTCTGCTCAGCAACAACTAGAACATTGGTATGTTGTCAACACTTTTCTCTTCCGAAATCCAGAACACCATACCAGCTACTGTGAAGAAAATTAACTCTATCCCACCCCAAACCAAGACACATAAAAACACATTATCAAGACTTAAGGAAGTAGAAACCACGGGCTGTCATTCAACAGTATGTAATATAATCCTTTAAATATATATATATTTTTATATATATATACACACATACACACACACACACACACTTAAATGGAGGGAGGGAGGGAGGGAGTATTTATGTAATAGCAACATTTGGCTCTTACCGTACTTCTATCCTTCAAAAGCTTTTCTATCACTTCAATTAACATTTCCTTTTGCTCTGGATCAAGACTAGAAGGAAAAATGAAAACTTTTTACATGTTTGGTCAGAGATATCAAAAATTTTTTAAGTTCAGGTTTGTTGTCCTCCAGGCACAAGCTAGGAACCAAAAGTGTTAAAGAAACTACTTCCGGAGAAATCAAGTATTCCAAAGAAATGGTTTTAAAATACCTTGACTGAGAAAAGTTCAGTATGGAATATAAATATGAATTGAAGAAATATAAAGATTACAGAACACACATAGGTAGTATAACAAAGATAACAATCTTAATACTTAAAAAAAAGATGAAAATTTTAAGATTTAAGAAATATTGAGAGACCAACACATTAGGGAGAACTTTACAGCTTCAAACGTTAAATCACGAGGACATCAGTGCTTCTGCAGAAGAGACCATAAGCATGAAAGAATTCAGTAGTAAATGAACATCACACCAAGCAGAATGATACCTTTACTACTTGATTAATAACAAAGCTTCAAGTAAGACACTTTGTTAACTTGATCAATTTTAGTCAGAAGCGTGGGAATTCAAAACGTTTTACAAGTTGTAGTCAAAGGTATATGTACCAAGCTGATGTGTAATCTAAAGAAAAATAGGCTGCTTCAAGTCCTATATAAACAGTAAAGCTGGAGGTAAAACAGCAGTAACAAAAAAAAAAGGCTTTTTATTAACCTTTTCCATATTCAATAAGCAAAGAAAAGTTTGCCAGACATAGTGTTCATTGCCAGACTTGCTTCCTAGCTTTCTTTTGTACTATACGCAAGACACAACTGGTAGGCAAGGACTAACTTATCATTCCAGTTTCTTCTTCATCATGGATCCATACAGCATGGAAGAACTCAAAGCCAAGGCAGAAGAAAATACAAAGATACAGCAGACTCAAAGAACCATATGGACATAGAGTTCTGTAACTTTGAAAACTCATTTCAATATGGATACAATCACAATTAAGTAAGGAAGCATTTGGTCATCATTGTACACTTCAGTTTCAACGCTGACTGATGAATTGCCCTAAAGCACAGAACATTCTTTACAGTACAGATTCACAAATGAGTATCTAGCTGCATACTACTTCACTACGGCTGTAATATCTAGCAATACCAGAGCATGCTAAATGGATAACTAAACTTTGTTAGAAGCCCCTACTGTCAGCATACATAAAACAACAGCATTGTTCTATCCCTATTTTTACAGTCACCCTTTGTTGCAAGTTCTATTTTTGTTTAAACAAAAAAACAAATTTCAATGGATCTTCTGCCAATGACCAAAACCTTCAGATGAAAAGCCCAAAGTCCTTCTAATAGGCCTTATTTCAAATCTTTAAAGTTGGCATGAGAAAGAGGGAGGTGAATAATTTAGTACTAAGACATTTTGAAAAATACCAATTCTGTACGTGATCAAGACAATCACTGAGAAGGGTTTTGATGATTGAATTCCCATTTCTCCACCTCCTCTCTCTGAAGTTTTAGATAAGGACAAGAAAAGGCTAAAGAGCTCAGAGTGATGTGTTCCCATGATGGCATCTATTAGTAATAGCATGGTATGTATTAATACTGGTGATGGAACTTTTAAGAAGTCCTTTTCCAAATCTTGCTGCGAGTAACTTCAAGTACACAGTTTTCTATTGATAGACAGAAGACACCAATAGCTTTGAAGTGCACTCTAAATAAGCAAGAGGTCTGACATTTTCAATGATAAAATTACTCCAATGTTGATTGCTTTGGGCACAAATGTTGCTGTTCATACTATGCCTGAAATCTCCTCTGTTTGGATATGTGAGGTTCCTGCTGCTAAGATTGATTGAACCACTAATGAACAAGCTCTTCTAGGTCAGGCATACATCCAAACACCATGATACTAAATGCAAGGAAGATTGGAGTATCGAGCCTGCATCCATAAGTCTGTAACACTAAGTGAGACACAGGACTATGAAAGAGAGAAGTTATGGAAACCAAAAAGTAAATGAAGCATGCAGGCACTATTAGAATAAACTGCTAGTGCTTCTTGCTTAAATGCTCTCAGAAGATGGAGTAATTAGATGTAGGACAGTACATAAACTGTTGACTGATCTTCAAATCGAAAATCCATGCCCTGCAAAATTCTGATTCTGACCAAATTCAGAGTCTTCTGAAATGATTTGCTTATAAAAAAAATAGGCCAGAAGACAGCCTTGCCACCAGTGAATGATCTGTATCACTGAACTGTGGAGCTACCAGTCACGATCCCTCTTGACACATCTGCTGACACTGCCAGTTAAAGACCCTTATTTGAAGGCAAACCAACTGTATCTGCCTATAGAGAAATTAATTTGATGGTCTCTTCACCTGTTCTGAGAACTGCTGCTTCTTCACATAATCCAGAAAATTATATTCTCTCCCTTTGTCCTGTGGTAAACCAGGGCTATGAGCTATGACAACTGTACAAGTGTATTTTTAAAACATGATGGTAAAGTTGGCATGCTTTCTATAAACAGCTCTCAAATCCTTCTACCATGGATAAAATTGCTAGTTACGACTCTATTCACAAGTTACAATGAAGTTTATTGTAGTCCAGGTAGGATGGACTGTACGGCTACAGCAGTTTGAAACCTCACATTATGATTTATGTGAAGTAAAAACTTTTGTGAAGGGTGTACAGGCCCTCTAAACCATTAAAAATAATTTGGGGAATATTATTTTCATTTGCAAATGAAAACAGGCAGGGATTAATTACTGTGAGATGCACGTCCATTTTACTACCAGTCAGGAAGTCATGGAAATTAGAAGAAAGTGAAGCTAGTTTCTTCAAATCATGCTGCAAGGGATAAGCTTTTTACAGTATTTGCAAGAATGATTTCAAGATCTTGCTGAATAAGACTGTACCCACCTCTTTGTACCCACCTCTTTTTAAGAGCTCTTCCATAACAAGAATTTCAGAAGAGGGAAGAGAAGGATTTGGAAGAGGTGGATTTGCATAGATAAAATTTGTACTAGGTGGTATTCATTTGTCATCTACACTACAAACCACAATGGATGCCTTTAAGATGAAAGATACAGATGCTAAACACAAATCTTAGATTCTGAGAAGACACATCAAAATATTTACTTAAAGTGATGACAGTAACTGGCATATTAAAAAGCAAAAGATGTGAGTGTACCAGTTTCTTTCTAAATCTTTTCATACTTATCCTGTTATTCTAGCAAGCATGAGACAGTTCAGGGGTGCATTACTGTATGAAGTTTGAACCAATTCCACAAATGAAGATTTTAATTTCTGAAACTTACAATACATCCGAGTTTGCTATACATATATCAAAGCACTATGGTTATTAACCAAAACACCTTGATCTTAAAAGAGTATTACAAGAATATACCATGGAAAACAAAGGAGGAAAGAAAACAATGTAATGTTTACCCTATGGTAAAAAAGCAAATTCAAAAAGAACAGAATTGTATTTTCAAATTTTTATGAAGACATTTTAAACAGATAGTAATGATTTAACAAAATTCTCACAGTACTCAGTGTCTTTCAAAAGAGCAGCAGACAGTTAATTATACTATTGGCCAACAGTTAAAATCAAGAATCTGAAAACATTTGCTGTAGTAACTTGGGAAAAAAGTCCAAAGGTGCCTGAACTCCAGTCAAATCAGCTGAGTGACTGAATGTCTATATACATTTTGTACTTTTTAATAAACAGATCTGATAAACATGTCTGAGGCACACACAACCCCCGCAGTAGTCTTACTAAAGAGTCCACAATGATCTTTAAAATCACATTTCAGTACTTTTCAGAATGACTCACCTGTACAGTTTTTGGATTGCATGGGCTGCATTCTTCCTCACATAAGGTGATAAATCAGAAGAAGCTTCCTTAATAGCAAGCATCATAATAGGAACAATAATTGGCACACGGATACTAGACAGAACTCTCAAAGCACTTGCACGGATTAGCTGATTAGGATCCTAAGAAATGGCAGAGAAGGGAAGAAATAAAACAAGATAGTGCAGAAAAACATCATCAAATCCTCTGTGGCATCTACACTAGCGAGGGCACCTATATCTACCAGATCAATCAGACTTGCAATTTAAGGACAAACTAATAAGTAAATGTGCCAAACTTCATGCAATGAACTTTCAACAACAATAACAACAACAAAAGACAGAAAACATTAAAATATTAAAAATCTAGAAGTCTGGAAAACTATAATTCATTTTTATTAAATAAAATGTTGGTTCATGAATCAATGATCTGAAACCGCAATGCAAGTGGAATTGAGGTATTCTCAAAAAACTAACTAGCTTAGTTTTATTATTAAATATAATATTTAGCAAACTAAAATGTGGTTCTTAGCTATGATAATCCCACTCAAGTTCTTCCTAACTACATATCCACTTCTTTACTGCAAGATATAATCTGAAGCCAGTAATGAAATACATTTTTTTTTTTAAGAACATGTGAAATTTTAAAGCCTGTACTTTACAATTTTAAAGCCTGTAGTATCTGTATTTTGAAGAACAGTTATGTAAATCTAGTCCATTCACCATGGGCTTTGCACACATCTATAATAGCCATATAAGAAGAGTACAAGGAATAATACAACAACAACAAAAAACCAGCCTCCTCTTATAAAATCTGGCCAAACTTAAGAGCAGAGACTTAAAAGACCTTTCTAAATCTCTAGAGTCACACTTCAAAGGCAATCCAAGTTTTCGCTCTCAAATCCCATACCACGTTTTAATACGAATCAGAAATAAAACTCTACCGAAGGCTACATTTTCAGCACTTTTTATTAGAAGCAGCACATGCAAGACATTGAGTGTTGTTAAGTACTGCTGTCTTCCTTATGTTACACTTCTGTTGCACAGAAGCATCTTTTACACAAACTAAAAGAAACAGGTAGATCACAGAAAAATAAGGTCTTCTTTCTACATGCATAATCTACCTAGTAAAGAGCAAAGTCAGTCCAGACGTAAATGTTGTGCATGTGGACTCAAGAGCACCACTCAGCTACTTTTCCTTAGTAAGGTAATTTTAACTTCATGAAGGCTTAGCTGCTTTATATTTGATGAGGTTTGAGGCAGCACAAAAGAATCTGTCAATGACGTATCTGCATCTGGTAAAGTAGTTTCAAGTTATTTATATGCTTTAGTTTACTTGACTACACTTAAAAATATCTGGTTTTGTGATGCCTGCTCAGAATTCTGTATTAAATGTTAAGAGTCACTCACTTTTAAAGCACGCTGAAAAGTACTGATGGACAACAATGCTAGATCTTGCTGCTCTTCTGCATAACGCATCAGATAAACGTATACAAGCTTTTTTATCTGAAAAAAAAAACCACAAAGAACATTGTTACAAGAAAGTTATGGAACTCTGTAAAACAAAAAACAGAAGCAACATTTTATTCTTGATTTTTGTTCTTTTATTCTTGAGCTCTTCTTAAAGGAAGAGTTAATACATCACTAGAATACTCACATTTCTCAAATGCCTTATGACTTACTGTAATTCCTTTAATAGTAATTCCCTGAGGTGCTACAATATTACCTAATTAGTGATACAGTCAGATCAAGACTAACAATACAAAGTATTGCATTATATTATCATCCAGTAAATAAAGACTTCAATAACATAAGAAGCTGCCATATGGCAACTGACCACGTGAGCACTCCTAATACATTCTTATGGGGGAAAAAAAAAAAAAAAAAGCATGAAATCCTTGGCAATTACAGTTTAAACAAGCCCATTTTACCCTGAAACTCAAAATCAGTTACTTTAACACATCTGAAAGAGAATATAAGTTCCAGCTGAAGTATGGTAACTTATGCTGTTTAACTCGGATTAAAAGAAACGCTTCTGACTATGTCTTGGACAAAAGCAAAGGGTATTAGATCCGCCTTTGCCCGGCTTGAAGCATTCAAAATATGTAGCTAATATAGTCATATTACAAAGGATGCAATGTTCAAAGATTAAGAAAACCTCAATATGAGTTTGGAGGAGGAGGGTATTCAATTTAGTTCACTTTACCCCCTCATGGCCACTACATGTCAAGGAAGCAGGGAAAATATTTTTTACATTGGAGTTGTAAACTGACTATTGGGGCTTATAATGGAAAACTCTGAAAGACCCTCAACTACAGCTGTGCTATAATTACCATCACTATCAGAAGATGTATCTTTGTGCCAGTTCTGGCAAAAAGCATAATATTAAATCACAGAAGGTTACACCACACTAAATTATTTGTTGTTCAGCTCCAGACAAGCAGCAATCAACATTGGCCACAAGAGGCCTATGCACTGAATGACTGCAGGTGTGCAAAGAAAGCCTCCTTTCCCTGAAACCACTCTGTGACTAGAAATGGAAGCCCTTAGAGCTTCGTGACTACACTGTTCTTTTATCATTTACCTTCATTCAATGTTAAAATGCTCCTTTCTGTAAAACTAATCATAACAGGGGCACATTAGGCTTGAGGAACACAGGCAGATTTGTTTAATTAGTTTATCAATATAAGCACGTAAAACTCCATGAGGTATTGACCAAGACCTATTTTTGTTCTATACCACCGATTGTTTATTAGGTCACTTTTTGTATCCTTACCATTCATGACATGATGCACATAATCAAGTTGAGGTCAGTGTGTACTTAAAAAAATTTAAAAAAAATCACAAGGCACTTACGTAAACAATAAGATGCCCTTTGCTTTTCTTAAGGCAAATCAACATGTTCTATTGCTTCTTAACCACCATTTCCCTGTACTAGAGTATTCAGCATTGATTTAAAATTAAAAACAAAACAAAACAAAAAACAAACAACAACAACACAGTAGCCTTTTCTGGTCAGGAAAGTCACTCAGATAAACTGATGTATTTTATGCTACTGCATCATAGCAATTAGTACAGACAGAGTTCCATTAGAATTAAAGATGGGGGGGAAATTTGGCAAAATGATTTCAGAAAACAGTATCAGAATCAATGCACTAAGAATCTGACTTAGCCCATTCCAAGTCATCTCTAGTAACTTCAGAAGCATCCTAAAAACTGAATCACGACACAAGTTACTCAAAACATTGAACTGGTTAGGCCCAAGTGTAGTTACACTGGGACCTAAATTTGTTATCTAACTAACCTTCATAAAGAAGTTACTGAACTGTCTTTTCTAAATGCCCTGATCTCTTTCAACAGTCTCCTCCTCCCAAATGAATGCTAGCACTAAATTGTAGAAAAAATAACTGTAACCACTGCACAGAGGAAGATGTGAATTCATATAATTGTCTTTTTGTTTTAAAATATAACAGAAGAACATAAAATACTAACAGAGAAACGTTTCCAGTAATTAATGTTAGGTTATGTTATAAAACCATCTTCACACACACAAAGTAGCAAAGGGAGACAATAAGGTAGGGGGAAGCAAATAACAGCCTGCCTTAGCTACTCTCCATGACAGGTCCATGTCAGAAGCCACCACCACATCTCCACAAACCCACAGGTGCACAGAGGCACAGCAGCAGGAGGGAACCCAAATTTAGGACTCGGAGGAAGGGACACCGTGTTGTGCCCCTCCCAGGATGTTCTCAGCTCCAGTGTCTAAGTGTGAAACCCATCAAGAGTTAACACCAGAGCACATCTCAGACTGAAGGGTTTTGCTACTTAAGGGTACGGGACCCAGTATAGGATGCAATGTATTTTAGGATTGCATAGGACTTACGGGACACTTTGGGGAGGAAGCAAAGGCATGTAAAGGGAAGGACCTATGTAATTTGGAATCAGTAGAGACGAATGAAAGATAAGCAGATAAAAAGAGACAGTAGCATCTAAACAGTTTTCTGGCTGGCAGCCTTGCTGATCCTGTGCAGGACACAGAAGATCATTCTGTCATATCTTCTTTTTAAATTCCATTTTAAACCATTGTCCTCCATGAGGTATACACACCTTCACATTCAACAGAGAGTATGTGCCAGCAACTGGAGTCACTGGAGCCTCTACCAGCCACTGAAGTAAAGCTGCTGGATGGACTCACACTCCATGTATGTGTATATACACTCCCCCTAGCAGAACTTCACCTTGAAGGGCCAAGCCATTGGTGGTGTTTGCATTCATGCAAGTCCTCTGTGCCAATTTTTGTAGCTGCTGCTGTACACATGTATGTAATGCATATATCTATATATAAAGACAATACACACATGTATGTATGCATGGGCCCACAAAATGAACTTTTTGTTTACGCTCATAATATACACTTCCAGGAGAGGAGAGAAGAATTAGAGCATGTATTCAAATAGTTTTTTTCGAACCTAGTGCTTCAAAACACCATTTGTTACATTTTTCCAAAATTATGATCCTGTACAATAGTAAGTACCTAATCCTATCAAGTGCTTGCTCTGCTGTCCTCAAACTTGTTGAGGACTTGACACTTGTTGGTCACTATACTGTCTGGAACTGCAAAATTACATACATTATTTTCACTTTCGTTTGTCAAGTCAACTACAACTCCTGACACCTCTCCAGAGCTGACAGCGTATGCATAGTACTGGTAGTGAGCATCATAGTAACAGCTATTTATTTATAAAACCCTTGTCCGTACAACTTTCTAATGCAAATGCTGCTTTAGATTTCCTTGAGCCACATGGAAAGCCTGTGGATTTAAACACATCATCGTTGAAGGTAATCAAATTTTTTTTTTTTAATTCCTGAAAATTTTTTTTGAATAAAATCCTAGTCCAAGATAGGACCTTTTCTTGCTTTCCTATAAGGGCAAAAAAAAAAGATACAGAAGCAAGCTACATTGCTCATCAAACACCTGATACTGGGGCAAAGCCAGATAAATATGCTGCTACAATAAAATGCATGGTAAATAGCAGAAAGAAAGCTTTTAGATCTGCTTTTGTTTTTATTTATGTAAGTCCTGAAAACACCTATTAAGTCTCCTTACAATTAATCAAAAATCACATAATTTAGTGTAAGTTGAATAAACTCAGTCAAAGGTCTTGTCTTAAGAAATTAACTCCTATAACAGATGATTTTCACCCAGCTTCTTCACCAGCTGCTCCCATGGAAAAGTTTAATCTTTCTGGAGTCTGCCCCTTTTTCATACAATTCCTCTCATAATTCTTCATACAAAATTAATGATTAAAGGCATAGACCTAAAATACTTTTTAAATAAAGAGTCTACATGTCTTGTAAAGCATATTGTAAGCAACCCAAACATTTGGAATTACATTGCATATTAGTAAAAATTTCTGTACTCAACATGGGACCTATTCCTCTTCCCCTTCTCCCCCCAAGTAGTCATGTTTTTTCAAAAGATTCTAACATTTGAAAGCATCTGTTTTGTAATCTTCTGGGATCACAGGCATTCACGTTAATATGTAATGCATTAGTTTTAAACTACGTTATCAAAAACACCACCATTTAAGGGTTGTGGACAAACACATTATTTTAAACACACTGTATTAGTAACATCACATTTTGTCTAATCACAAATTCCTACAGAGACTTGCTTAATTGAGTTAAAGTGATCTTGCTTTGCAATACAATTGATGAAACACTCCACTTTTTACGACTATACTACAGGAATAGCACAGTGAAAACTTTTTTTTTTAATCTAACCATTTTTTTTTTTTAATCTTGCCTCTCAGCTTTTATCTGCAATAGATATTTCCAAATAATATGTAGCACAATCCCCCAGCCAAACTTTGCAAGTTCCACCACAATTCAAATAGAATATAGTAACTTTTCTTGGCAGGTAATTGTAACCACATGATTCCATAAACTTCTGATCAATCTTCTTTAAAGCAATAAAAACATTTAAACACATACCAGTCAAAAACACATCCCCTTGTGGTTTTGATTTTTTTTTTTTTTTTAATAATGTCAATAGTATTATCCCCTCCCCCCAACCAAATCACAGTGGGTTTCCTTTATTTACACGATTTTTTTTTCCAATTACAGCTTCACAGAAAAGAAATTCTAGTAAAAAGTGCTAGTGAAAAAATACAGTTTATACAGAATTCAGACATAATCTGCTAAAATTTTCATAAACAGATCCTGTGTAAGAGTGTTTTTACTATGCTGTAGGAATACCTCGATATTTTTACTGGCAACATTCTTCACAACAGCAGGAAAGAGCTCAGAAGCATTTTTTCCCTTTGCAATCATCTGGAAAAAAAATAATAGTATTATTTATTAGTGTTTTGGTTTTGCATCTTTGTCTCTCTTTTTTTTTTTTTTTTTTAACTAAAAGAAAGAGACATTTATTCCCGATCAATATTTTTCTGTTAACTACTAGATACTGCAGGATGCCATCCATACAAAGAAACCACCAAATTCAGGCTGGTAATGACTGTAGGGGAGCAGTGGTGGAATCAACACATTAGACTTTACCATACCGGACTGCAAACCAATTTTAATGCTTTAGAAATTAAAATTAATGCTTTCAAAACAAATGAAGATCTTGCTCATTTGAAAAGCCCTACTGAATGTCACTTTGGGAGCTATTATCAAAAAAAAAAAAAAAAGACAGACAAACAGATAGATCAGGAGAAACCGCATAAGATTAAATCCTTTTTCCTCTTCCAGAGATTATTTCGGTGTGCAACAGAAACAAAGAGAAAACGGAAAATCAGGCAGACATCACACTTGAAAAACAAAGTAGGGTTGGTTTCCTTAGGAAGTTAAACATAAAAGGCCTAAAAGTGTTTATGGAGAACAAAAAAGAATGAAAGTAAAAGCATGACCAGTCAACCTACTAGTGTTTGTTTTTAAAGAAAGTTTTTATATTTGATCTCAGAGAAGTCTGAAACTAGGGCACATAGTGAACAACAAAATTGTTCACTCAGTGAAGAGCACCAGTAACAAAAGCCCAGTTCAGCTTCATCCCTTATATGAACGCCTAAAAGAAAAAGTTTTTTTATAAAAAGAAGTACATCAAAAGGAATATAGTACTTCAACAAACACTTCAGCTGCACAGCTCTCTCATCTCTTAGATCTAATTCCAGCAGAATGCCTGCCAATAATTCATATCCACGTTGCAAACCCTGGAAATTTCAGAGGTGTATTACACATCTTCAAGTTAAGGTGCCGCTGCAGACAGACTCACTCAGAACAGTGTCCCCAGCTACAGATGAGCCAGGATACAGTCAGCCAAACATCAAGCTAATTGGAAAGAACAAGAGTTCATCAAGACAATCAAGTATGCATGGATCCAACACAGGAATGTATTTTGCAATGGAGTTGCTGCTTTTTCTAACTGTCTCACATTTCCACCATTGCTTAACATTATACAGCTGATAAAACCTCATATTCCTAACTCACAGGTCTGTTTGTCTCGTAGGTAGAATGAACACATTAAGAGCATGAAGAACTAGTATTCGTGCAACAAAATCAAAAGAAAAAGTGAAACCAGGCAATATCTTGACAGACTTCATGCTTGGAGAAGAAAGGTGAAACAAGAAAGAACATGTCTCAAGTTCAAGCTGTCACTGAGTGGAGCCTTTTGAAAGGCCTTAAGAGCAGTTTGCCACATAACGTTTCATTTTAACTGACTTAATATCTTAAACTATTTTTTTCAGCTGGATTTAAGCACAGGAAATAACTCAAACTAATAAGTAAGCAAACTGCAAACATTTCAAGGGTTTTAAAATAAGAATCTAAACTAAGCATTACTGTCAGGACTGGGGGACAACCTTGTAATAAGAGTAAAATTCATAATGACCAGAGTCAAGCAGAACTCAGTAACAATACGCATTGTATAGAAGTACCATAGAATAGCACATTATCAATCTTCACATCTCGATGCAGCAAAGTTATGCTATCCAGAAATGCACGTGATTCTCAAAGATTTACCTGATAGGCTAAAACCCTACACATTACTTCCATTATTTAACTGACCCACTGTAATATCGCCAGTGTACCATGTAAATTTGTATTTAGATTCTTTTCAAAGAGTATACTTTGACTCACTAAGTCATAATTAGCATAAAGTCATTAGCATTAGTCATGATTAGCATAAACACTCCTTACCCCAGGGAGCACTAAACTTAAACTTACTGGTTTTTCCAAGACCAAGGTCTATCATATCATTTTTGCTGCTATGGCCTGACATTTTCCAGCTGTGTCATCTTGTATACCTGAAGTTCCTGCACAGACAGGAACTTTCATTCTAGAAGAAGCTTTACACATGCCCACAAGTCTGCATGTACTTATGTCCCTACAAAATATAGACACTGTGCATAAGAGGGTGTGATAAACTGTTTTTTGTTTTTTTTTGGAATGAGACAAATGTATGAATTTCTCCGTGGGAAATCAGGCACACAAATTTGTTTCTGCATTTATGCTTTAAAAATTTTCGGGAGCAAAATTCCACTGGCAGACAGATCTGTTTTATTGTAAAGAATCTGTCCCAGGAGAGAATTTGCCAACAACCAGAAGAGGAAGAAGCAGCAAAAAGAACTGTAAGAAACCTTCTCCTGGTACTTTTCTACCACATCTATATGTACCAATAAAAATTCAGCCTCTTGAAAAGAGCAAGAAAGCTATCGGTCTACTAAAAGAGCAAGAAAGCTACCTGTTTGTAAAGCTTTCTCCTTTACCTAAAATTAGTGAAAAAAACTGTTCCCGTAAGACATGTTAAACAATACTCTGACAAGTTCCTTTTTCCTCTAGTAGTAAGGCTAGAGGAAGCCTTTTATCTCTGGAAAACACACCTCCTGCCGGAGAGCTTGCTAAATGTAAGCAAACAACTGCTAATGCAAAGGTGTCTTTGCACTCAGCAAGACCATTATCACCACAGCTACAGGCTTTTTGCTAATCGTGCAAGGTCCCAGTCCTGGCCTGTAAAGATCATTGTTTTGACTTGTTATGTGAACCAGAGGTTGGTACCAGATATCTGTTATGAGGCACAGTTTAAGCACAGGTTAACACCTTGAAAATGTGAAACAAAATGAGAAGAGAGGATCCAGTAATACAAACAATTCACTGACAGCAAGTAAATATATATTGATTACAAATACACAAATATAAATATATATTGATACTTAGTCAAATATATAGGTAACCTGCTCAATTAAAAAAAGCCTAATATAACCTAGAAGTAAAAACAAATGACTTTTTTTTGTACATACACTCCAGCAGATTTCTGTTGCTATCTGACTGCTAAATTAAGACAGCAATTGAATCTTCTCTGAAGGAATCATTTCATATTTAACATTTCACCTCCCTACTGAAAGGGGTTACTTACAAGCATATTGGCAATGTTACACAAAAATTTTAAATAGTATGATCGCATATATTTTCATATAGAAAACACCAAATTAAGGACTCCATAGTAGTTTTTAAAACAGCATTTAGATATTCAAATTCTGACTTGGTAAGGATCTGTAAAGTAGTAACAGTATTCATACCAAAAAACCCACACAACACATACCCCAACAATCCTTTTCATAGCATCCAGCTTTGCAGAATCTTTACTGCTTTCCAGCATTTGTTTTAGGTCTTCATTTCTACGGTAGAAACACAGAAAAGCATTAATTAGAAAAATTAAGAGAAAAAGTCGGAATACCATTTTTTATATTCTTGCATCATTCCAGCAGCTTCAGATAAAGTGCTGCTCCTTCTTGCCCATTTTTTAAATTGTATTTGTTAACATTCTGGCCTAGAACAATGATGTGTTTAGTAAAAGGATCTATCCAATTCCAACACTAAATCAAGCCCATACAACTTTAATAGCCAATCCCTGGCTAGCAGGTTGAAGTCTTGAAGCAACAGCAGAGTTCAGTTTGAACCAATGATTCATTCACTCCCCATCACCCCCTCCTGCACAGCAAGAGTCAGATGCAATAGCTTGAGGTTGACGTTTGTGTTAAAATATAGCATCAATTTAATGTTAACCACTGAAAAAAAAACAATAGCAAGTTTCAGGATGGTCTGAATTCCAATAAGAATCAAGCACGCAACCTTATTTTTACATGTGCTTTTTCAGATTTTAAATTGCCATTCACTCCCTTCAGAATGAAAATCCTCAGATCAGTAGTATATCTATTCTACATCGTATAAGATTAAGACAGCCACATTGTTAGACACATATAAATCCAAGTACTTTTTACAGCCAAAGCAAGATTCTGGCATGAAAACATTAACTTGATAAGGATGTTCTCTCACAGATACAGCTCTAACACAAACCCTAACCTTGTCTGGTTTTTTGAATGCAAAGAAATCACAGTCTATTAATGTAGGTTAGCTGCATTTATAGATGCTGAGAATTTACGAAAGTTTATTTGAAGAAATAACCTTCTGTGATTCCTAGATAGCTTGGTTTGGAAAAAAAAAAAAAAAAAAGATCATGCAGTTCCCCTAGATGAAACAACTGCAAAATTCCAAAGACCTCTGAAAATTTTCCAAGACTACAAACCCTCTGAGCTCTGACAGTGAAAAGCAACATGGAAATCCAGAGACTGGACTTTAAAAGCAGATATGAAAGTTTAAATATACACTAATTTATCACTCATAATTTGAGATAGAGAGGAAAAGGCAGTTTAGATCAAAAAAAAAGAATTAGTTAGTAAACAAAATTTTGTCATCTGTTCCTTCACTAACCACTAAACTGCATATTTCCTACATGCAAAGAATAGAGATGATTTTTCTCATATTCTCAGACCCAGTACTGCAACTATTCCCTGCATCCCGATGAGAAATCCACATCACTTTTACACTTCAGTACACATTCACAATTATAAGAGCCACAGTCAAAGGAAAAAAAAAAATTGTTTCCCTATTAAGCCAAAAGAAAGACATGCAAAAAAAAACAAACCCACACAACAGAAAGTAGATACCTACAGGCAACTTCCAAGTGAGATCTAGCTGCTTTTTCAGAAACTAGTGTTTTATGAAATGCTTTAGCAACAGATATGACCTGTTTTAAGTACTGGCTCCACTTAACAGCTTAAATATTTAAACATTATATTTAAAAGAAAAAAGTGGAAGTATTTTCTTGCCTGCTTCAGCATCATTTCCCAAATATCACTGGGAACCCCTCCTATTTTCCCTGCTTGACACATAGCAATCTACTGCTGTCAGTTATTCCTGGAAGTGTTCAAAGAACTGTCAGTCAGTCCACTACTGGTGCTTTTTTTTTTTTAGTTATTTGTTTCTGTCCTTTACATTATACGTCCTACCCAACTTTGTTCTGTAGTTTTGCATCCTGTTGAAGTCAGTTTATTTTGTTTATAGTTGCCCTTCTCATCCAGTGCAAGTAGTAACATCCAGTGTACCATGGATGTTGATGTTATAAGTTGAATGAAAGAACGTTGACATGAAAAAATAGAAATATGTCAAAAAAATTCCCAAGAGAAAGTATGCAGACAATGATTTGACTTTGAAAATCAACTAGGAAAAAAAATGGAGGAAGTTACACAGGACAGGATTCAAGTACATGTTGAAAACTAGCTGACTGAAGCTGGGAATGACTAAAGCAGACAGCATTTACAGGATGAGTATGAGTTACTACTGCAACAAATAAAGATGACAAAAGGTAAATTTAAGACACGAAGACAAAAGAAAAGTACTTGATGAAATGTACTTAAAACTGCTTAAAGAATATTTTCTAACATATTTCAAATAAAAATATTTTCAAGTGTTAATAGGAAAGAAAATCAGAAATTAAAACATGAATACCTGCCAACATTGCTTTTCTAAGACCAAAGCAGCAGGGAAAAAAATAAAAAAGCAAGTTCTTGATGAATCCATTTGGAAATTAGTTTCTAAGTAACTGATGATTTGTTTTAAACTCTAACACAAATTGTAATCTGGGTTTAGCAAGCATTAGATACTTACAGAGTAAAATATTGTTCCATATATTCATAATCATCAGCAGCAGCAAGCCGTTTTTCTTCTACACTTACATATGGTTTCACTGTAACTTTGAGGTTTCCCCCTTTAAAAGCAGATTTAATAGTACAAGAAACCTCAATTATTTTACCCAGCACTGTAGAATTTTGTTCCATCCTTTAAAGTACAGTGTTTAAAAAAAGACCACTGCACTCAACCAAGCTTGCCTGCTGAGATTGAAGTCTACTCAGAAAAGAAAATCTTATAATCTTACTATGTAACAGGATACCCACTCCCTTGCTGTTTTAACTTCTAGAAACAAATATCCTATGTAGATTTCAAAGGTCACTTCCCTCCAAAAACAACTCTTATCAGCAGCCTCTAACAAGAGTAAAGGCAAATACATTTCAGTCTTTCATAGTATAATTTATTGTACACTTCCACAATATTTTTATCTTCTGAATAGTAAGAAGACTCAAGGGAATTCTCCCCCCCTCCCCCCCCCCAAAAAAAACAACTTCACAGTGTCATTCGTGTTTCTATACTCATTAATTCCTCTGAAGTGACAGTTCTTCAGCACACAACATTAGACAAATAATGCCTTTATCACTTATATGTCTACCTGCCTGAAACTCATGAAAGCACAGGAAACTGTCCCGCTACATCAATACTTTCGCCTCTCCCTGCTAAAACTTTGAGGGTGATTTTAGCCTACAGAGTTACATACACATTGCAGGTAACTGACATATAAACTCCATTACCTCATCAGCAAAATCAGGTTTAAAGTAGCCTAATCTGATAGTTATGGATGATACTTAACTATTCTCAGCAGGACAGTATTCATCCCAACAAGAGGTGCAAATAAAAAAATTTCATGGAAAATATACTGCCTGTGAGCACATTTTCCATCCTGACAGTAAGAAGGGGTGAAACTGCTTTCTCTCATTGTGCTTTTCCCCCAGTCAAGGAACAAAAAAACAGGAATCTTACCTGCCTGACAACTGCTGCATCGAAGAATGTAATGAGGTTTCCCATAGTTATAGTTAAACATCTCTACCTGTATAATACATCCCCACTGTCCTAAGAAACTGCATAGTTTTTAAAGCACCAGTATGTGGCTTTAATTAGAAACACAATATCCATATACAACTTGAACACTCTATGAAACACACTTATTATTTGTACATCACCTGCCAAAAAAAAAAAAGGCTGTAAGCCTTTTTTTCAGTTAATATTAACACACTAATGATCTGATATTCGGCTACCTTTGTAATCTTTACCACCACAAAGTTCTACTCCTCAATATAATGATTTGACCAGAGATTAAAAGAGAGTATGTTAAGTAGAAGATGATTTCTAATTTTCTTCTAAAGTTTTTACATTTTGTGACTAGCCTTTAAGATCATTTGTCTTCCCACCTCAAAGCACTGTTTTTTGTTTTGTTTTTATGTCTTGGCAACATTTTTGGATGTGACAGGACTATAAATATGAAAGGGTCTATGATAGATCTACAGGTTAGTACTAATCTTCTAGATGCTACTCCAAGAAAGAAAACAGAAAGTTCTTAATCTCTTTCATGATCACTTTATTCACTTATGTGTAAAAAAAAAAATCACCCCCATATGCCAAAATAAAAGCCCAGAAACCTAGAACTCAGCATTTGAGACAACATGCTGTTGAATTATATTAACAGCCTGGATCTTACGCCAGAAGCTGAGCAACAGAGCAGGATGTGGAACACAGCTGTAAAGGAACCTGACCATTATTCTCCATTTCAATTAACCACCAACAGCAACTGAAGAACAACTAAAAAATAGGTCATGTTCTTGTCAGTGCACACTTGGTCACAAAAACTGGCCTCTTGCCTAGATCAAAACTTGGATCTCAGTTTCTGCTGAACAACTCTACCCATCTCTACCAAAACAAACACAAAAAAATGCCAAAAAGGGTAGGTATACGTACATCGTTAAGGTTTAAATCAGCTATGACAGTGATAAATCTAGGCCTCTCCCTCTGTTTCTGTCTTCTTATAAGAAAAGCTCTAAGTGCAGTAATTATTTCATCTACAGCAAAATACTAAACCATGACCTGCTACAAATAACCTGCCACTGCACCTACTTATTCCAAACAATTACTATTAAGAGAACATTTAGTCACACTGTTAAGACATACTTTTATTGCATCTCCTGTTCTCTTTTAGTAACACCATAATAAAAAACACATACATTGTTATTAATTGCTGCATTTCTAACATAAACAGTTACTGAAAGAAGTTACCCACAAACGTTAAGGTTTTCCTCATTAAAAAGCAGAAATTTCATAAATATCAAAACCAGCAACTGAAACCCAACTGGCAAGAAAAAAACACCAATGATTCTTCATCTACAAAAATCTTTACTCATTAAAATTTATCTGCCTGTGTTTTTATGAAATAATAATTTAATTATGATTCTCCATTCCATATGTATGCCCCAATAAGCTAGGATCTGTTTTATCACCTCTGAATACAGGAAAAGAACTTTATTTAAAGAACTCATGGTCAGATACAGGCTCTTCATTTGCAATGAGAGCACTAGATTACTGCATAGGTAAGATACAAGAAATATCAAACAAATCCACAGCACGGAAGGAAGCAAACTTCACTATTTTTAATCCCACGGAACCACCTGTTACAGAATGAGAACAGAAGTTACAGATGTCCCATTTAAAAAGTTTTAACAACGCATTTTGTGTTTTAAGTTCTACAACTGCAACATACGTTCACCTACACATCAACCACATTGTTCTTACATTCAGTCTTCAGGAAACCTCAGTCTGGATTACATATTTTCAACTACATTATACTGACTTTTTTGATTTTATTTTACCTGCAGCCTCATAACAAAATGTTCCAACATGAAGTTCAAAATACTATAAATGTTACCAGGTTTGAAACACGAAATCCAGACTGACAGCACAAATTAACTGTCTTTGGCATTTCTGTAGTAATGAAGTCCGATGGAAGATTTCACACACACCAAAAATCAACTTTTTACAGTTTAGAGGAGCTGCAAAATCCTTAAAATAAATTGGCTTAATCTAGCTCAGACAATTGCATAAACTCTACAAAACTGAATTTAACACTTAAAGAGAAATGCAAATTTATTTTGGAGCTGTATAACATGGAAGCTAAAACAGCAGCAAACACATGTTGTGATTTGAGTTTATTTTGCTGTTGATTTGGATTCTTCCTCTAGCAGGAAATTAAGAAATTCACATTTCACTGTGAGCATTTTGTTCTATACCACAAACTGTTTGAATGACATCTTGTGGTGCTATTCAGTATTGCTATCTTCTTTCATTACAACACTATTTATATTTATTATTGTTAATTCATAACACCACCTTAGAATTCAACTATTATTTAAAGGTGGACAATTCATGTGTACTGTGGTTTAGAGAGAAGTGATGAGATCAGATGTCTCCTGTCTTCTTTTAAGCCACAACTAACTTATTTTTCAATCTGAAAAGCAAGGATACTGCTCAAAAAGTGAACTTTGTAGTTTTAAAAAGCAGACAGAGATACAAGAAAAACAGAATAACTACAATATCTGAGAGACACAGAGAAGAACAAGACAGGTTATAGTTAAACCACCAAGAAAATTAACTCATTTAATGATTGCTGTGCCACCATTCTCAAAGCACTTGCAATCTGGACAGTTTTGGTACAGCCTCCTCCTTCTCAGTACGCGAACATACAGAAAAGCATGAAGTTAACACTGGATAAAGCATCTTTCCAGCTCACTTCTGTCAAACTATGCTGCTACCTGACCTATGCTTGAGCAACCTAGAGCATGAACATCTGAAAGGTGCTGCTGCCATGAACATCAATGTAAATAACCTACACTTTAAAATCTCTGCCCAGACAGCAGCTAATATGACAAAGTAGTTTGAAAGATCTTCTGGAGAGGACTATGATTTAATCTAAAGTTATCTGTTGACACTGCAGTAGTTAAAAGACCCTACTTCACACAGTCACAAGAAAGGTTGCTTCCTGTCGTCCTTTCAGACGATCAAGCAACACCACTGTGTACAACCTCTTCTGATAGTGCCAACACCCCCAACACCACAGTAGTTTCTGAAAGAGAAAAATCATCCTTTGTGGCACCTGACCTGTTGCCACTTAAACAGCTGTGTCCATTTACAGCCTGTCTTGAACAGACGAGTGGTCAGAATATGCAGACATCTGTAGATCACTTAGAAGTATTGACAGATATAAAGGGATTATAAGAGAAAGAGGAGCAGTACCAGAAAATTATGAGGCTTCCTTTAAAGATACCAAAAAGGTGGTGCTGTCACTGCCAGAATCTACAACAGTGTTAACATATTCATAGATATATGCTAACATTTCAGAAACACTGCTTAAGAGCATTAAAGTGTACTGCCATTTATCTTCTACCAGAATGCCAGAAATATTTAAATGACAAAAGAATTCTGGTTTTCTCAAATTAAGAAAACTACTAGGAAGAAGAAGGGACCAGGCAAAGATAATCCTCAGAAAAGCAGAGCTAAGACAATTGTGAATTTTTTTGCCAACCTTACATTGTAACATTACAAAAGACATTTTAATGCCATTCATAACGCAGATCGTAGCAACTGTCTACAACAAATATATGACATAAGCATAATAAATACGCAGCAGCCACAGTGAAGACCTTAAACTAACATCTTTCTGAAAAGATATGAAAGCTTCAAAAAAAATTTTATGACTGCATTACAGAGAATCACAGCAAATCAACAGTTCATCGCTTGCATCCTCATATGTGCCAAGTGCGTGGCAATAAGAAAACATTCACTGCGTCTCACTTTCCATCAGATCTAGCCAATTTCAGCTCGAGAAGTGCTCTGCCATACTATGCTCCTGTTCATATACTGCATTTAGATCCTGTTGTGGTACCAACTACATGGACCAGATTTTATCTTGTAGAGTCATCATTTCACCCAAACCATTCATCTTCGCTGGCTTGTACATCCTAGTGAAGCTGGCATACCACCATACGAGTGGGCAGAGTGCCATCTTAACAGATGGGGAAAGAAAGCAGACTTGCCAATGAGCTACAGTATGCATCAAGTTTGAATATTAGGGCTGGACTCTCCTCCAAGAATTTCATAAATGGCAGTCTATACAAGCTTTCCATGACTGGTTGAACAGGATATGCCAAGGCAAAACTAAATCAATTTAAGACTCCAAGAACATCTCTGGCAGCTGTTGAAAGCAAGTTTTTAGCTCTGATGAATTTGGAAAAGTCTTCTGCACAGAGAATTGGGGAATGAGTATCTTAATGAAATCACCACCTTAGATCAGCTCTCAGCAAAACAAGCTTGCAAATCTCAGCAGAAAAAAATGGGTTTGCAGTCCTGCCGAGTTTCCTGATGAATAGCTCCACAGAATGCTTAAGCCAGATCTGCAGGAAAAACTCTAATAAATTACAAATGTATTTTGCTTGGCAGGAATATAGTTTAAAGATGCAAATCAGTAAAGTTGAAAATGCTTGTTATAAATTTTGCCATCTGTTTCAATACTATACTTATCACTACCTGCTGATGTTACTCATACAGTTCACCTGAAAGTTTTTTACATTTGATTTAGATACAGCAACAAAAAATTCTGTCATTTAATTCTTATCATCTCCAAGAACAAAACATTACTATATTTTAATATTACAAGTAAATAACTTTCTTTTTTAAAAAGTGATTAATATACATGAGAGTCCTCCATCTTCCTGGAATTAACAATAATAGCTGCAGCCTAGCACATGCAACTAATGTGGCTTCTATGTTACTTATTCTTTCTAGTTTTCCTTTAAAACTGAAAAGTGGTTAGACATTTCATGCCCCTACACGGAGCAATGGTAGGCAATGTAACCATAAAAACTGACCCCATTAACTTAAGTGATCTGCATAAAAATGCATCTGGATGAGAGTGGGGAGCAGTGGGTATTGTCTTCCTGGACTCCACGAAGAAATCTGACACTGTCCCCCATAAGATCCTCCTAGGGAAGCTGCTGAAGCATGGGCTGGATGAGCAGACAGTGTGGTGGATCAAAACCTGGTTGAACAGCTGGGCCTAGAGGGTAGTGCTCAGTGGTGCAAAGTCTGGTTGGAGGCCAGGAACGAGCAGCGTACCCCAGGGGTCAACACTGGGTCCAGTCCTGTTTAACATCTTCAGTAATGAGCTGGACAGTGGGGTAGAGTGCACCCTCAGTACATTTGTGGATGACATGAAACCAGGGAGAGTAGCTAATTCACCAGAAGGCTGTACTGCCATCCAGAGGGACCTCAACATGCCGGAGAGGTGGGCTGACAAGAATTCCATGAAGTTCAACAAGTGCAGAGGGCTGCCTTTGGGGAGGAACAACCCCAGGCACCAGGACAGGCTGGGGGCCACCCATCTGGAGAGCAGCTCTGCAGGAACAGACCTGTGGTTGCTGGTGAGCACCAAGCTGAACATGAGCCAGAGATGTGCCCTTGCTGCAAAGAAGAATGGTATTCTTGGCTGCATTAGGCAAAGTATCACCAGCAGGTCAAGAGAGGCGATCCCACCCCTCTGCTCAGGGCTGGTGAGGCTGCACCTGAGTGCTGTGTCCAGTTCTGGGCCCCTAATATAAGACAGACCTGGACATACTGAAAGAGTCCAGAAGACCACCAAGATGATCAAGGAATTGAAGCACCTCTCCTATAAGGTGAGGCTGAGAGAGCTGAGCCTGCTCAGCCTGGAGAAGAGGAGGTTCAGGGAGGGTCTTGCTCATGTATGCAAATACCCGAAGGGGTGGTGCAAAGAGGATGGAACCAGGGTCTTTTCAGTGATGTCCAGTGACAGGACAAGAGGCAACGGGCACAAACCAGAATCACACAATGGGCAGGGTTGGAAGGGGCCTCTGAAGATCATCTGGTCCAAACCCCCTGCCAAGCAGGATCACCTAGAGCACATGGCACAGGATGGTATCCAGGCAGGTTTTGAACATCTCCAGAGAAGGAGACTCCACAGCCTCTCTGGGCAACCTGTGCCAGTGCTCTGTCACCTTCACAGCACAGAAGTGCCCTCTCATATTCAGCCAGAACCTCCTGTGCTTCAGTTTGTGCCCGTTGCCTCTTGTCCTGTCGCTGGGCACAACTGAAAAGAGACTGGCTCCATCCTCTCAACACCCTCCCCTCAGATATTTATACACATTGATGAGGTCTCCCCTCAGCCTTCTCTTTTCCGGGCTAAACAGGCCCAGCTGTCTCAGCCTGTCCTCGTACGACAGGTGCTACGGTCCTCTCATCATCTTCTTAGCCCTCCTCTGGACTCGCTCCAGTAGCTCCATGTCCCTCTTGCACTGGGGATCCCAGAACTGGACACAATACTCCAGGTGTGGCCTCACCAGGGCTGAGTAGAGGGGGAGGATCACTTCCCTTGACCTGCTGGCAACACTCTTCCGAATGCAGCCCAGGATACTGTTGGCCTTCGTGGCCACAAGGGCACAGTGCTGGCTCACGGTCAGCCTGCTGTCCACCAGGACTCCCAGGTCTCTCTCTGCAGAGCTGCTCTCCAGCAGGCCAGCCTCCAGCCTGTACTGGTGCTTGGGGTTATTCCTCCCTAAGTGCAGGACCCTGCACTTGCCCTTGTTGAACTTCATGAGGTTCCTCTCCGTCCTACCCTCCAGCCTGTCGAAGTCCCTCTGAAAGGCAGCACAGCCCTCTGGGGTATCAGCCACTCCTCCGAGCTTTGTGTGGTCAGAAAACTTGCTGAGGGTGCACTCTGTCCCTTCATCCAGTTCATTGATGAATAAGGTGAAAAACACTGGACCCAGTACTGACCCCTGGGGGCCACTGCTGGCTACAGGCCTCCAACTAGGTTCTGCACCTCGAAGCACAACCCCTCTAAGCTCTGTCATCCAGTCAATTGCCAGTCCAACTCACCATCCACTCATCTACGCCACACCTCCTGAGCTTACCTATGAGGATGTTGTGGGAGACAGTGTCAAAAGCCTTGCTGAAGTCAAGGTAGACACAGCCACCGCTCTCCCCAATCTACCCAGCCAATCATTCCATCGTGAAAGGCTCTCAGATTGATTAAGAACGATTTCCCCTCGGGGAATGCATGCTGACTACTCCTGATCACCTTCTTTTCCTCCACATGATTAGAGATGACCTCCAGGATGAGCTGTTCCATCACCTGTCCAGGGATGGAGGCGAGGCTGACTGGCCTGTAGTTTCCTGAGTCCTCCTTCTTGTCCTTTTTGAAGACTGGCGTGACATTGGCTTTCTTCCAGACCTCAGGCACCTCCCCTGTTCTCCACAACCTTTCAAAGATGTTGGAGAGTAGCCTAGCAACAGCATCAGCAAGCCCTCTCAGCACCCGTGGGTGCACTCCATCGGGTCCCATGGATTTGTGGATGTCAAGTTTGTTTAAATCATCTCTGACTCCATCCTCTTCAACCAAGGGAATGTCCTCCTTTCTCCAGACTTCCTCTCTTGTCTCCAGGGCCCAAGATTCCTGAGGGCTGATCTTAGCAGTAAAAATTGAAGCAAAAAAGACATTCAGCAACTCTGCCTTCTATATCCTTTGTCACCAGGGCATCCTCCCCATTCAGCAGCAAGCCAACATTTTCCCGTCTTCCATTTTCTACTGATGTATTTGAAGAAGCCCTTCTTGTTGTCCTTGACATTCCTTGTCAGAACACAGGAGGTTCTCCCTGAACACCAGGTAGCATTTCTGTGCTGTGAAGGAGACAAAGCACTGGCAGAGGTGGCCCAGACAGTTGTGGAGCCACCCTCTTTGCAGTTACTCAGAAGACAACAGGACATGGTCCTGGGCAACCTGCTATGTGTGTCCCTGCTTGAGCAAGGGTTGGACCAGATGGCCTCCAGAGGTTCTTTCCATCCTTAATCATTCTGTGAAACTCTCTCTCCATGCTACAGATATAATTTTGACAGTCTTCCACTTAGAAAGTTCTTACTTCATTGCTTCCACTAATCCAGGGCATGGAAAAAACAGCCTGTGGTCCACAGATTGGATTCAGCTTGTCTATATTGTTTACCTCTCAGCAATTTCCTCCTCCTACTGAACAGCCCTGTTCTGGGCAAAGACGTGACTGCAGAACATTTCCATTATTCTAGTGGCCCACAACCTGATGCTTTTTCTTTCTAAGAAACGCAGAACATATGAATGTAAGCACATCTGGAGCACTTATAGAGACCTGTGCCTGAAACACAACCTGTTCACAGACAGATTACCTACCAGGACACATGAATAAATTCCAAAAATGTAATTATACAAGCTCTGTAAAGGGAATAACATACATGTTAGTTCATATGATCAATACAGGGGAAGGAGAGATGAAAGAAATAGCCATCTCTAGTCACGCTATGGGACCTGTTCAGCACAAAAAGATTCTAAGTTTAGACTGACTCATCTCAGGTACATAAAATCTTTTAACTATTCGGTTACTGAGATATTCAAAAGAATGAGCACAAAGACGACAATTCCACCATCAGCACACAGACCCATTTCTTATTTATTTTTAATGATCTAAGTAACCAAAAGGTTGGTCTTGTGTTTTTTGTTGTTGTTTGGTCAGTTGTTTTTTGTTGTTCTTTTGCCTTTTTTTTTTTTTAAGCAACACATAAATATAACATCCTGTTTGGTATGTACTGTCTCTTTAGTTAGGTTTCAATACTCTGAGTAATGACTAGCCCCAGCCTGATATTTGTTGTGAGACTTCTCATTCAAGAAGTTTCCATTTAGCCATAACCATCAGGAAAACAGTTCCTTATGTACATACTATACTTAATCACAGAATCACAGAATCATCTAGGATGGAAGAGACCTCTAAGATCACCGAGTCCAACCTCTGTCCTAACACTAACAAGTCCTACACTAAACCATATCACTAAGGGCTACATCTAAACGTCTTTTAAAGATCTCCAGGGATGGTGACTCAACCACCTCCCTGGGCAGCCCATTCCAATCCCTAACAACCCTTTCGGTAAAGAAGTTCTTCCTAACATCCAACCTAAACCTCCCCTGGCGCAACTTTAGCCCATTCCCCCTCGTCCTGTCACCAGGCACGTGGGAGAATAGACCAACACCCACCTCGCTACAGCCTCCTTTAAGGTACCTGTAGAGAGCGATGAGGTCTCCCCTGAGCCTCCTCTTCTCCAGGCTGAACAATCCCAGCTCCCTCAGCCGCTCCTCGTAAGACTTGTTCTCCTGACCCCTCACCAGCTTCGTTGCCCTTCTCTGGACTCTCTCGAGCACCTCCATGTCCTCCTTGTAGCGAGGGGCCCAAAACTGAACACAGTACTCGAGGTGCGGCCTCACCAGAGCTGAGTACAGGGGGACAATCACCTCCCTAGACCTGCTGGCCACACTGCTTCTTATACAAGCCAGGATGCTGTTGGCCTTCTTGACCACCCGAGCACACTGCTGGCTCATATTCAGCTGCCTATCAACCAGTACTCCCAGGTCCTCCTCTGCCAGGCAGCTTTCCCCTCATCCAGATCATCGATAAAGATATTAAAGAGGACCGGCCCCAGTACCGAGCCCTGGGGGACTCCACTAGTGACCGGCCTCCAACTGGATTTGACTCCATTCGCCACAACTCTTTGGGCCCAGCTATCCAGCCAGTTTTTAACCCAACAAAGCGTATGCCAGTCCAAGCCCCCAGCAGCCAGTTTCTTGAGGAGAATGTTGTGGGAAACGGTGTCAAAAGCCTTACTGAAGTCAAGGTAGACCACATCCACAGCCTTTCCCTCATCCACCAAGCGCGTCACTTGGTCATAGAAGGAGATCAGGGTCAAGCAGGACCTGCCTTTCATAAACCCATGCTGACTGGGCCTGATCGCCTGCTTGCCCTGCAAGTGCCGCGTGATGACCCTCAAGATAATCTGCTCCATGAGCTTCCCTGGCACTGAGGTCAAACTAACAGGCCTATAGTTCCCCGCATCTACCCTCCGACCCTTCTTGTAGATGGGCGTCACGTTTGCTAGCCGCCAGTCGACTGGGACCTCCCCTGATAGCCAGGACTGCCGAAATAATGATAATCTTTATAACAGAGTTTAGCAAAAAAATACATCTTTCCTCACTTTTTTGTCCTGAACATTTACGTGGTTACCTGAATGATGCAAACAAGAGTTTTGTTTTGACAACCTTTTTTTTTTTCATTGCACTGGATACATACAATGTATTAAATAGTGAGAAACATATTTGCACATGGCACATGCAACCTCTTGCTACTTGGCTGTGGCAAGGTAACTATTTCAATGAACTATTTCATCCTTACTAATCTTCCCACTGTCAAACCTTCCACTTACTCAGATTCAAGATGTCTTCACAATAGAACTTTCAAGGCCCTGAAATATTTTCAATGTTGACACTGTGTCCCAATCAAACCACAGCACTAGCATTTTGAGAAAACACTACATTTGTTAAATGAAGATTCTATTCGTAATTAAAAACTAATGAACAAATCCTAGAATTGCTAAAATTTAAAAAGTCAGCTTTAGCAGAAGAGTGAAAAATGTGGGCATTTGACACCAAAGTATGCTCAGAACTTTTATGTGGTAAGTACTTCAGCTGTGCACTTCTACTGAACAGACAAAAAGACGACATTTAGGACAAATAGTTTATATTAGGTCAACTTCAGACTTCAGATTTAAGACTACTGATATTCATTCGTGCATCTTTGAGAAACTTGTCATACACCCTTCTATACTCTGTAAGACTAAAGACAGCACAACCCTATAAACAACTTGTTTTTTTCAGAAGCATTATACTTTAGCTTGCTTTCACTTCAAGACAAATACATGAAGACAGAAAACAAAAAAGCCTATATTCTTTGTTGGTTTTAAGTGTTTATGATAGTCTCGACAGTAACACTCTAACCATGTGACATTGTTCAGATTAATTTGCAACAGGCAAATTTGGGTCTCTGGTCAAACAATTATTCTAGGGACAGCCATACATTACATGCCCCTCTGTCTAACGACAATTTCTCCTTCCCCAGCAACCAAGAAGCTCACAAAGTACTGAAACACCACGGTACGGAACATAGGCACATCTAAGATCAAATACAGCAGTGTTGAGTGCCAGCCAAGAGAGAGCAGCAAACGTGAAGAGCCCCAAGAGTAACTTGATTTTCACTAGAGGAATATCCTACTACATCTATCCTTGAAAATGCAAGACACAGACACACATCTTGCACTCCTCTGTGCACACACTAGAGAGGGTCCAGATCTGACCAGTTTAAAGAACACGAACCAAGAAGACACCATGTCTTCAACACGGGCTACAGGCACTGTCCTGAGAAGGTTTCCATTTCAGCTCGAGGTGTAAGAAATTTTGTTTGCTTCTCAGTAAGGAGTTTGGGGCCTATTAGGAGAGCTTTCCTGCAGTGTCCATTTCTCAAAATCTCTTACACAGATTAGGATTTTACCACATAGTTTCAAATCAGGGCAAACTTCCTGTTTTAACAAGGACTTGTTTGTCAGCTGCAAAGACCACTGAGATCAAAATCAGCTTTCTCCTCAAGCCCCTTCTTCAGGGATCTTCTCTCCCCTCCTTTAAGTAAAGAAGCAAGCCTGGAACACAAATTAAAAAGGCACACACATATCACAAGCTACTCAGCTACTCTGGTTCTTCCATATTCAGAAAGTCATACACGAACACGTACACACAAAGCCTCAGGACCCCAGAGCTGTATTTCTGCAACCATTGGACAGCCTCAGGTAGAATTACTTAATTTGTTCCCACAGCTGCGGAAACATTGACAAATATACTTAGCCTGCAAAACAGTCTGAAATCTAGGATGAAATGAGTTTATATATAGAATTACAGCCACGATCAAGGATCAGGGGTACTCTCCTCTGCAGAAAAGTGTAAGAAGAACGATGGTTAAAAAATAAAGCACAAAGTTGTTTCCACAGAAAGGAACAACAAAAGCAGGGCGCAAGCAACATAAGTCAGATACAAACACAAGTCATTAGGGCATCCATGCTAGATCATTGAAAGTTTTAATTGGAACAGAATGAAAAAGCAAAAGATGTAGAGGAATCGCAGATGAAGAGAAGTATGACTTGTATGGAAAACTGAGGAGGCCTATCAGCTGCTGTCTCAAGGAGACAAGCATGAGAATCACAGCAGCTTCGCCTTGTTGTGATTTACTTCAGTGTGGCATAAAAATAAACACATCAGTCGAGGTTTCTAAGCACGGATGCTCTCTTTGCGCAGAACAATCAAACTAAAGAACAGATGATTGATTTCCTGATGTACACGAGACCTTAGTTTATGGTCCTTTTTACTGGTCGCTCTAGGAATAGATTTCCGATTTGCTGTAGGATACCATTCCAGCTTGGCAAGCCTCTTGATCCTTCCCAGAGGCATTTTTTGTCGCTTCAGGTCCCTTTTCCTTTAAGGAGCTAAAGGTTTTCGGTGTCGGTGCACTTTAGACTGTTTCCTTTCTTTTTCTTTTTTTTTTTTTCTCCTTCCCCCTGCCTATTTCCTCATTTTGACTTCTGACCAAGAGCCGGACCGTGTTAACTCCCTCCCATTTCACACCAGCCACCTCGTCACGGCCAACCACGTCCCCAGCTCCCACAGACAAACTTCCGAGCGCTTCTTAAGACCCACGGGAAACAAAACGAAACTTGCGCCAACGCGGCTGGCTAGCAAAACTGATAAAAAGCTTCTTTATGGAAAAAAAAAAAAATTCAACCCCGCCCCCCCCCCCCAAAAAAAAAAAAAAAGCTCCACAGCCCCGGGCACACGCCAAACGCCGCCACACGAACTTCGCCGCGGCGCGACGAGGCGCTGAGGCCCGCTCCCCTCCCCTCCCCTCCCCTCCCTCACCCCCATCCCCTCCCCGCCGCCCGAGCCCGGCCCGGAAACGCGGCCCGGGGAGGCCCGGCCGCCCCTCACCGCCCGACCCCGCTGCCGGTCCCGCCCCCGTCCCCTTCCTTACTTCTTGGTGTCGCTGCTGAAGAGCCCGAAGGCCGCGGGCACCGAAGGGGCCGTGGTGGGCGCCGCCTCCTGAGCCAGCTCGGGCGCCGCCTCGCCGGCCTGCTCGCCGTAGCTGTGCCCGTTACCGGACATGTCGCCGCTCGCTGCCCGCTCCGACAAACTTACCGGCACGGCACGGCACGGCACACACCCCCCGCCAAGCACCGGGCACGGGGCGGGAGGGCCACGTGACGGGGGGGGGGGGGGGGGGGGACGGGACTCGGTCCGCCCCGCCCCGCCCCGCCCCGCCCCGCCCCGCCCCGCCCCGCCCCGCCCCGCCCCGCCGCCCGGAGGTGCCGTCGCCGCGGCAACGCGGCCCGGCCGTGAGGCGGGTGTTGTAACGGCCGGGCTGACCGGCCCCTGCCGTGCCTGGGCGGGAAGGAAAGTTAAAAGATGTCCAAGCACAAAAAAATCTCCAAAATTGTCCAAACACTCCAAAAAAAAAAAAAAATCCAAAAGATGTCCAAACACAAACCTTAAGCACGCCGCTGCCCGGCCCCCTGGCCTCTGCTGGGCACAGGCCGTTTTATTTTTGTGTAGCCAGAATACTAACGTGGCCCCTACACGTAGCAAAAGCAACTCTTGTTGCGTGTAGTAACCAATATTATAAATTAACCAGCTTGGTACTAATTAGTCATACACACTGACTGCGCTGCAAGTCTGCTCCAGGTTGCTAAATATTCAACAAGTTAAAAGTTAAGTCCTATCAATTCCACCACTAGAAAGGAGGAAAGAAAAGAGAAACAGTCCCAGGGTATCTCATCTGATAGCAAGGTGGCTCCAGTCCCAGCGTTAACAACACTTGCCGTTCCAGGAGCGATGACGCAGCCTACATTCACAGCAGCAACTTACATATACGAGCCCATGGAACATAAAAGGATGACTAGAAGTCATACGAGAAAAGTTTCTCTTAATTTCTTTTTACAGTCTTATTTTACTATATACATCCTACACACACCAAAGTATCCTGTCTTCTTCCACACCTCCTACTGTTTGAGGAATAATTTGTGCTCATTAAAATGCCCTTCTATCCATCTATCTAAATTATGTTAGCGGAGTCCAGCCTCTTCATCCTGAGAACAAACTCATTTCCAAAAGGTTACAGTTCACAATCAATACCTTTTATCTTACAGAGGGGAAAAAATGGTTTGTCATAATATTTTTCTGAGGCAGCTCTTCAAATTTCTTGTCTTTCACCAACTTGTACATTTCTGTTTGAAACTGGGTTAGTGCCAAGCAAATAAACTTGACAGGAGGTGTTACCAATACGTTATCTATTAAAAGAGTGGGACAGAGATAAGGTCAGTTGATCACTTCAGTTGCCTTCTGTGGATGCCAACATTTCAGCTTCCTTTCAGGGTCTCTAATAGCCTTCTTCTTTGTAGTACAGTCTCTTGAAAGTCAAGGCTTAGAGAATTAAAGGCCACTGTTGGCTCCCAGTCACAATGCAAATATTCTTGACCATCACCAATATGCCTGTTGGTTCTTCAGATTTACAATTTTTCATACTATCCCTTCCAATTGCTCACAGGAACAGCCACACCAGTTTTCTTTCCCTGCAGATGCAGATCTCTCGTTATAATTACCACAAACTCTCACGGCACCTGTTGATACTCTTTCAGTGATGTGACTTGAGGCAGACATCTCTCGATCTTACAAAGTCAGGTGAAATCCTAGGACCTGACTTTTAAAGGATCAAAAACCAGAGTAGGCTCTCAGAGGCAGATGCCAGTAGGCATCTAGCAAGACCAGATGTAAAAAGGACAGTTATTCATCTCCTAAAAGTTTAAGATGCTGATTCTCTGAATTTGTACCAGCAGCGTTTTGAAAACATCTCTGACTCAATTTTTCAAACCATGCATTACTTTCACAGTGTAACAGTGAGAGCGCTTGAACTTTGGTCCCATACGTGGTTATGCATACATGAAAGGGGCCCTGGCTTACATCTTTTATTTGTATGTAAGGCACATGCAGGGTAGGAAAAGGTAACCTATATCAGGCCAAGTCCATAGTTTTTAAGGTAGATCTATTCTTGTTCCTTCGAAGACTGACTCTGCTGGTTCTCTGAAATAAGAGACTTTAAACTGTTTTGCTTCTTTGCATAAAGCTGTAAAATATGTGTATTTATTGATAATGATAAGGAACACCTTAAGTAGAACAAACTAATTCTCCTCTTTATACTACATATGACACATAAAAAGAAAGATTAGAGGAAGGATTAACACTCAAAAAAAAGAGACAATAGTAAGTTTATAGATTGTTTCATTTTGGGGAGTACAAACACATGGAAAAGGACACAAACAGGCTACTGAGGTGGGTGATCATGGGACTGTGATACAAAAAAGTGGAACAGATAGTAGCAGTGCAGCAGAAACTGAGAACAGAAAACAAATATTATATGGAGATTTCTTAAGTACATTTAAATAGTCATATAAGGAGGGCTGGATACAAGCTCTCGTTGTCAGTTCTTGCTATCTAGTTCTAGCCTGAAATACACCACACCACTTCCTTGAATAGCCTTCTACTTGCTATATTAACTCTTCACGATCACCCTGCAGGAGCAATGTATTTGCCCATTGAATTTACACCTGTACAAAATTATTTTAAGAATACTGGATTATGAAACACAAAATACCACCGAATCTAAATTCTCCGTTTACATTCATTGATTACAGAATTCTACTTCAGGTTTTTACACAGCATTAAAAAAAAAAAAAAAAAAAAAAAAAAGTCATAAGATTTAAAACAGGAACCATAATGGGATTTTGCTTCTTATTTTTCATTCATCATGTTTCTTTCTGAAATCATTTCACCATCATGATTCATTTCTATATTTCTATATGACCATCTTCACAATTACTACACATAACACCTGGTAAAATGAATTGTTTCTTAGTCTTCCATTCATAGATGTAAACAGCTATGTAATATGTTATGTTTGGACACAGTTTTTAAAAATGATTGCACTGAGCAATAAGTTCCCAGGTTCTGTGGAAGGAAAGATGAATTTATACGGATAAATAAATATTCTTTTTCATCAAAACTTACATGTATATATGTGTATTTTATATATATACATACACATTTTATGGGAAAAAAATCTTCAACTTTTTCAACACAATTAACTTTGTTCAGCTTTCTGAACCATTTACAGAAGATATCTTTTGGTGGTTTTTACCAAGTTAATTAAGTCCATTTGTGTTTTCAGTTGTACTGTGTTGCCGTATGCTTACTTGATGCCCTCTAGTGGATCATAGTACTAGTACTCTATTTGCCATAACAACGAATTCAGGAGGTGCATTATTAAGGAAGTTCATTTTTAATGGAGTTCAAGCCCTATGTAACAGAAACTTTATGATAATAAATGCTTTGTTCATATTTTCTATATTGCTTATAGTTTCTGATATACCTAAAATGAGCTGTTATTCCAGATCCCACACACACCTATAAGAGTTTTTTGACTTTAAGTTATTTTTTACTATATGTAAGAGATGAAAGATAAGTAATGATATGATACAAACTTCTGTATATTAAGCCTTTTTATTCTGTAATGATTTTGAAATCTGATTTATAGTCAGTTAGTTTAAAATTAAACACCAAGAACTCATTCCTGAACTTGGAATACTAATTTGTCTTTACAATGCATTTTCAGTCTGTGACCTGAACTGAGATGCAAGTATTCCTGATTAATTCAAGCAAACTCTTATGCAGGTGAGAAAATTAATGGCTCTGAAAAAACCTTTGGTCTGCCTCTCTCCAATTAAATGTAGCTTTGGGACAAGCTAACAAATAAAAGCAAACCATGGTTCTTTAAAAATATCTGTTCCCTATAGCTATTATTCACAGGGGTTGCTTACATATGCACTGTTGAAACCAGCAGACCCCAAATTCTCTTTTGTTCCTACAGTTCTTCTGTAAACTCTTAGATTACACAATATTTGCCATCCAGCTTCATCACTTAATATTCCTTCGAATGTTTACAAAGATTTTGGTTAACACTGATGAGTAGGAAAAATGTAATAGGTAAAAAAAAAAAAAAAAAAACAGAAGAGAAACTATTTGAAAAAGTAAACAATTCTTCAATTATAGTCATTGATTTTCCAGTTTTTTTCTGCTTTTCTTAATCTAAACAAACATAGGGTCTAACTAAGTTAGAAGAAAATATTTTATATTACTCTTTTAAGTAATGCAGCTTAGATAAATTTTTAAAACCTTGTACATATTTATACGGTAACATATTGGGCTGGATAAAGCTACTAGGCTGAGATGATTAGCTCCAGACTTCATTAAAGGTTTGCCTTCATGGACAGATTAAAACACAGCTTTTCCTGCCTTTATTAATATTTCACACTTTGCTAGTTAAAGTTCATAAGCTAGCAAAATTGTTGGGAGACTTTTTTTAAGCTAGTTTGGAATAAAGGCTTTAAGAAGAAGATACATGTAATGTTTAATGATAATATGTCTCCTTTCTTTATTGTACAGTCTACTAGCCGTAATCTAAAAACTCCACCAAGTTAGGCTGCCCTTGAAATATATACCTTGACCATTGGAAATAGATCTTACTGTATCCTGAATTTTTAAAAGAAAATCAAGCTGCACTTAAAAGTATTTTAGACTTCTCATTTCCTGTGGACCTGGACATCATCTATTCTTTACCTTCAAACTGGAGTTTGTGCTAGAGTAGCTAATAAGCATATTTGTTTGTCTGCTTTCTACTATTACTGCAAGTGAGTTGCATGACAGAAATAAAATGCCAAATATTCACAGAAGGAATGGCACGATAATTAGAACTTCCTGGAGTGTATTTGTATCATCCACTCAGCACAGAGAATATACATTCGTCCTCAATAACTTTTATTCAGTTCTTGAGTTTTGAATTCAGCCTACCATTAAGTAAGCAGCAATTACAACACACACAACAATAGAAAGCAAAATTGGACAATTTTGAGCCCCTTGCCCATAAGCAGGAGAAGGCTGGATGTAAACACACTGCAACTTCCTCGCCACGGGATCAACTGTACATCAGTACTGGTATAGATTACAGCAGTATAGGAACAGGTCTGACCAATTTCTGATAGCTGGAGCACAATGTCCTTCAAACACACCAACTTCTGCCGCATTCAGCATGCATCCTGTCCCATGGGATGAGAAAATAATAAAAATTTTAAAAAGTCCCTATCCAAGGAGATCCAACTTCTTCTCTAGCATTTTTGGGCAATTTGAGGACACAAACTAATCAGACTGTAATAGAATCTGATCTGATCATAAAGTAAAAAATAAAATATAGAGTGAAGACTGGAATTAAATAATAGAGGAAAGGAAAAAGTTTTGTTTAGTAATAAGAAGGAGCAGAATGAGAAATGAAGGCTCAGATCGCAGTGATCAAAGAAGATAAAATTCTTATTACGGAGTGTGATAAAATTTGGGGAAGAAACATAAGAGAGTCTTTTAATGGAGGAATAACAAAGAGAGAACAGAAAAGCCTGATGCCAAGAAATGTTTACTCCTTGCATATCCCTAAGGGTTAAAACCCTTGTATTACTTATCCCACTGGATTTTTTTTTTTTTTTTAATGTATGATAATTTATAAATGGTTTCTGGAAAGAACATAATGAGCTGGCTGAGAACCAGGTCTGTAAGCAATTGCTACACTCAAGTGCACTTGTATATGAAAGGGGTGAAAAGGCCAATAAATTATTTTCCTGGCAGATCAGGAATGAGGAAGTTGAAAGATTTATCTTGGAAATAACACTGGATACACAGAATGTAATTTCAGACAAGAAAAGAAAAGCAGACTTTTTTTTTTTTTTTTGTCACAGCCTCCCCTTGCAGTCATGTAAGAACAGTGACCATTCATAACTTGAAACTCCAAGGCCATGGAAACTTTTGTTCAGGTTGAACAATCTCTCTGGCTTGTCTTGGAATGAGATAAGGTTCACAACTGAAATGTGGATTTTAATAGTTGCCGTGGGATATTGTTGACGCCAGAAGTTTTCATTAGTCAAAGAACAAGACAAATTCAAGGAGGAAAAGGTTATTAAATACAAAGATAACATATCTGGCTCAGGAAGTTCCTGAACCACACATCTATTGCAGACTAGTATCGTTATATATTCCTTGTTCTGACGCCCCTCCATAAGACTCTGGTACTTAACCTACTTACTTATTCTACGTTACATACTCTAATTTAAATATAAGTATTTGGACCTTTATAGGTACAACTGTTCTTATGTGGTGCATTTTAGTTTGCTATTGCAGCTATGTAATTTTGTGGGTGCCTCACTATCCTGTAATACTGTTCAGCAGCTGAAAAATGAAATACTGAAAGTGACGAATCAAGTTTGTACAAATTACACAGAAGTGCTCAGTAGAGCACAAACAGTCCGTACACCATTATTGGGACTTTCAACACAAGTAATGAAAGGATTTAGCACATATACCATCAAATGGTTCAACTCCTACCAAAGATTTGTAGTCTGTTGGAATAGGAGTGCTATATGCTACCTTTCTGTTACTCAGTTTCTTCTTCTAAGAAATTGGATTGCACCATTCTACCATATCTGTAGTCAAAGAATACCACATATAAGGCAAATCAAGCTACACATCCCATACTATTCACAAAAGCTGAAACATCAGTGCATCTTCTTGCTTTATTTCAAAGAAAAACAGAATCTTCCTTTGTTTTCAGTCTTATTTATCCCCTCAGGCCTTGTTTGCTGTATTGCCTTTGAAGTTGTGAAAGAAAATATGCGTTCACTCCTGCCAAACCACCATGAACAGTCTTTAAAAATTCTATGTGTTTATATGTCATCCTTGTGGGTACCTTCCAACTCGGATATTCTATGATGCTATGTCATTAAAGACTTTCTTTAAAAGGTAATTAAGATGTTATATCAAGAATGACCCATCTGTTCTCCTCTCAGGGACAGAAACTTCCAGCTTGCTGGTTGTCTAGCCCTTCAGTTGTAACACTTCAGTGATGCATAGTTACTAGGTACAGATCTCCACAAAGGAATTCAATCCTTCTTCTCATCACTTCAGTCAAGCAACCAATACGACTTACACAAAAAGTCTATTTTCTCTGTAGTTGAAACTACAAGATGATTATGTTGAAGAGGAAGATCTTATTTCACCTTTTATACCTCTTTTTTTTTTTCCATAACTGAACTCAAAAGAGAAAAGCTACATTGCAAAAGTTCATTGGAAATTAATTACTGTATTTGGAGATAAGAGTGTTACCCAAAAAAGTATCGGACACACAGCTAGCAACTAGCAGAGGACCTAGCTATCACGTATTTCCTTTCAAACCATGATAAAGTGTTTAAAGATTTGACGAATTGTTATGCAAACCTTCTGACACCATTTGCATCTGATTTTTTTTTTTTTCTGGCCTTTGATGTCTACATTTCTTCCTTCTTTTTACCATTAATGACTGCTTCATGAAATGCTATTGAAGGAAAACAGCTGTTTCTCTATTACCTTCTTCTACTTGGTCTTCCTCAGGGAAAAATAGCTGGTTTTTACTGGTCTGAGTTGTTACCCAATAATTAAGGTTCTTCATGCTTATTTCTATTAGAAGAAGAAATTGATGGGATAAGCAAAGTCAAAATAATGGACAATGTTGTACAAAAGGAGCAGCTCTGTAGGGACACAGAGGGAGTGTTAGCTACTCTGAAAATGCAAAAGTAAGCATGCAGCATAGATGAACCTGGCGCAGTCATCCGGTCACTGGGCGGAGGTGAGTGGGATGAGGAACGCAGTTGGGCCAACAGGGAATACCACACCTACACAGCGGCCAGTGTGGTCTGCATCTGGTTCTCCTCAGCAGAGCTGTGTGCACTGGGCTTTGCTACTGGAGCAGAAGATAATACAGAGCACTGGAGAACAGTACCTCACCCATGCACAAGTTCACTTAACTGTGGGGTTGGGAGAGCGGGGAAGAAGACAAAAGCACCAGAGATTTCATCTGTGGTTTCAAACAGCCTTCTTTCTTCCCTGAAAAAATATTTTTTGCTGCAGTTTGTACATAATGTCCTATTCCCTGAAAACAGAGACAAGGACCAAACAGCACTTCTTCTGCATGGTTTCCAAGCCACTAGTACAGCAAATCTGAGGCCCTGTTAGTCCTCTTTCTATAATCATCAAACCACAGAATGGTTGATGTTGGGAGGGATGTTTTGGAGATAGTCTAAGCCCTCAGGTTCCCATTCATACTTGTTTCTTGTTATGGCTGATGGCTTTCTGCCTCTTATCTGCATTTTACCAATCTAGTTGCTTAAGTGGTTGATTTTCATAAAAGATGAGGACCTACAGAGTTTTCAGCAAAAATGAATGTAATCAGAATTAGCACCTCTAAAAGCAGGTTACTTTTACCCAAGAATTTGTTAATGAATGAAAATGCCTAAATTCAGGCACTGTCATTTTAAGGGATAGGTTTAGAAACAGTAGAACAGAGTACACCAGCGAAACTCTTCTAACTGAAGAACTTTCACCATTCCTGAAACAGAAGTAGGTTTGACCATTAAGCTCCATAGAAACTTAACAGTTTGGCTTGCCTGAAGGATGTCAGTTCTTTCCTTCCTCTGTTGTACTTCAGACATTCATAAGTACTGTTCTTAATTTCTTTCTGTACACGGCTTGCTCTTTTTTAGTCTCTCTGATTGTCATTCAACCTCTATGACAGAAATGAAGAGAAAATTCTATGTTGAACACTGAGAATGTCTGGGGGAGCTCTCAAATGTATTATATATTTTTGGCCTACTCTTACATTTCTTTGAAGAAAGGAGAAAGGAGACGACCTCTCATTCTGACCCACTATGGCTTTTCTTGTAATTGAGACTGTGACATGGAAGTAGAATGTGAAAATGTCCTCTGCAGCAGTAAGTGAAAAAATAGTATAGAAGTTGCATGAAACAGTAAATGGGAAGTCAGAAGAAAAATTACCTAGAAAACATGCTTTTAGAAGAAGAGTTGAAAGAATATAACATAAAAAAATCATTCCATTCTCTGCACAACACAAAGGTTAAAGACACCAAATCTGATTCTCTAAAGATTTTGATATTGTTTGTTCAATTCCGCCTGCATCAAGTAAATTCAAATTCTAAGCCTCCAAACAGAAAATTAAGCTTTACATTCACCAGGTGCTTTTTTTTTTTTTTCCCTTTTTTTACACTTAAATTTACTTCAAGATTTTTGACATAAACTTAGCTTTGATATCTGATTTAACTAAGTTACATTAAAAATCTTTTTTTTTGGAACTTCTTTTACCTGGACTGACTTCCTGGCCTTGTTTCAGCTGCCCCGCATCCAGATGGAGGTGCCTGATGCTGAGGACAGGTCTGCACCAGTGCCCCCTGATGCCCTTCTCCTGGCTGGGGCTGTGGGACAACGCTGGCTGCCTGGCTGGCCCACGGGAGCCCCTGCTGCTTCTAGCCTGCTTTATGCTTGTGTTTATAAATCCACAGGCAGAAAAGCACCGTGCACAGATCTACATTTGTCTTGCAAAATAAAGAGCTGTATAATTCACTTGTATCAGCGTGGAAGGGAAACTACATATATACATATACACAAAATTATGTATATATATAATAAAAATATTTTGACATAAACTTAGTTTTGACATCTGATATATATATTATATATAGTTAATATATTGCATTAAATATATTAATACAAATATTGTATACAAAATAAAATATAATTTTTATTATAGAAATACATACATCCACATAAAAACAAACATTAAGTATATTAATATATTTATTTATTTATTTATTTATTTATAGAACGATAAATGAATATCAGCCTTTCCAGTGGCAGTTCCAGCCTCAGGCACAAGAGGTAGATGTTTTCACAGGAAACTTTGAACAGATACTCAACATTACTGAACAACTCACCTTTATCTTCAAAGTGAGAAATTATTGTCAGTTGTTCATTTCATTTTCTATGTTATAGGTAGTCATATATTTACAAAAAAAAAAAAAAAGATTAATTGTAAATATGTAATCTGGAGAAAGGAGATAACAATGAGTTAACATAATGGACTACAGTGGTTTACTTAGGCATCTTAGGACTTCAGAGGGGATGAAGGGTCTTGTTAATATTGTGTTCTCCAGACAAAAACTTTGAACTTTGTATGCACTTATGAGAACAGAGTACAAATGGTACCGTTAATTTTGCTGGCATATGTCATTGGCTTTTACCTGACCTGCACTGAATCTAATGATTTTCTACATGTTTTGGGACTGGTTTGTAAGTTACTTCTTGCTCTCTGCAAGCTAAACAATTAATGATCAAGAGTCAAGAGGATGGTAAATCGTACCCTTGAACACTATTCAGTTTTAGGCAGTGTTATATTTACATTATGTACATAATATTTTTCTTCAGTAAGAAGTCATAGGGAATAAATGCTTAAGTCTATTAAAAAAACTATATATATATATTTTTTTAATTGCAAGAATTTTTCCATTTCTATATATCATGGAGAAAATGCAAGACATCACCAATACTTATTTTTCACAGGGATCCCCACACATACACACATTCCCTGGTTAACTGACACCTAGCAGAAGGATTATCAATGAATTTTTTTTAAGGGGAATATGAAAGATTTTTGTATTAATGTAACATGAGGATTGTTTTACATACAGACCTAAGTCAGATGATTACATTCAGTATCAATTTAAATATTCCCTATATTTTAATCTTCCAACAGTTACATAAACATGATTTTTTAAAAGGCAGCAGTATAAATTTTAAATGTAGATATACTATTTCAGATATCTGTGTTATATAGACTCACAGTATCCAATGTAAAAAGCTGATCTATTTGTTTCTACAATCTCAGGAGCAATTGGCTAACGGTATGAGATGGTAAATATGGTGGATTCTGGCTTTGCATGTATGTTCATTAGTTCATCCATTAACTTTAGTGCAGTTATTTATGTGAGTGAGGACTGCTTGCACAAATGAAAGCTTCAGAAGGAGAAATTACTTTATCGTATGTTGTGGCCTGGAAAGCTTTTGCAGGAACTGTAGTCAATGACAGACTTCACATTTTTTTTATCTAAAGGTTATATTTGTGTTGCCAATAAGAAAGTTATTTTATAGAAGATAATATTTACTTCAAAGGAGTCTGAAATTTTAAGTAATTACTTGCCATTAATCTTCTGAAATCCTGTGAAAATATTCCTCTGTTCTGCTTCATTTATGTGATGAACCTAACTTTCCTGTGTAGTAGCCTTCCAATACTGACAGCATCAGGATATGCAGTTATTTTATGATACTCCTCAGTCACTGCGAAAACTGGCAGATTCCTGTATCCACTGTACACTGTATTTTCCTCAAATGTCTTGGTACGGAATTGTATCCATTCAATTCTACTCATAGGTTTGATGCTTTAAGTACATAACCCCTGCCACAGAAGATGATCTTTAATTGTAGTCTCACATGTGCAAAATAAATAAATAAATAAAAATAATAATAATAAAAAATCTTTTCTTGGTCCTTATATCACTCATTTGTGTGCCAGCCATTCACTGGATTTCAACAGGTGTTCAGGATGCTACAGTTGAAAGTGAAGAAGTATTGATTGAAATAGTGTATTTTACAATACCCTCAGAAATCTTTGATTTTATCCCACTACTTCACACCAATAAGAGCACGAAGACAGACATAATAAAAGTTCAAATCCTGTATGAGGAAGATATCATTAGCTCATTAGTTAAATTTGCATTTGTATGAAAATTTTCACTGCATACATTACAACACTAGGTATTTAGGTTAATTTAATAACTTCCTTCATGCAAATATAGCATTTTAAATGTAAAAGAGTCACATTTTCTCGTGTTAAATCACCTATGGAACAATAACAAAAACAAAACAAAACAAATAACAAAAACATGCCTGCAATTTATACTTCCTAGTTCACTTATTTCTTAAGAAAATCCTGAAGATGAACAATCCAAACAGATTTTATTAATACACTCTTAATAATGTAGGAGTTTAAGCGGAAAGAACAGACAGAGACAGGTTTGGGCAGTAAAGGACCATAACCAACTGCCTTGGGGTGAGTTGCTAGAAACTTCAGTTAGTTAGACTTACTACAGGCTTGACAAGTAAAGAGCCTGTGCTAAGCAAAACCAGTCTAGCCTGTAGGAGCTGAGTGTGACTTGTAAATGATCTGCCTTTCTTACCAGCCAGAAATGGCTGGGTGAGAAACAGAGAGACCACAGACATCCCCTGTCCTGCCCCCAAGAAGCAGTGGGGCTCCAGTGCTACTGTGATACAAATTTCTGGTTACAGACTTCTTCCGTGAGCACTGACCCGCAGAACAGTTTTGGCAGTAGTCCTTTTCGCTGGCTTCTCATCCTGACTGACCCGCTTACCATGTTTTTAGCAGCAGGTTTCAGTGCTTGGCTGGCCTCCTGGCCCTTCACTACATAGAGCTATAGCAGCCTCAAGGACAGTGCAGTCAAGCGCTGAAACACAGCAGCCCACGGAGCAATACTTCAACTACAGGTTATGAATATATATAAACTTCAGCTTGCCTGTGGTGCACAGTTAGTTTTTGTCAAGAACGTAATTGCAATATACTTAGGCAATAAATATCAAATGCAATGAATTTCAGCAAGAAACTAAAGCACGAAAAAGTTAAAATACGAAGTGTCAAAACCAGGCAAGTTTAGATTTCTGAGTTGGACTAGGGTTCCTGTTTGACTACCCAAAATTGTCCTGGTTTCATCTGGGATAGAGTTAATTTCCTTCTGACTAACTGGCATGGTGCTGCGTTTTGGATTTAGGATGAGAATAATACTGCTAACACACTGATGTTTTAGTCGTTGAGCAGTGCTTACCCTGAGTCAAGGACTCTTCTGCTTCTTGTGCTGCCCTGCCAGCGAGGAGGCTGGGGGTACACCAGGAACTGGGAGGGGACACAGCCAGGACAGCTGGCCCAAGGGGGCCAGACGGGTGTCCCATGCCACATGGCGTCATGCTGGACAATAGGAACGGGGGAGTTGGCCTGCGGGGCTTCTGTTGCTTGGGGTCTGGGTGGGCATTGGTGGCAAGTTGCATTGTGCATCACTTGCTTTGTATATTCTTTGTACATTCCTTCCTGCACCCCCACTCTTTCCTTTTAAACTGTCTTTATCTCAACCCGTAAGTTTTACTTTTGTTTTTGCCTGATTCTCTACAGCAGCCCACTGTGGAGAGGGGAATGAGCAAATGGTTCTGTGGTGCTGAGTTGCCTGCCAGGTTACACCAAAACACAAATGTACCAGACAAAAAGTTTAAAAAATGCTTGCAGAAACAGTGCGAAATAATAAGATGATGAATTGTGTTCACTAAAAAAACAAAACAAAACAAAAAACAAAACAAAACAAAAAAAAACATTAAATCACTAAATTTACTATAAGACTAAACCTCACTAAAGACATTAAAAAATCTAAAGATCACTAAAGATCACTAAAAAACTCAACACCCGCTAACTTAGAATAGGGCGTATGATTTTTAATGCTACAAATTCCATAGTTTTTAGTGGTTTAGAATACAAATATATGAAAAAACATAGAACAGAGTTGAGGCATTGGGTATTGTTAGACATATTACAGAACAGAGCTAAGCTTGAAAAATAATTCCAGCTACTATTAAAATGTGAATATTTTCTAAACTTTCTTTTAAACTATATTCTTTATATTTTTCTGAAATTTAATCTCATTAAGTGAGGGTAAAATAGGATATTAGCAGTGAAAATATAATTTAATAGTGGTGTATTGCTAACGGTAGTTATCCAGTGACTATGAAGACAGCTGTGAAAACTTAATAAAACTGTAATTCCTCATATAAATTGCTATTTTAGCACCATGTAGACTCAAATGTTTAATTAAAATAATTGCTTATATGGCTCGGGATAGTCTTTTTATTATGAAATGGAGACTTGATATGGCCTTTTACCTATTCCTTATTTTAATTAAGCTGAGCTGTAAATCTCTCTCTATTTTTTTTTCCCCATTGTTGGCTCCATTTAATCTGTTCTCTTTCCTTTTCTCCAGAGAAATTATCTCATAGCCAGGGCATCAATTGCTCAACAATCTATTCCTTACTATTCAGAGAGAGTACCATATACAGAATTTTGAGTTGTAGAATCAGTTAACTCCAGAAAGAACGTGTTTTATGATGTGGTCTCTTCCACAGGCCAAATTATAAAATATATATTGACTCCTATTTCACATGAAAACTGTTCTGTCCTGTGACTCTCATTTAGGAGAACATTTTATCTTCATGATGTAATGACAAACAATCCCTTAGGTTGACATATCTGATTACTCTTGTTAAAATTCAGTGTATTTGAAGATGAATTCATGTCATTTCAGCCTTAGACTCTGTCTTCTATTTTATCTTTTTTTTGCTAGATTTAGCAATCATGTGTTCCCTGTGCATATATGATTCAGGATTGGTGTAGGAATACAGTTCATCATAGTTTTTCTAATGTTCTTGAAGGAGGCTATGTAGACAGCATGGAATATATAACATATTATCCCACATAAATATATCTGCGCATGTAAATCTTTATTAGGATTTTTTACTTTTCTCTGAGATTTTCAAGAGAAGTGCTAATTGTCTACCGCACTAGAGGCAGAGAGATAGAAAAACTCTTGATTTTGTTCCTATTAGATCCAACTGGGAAGTGCCCAAGGCTTTCTATATAGAACCAGAGAGGTTTAATTGAACTATTATTATATGAGGAAAGATGGTTTTCGTGATGGATACTAATATATGGGGAAAATGCCCATAGAATAATTCAGTGCATTTTGCACAGAGAGAATCAAACTGTAGTCAAAATTGGGCTCGTGAAAATTTTTGGTCAACAGCTCCAACTGCTAATAGTGTTGGTAAATTTGTGTTCTGCTAAGTTTCCAGGAATTTCTTATAGATTACTGGACACCTCTTTTTGGATATTAAAACAGTACCTAGATGGAGTTTAGAAGTGAGGAACTTAAAGTGAAAATAAACTTTTTCTGTCTTTTAATTTCATGGATTTAGATTGTCCCTGAAGTACCTTTATGAAAGCGTGGAATAAGCTGGCTGAACTGTTCTAGCAACTTTGGCTGGGAAAGTAAAAATCACTCAGAACTTTTGGCTATTAGTTTTAATACCCAGTCTCCAAACATATGACTCAAATGAACATTTGTTCTCTTTGCTGTGGCAAAATGTGAAATTCATGGAGATGGCTATATTTTGCAAGAGTTTAAATGACACATGTGCCACGAAGTTAAATTTGGTTGTTTTTCCATGCTACTATGTGATTTGCACCAATCTAAAATTTTTGGATATGTTTCTTTGAGAATGAAGCTTACTGCTGCTCTTCCAGGACTGCCATTCTGCAATTCACTTCTACCAAATTATGCTTGAGTAGAATTTTGTTGCACTTAAAAAAAGTGAAAGCTTAATCCCATTGAACAAGCTTTAAAACTAATTCAGTAACTGGCAAATCCCATTTAGGCTGTTGTTTAAAAGGAGCAATAGGGGGATTTTTTTCTCTTCCTACTTAATTAAGTAATTCTATTGTGCATATTCTGTGGCAAATTCTTTCCTTGATTTGTGTTTTAATTTATCTTAAAATTTCCACAGGTACTGTAGTAATTTGTTTTTTAAATGCATATATTAACAGTGCCTAATCTCTCTATGAATACTGGCTTTGGAAAAATGCAATTCTATCCAATAAGGAGAATGTAGATGCCTCTGTCACTCTAAATTAATATCTCCATATTGCAAATCCTGAAAAACAATAAATGCTATTTAATTCAGAAACTAAATTCCTTGAATGTTTTTACTGATTAGAATACATTAAAATAGTTTTCATATTTTATTTGAATAGTAATAATTAAATGAAAGATAGATTTCAATCAGCCTGGCAAAACTTTTTGAAATATAATATTTAATTTGTAAATAGCCCCCAGAAAGATAATCAGTGCACAGAAGAGTGTGCCAAATGATGATACTTCTGAGAAAACATTTTCATGAGCTATGCAGCAGATCAGATAGCTACCAAATAACATAATATTAAAAAGAAAAGTTGTTTCAGAGACAGTAGCAATTTTGATTTTAGTGGTTATGAAACAGACCTCAACACCAGTAAAAGTACACAAAAATTGAAGAGAGAGAGCGTTCTTAAAATTAAGGTGGATTTTCAGATTTCCAGAGCTGCCACAGGAGATTTCTAAGCTGTTCTAGAAAAAGCCTAGAGATCATCACCGATGATTTCTTATTTGGAAGAATATCAGAGAAAGCAAATGAATCAACATACACTAAGATGGAATCAAAATGCGAACAATAGGGTTTATTACTGGAGACCAAAGAGTTTTGTTCTAAAGTACACATCTGCTTGTTCAGATGTATAGCACCCTAGTTCTAGTTCTAGTTCTATAAATGGTATCTTGTTTAAGTAGTTCAGATGTGGAGGTACCTGTCACTGTAGACAGGTTCATTTGGTTAAATTAATCCCATCCAAAAAGAAATGGGCAAGGTTGGGCAAGGTTTTGGTTCTGCAAGGCAAGTTTCTCCTTAAGATATCTATTTGACCATCTACCTGAAGACCTGCTGGATCATGCATGTTACTGTAGACTTCAGTAGTCATGAAAATAAGTTGAAGAGGAAGAAAGGCAGGTAATTTTACCATTAAATCCCATGACCAAGGGAAAGCACAGAACTGAGAAGACAAATACTTAGTTATATAACCTGTGTGGAAATGCAATGTTCAAGTTCTCTGGAGCCCTAAGCCACTTTCCAAAAAAGTTGTTGAAAGTATAAGCTACAGGACTACAATCATTAAACTATTGTTATAAAAAATACTGATTAACAAGAAAGGGTATGAAAGAGACACATAAAAAGTTTTCCAAAACCTATTAAGAAAGCCTTACAGAAAGCAACTTTTTCTGTGCAATTTGACTGGTTATCAAAAGAAAGATGAAAGATGACCTTATAAGGATGTACTTGAACAGAGTGGGAAGATTTAAGTTAATGAAAAATTAAGTTATCCAGAGGAAGCACAAGAACAAAACTTTGAATTTAAAGTCATAGAAATAGAAATAAGGTATTCATCCATAATAATTAAGGTGGATAGTCATTGGAACAAACAAGTATATTCAGATGAACATCAGATGTTTGTTTTCTTCAATACACTCAGATTGTTTGGTTCAAACCTGGGTTAACCAGACAAAGTTTATGGCCCATGTTATGTGGGAGATCTAAATCATCGATTTCACAATTACATTTGAGCTTTAATTTCTGTGATTCTGTGATTTTCTGTTTTTAGAAAACACACATTTAGTATAAATGACATAGAAGAACATGAAGAAACCATCCCTGTCCTCCATCCCAAAACAGAATGAATCTGAATCTAACTTAAATCTGAAACAGAGTATAGACCTTGCAGACCTCTATCTACGAATGAGTATACCTATATTTGAGATGGTTGTATATGCAAAACACCATTACACCAACATAACATTTTATTGCTGTACAAGGCAAATAACTACCTTTGTCCTTTATAAGACTAAAAGTTACTTTTCCTGGGATTTTTTGAGTACAGCTATCACCATCCCTTCCCTCCTCAGCAATACTATCAGCTTTACTGTATGTAAAGGACTCAACCCTCATCCTGGAAAGGAGTCACTGTATGGTCTGCCTGAGCAATTAATGTGGGTGGCTAATATGTAATAATGAAGATACTGAAAGACAATTTAGTAAGCTCAGCAATGTGATGGACAGCTACTTAATTGCACAGGAGAAAGTTAATTCACTACCGAAGTGTCATTATATAAATAATGCTTGTCTGTTCAACAGGCATCTCTACCTAATAGACATATTATTAAAGCTAAATTACAGCAAAGCTGTGAGACATCTCCATCTAAGCAAGACAGGCAAGTCAAAATGCATGATGAGATATTTATTCTAATAATTTTCAGTTTAGTCACTTACTGTAATTACTATTGGATGCCTTATCTTTCATTGCTTCGTTTGTCATCTTTGGACCCACCTGATTTGTATTTCTGTTGTTCTTTTAAAAATATGTAAGTAATATAAAGCAGTACTGAACTTTTTTTTTTTTTTTTTTTTACTTTACTTTAAGCAGTTACTTAGTTGCAGGAGTGATATGAAAACAGGATGAGATATGAAGCAACAGAAGTGAGTATTTAATATGAACTAGAAAAAATAACATAAACTGCTAGATGAATTTGGACATATGGGAATCTTGACTTTAAATTTTCAGTCTCTCATGGCTGCAGAAAAGCTTTAAAATATAATAAAAGTGTTAATTGTAAGTTAGGAAATTAAAATAGATATTAGAAAACCTCTTTTCCTGTTATTGAAATCTCACTGTTTTTAAGGCAAGCTTTTGTTCTGGAGCAGAGAAGGGTTAAATATTATTATAAATAATAGACTGCAGTAATATAGATCTTCATTATTAAAATTGTATCAAAACAATCCCTAATCCATACAAAGCCCTAAAAAAATGGACCAAAGAAATTTAGGGGAAATACAATTGTCCTAGTATGCAAATCTTCCACATCTCTTATTTTCTTATTTTTAGAACCCCGCAAGGGTATCAATAGTACAATTTAATAATTACAAACACTTTCTATGCCAGTCAGAAATAGAAACTAAATGCAACATGTGCCCACATTTCTTCAGTTTTGGATGGTAGTACAAAACTGATTTTTTAAGTTATTTTTTTTACTTTTTTTTTTTTTTTTTTACTTTCATATCAAGACATTAATATATGGAGCAGCCTCACAAGTTCTGTTATTTTCAAACTATAGTCTGTACTACCACAACTGAGTATGCAATCCAAAAATAGGCTCTTCAAACTTCATATAAAGATATATAAAACAGTAAGCTTGTTTTCTTAGTAATATTGAGATTCTTTGTCCAGGTTCTTCCTTGTTTAGAGCAAGTGCAACAGGATAATTGATATTTTTTTTAATTACTATTATTATTTTAATACATTATAAGATTGTATTCAGATTTTATTCTTGGACTTTAATTCAACACAGACAATTGTTTTTGCATTATTGTGTTCAGTTATTGTATTTCTTTGGTTCTCAAGATACATCAATGGCATTATAACTCTAGTTGTATACAACACAAATAACCACTGACATTGTAGAAACAAGTTGTTTCTACATCATTTTGCATTTATACATTTTCCTTTAACTTTACATTTTAGGAAATAGCTTTAATTGACAGTTTATTCCTCACACATAATACTCATTTTTTATTAAACATGTTTTATTAAATATTAACGTTTATTCTCTTTAAATATTAATTCTTCTGGCAATAGTATTATTTAGTAGTACTTAGTAATATCCACAATATAACAACTACTGATATGACATAGTTCTTCATTTAATTGTTTACACTTTGGCATTGAAAATACTTGTTTTCTCCACCTCAAAGTATGGATAAGCTATATAAGGTTATTTACTCATACGTCACTTCATGATTTTACATTAGGTTTAAATGTATTTTTTGCCTACTCTGCCTTTCTTAAAAATAGGAAAAAAAAAAAAAAAAAAAAAAAAGATCTACATTCTGGTTTCCTCTTTGCTGCAAAATGGCTAAAGGTTCAGACTAAAGGCCTGACTTGTAATCCTTTTTTTGTGTCAGTACTCTTTCATCATTTCATTAATTCTCCTGTCTTGGTGGACTATTCATACAAACAAAGGATGTCTCAGTTAAGCATGTGGAGTGTCATTTAGCTTTAATCACTTATGTTTGGATTATTTTCATTTTCACTTATGAATATTTGGTATCTTAATATTTTTTTTTTCTTTGACCAATTTCAGAAGGTTTTTTGTTTGTTTGTTTGCTTGTTTGTTTCCCTAGAGGTCTGTAGAAACATTGCTGAATATATAGCTTAATGTTGCACAGTTATAGTGCAGTATTAAAGCAAATAGTTTAAAAGCCAAGTTTAAGTATTCCGGTTTGTCACTGAAGACAATGGGAGTTTTGTTTACACAGGCCTAGCCTCTAAAGCATGCCAGATGTTGTGTAATGAGACACACAAGGACGGAAATAGATGTTTGCTCTTCACAAAGTCAGGCATGCTCTTCAGAAAAGTGATTCTTTAACCAACTGTTTTTTTCCTTTTTCTCTCACCTGTCCATTTCTACAGGAATTGGCTTTTTATTATTAGACAATAAATACTACTCCCCTGGGAAGCAGGAAAAAAGATTTTATTACTCCAATTATGAAGTAAGTACTCCAGATAGTAACTCATGCTTCAAAAATAGTAAGTAACAGACAACAGTGTAATTCACTCTCTTCCCAGCGTTTTATGTTATTATTGAAAATTTTGCTGAGCTGTGCCTTTTGTTTATTGATAGCTTCCCGTTCAAATTAGGTCTGCGTGAGGAACTTTTTCAGTTAGCTATTTTAAAATGTGTTTGCTCTTGAACTAGCTAAAGCTCTTTTACAATTGATATGGCTTTGCTCATTAGGTTTAGAAAAAGGGTTTATTAGTAGCCAGCATTCATTTGTCCTGTTTTTGCCAACACTTTAAAATATTCTGAAATGTGACAACCTTCCAAAGCACTTGTGCTTAGAGCGACAGGTTCCTTGTGAGAATCAATCTGGTGAGAAGTCAGACTGAGAAATCAACAGATCTTTCTTCTCCACTCACAAGCTCTCCTTTTTGTTGTTCGTAAGGTCATCTTTATACTAAAGCTGTATAGTTACCCAGACTCAGAGCTCTTACTGGTCAGCATCTACTAATACTGTAACTTGCTCATTGTTATGGAAGGGAAGTACCACAATGAGAGACATGAGCTCAGTCATCACATCTAATGGTGATCTCTAATGATCTGTGCACCTTGTAGTCTTTTTTTTTTCTTCCCTAGAAAGTAACAATGTTCTTTCACTTAACAAATAAAGTAACCAGCACACTCTAAGAGGTGAGACTGTGAGACTAGACACCGTGTCTCCAATGTGACAGACCAAAGTTTTGTCAGCTGAGTAGAAAGGCCTTTCAGTTCACAGGTACTCAGTATAGCTGCTTATTTGTACCTCATGAACCTCGTGAAGTTCATCAAGGAGACATGCAAAGTACTGTATTGCCAGCAGGTGAAAAGAGGTGACCCTTCCCCTCTCTACTCTGCAATGGTGAGGCCATACCTGGACTTCTGTGTCCACTTCTGGGCCTCCCAGCACAAGAGATACATGGACGTAGTGGGGAAGGTCCAATGTAGGGCCACAAAAATGGTGAAGGGACTGTGGCAGCTCTCCTGTGAGGAAAGGCTGAGAGAGATGCGTCTGTTCAGCATGGAGAAAAGGAGGCTCAGGGATGATCTTAACCACATATACAAAAACCTGAAGGGCAGGTGCTAAGAGGACAGATCCAGGTTCTTTTCAGTGCTGTCCATTGACAGGACAAGAGGTAATGGGCACAATCAGAACACTAGAGTTCATTTGAACATCCGGAAGCACTTGTTTTTTTGTGGGTGATGAAGCACCAAAACAGGTTTCCCTGGGAGGTTGTGGAGTCACCTTTCTTGGACATACTCAGAAGACATCTGGATGTAGTCCTGGACCATCTGCTCCCAGCTTGAGCAGGGGGGTTGGACCAGATGACCTTCAGAGGTCCCTTCCAACCTCAGCCGTTTCGTGATTCTGTGAAATCTCATTTTATTCCTAACCTGTAATATAAAACTAATGTGGTTACAGTTCTTAAAGGGTCATGCTACAAGAAAATACTTTGTACACACTGCAAAACTAAAATTTTACTTGAAGCAACAAATGGCTAGAAAAGAAACATTGCTCTATAAAACACGAAGTACAGGGCTACATGAAAAGAATCTAGAAGTGATAAAGTGGCTTTTTTATCTGTTCATGAGGTATTTTCAGACAAAGGACCTTCCAAATACTTAAACGTGAAATTTTGACATTGTCTACCTAATATTTTACTGAAACTATTAAGATACTAATATGGTATCTTCAGAGTACTTATATATGTATTTTAATGGCAATTCACTTTAAATGTCATGAAGGGTCAAACTTACACTCAGCATTCATACATATTCGATATCCAAACATTTTAGAATGTGCAGTAAGAGCCAGCCTTTCTCTGACCTCTTACCATTTATCAAAACTTAAGCCCTGCCCAAATATACACAAGAACTAACATAGTTTAATGGAATTTTTCAAATGGATTCCGGCGGAGACTAGAGGCCTGGAAGCCAGCATAGTTGAGAGGCTGGCAATGTCTGTTTAGATATGTAACAAAAAAGAGGGAACACACAATCCAATAGCAAAAAAGAAATAAAAGAATCTCAAATATCCTCAAAGGATCCTCAATCTGATGATTACATTTTCAGATACTACCTTTTAATACAGGCAAGTGTATTAGTAAATATATGTGCTCTGATCTTGAAGTGAAATAAAGTGCTTATTAAGTTTCTTGCGTGTCTTGGTTTCAGCTGGGATAGAATTAATTTTCTTCTGAGTAACTGGCATGGTGCTTTGCTTCAGATAAGAATAATGCTGCTAACACACCGATGTTTCAGTTGTTGCTGAGCTGTGCTTACACTAAGTCAAGGCCTTTTCAGCTTCTCATGCTGCCCTGCCAGTGAGGAGGCTTGGGGTGCACAAGGAGCTGGGAGGGGACACAGCCAGGACAGCTGGCCCAAGGGGGCCAGACGGGTGTCCCATACCACACGGTGTCATGCTGGACAATAGGAACGGGGGGAGTTGGCCTGCGGGGCTTCTGTTGCTTGGGGTCTGGGTGGGCAATGGTGAGCAGGTGGTGAGTGATTGCATTGTGCATCATTTTCTTTGTATATTATGATTATAACTCCCCCCCCCCTTCTTTTCTGTCTTATTAAACTGTCTTCATCTCAATCCATGAGTTTACATCTTTTTTTCTTTCCTTTTCTTTTTTTTTTTTGTTTTCTGATTCTTTCCCCCATCCCACTGTGGAGAGTAGTGAATGGCTGTGTGATGTTTAGCTGCCTGCTGAGTTAAACCACAGCATTCTATCAGACAAACATAGCTTTGATATATGAATCAGATGAAGACTCCTTAGCTACAACAACTTGTAAGCCTTTTTCTTTAAGGAATATTTTTCATCCAAAAAATGGCATTCAGAAAAAAAGAAAAAATAAATAAATAAATATATATATATAACTGGTGCAAAAAAGGAAAACAGATTTAGAAAAGAAGGCCTGTGTGCAAGACAACATATTTACATGAGACACAGATATCTAGAACTATGGAAAAAGAAAACTACATTTCATCTAAGGAGAAAGAATACTCAGGCTGGTCAAGAATTCCTATCTTGTTCAGAATATGAAAGAAAATTGTTTTGGCAAACAAAAAAATTGTTCAGGAATGAACTTTAAATAATTCTTTAGTTGTTTGGAAAACAGTAGCAAAACCACGACAAATAATATTATACAGAAGAAAAAGACATAGACATTTCTTAACATACTTACTATTTAATTATAAAGCCATAGCACAGTTGTTAGGGGACACAGAAGCAGCTGAGGTATTTACCTGTTGGAAACAGAAAATAAGATTTCCTTAAATGCTTATGACATTATGTTTTCCATGCAACATACATATTAAAGCTGGAAAGGATTATTGTATTTTTAATTTTTATTTTTTAAGAATTGAGAGTATGAACTACTTTACTATAAGCCACAGATACAGTGTTGTATCTGAAAACACTAAAGGGTGACAAATAACTTCTAAAATGTATAGATAATAAATTTAGATATTTTGGCATTAATATTCTGAAGAAGGAGGATCTGTTTCAATGAAATATGGAATCACAATTACTTATTATGATGTAAATGGGAAAATATTATTACCAATTAAATGGCCTGGAGAGTTCCAGGGCTGTAAATGGAATTTAGTTGGGCTTTTTTATCTCTTTTTTTTTTTTTTTCTTGAATCTCTTTTAACCCAAAGAAATCTTTAAAAATATTTAAACAATTCCTAAAGCTTAAATTGCCAGGTGATTTGCAATATATAAAATATATGCAAATAAAGTTTTTCCATTTTGCAAATTACCTGGCAATTTAAGCTTTAAGCTTTAAGCTTCTGTAGCAGAACAAATCAGAGCAGTGCTGTCATATACTTCCAAGTGGAAACACGTCTTCAGGAAAAGAACAGAACTTACTGACCTAGATCCTGTAATGTAACCAAGCCCAAAACCTTTATTCTAAAAATTATGATTAGCATGAAACAATGTCTGGAATTTGAAAGCACAAGCAGCAGTCTATAGCACTTTGGGTAGTATGTAATTAGCTTCTATATTTTATGTGTGTGTGTATATATTATATGTATATATATACACTCTGTGCATACGTATGTGCATATCTGTACGTTCATATCTATATGCAGAGAAAGAGAGAGGGGATAGAGGTGATTTCCCATTAGAATCAAAAGAAAAATCATTCAAAATTTGAAAAAAATTGAAAGATTAATTCATGGCATATGACCTCAGACAACATAGTATTTATATCAGTATTTATAACATAAATATATATATTTATTTAAATATAATTATAATGACAGTTTTTTACAAAAAGTCGTTGATAAAAAGATTCTTAGAAAACAAGCTAGTAAAGCTATTTACCTTATGAAATTTCGTACAGAAATCTGAAACATGCAAAGGCAGTGGAAGTTGTTTTGTAATGTATTATTTCAAGGCTGTGGTTTTAAAAACACAAGTTCAAAGTCCATAAATTTATGAAGTGTGAATTGCAAATATGAACCAACAGAAAAAGGTTAGAATGAGCTAACACAGTTCACAAATACTATCTCAAAATTAACCAGATACCAGAAGGTCAGTTCTATCTGTTTCAGAGAACATTTTAATCTTTCTATAATTAGATAATACTGTTGTCCCAGATATCAATGTGAAATGTAAAATTACACAGGCCCCACTTCATAGAGGACGTGACAGAGAGGGAAGAACTAGTGTAGGGATTCAAAAATGATGTGGTAATGAATTTTGCAACAGTATTCTGGGAAGACTTGAGTGGGAAAAAACAAATTAATCAGGGGAAAGGATGTTACAGGAAATGAGATAGGAGCTGATGAAAGCCTTGTTGAGGGTGGATAAGAAAGGGGGTCAATATGACTGTATCTTGCTAACATACTAACTTCTTTTTAATTTATATTTCTTTGCCAATGCTTGGCAAAACCACTGACCAAGCTTATCTTTTGGATGAAACGTCTACGTGAAAATGCATTATTTTTTAAACATTTCTCAGATTGTTAGTAAGTGGATGGAGTACTTATGTTAATCTTTTCAATAAGTCATCATCTAAATAATACCAAGTTATTTTCCTGACTGCCTTTTCTTTGTGTTTCTATAATGCTCTAAGAAACACCCTTTCACAAAAATATTAACAGCATTGTTACTCGCTAAGCATTTCTCAAATGTTAAGTGCATTTCAGAGAAATGAACTTGGCACTAAGCAGAAAGTACACAACTTTATTCTGTTACTATAAATATTGTAAATTGAAGAAGAGATATTTTACAATGCAACTATACTTTTGAATAAAAATTTTGTATTCTTGACTCAAAATTTTGCTCTTCAAGTTCTGTATCACATCTGAGTTCTACATTATTCAAGTTTTCACTGATTGCAAATCTGGATATTATTCTGATTCATACAGCATGAAAAAACTAAGCACATATCAGTTATGGTGGTAGTGTGTATTGAGAAACAGAAACTCCCTTGAGTGCAAGAATGTACTTACCTGTACATTTTGGAAAAGCTAAAAGCAGCAAAATTCTTCACTCTTTCAGACCTGATCTATTTACATTTGGAAAGCAGAAATGCGAAAAATATGGAACCCTTTTATTACCATTTTTACAAAAACACATTTCACAGCAGGTCGAGACTTTACAGGGCCTCTATCAAATGTTTTAAACATCCTGTGGAATGGTTAATTTGTATGGTGTGATGGAAGTCTGCTTCTAAAGAAATGGAGTTGCACACCCATCCATGACAGAGAGAATCTTAATTCTTTCCTCTGCTATTATTTATGTGGAGGAAATTGGAAGGAAGGGGTGGAATAAATACTTACTGAGAAAAGCATTGATGACAGATTTCTAAGGATAAGTAGTATTTGACAAGCATGTTGGAATAACTACTTGGACAAAAACTGGAAGAAATTTTCTCGTTTTCAAAAAAGCTCACAGAACAACTTCATGTGACAACTTCTTATTAACTAGTTCTTCTTTAATGTAACATATGCCAGGTCCATTTTTTTTTCATTTTTTTTTCTTTCAAAAGCTTTTATTTTCATGAACTCTTGTTTATGTAAGGAGTCTCATTTATACTATTAATGTTCAACTAAGATTCTTCCTTGCAGTCAAGGTGCCAGGAATTCAGCTCTCACCTGCTATTTTTGAAAAATATTTCCACTCAGGCATTTGAAGAACTTTGAATGAGTTTGCTTACATATTTAGGTCTAATTTATTTATTTATTTATTTACATTAACTCAGACACACCTGTCCAATGCTAACATAAAGATAATGGAAAAGAAGTTAGGGTTTCAAAGGCTTTGAGAACTGCAGTAATAGTTTATTTATCTCACCTTTTGCTGGTCACTTAGAGTACTTAAACCATAATGCTAGTATGTAGATACTGATAATTTAGGATTCTTACAACGCTCTAGTAGGTGAAAAATTAATTCTTCATTTCTTCTATAAATGTAGATTTATCAAAGGGTAATATCTAGCACTTTCTAATGCATGGTTAAGAGCTGCAGTCCAGATCCTAGCAGCTGGAGATGTTTACATTTATTTCTCTATTTCAAATTAATAAATTAGTCCTACTAAAGGACGTATCTAAGTTTCTAAGGGTTAAAACTTTGTTTGCATTGATTCACACTCTCATAATAGTATTTACGCACCCCAAAAATCTTCTCTTTTGATAGACATACAATATTTGGCTGGAGCAGAGTGCACTCTGCATGCACTATAGCTTTAACACTCAATAATAATGATACCACAGAATATTTGAAATATTTTGGCAACCCCATTTAATAGATCTACACTAAATGTGTACCCTATTTATCACTTTATTTCACATAATTGTTAACAGTATACCCTTCCCTTCCCTTCCCTTCCCTTCCCTTCCCTTCCCTTCCCTTCCCTTCCCTCCTTTTTTTTAAATAAATCTGTAAACTGAGTCAGTACAAAATTGAATTGATGTTGAAATCATTTCCTCCAGAGATATGTACTGTTGTAAAGAAAAAATTCTTGCTACTGTCATTAGAAGAGAGAGAGCAATTACTGCATTTTTAAGATAAAATATCATTCTTTTCGAAATGATTTTAAATCTGAAGAGGCACAAGTTTAAGTAATATTTCATATATGATTCTTTGTTTTCAGAAGAAGCCTAATCTGCATGCTGAAATCTATCATTTTTCATATTCATAATTTGCCCCTTCTGAAAATGAGCCTCTCAAAATAATGAGTGTTGTTTGTTTTTTTTTTTTAGGTCTGCCAAGACGTTTTTTATTTTAAGGATATGATTAATAACCTGCTCTATATGTCAAAGGGCAAATTCAAAGGAAAGTATTTTTTTTAATATGAACCTTTGTGTCATGTCTCTCATTACAAACCATGCTGTATCTACAACTGTGTGCATGAGTAGCCATCAGAAACTTTCAGAGCTCTTTTCTGCATCAATCCCCACTGCCTGGTCTGTCTCCTACCCTTTTGCATACCATTTTATTCAAAGTAAGATGCAAAAGATTTTTAAAAAATCAACCTTTAAATGGATGTGCTTTCCTAAACCCTAAAGCCTACATCCTATACCTATGAAAACATAAAGTCTTCTGCCTGAAAAGAAGAGTACAGACTCCACATTACATATGCTGTCATGGACAAAATACCATCTTTTATTATCATTATTATTATTTTTATTTGTTGTTGTTGGTTAGGTTTACAAGCAGAGGGTTTACAGAGTTTCCTGAAAGCTGTTATTTTTAGAAATTTTTTTATAAAGGGATGCCATGGAATAGAACATATACCCTTTGCTTTAGCTCACCTGACTACCACATATGCAAGGTCACTGTTTCTTGTTTTGTCATTGCCCCAAATAAATTCTCAGGAGTAAACTTTAAGGGGAGAAAAACAGTCAAATTCTTGCATGCCGTTAAAAAGAATAGTCCTACTCAAACTAGGATATTACTGTCACCTCTGCTTCTTCCAGTCTCTAACATATCTGGCAATCACTCTTTTTTCTTCTTTATCTACAAATCTGACATCAATCCATAAGAATCATGCCAGTCAAAATTAAAGCAAAATCTTCCCTGTTTTCCTTCAACACTGTATCTTTCCTATTTAATGCTTAGATCATACAGCTATGAGTCTTCCTGTCAGCTTCACTTTGTACCTGCTATTGCAGCCTTCAGAGCATTTCCACCACACCATATCTCTCCTGTAGCATGGCTATGTGCAAGACTATTTTCACCAGTTGATCCTTAGATTTTATCTTGGAATTATCTTTTTTGTGTATCTGAGATTTAGCTTCAGAGCACAGGTGACTGTCTTAAATTTCCCTCACTGTCTAAAGCTGTGGTTCCATGTTTGCATTTGTACATCATATTACTGTGGAGTACAGGCTTGAGTCAGTTCAGACACCAGGGTACTTTTCCGTACAGGCTTGAGTCAGTTCAGACACCAGGGTACTTTTCCAACAGCACTGTTCACTTAGCAAGAGCTAATGGTAGAGATTTTTGGATGGCAAGAAGCCTGATGCTCCAATTGCTGTGTGTGCAGCAGTTCACTTCTCCTCCCTGTTTCCCTGCAAGGCTATGTATGGATTAGTCTCTTGAGAAGAGCTGGCCTTCTGATTATAATATCAGACTTGCCCTACGTCATCACCAGAAACAAGTGCCCTTAAAGCACTACTTCACTGCCAGGATGCCATTCAGCACTGCAAAAGCAATACATCATTTTTGCTTTCCCCTGAGTGGTGACTGCAGCAGCAGAAGCATGGATCCTTTCCTGATGATAGCAGTACATATTCTGATGAAGCTGTATTGACACTCTCTATGCCAGGAATGAGCCATCTAGTTCACTAATGGTCATATACAGGGAGAATAGGCACATACAGAGATGCAATGACAGCAGGCTAGGCTACCCCAAGCCTGGTAATTCTTACTATAGTGTAGGACTTTGCATGAAGATTTAAAACTACTTGCATTTGCACACAAGAATCAGGAGAGCCGAACTGTGATGGATGACCTGTAAGCTATTTTATGCAAATTCACATATTTGTTGTTCTTCGCAGCTTTGTATGTTGAATTGAAACTAAGACTCACCTTTCCCCACACCTTTTTTTCTCAACTTCTTTTTTTCTTATTTCTTGCAAGAGCAGAATTCCTGACATTTGAGGACCACAGTTTTGAATCACTCACTCCCTGACCATGTATACAGATGACTCCCTGCATTGTTTTCCAGATCCCAGAACTGCAATTTGATTGCTTTCTAATTGCAATTTAATTGCATAATAATTGCTACTTAATAATCGTTCAATGAAGAAAATACAAGGAGTGATTAACAAGAAACGCAAAACATACACCAATCAAAATGCAGACAACTGTTTATGTTCAACAATTTATGCACAGTTTTAAATTAGAAGGAATGAGAGACACACTGAAAAGTTATTTGCATGAATGACACTAAGTTAGGAGGATCTGTTGAGTCCCTCAAAGGCAGAGAGGACTTGCAGAGAGATCTTGACAGACTAGAGGGCTGAGCAATCACCAGCCACACGAAGATTAACAAGAGCAAGTTCCAGATCCTACATCTGGGATGAGGCAATCCTGGCTGTATGTTCAGCCTGGGGGATGGGAGGCTGGAGAACAGCCCCACAGAAAGAGATCTGGGGGTTCTGGCTGACACCAAGTTCAACATGATCCAGCAGTGTGCCCTGGCAGCCAACAGGTCCAGCCAGACCCTGCGGTGCATCAGGCATGGCATTGCTAGCTGGTCAGGGGAAGGGATTGTCTTGCTCTGCTCCATGCTGGTGTGGCCTCACCTTGAACACCGTGTGCAGTTTTGGGAGCCGTAGTATAAGAAAGACATAAAATTATTAGAGAAAGTCTCCAAAGGAGGTCTACAAAGACGGTGTAGTGTCTAGAGGGGAAGATGTATGAGGAGCAGCTGAGGTCCCTTGGTTTGCTCAGCCCAGAGCAGAGCAGGCTGAGGGGAGGCCTCATGGCGGCCTGCAGCTCCCTCACGAGGGGAGCGGAGGGGCAGGCGCTGAGCTCTGCTCTCTGGGGACAGCGACAGGACCCGAGGGGACGGCATGGAGCTGGGACAGGGGAGGGTCAGGCTGGGGGTTAGGGAAAGGTTCTGCACCCAGAGGGTGGTCGGGCACTGGGACAGGCTCCCCAGGGCAGTGGTCATGACACTGAGCTACCAGAGTTCAAGAAGCATTTGGACAAAGTTCCCAGACACATGGTCTGATTTTTGGGAGGTCCTGTGTGTACGCAGGAGTTGGACTCGATGATCCTAGTGGGCCCCTTCTGAGTTGGGATATAATTCTACGACTCTATGATTTAGTTGGAAGAGGTCATAGCACAAGTCCCGCTGCTGTCTAGACAGTGCCCTCTGAAGTCTTGAGGGGTCAAGATATGAGAAGAGCCCTAGCTTGGGGAAGTGTAAGCAATGGGCTTCAGGAGACAGGCATCTGTGTTATCATGCCACAAGAGGTAACACAGCTGGAGTACAAGACAGGTGAGGTCTACTCACTGCCTGATCTAGCACTCCTGTCACGTGCTTTAGCTTATGGTGCTCCTCCCAGTTCTGTGCCGGCAGGGGAATGCATGCAGCACAGACTGCTTGTGCCACTTGGCTTCACTCCACGGCTGCCTGGAACACTCTCCCCACTCCCAAACAGCATGTGTTGACTTTCACATATCTTCACTCATGACTGCAGCTTACTATTCATCACTCCCACACACTGCCTCCCCAATTGGTTAGCCATTCTCTTAAAGGCATCATTTACTGTAGTGTGTGGCTTTATCCACAGGTGTCAAACGCTTTGGACAAAAGAGGTTAATCGCTATTGTTTTATCCTCAGCTAGACAAATAAATAACTCTTTTTCCAGAAGTAGTAACCCTTCGTCCACAATTATATCCAAGACAGGATTACATGCTCTCTTGGCCAGTGCTAATGATTGCTGGGTTCTGTAAGTGTGCTCATGGCATGCAGTGTGACCCCAGAGCCCACGCTTACTTCTGCTGCCTGTGGGATGGAAAACAGGCAGTGAGTCCAGTCTGGGAGCAAAGAGAAGACTTTTCATGCTAGTGATAGCTATGCTGTGCCTGCATGTTCCCAAGATACAGGGATCACCTGTCATGGGAGAAGTAAGAGCTCTGCTCCTTGAATGAGGACCAGCAATTGGTCCACAGGGAAAGGAAGCAGAAGGAAAGATGATTTGCTGATGACATGTTTTCTTTGCGCAGTCCCCAAACAAAGAGAGCAAAATAGGACTACAGGGAATAGGAAGAACAGCAGAGACTGATGGCTCCGCTAGGGACATCTTTCATCTTCATTTTGAATGACATGACATTGAACAAGGTCATTCCAGGTGAGCAGAAATGATTCCTTGCTCAAGCCAAGAATGATCTAATATTGATATTTTGCAGTATGTCCTTAGAGCATCCAGAGAAAAGTGAAATCAGTTATTCCAAGTAACTATTCCCCCCACTTTTCCTTCTTTTAACTTAAGGCAAAAATTTTGTGGGAATGTTGCAACTCCTGACCTTTATTGTTATCCTGAAGTGCTCATGTACTGCACTTCTCTTTTCTTTCTCCGAAGTTAAAATCTTCCTAATATTTTGTAAGAAAATCTCTGTGCTGTAAGACCTAGAAAAAGAGTGGCTTATGCATTCTTGCTATTTTAAATTCCTCAAAAAGCTGTTATTGAATAACATTTCAGTTAAAGTTTTACCTAACAAACCAAGTATCTTCTGACTAAACTTTCAGCAAGACATTAAAACTGCATATGATCTAATCACTCTACCAAGGAGTTCTCTTGCTTCTTTCCTCTAGATGAGTTTCTAGCAGTCAATCTTCCATGCCAGTCATTTTGCATAACAGGGGAGGTTTAGATTGAATATTAGGAAAAATTTCTTCACTGAAAGGGTTGTGAAGTATTGGAACAGGCTGCCTAGGGAAGTGGTTGAGTCACCATTCCTGGAGGTCTCCAGAAAACATGTAGAGGTAGTGTTTAGTAGCACAGTTTAATGGTGGACTTGGCAGTGCCAGGTTAAAGGTTGGACTAAATGATCTTGGAGCTCTTTTTTGACCTAAATGATTCTACGATTCTAACAAAATAAGGTGTAGAGAGGACTTATTGTGGAGGGACATCCTTGGCTAATCATGTATCTTCTCTAATTCTGAAACATCTAAGCAATAAACTAATTATTTGCAATTATTTGGAAGCAGATATTCATTCGGATTTTCTGTTAGCTAGCTGTTATTTGTTGTCTCCCAAAGTTAACATTTTTATGAGCAAGGAATGATACGTTGTCAAAATTCTATCATTTGATTGTAAAATAATTATTATCCTTTCAAAACTATCTTAATTCCTTGGACGTCATATAAGATGACAGATTATTCTCCTTTAACTGTGCACAAATAAATTATTATCAGAGACAGGTTGCTATGATCATGATCTGAAGCACCAGTAGCCACACAGGAAAAGATACTCTGTTCAGTCAAACATTCACTGACTCAGGCATGTATGCATTAGTTCCTTCATGTTCAGCCGAAAGGAATAAATATACAGTTGCCAGTGCACACAGCTTTCAAACTATCAACATGTATCGTTGAGCTATGATATACTGAGCCGTGGGCAAATATTGGAAAACAACATGATTTAATTTTCTGTCATGATGACTGAGTTATATGAACGATTGTGTCTAATACTGTAATGTACTTTTGTTGATCGTACAACAGCTGCCTTTTTGTTTTTTGAAGCATGAAGTATTTTACACTTCATAGCAACAAAAAAAGGTTGAAAGTGTTTTGTTCCTTAGAAGCTATGCTTTTATGATTTGTCCCATTTGCATATCATCTTATACCTGACAGTCCTTCAGAAATAATTGAGAAACATCTACATAAATTACAGCAAACCTTGCAGCAATTATTATTTTTTTTCACTGACCCACACAAAATCGATTACCTTGTACATGCAGGACTTTTCCTGACTTGCTGATGACACACTGCCATAACAATGACTTCCATTGTCAGGTTGGGATTAGCGATATATGGTAGTAATGAACGCAGAGCCATTAGAGTACAAAAAAATTGTTAACATCCTGAGCCAGCCTTCACTAAACCCTAGACAGTGTACCCCATGGTCGGGCTGTGGTTATGTGTGTGTGGGGGGAAATCACATCTCATAGCAATTTATTTTAGGTAGATTGAAGGTAAACCTGCCTCAAAACTCTTTTTGTATTTTAATAAAGGTTTAAGCAAATTCTTTAGAAAGTGTGTGAAGGAATTCAGGATTCATGTGGAAGAATTCAAGATTCACTGGTTTTAGAAGTGTTGCCTCGATGCAGGCTGTTATTGTTTGACGTCGAGGATACAGGATTTCGTATTTTGGCAGGATCTGTGAACCAAAACACGCCCAGTGCTCCCAGCAGCTCCTCCCACTTTTTCCTCAGCACGGCCCCGAACCCTCCCCCGAGCCGTGCACGGTCTCCCCCGGCCCCTCTCCCTCCGTCCCGCGCAGCCCCGCCCCGCGACATCACCTCCGGGGCGGCCATTTTGGGAGGCCGGCGCTCGGTGCCGGAGGGGGCGGGCTCGGGCCCGGGCCGCAGCGGCTGCTGACAGCGCCGGGGGGGGCGCCGCAGGGCCAGGGCCGCCGCCAGCCGCGGATCGCAGCCCCCGCCATGTCGGACTTCGACAGCAACCCCTTCGCCGACCCGGACCTCAACAACCCCTTCAAGGTGAGGCACGGCACGGCCCGGCCCGGGGGGGTCCTCTCGCCGCCCCCCGGGGGTGCTGCGCGGCTCCGGGGGGCACGGGCAGCGCTTGTGGCAGCCCTGGGGACGGGGAGAGCCGCCTCGCGAGCTAGGGTCGCCCTGCTTCATCTTCAGTTCTGTTGCTGAAAGCCAATAAATTGCTTTTCAAGTGCTTTTTTAATTTATTTTTTTTTTTTTGAACCTTAAATTGCGGTGCTCGCTTGGTGTCTGCAGGTGCGCGCGTGTGTAATGCTACAATATCTCTCCTTCTATCTGGGTGACCCACATAGTTCAGCGATTCACCCTCTTTTCCCTCTCCTGCCTCCTCCCAGCCCCCATCGAGCTCACCTGCCTCTTTACGTGATTCCTGAGGTGGTTCCGAGGCGAGGCATTGCTGCCCTGCGTTTTAAAACGCTGTGTTGCGATGTACTCTTAAAGCTTTTGGTCTCTGCACTACTGACCTGGCTTACAGCTGAGAATTGTCTCCTTACTCACTGTGCTAGCTTCAGCTGTCAAGATGAGCTGACCTCCTTGCGTGCTTCTGCTTCATATCTGCCCTTTATTATTTGAATTCAGTTCGTCAGATTTCTTCAGCTACTTCAGTAATCTGACTGAACTCTTTCGTACTTTGTTTTTATATCACGCCGAGACTTAAAACGTACAAGTACTATATGTCAGTGAGTTTAGGATGTCAGCAGGAATAATTAAGCCGTTTAGAAATTGAGCTGTCACATCTCAGCTGTACTTCTGTACAAGCAGCTGCTGGAAGCATGGAGTGTTATTGTTGACTAATTTATTTGTTGTAGTCTGTCTGTCAGTTTAGTTTATATGGATATAAAATTTAGTAAAGTGTATTCATCAGGGTAGTCACCGTGTTTTCACTTCATGTTTTACAGAGTGTGTTGGCATTCTGGATGAACAGCAGCCCAGGCACTCAGGTTGCCACCAACGGTAGTTTGGACTGGCACCAACAGCTTTGAGCACTGTTCTTTAAGTACTTCCTGGCACCAAGCACCAAAAGGTGTCATTGTTCTAGAATATGTCTTCAGCAACAAAAACATGACCCTTTTCCTTGCTTTTTTGTGGAAGTGATGAAAATAATACATAGCAAACTTATTCTGTACAGATACCCAAAGTGGAAGCAGGGATGGAAACAATATAGTTGCCCTTGCATGGCTCATTGGCCCAGGTAACTTGACCTGTGCAGTGTTTTTGAGACCTAAGCTAGGGACCTACTTCAACCATACGTACAGTATAAAGACATTGCTTAAAGTGCCATAGTTTATTCCCACTTCTCTTCAGGGAGAGACTTCTGTTGTAGCTGTTAGGCAAAATCCACACTCTGTTTCTCATCTGCAATGCATCATGATAGAAGTACGCTAAAACAACTGCTCTGTAACTTGAAGCTCCCTGTTAAACATAGTTCTGGATTTCTCTTTGTCCTGGTTCCAGTTAGGACAGAGTTAATTTTTCCTCATAGTAGCTGGTAGGGTGCTATGTTTTGGATTAGGATGAGAAGAGCGCTGATAACATGCTGATGTTTTAATTGTTACAGAGCAGTGTTTACACCAGGCCAAGGACTTTTCGGCTTCTCGCTTCTTCTTCGGCCTCGCTCTCATCCTAATCCAAAACATAGCACCCTACCAGCTACTATGAGGAAAAATTAACTCTGTCCTAACTGGAACCAGGACACTCTTACTTGCAGAAGTAGTTGTTTTTTTTTTGGAAAGCTGTATGCTTTTTCTTTCTCGGAAGCTTTTTTTTTCACTTCTTTCAGTCCCTGCTACCTTGTCTCATTCCACTGCCCGCAAAAGGTAATGCTGCATACCTTTGCTTATCCACTTATTTACTTCAAGGGGCAGAAGGCCTTGTGTGTGAACCAAGCCTTGATTGTCATCTTGTTGGCATGACAACGTTGAAATTAATGTGCGTCTGGATTTCAGTTTAGCCTGACTGTGTTTTAAGATGCTTTACACATCGAACCAGTATTTCCAGATGGACCCTGACAAACCCAAGTCATGTAGTCTGAACGCTTTATTCAAATTTATTCATATTATTTGTCTGTGCTTGATAATTTTATGAATGAAGAGATTAGTTTTTTTCCTTACATTTGCAGGCACTTCCTGTGCCTGTGTAAAATCACAAACTTGTATGGCAGAGAAAGGAGGGAGGGGCATCACATGGAAGAGTTGTTGCCAAGGTTGAAGACAGATACTGCTTTCTTTTAAGTATTTTGTTTTTACTGGTTGTCTGTGGTCTACTTGTGAGGTTTCCTATGACTTTTCACATGCCTTTTGGTAAAAAGATTTCAGCAGAGGTTCTTTTTTGATGTTGAGTGGGGGAAAAAAAGTGTTGGGGGGGGAGGGCATGGACAAACATACAGTTTGCTAGTGTTTTGGGTAGTTAGTTCTTTTGGAAACATAAAAATAAATTATATTTCCGTTTTTATATCTCCTGGAAGGAAGTGAATTTGGTTTGTAAAACAGAAATTCTTGTGTCAAGTATTTGCTTGCTTAGATTGATCAGGAAACACCATTGATTTTGAGATGACGCCTATTTAACCTCTCATTTTAAAAGAGTACCACATTAAAAAGCAGAAAACCTCAAGCTGAACCCAAAGGCTGATATGCCTTTGGTATTACGGTATTCCTCTATAAATAGCTGTCCTTTGGATGGTGTACCAACCAAACCAAGAGATGTTACAATTTGAAAGACAAGGGGTAATGAAACACACAGATGCATAACATTCTAATATTAAAAAGATCATGTTACAGTTGTGCAGAAAAAAGTGCACCCATGTTCCATACAAGTGAAAATGTGATAATTCTGCTGTAGTTTGGAGTGCCAGCATTATACAGAAATATACATTTGGTGTAACCTGGAGTATCGTAAATGAGAATAGTCTAATAATGAAAACTATTTTATTTCCTTCAATGAGAAGCACTTGTCATATGTTGTGAGCATGAGTTCACACCTGACACCATTCTCACTGACAAATGGTGGAGCCCCACCTCACCCAGACAGGGTGTGCAAAGCACGTCCAGTGATGGCAGCTGTGTTCAGCCAGGAGTCAAGAGTGCCAGACAAGTCCATAGTGAGGGGACAGGCCTGAGGCCAAACCAGGAAGTCAGGTTTGCATCAGGATCAGGTCCAGCAAAAGTAACTAGGGTCATCCAACAGTCCCATGATGACCAGACAAGTCCTCAGTGATGACACAGTTTTGACTACGTAGGAGGAGCTTGAGTGCCCTTGATGTTCTGACAGTTTATTCTTGAAGAGATGAAAATGGTATGAAATAAATTTTGTTTGACAAACCATAGGTAAATTTCTAAAATCAGCTTAAACCTTTTCCAATGTGGTTGTCTCCTTGGTGTGCCTTTTTTTCCTTTTTTTTTTTTTTATGTTGTAAGATGAAGTATGGTTGTAGTCATTTATCCTGGGAGATGATACAGGTGCAAAGGTTCTGAAACTGCATTCTTGAAATCCAGTGTAAGTTTCATTTACTCTGAAACCACTGAGCAACTCAACTACTGCAAAATATGTTTTTTTAAAAGTGAATGATGCTATTACTACAAGAAGACTTTTTTTTTTTTAATTAAAGAGATTAATTTGGCAGACCTTTGTGGCCTGGCTGACAGACTGCAAAAGGTTTGTCCAATAGTCCAGATGTGGTTACTTCTGAGTGACGGTGGAGTTCAAAACTCAGTTCTGTGATGAATTCTATCACTTCATCTGGTATGATCAGAGCTCTGAACAGCTATTTGATATAATAGGAGTTATGGTAGAACTGAAAAGTAAGATATATTTGTGTTTAAATGTGAGTGGTCAAGTAAAAACTACTAAGTGATGTGGATGAGGAATACTCTGTCTTGTTCAGTTACAGTGTGGAAGCACATAATCATGAAAACACTTGAAAGTATATAATGTTAATTACGGAAGTAGTTACTTTGGGTGGGATTGGGTATCCAAACAGTAGCTAACCTCCAGCTGTTGTTCCAGAAAGAGTGGGTCTTTCATTGCTCTGTTATGACTGCCCTTCTTGTGTGGATGTCTGAAATGCTCTGATACCTAAAAATGGCATTAGACGCCTGAGTTGCCACCACTGAGGTCACAGGATTACTTGAGTCACTGCAGCTAAGTATATGTTAGAGCTTAACTTCACTACAGAGCTAGTTCCAGTGATTATTTGGATATTGCACTTAATCTGACTCACATGAGCACAAATGAATCTTCTGTCTGGTTTAGCAGGAAGTACAAGCTGAAGGTCTGATGCTGAAGGTAACAGTGAATTGATGAACGCCACCTTTTATAGCAGCAGAATCTATATAGCTTGCACCTTGCTGCTGTTGTTCAACTGAAGCTAAAATGATAGACACTTGCAGCAAGGTAGGGAAGGCCTAATCATTTTTGAAGGATCAGAACTCTAATTACTTGGTGTTGTGTGCCTATATACGTAACTTTGTTTTCATTCTTTTAGATGATTATAACATGTACCCAATTAATTTGTCTGATTTTATTGTCTGATTCCCTTCACGATTTCAAAATTTATAAATTCCTCAAAATCTTGCATAATTTAGTGCTGAAAGTCATGATGTTGAAAGTGTCCTTTAGCTGCCCTACATGGTAGATAGTTTTCAGGAGGGTACTTCAACACTTTTACTGCACCATAATCTATTAAAACCGTAACGTGTTTTAATAGTTATTAAATATCAGTTATAGCTGCATACTTTTCAAAATCTCAGTGAAGTGTTAGACAGTATTGCATTAGTATTAGTTTTGCACTATATGGAGAGGCTTCAACATTACAAAGAGAAACATGCTACACCTTTCAGAGCTGAGGATGGGGAGAGTGTTGAGAATAGCTGAGACATGATGCTTGTATTGTGTTCTTGTGGCAAGGTTTTGGTAGCAGGGAGCTGCAGGGGTGGCCTCTGTGAGCAGAGTCCCGCAGCTGCCCCGTGTTAGATAAGGGCCAGTTTCAGCCAGCTCTGAAGGGACCCACCGCTGGCCAGAGCCAAGCCAGCAAGTCATGTTGTTTGTGTGCCTCTGGGAGAGCAGATTGAAGAAAGGGAAAAAAACCTGCTATGCTACAGCAGCAGGGAGAGAGGAGTGACAACCAGTCCTGCAGCCCCCCAGGTCAGTGCAGGAGGTGCCCCAGGCAGGCAGCAGCAGTTCCCCTGCGGCCTGTGGAGAGGCCCCTGGTGGAGCAGGCTGTCCCCCTGCAGCCCACGGGTCCCACACGGAGCAGATCTCCACGCTGCAGCCCGTGGAGGAGCCCCCGGTGGAGCAGGTGGATGTGGCCTGGAGGAGGCTGCGGCCCATGGAGAGCCCCCGCAGGAGCAGGCCCCGGGCCGGAGCTGCAGCCCGTGGAGAGGAGCCCCCGCAGGAGCAGGGGGTCTGGGGGGAGCTGCCGCCCGTGGGGGACCCGTGCTGGAGCAGTTTGCTCCTGGGGGATGGACCCCGTGGTACGGAGCCGTGTGGGAGCAGTTCTTGAAGAGCTGCTGCCTGTGGGCAGCCCCCGCAGGCTCAGTTCGGGCAGGACGGCATCCCGTGGGAGGGACCCCGCGTGGAGCAGGGGCAGAGAGTGACCGTGAAGGAGCGGCGGCGGCGAAGTTCTATAGACTGACCACAAACATTGTTCCCCAGTGCTGCTCAGGGGGAGAAGGCAGAAGAGGGTGGATGGGTGTCTAGAAAGGTGTCTAGTTTGCTTTTAGTTTCTCTCTGCTCTAGTTTCTTAGTAATAAGCAATAAATTACATCCATCTCCGTATGCTGAGTCTGTTTTGCCTTTGACAGTAATTGGTCAGTGATCTCCCTACCCATATCTGAACCCTTGAGCTCTTTTTTATTGTTATTTCTCCCCACTGCTTTGAAGAGGGGGAGTGAGAGAGCAGTGTGATGGAGTTTAGCTAGCCCTCAGTGTAAAACCACCACAGTGTTGTTAGGCATCCTATGCTTCATTGCAAGGTGGGACTGCTGTGGCCTTCTTGGTTTCAGAGGTCGGGAATTTGGCTTGCTCAGTAGCTCAGAACCCTTCAGAGCTCTGCTTCTATCAGCTAAGGTGGCCTACAATGAGTACTGCTTGAGAGCCAAGTGTAAGAAACCCCAGCTGGCTACTTTTGCAGTATCCTATTTAATATTTGTGTTCTGGTGATGCTATAGTGAAAACCTCTTAATGCCATTTGGGGGGGGGGGTGGAGGAGGTAGGGGCAAAATGGCTGATCAAAGATTGAGATATTAAACTTGAAATAGTGAAAGAACTGTTCTGGTGGTTACTCAGCTTTATTAGAGGCAAAATAAAGGCCATTTCTGTACTTGCCATTAATTCCTCCAAGCGTTACCTTCTAGGCAGTTCTTTCTCATAGTAAGTGGTTTTTAATCGTAGATTAAAATGTATATTGTTGCTGCAAGGCATTAAGGCTTCCTTTATATTGTTAAATATAAACTGTTCATACTATTAATGCAAAATTAGGACAGAAAAGCATGCAAATCTCAACTAAATTGCTGTTTGTGAAATTAATGTAACTTTTTAATCTTCCTTGAGTTGACAGTGATGAAGGGAGAAATAAAGCATGAATAACCAACAATGTTTGATACTGCATCAAAACATGAATAGCTTCTTGAAGCTTGTCTGTGTGCAGCTTGTTGTGGCATGAGCAGGGAGGAAGTCTTTGGGGAGTTTCTGTTTGATTTATACTGAATCTTTACTGAACATGTGCCGATTCCAATTTTAGAGGTTTAATCTGGTTGAATGTAGACACTGTTATGGGTCTGAAAAACACTTTTCATGTGCAGGCTATATTCTTTTCCAAGTCTCAGTTCTTAATTTAAAAGCTGAGAACCAACAGTTAACAGAGGAGGAAAAAAGGCTTTGATACCCATTGCTGGACAAATATAGTTATCTTCCTATTTTGTTGTCAGAAGGTAAACTTTGTCAGAAATCTCCCCAGGAATACTCAGGAGGACACATTGAAAGCGAAGTATGTCATATAGAGAGTTTTAACTGAAACAGCAGCAGCTTTGATTGCTCTCGGGAACTCATTCCTTTATAAGGAGTGGTGTGGTTAGTGTTCTGTTTGATCAAGGTGTCAGAAAAACCTCAGGCCAATGAACATAAGTTCCAGTCATTTTTCGTTGCTTTGTTTAACTTTCTGGTGTCATCTTAGGAAGGACTCCACAGAGAGCAAGCAGGAAGTGCAGCTGTTGCTGTCAAATAAAACTGGACAAATTCTTAGCAGAATGTGTATAATTAGTTATTATTCACATTTAGAAAAGGCTAATATGTAGCGGGTATAGGAAATAATTTGTGATAATAGAGAACGTATTTTGAAATTAAAAGAGTTTATCCTTTTTGTGCAGCAAAACACAAGCTATAAGGTAATTTCATTGGGGACACAGTGATGGGAGATGGACCTAAACTATTGTGAAAGTCTATATCATACTTGAAGATAGGTGTAACTCATCAGTAGTAAATTTAGACTAAGGCTTGGAGAGGGGTTCTTATCTTTGGGATTGAAATACTGGAGCAGCCTTTCAGTAGGAGAATTACAGATAAGAAATCCTAGTTGGTAAAGATTGACTTTGCTAGATTTATAGATCTAATCTCATGATTTCCTCCCTAGCGTGGATTTACCAGTTTGGCTTTAGTCCTGCTAGACTTCCATCTTTTGCTTCTAGTCTGTATGCAGTCAATAATTTTCTGAAGATACCTTTGCTGAGCATGTTGAGTAGTTAGGAGGATAAAACTGGGACTGTATCTCTTTTGCTGTCTGGGAACCTGCCTCCAAGCATAAAAAGCAAACGGGTAAATGCATAGCTAGGTGAATGTGATTATAGGATGGTAAAAGTTGGCACAGTAAAAGCTGGATAGAGTCAGTGACTGTTAAAGCAGGTACGATGAAGTTATTTGTAAGGATCTTGAAGCAAGGGACAAAAACTATATGGTGGTAGAGCTGAAGGGTAGCCAGTGACTAATGTTTTCAAGGAAGATGATAGGATTGATATAATCAGGCTTCATCTTGAAAGGGTTTTTGTGATGAGGGGAGCTGTTTTCTCAACGTGGGTTGAAACCACTCTTGTCATTGAGAGGTCATTCTTCCTTGAACTTAAGCTGAACTAAGGCCAAAAATGAAGACTTCTAGAATTGCCTACAACAGCTTATTCTTCCCTCAGCTGTACTTAAGGAGCTACTTTACCAATGAATTGTTTTCCATATTTTCTTGTTCTGACTTCATTCACCAAAAATATTTAATCCTCTTTCAAAATCCGCTTGTGTGTTCATAGTGGATTGTTTCTCCTTAATCTTTTTTCCTTTTTTTTTCCGAAGTCTAACTAGGCATACTTCTGTCGGTTTACCTAGATATTATTTTTCATGCTATGATTCCTATGATTCCTATGTAAATTGAAAAAAATAATAAAAACCTGTCACTTGCAAATCCAGTGTTATCTGTTTTCCCAAACAACATAATTAGTATATTCTTTTGATGTAGGACACTCCTGGTAATGTGATCCGAGTCTTGAAAGATATTTAGTTGTCTTGTTTACTTGTCCTTGTCAACTGGTGTTAAGAATTACCTTGCTATCCTGTTCTTGAAGTAGTTGCCTTTCCCGCCCCTGTTCTTTTCGTAATAAAAGTATTTTATGCATTTATCCATATTGTTTCCTGCAGTTTTTCTCTGTTTTCCTCTTTTTCTCTATTTTTCCTCTATTTAGGTTATACAATTTTAATTTGAAATTCTTGTTTTCGGTTGCTGATGTGTTGTAAAACCATTGTAATCCCTATCCAAATCGGTGGTTTGAACGAGTGTTTATTAACTCTGTTTCTTGACCTCTGCAATGAAAAGTTGTTTCTACTTCCTTGGAAGCAAACCATACTGAACTAAATTAAACATTATGTGTACCTTGCTGGTTATTAACATCAATGACGTCACTCATTTAGTTCCATTAAGGGGGGCAGAAAGGAAGCTGAAGTACACCTTCTCAAAATTTTTATATTGTTGTTCAGCCTTCTTTTTTTTTTTATCAATTTGAAGGACACCTTAAGGGGTAGAGGATTCCTGGTTCTCAGCTGACCAGTTAAAAGAAATGAAAGTCACAGGTAACAATGTAAACTTTGCTGGTGGCATTGTTCAGAACATTTTCGTGCCATGTGTGCTATAAACCATCTTAGTCATGGTGGAACAATGCTGGAGCGATTCCCAGTGAACAGTATTACAAAGAGTCATTACAGATTTATCTAGTTCTTTAGTCTTTAATTTGTTAGTCTGTTCTGTATTAATGAAAACTGTTAGCTGATGACTAGTTTTGGTCTCCTAGACAACAGAGGTCTCTGTTCCCTTTAATTTGATTTATTTTTTTTTAAAGCTATAAAAACTTGCATGGAATGGATTGTTCTGCACCATTTCAGCCACATGCTCCCTGACTAAGGGTGGGGGGTGGCTCAGGCTAAATTCCTTCCTTTTTTTTTCATTAACTTGTCATTAGTTGGTTTTATATACCCTCTGTGTTTACTGGATATTCAGTTAATTTTATCTGTGCCTGAATGATGTGAGTGTAATTTGTCAACCTAGTACAGGGAAAATTCTTAACAGTTCTATAGGTGCTCTTGCCAATGTGAGACAGATGTGTTGTGGTTTTATTTGCTTTTATTTTTTTTTCTGACTTCTCCATTCTTGATGTAAATACTGGGGTGCTTCTTGACTTTCAAATAAAGTGATTCTAATCTTTGCTTTGGAGGTGGATGTTGTGGGAGAGAGACTAAAAGAAGGAGGTACAATGAAAGTTAACATGGAAAACAGTCAATTAGGTTGTGCTGATTTCTTAAAACTTTAGTCCTGTAAACTAATTCAGATCTTGAAAATGTCATCTGCAGTGTGTGACTGAGATGTCACCTGTGTGACTCTAATGCACCACCAATAGCTACGGTATCTGGCTGTGAACAGTGCACTGTTCTTAAATTCTGCTCCCTGATTGGTATGACTAACAGTTAAATAAAAGATGCCAGTTAGCTCAAGGTGCTGAACTGATAGGAGCTTCAGTGAGATAAGACTGGAGAAAGAGGTATGAAGTGAAAAGAGGGAACAAAAATCTGAGTAAGCAAGATGTATTACAGGGTTCCTTGCTGTAAGGGGCAGGGGCTGGCTGGGTGGCTTAGGAAAACTGGGCTGTGGCAAGGAGTTAGTGGAAGGGCAGGTCTGTTTTGGGGCAGAAATAGTAGTCCACCAGGTCATAGCCTTCCCAGTTTGGGATTGGACCAGGCATTGTATAGTTGCCCAGTTCAGTGGCTGACATCAGATATTTAAAGTTGGTCCCAGAAACTCCATCTTATGCATTTTCTGGGGGTAACCCAATTCTTTATCACTGAAATCATGCAGGATAAGTGATTAAGGTCTCTGGATGCTTTGTGGTTCCAGTCATACTGCTGGTTTGTATATTATCCATTGGAACCTATCTTTAGAGCTTTTTTTTCCTGTTTCTTAATATTAATGAACACAAACAGCTCAAAAAATAGTGCATTTTAACATTTTATCCAGGTAGAATATTGATTATAGAACAATAAGTTATGCCAGCTTAGATTTACTTATTCATGTAGAATATTCTGGTTCTATCTACTTTAACCACAAGGATACATGTGTCACGGAATGTACAAATTTGATAGCACTCATTTAAATGTCACTCTCTGAGAACGTCATTCTGCAGATGTTTATTGTTCATTATTCAAACCTTGATAAACTGCTGTGTTAAATCTTTTATTACTCTGCAGCAATGAGTACGGGTGTTTCACAGTATTCTCGTTGCATCTAGATGAGTTGGCATTTGCTCTGTTTTTGAAGTAAGATGCAGTGAGTGAAAGGTAAGAAGGTGCACAGTAAATCTGCATGTTCTTTGGAATGTCAGGTCTAATAATCTTTTCAGAATATTCTAAGTGTTTTGAAATGTGAAGTGTAGCTCCTGTTGGCATCAGTTCTTCACTGCATTGTAAGTGTTCGGAACAATTAACAGTCTAGCAGCTTACACTTGAGTGTCCAGACTATGAAGAGTTTCTTTCCACAGGGGCAAGTTTTCCTAGCATTGCAGATCTCAGTAAGCATAGGAGAGAAGCAGTTCTCTCCATGCTAGTACTTGCCTCTCTCACCTGAGAGATTACTTTTTTTTTTTTTCACTGTAAGCTCTGTTTTACTTCTACTTGTGTCTTCCAGCTTGTGGAAGATACCAGCCCATGAACTTCTACTGAAAGTCCAGACTGAGGTTTTATGAGAGCAGAATTTGAATGCTTCTGGCATGACAGTGTTCAATTTGTGTATTTCAATAGAACTATAATAATTTTTGCAGTTTTTTTTACGTAGTGAAACTTCTATATGGAGCTGCTGATGCTGAATGTCCTTGGGGTCATTCAGTGTTTCTTTTTCAGAGCTACTGCTAATTTTGCAAACAATGGCAGTATTTGGCAGAAGTACGGCAATTGTTAATTCAAAAGGAGAATGGACTTCTGATAGAGGGTTTTTTCTACTTACAACGTGTATTTAATTCTACAACTTATTTCTAAAACTAAAACTTTTGATGTAGTAAGCTTGTTTAGCTCAGAGTCAATTTCCTGTCATTCTTACAAGTCAACATAGAATGTCATAAGTAGTACGTGAAGAGATCTAAGAAGCTTTTTTTCGAACTCTTCCCTGAAACACTTGGAGAAGAAAGGCTTTCTTTTATCAGATATTTATTATTGTTTGCATATCCTATTTGCAAATGTAGACTGCTGTTCTGAATTTGACTTGACCACTCTTTCCTGCTTTCTGGAAATTTGCTGCTGTTGAGTGGTTGTCTCTTGGGTCTGTGATATTCCAGTTATTCAAATAATTGCATTCTTCACGGGCACAATTGGGCTGAGTTATTTGGTTAGTAATGCACCAATGAAGCACAGGAGTGCTGAAGTTTGCTTTTTAAGCAACTAACTGCTATTTGACTTTTTATGGCCACTGGTTATCTATCAATAGTTTCATACGTGTCTACACTAGAACATTTTTATGTATGGAAGAGGAAATAATTTGAGAGAATGTGCGGAAGAAATACAATTCAGAAAGCATGAATAAACATGAGAGCATTTTATTCTCTCCTAATTCACACTGTAGTTTAAAGGCTAGAATAAGTGTACTAGATCTGGCTAAGATGGAGTTACTTTTAATAGTTAACTTGTGTGGTGCTGTTTTAGTTTTATGACCAGAACACTGTTTGTAGTGTGCCAGTGTTTCAGCTGTTGCTGAACTGTGCTTGCACACCATGATGGCCTTCTCTGTTTCTCACTCTGCGTTTGCCCCTGAGAGTGGTCTGGGGTGAGCAAGAGTCTGGGAGGAGACACAGCTGGGTCGTCTGACCTTCCTTTACTAAATTGGTATTCCGTGCCATGTAATATCATGCTCAGTAATAATATGGGGAGAGGAATCCAAAATTACTATTGCTTAGAGACTGGCTGGGCATCTGTCTGCTGGTGGAAGATGGTGAGTAATTGCCCTTGTATCACTTGTGTGTTTTGTTATTCCTCTTGCTTGTGCCCACCCTGTCCCTTAATCCACTTAAACTGTCTTTATCTCAACACCCACACGTTTTAATTGTTCTACTTGCTTTTGCCCATCTGGTTCTCTTCCCCATCCCACTGGGGAGGGAGTGAGCAACTGAGAGGGTGAGCAGCTTGCTTGGGTAAGATATACCATCACAGTAAGGTGAAAGTTTTCAGATGTATAAAACTTTTTATAGTCCTGTGTTTTGAATTATGCAATTGTCTTATTTGTGTTAACTTTGTTTTAAGAAATTCATCTTTACTGATCTTATACCAGCAACTCTAGTAAATTAGTGCCCAATTCAAGTGTCAGATTTCATTTTTTCTCTTATTTATTATGATCTTTTAATTGAATGTTTCAAATGATTTGTAGTCAAATTTAAAGAGCAAATATCCCCCCCCAAGCTTTCTCTTATTTTTATTGTTCATCTGCACAATATTTTATGCCAGTCCTTCAATAAAGTATATGTGACAAGAAGATACTCCGTCAGTCTATGTAAAACCTCATGAGGTTTTAGTTTAACCAGTGCATTCAGGTCTAGGATGGAAATGGAAAATATGGCTGACTTGTTGGGGAGACTGTCACCAAGGTTGCTTTGCTGAAATCACTAACTATTGTGTAAGTCAAATGCAGGGAAGCTGATTTTTAAATGCATTTAACTTTGCTTTGTATTCATTTAAGGAGAGGTTGATTTGTGTTCAGTCAGTTTTAAAATACTGCTTTCCAGCTAAATGTGTGTTTTAGCCAAAAATGCTAGCATTTTACATAAGCAGAAAGGCTAGTTTTTATGTGTACATGTGCACATGAATACAATTAAAATATGCAACAAAGTTTTTTAGATTTTTGAAGCAATGTTCTCTTTGCCTCGAGCATTTTAATAGCTGAAGTTTTTTAATTGCCTTACATTTTAATAAATCTGTGGCTACAGCTTGTGAAATATTTGCTTTCCTTTGCTGTATTTGGTATCATGGCATTCTGGAGACATGGTGGGAATGCCCCCATGTCTGGAGTGTTGTTAAGAGAAGGATACAGGCTCTTTAGGAAGGACAGCTAGGGGAGAGGAGGAGGGGGGCTGTGTCAATGAGAAGCTGGAGTGCTGGGGATGGATGAGGAGCTGACAGAGCTTGTGGGTCTGCATTACAGGGAGGGCAGGGACAGGGGACATTGTAGTGGGGGTCTGCTACAGGCCAGCTGACCAGGAAGACCAAGCAGGTGAGGCCCTCTATAGACACACAGCAGCAGCCTCACATTCACAAGCCCTGGTTTTCATGGAGGACTTCAACCACCCTGATAGTTGGAGGGACAGCACAGCAGGGCATAGGCAATCCAGGAGGTTCCTGTTGCACTGTCATCAGTGCAATTCGAGGAGGTCCTGCATTGCACTGATGACAACTTCCTTCTTCAAGTGATAGAGGAGCCAACAAGGAGAGGTGCTGTGCTGGACCTCCTTCTCACCAACAGGGAGGGGCTGGTGGGGAATGTGAAACTCAAGGGCAGCCTTGGCTGCAGTGACCATAACACGGTGCATTTCAGGATCCTGAGGGCAGCAAGCAGGGAGCACAGTCAACTTCATTTTGGCCTCTTCAGGCATCTTCTTGGTAGAGTACCATGGGACAAAGCCCTGGAGAGAAGAGGGGCCAATGAAAGCTGGCTAATATTCAAGGATCACTGCCTGCAAACTGAGGAGCGATGCATCCCAACAAAGAGGAAGTTGGACAAAAATAACTAGGAGGCCTGCATGGGTGAACAAGGAGCTCCTAGCCAAACTCAAAAAAAAAAAAGGAGGCCTAAAGAGGGTGGAAGTGAGGACAGATAGCCTGGGAGGATTACAGAGAAGTTGTTTGGGCAGCCAGGGATCAGGTTAGGAAAGCCAAAGCCCTTTTAGAATTAAATTTGGCCAGGAATACCAAGGGCAACACCAAAGGCTTCTGTATGTACATCAGTGATAAAAGGAAGACTAGGGAAGTTGTGGGCCCTCTCTGGAAGAAAAGGGGAGACCTGTCTATCCAGGATATGGAGAAGGCTGAGGTACTCAGTGACTCTTTTTGCCTCAGTGTTCACCAGCAAGAGCACCAGCCACACAGGACTGGGAGAATGAAGAACTGCCCAGTGTAGGAGAAAATCAGGTTCAAGACCATCTCAGGAACCTGAAGGTGCACAAGTCCATGGGACCTGATCAGATGCATCTCTGGGTGCTGGATGAGCTGGCGGATGTAGTTGCTAAGTCACTGGCCATCATGTTGGAGAAGTTGTGGCAGTCCGGTGAAGTTCCCGGACTTCACATAGGAAGACTATGGAAATCATGAAAATATTTATCTGTACATATTATGAATAAGTAAATAGTGTATCTAAAGCTATTCTGTGTATTTTCTGTACATATGAAATGTTACACACTTTCCTATACTTCTGTGAACATAAATGTAATTAACCCTATAGACTAAGTGGTTTTCTTAATTAAAAAAAAAAAATCCCTCTGTTCATTCATTCTTCTATTCTGAAGATACAGAAAATCTTAAGCTGAACCACAGAAATTACGTATGTGGAACCAGGCACCATATGGAATAAGTGTAATTTTTATTCATATGAAGTTTGTCTGTTCTATGATAGCAGGTACTTCTAAAGAACCAAGGCTACCTGCTTCTACCACAGAAATGTTTAACTCCTGAAGTTGCTTAGTCCATCTAAACCTTAGAGTGTTCCTTCTTGTATAGTTCATTGGAGGAAAAAATTGTACATTCTTCTTAATTTTACCAGTTTAGGTAGAAGCTCAACCAGAGGTACTTTTTGGCATTGTGGGGCATTGTTTCCTCAGCTTCACTTTTTGAAATGCTTTCCATATTCACAAAGGTTTTGGAGGGACTCCTGGGTAGGGAATACCAAAAGTTAAAGCAAGTTCGTTCTTCTGTAGTGGTCTTTGTTGGGTGTATAGTTGTGAAGAACAGTGGTCAAAATAGCAGCATACAGTTTTTTTCCCTTCTCTGTTGAGAACTTTCTTCCTTATAAATGTGTAATAGATGGAGTTTGTGTGTTAATCTAGACTTTTAAGAAGCTTGGGGTGGAATGATGCCATTTCAGGCACAGAGGAAGAGGTGGATATTTACAGACTTTCTTGATGAAACAAACCTTTTTTTTTTTTTTTAAGATTAAAGCAAAAGCTGAGTTTTCTATGATATAATGATTTCAGTGTTGGCTGGTTGCTTATATACACGTCCATACATTTATGGAACTGTTTTCTCTTCTAGGATCCTTCTGTTACACAAGTCACAAGAAATGTTCCCCCAGGACTAGATGAGTACAATCCTTTCTCTGATTCAAGAACAGTAAGCATATTTATTTCTTAAGCATGCTGTTAAACTTTTTAGGTAAGATTTGTTGGGTATTGTTTTCAGAGTTTGGAACTGACTTTGTAAAATACGTGAAGGGTTAGCTAGAGATAATGGAAAATCTGTAAGGACAGATATTCCCCAAAAGTATTCGGAGGATTCTGTGGATTTACTGACTTAAGTGAACTTTGATCTCTTAAAGAATCTCCCTCTTCCTAAAAGGGAGCTAAAACAAGATTTGTATTTTTCCCCTATTCAGTAAGACTTTTGGTAGTCTGTACTTTATGCTTTTCTGAGTTTTATAGCATGTGAATGTGGCACACCAAGGAAGTATCTTGGTTTTGATTTCCATTTGACTGTTCAGAGTTCTGTTCTGTTCAGAGTAAGAAAAACATTACTTTAAGTAACAGTTCAGAGACTATGAATAGTCATATTGTACTAAAAGGAGTAATTTATCTCATAGAAACACAGTTGGCTTTTGCTTCTGATTTGTATATTTTTTATTTACTTTGTATTCATTTTTGCTCTTGGGGGAAAAATACGAAGAATGAAATGGAAAATTTGTGCTGTAACACTTCTCAGTGGTTACTTTTGATAGTGAAGATCTTGTGCAAGATTTGCAAAATCTATGGATGAGTACTGTCTGTCCATATAACTTCCAGCAATCAAATACTGTATTTTTCAAACGTATGCTTATGCTTCCTATGGCAGATATTGAATGTGCTGACAGTGAATGTTTCTGTTTAAGTCTTTGCAGTGCTGTGGTATGGCTTCATATACCGTTATAGTTCCTTACTGGAAGCACCCTTTTTTCAAGCATGTCTTGGATCAGCTCTTAAAGGCAGCGTATTTACAACAAGCAGCAACATTAAATAAGTCCAGATTTTTGTCTCCTAACTCACAATATCACAAATTGTATTATTTTTTTAGCATGACAATTTTCAAAATTGCTTTGAACAGACCGTAAGTCATAAAGACAGTACATTTTGTTTAAAAAAAAATTATAGAGGTGCTTGGACTTGGTTTATTGTTTATGTTTTTCAACATGTGGCTGTGTGGGAAAAGGAAAACTGAAGTATATGGTTGAGGTTATCTGGCTTCAGACAGTCAGCAGCACATGTAAAAGAAATTCTAATGGCTCATTACAGATGTCACTCAAATAAAAAATTGGAAGTATGGAAGGGAAATCTTGAAGTCAGTGTTCAGATACAGTAAATATGTGCTACATTCATGTCAATAATCCAAGATGTTACCAAACTTATTTAAACTGTCTGGTGAATGAGCAGCTCGCTTTCTGCAAAGAAAGAAGAGAGGTTTTTTTAGCAGATTTTCTTGTGCAAGGCGTTTCAGTTAAGTGTATATTCAACTATGAGTGCAGTAGTAATCATGCCTTTAGATGATCCTTCCCTTCCCTTCCCTTCCTTTCTGTTTCTTGTAGTTATTTATTCCAAAGTGATAAGCATTTGCATGAATGATTTTTGATAGCTGAGGATATGCTTATAACACCATGGTGGTCACCTGTCTTCTCTTACCTCCTTTGTGTACAAGAGAAGGGCATACAGTGCATGTATAAATGCATGTAATAGGAATAGGAGAAGAGACAGTGGAAGTGAATGCCTCTAAAGATCAGATGAACAGAAGTAGGAAAGCAGTGTTTGTGAATGCTAGACTTGGAGGATTATCATGTCTGTTAGATTAGGGTTAGAAACTGCTCTAAGCAGCACTCAAAACACAACACAGTAAGAACATCCAGATGGTTTCTGGGGGCTTTGATTTGCTGCTATGCCACGTTCTATCTTTGCTGCAAAGATTATCCATCTTGAGCAGTTTTATGAGGGTAATCCCAATTCTAATATTTGAAAATCATAGTGGCACTTGTGAAAAGTGCCTAAGAAAGGACTTAGGTTGGTGGTAGCAAAACATGCCCTGTAGATTTCTGTGCTCTTTAGTTTGAGAACCACTGGCTTGCGTGAGTTGAAATGATATTTATGTTTCAGTGTAAGTAACAATGCATAGTTCAAGCTTTTAGGGAAGTTGAGAATGGTATGCTGCAGCTATAAACCCAAAATTTTCTGTATATCTTAGCTAGTGGTAAGATGGTGTCTTACTGTATAACACTAACACAGTGTTTATTTATTACTCTTACTCTCCCTTCCCTCCAAACTCAAGTTAATAAAACATGGTGGATGGTACACATTTCTCCATTGCAAATGCAAACATAGATATGGATTTTTTTGTTGTTGTTGCTGTTTTTCCTGTGAGAAAGTGACTCAAAATTCTGAATACTGACACTGGCAATATTAGCTCAGTTGCATTCTCCCTTTGCCAAGGGAGGTGCTTGCTATCAATTCTTTCTTGGTTATCAAGATAGGACAGGAAAAAAAAAAATCAGAATTTCTTTTTCTTTTTTTTTTTTCCAGCTTGTCAGTGCCTTTCCCTTTTCTCTGTCAACTTATATCCTTTAAACCTGAAGGGGGAAATTTAGAAGGAAAATAATACTTCAGAGATAATGAGGAAAGTGAGTTGGCATAGATTTTAAGTCTCAAGTGTCACCTACTTGATATCTGACATGAGAAATCTGGAGTCTTTTTTGTTCTCTTATCAAATTTCAAATCCCATCTTATTTCTGATTGTTAAATCAAACAATTTTAAATGAATAATGTAAATGTCATATTAAATATCTTGCATCTTCAGTCTCTAGCAGTCACCATGGAGAGGACTTTTTGTCTTTTGTTATGTTTCTGAAAACAAGGAACAGAGGAAATTTGGCAATTATTATTTCTGCTTTATCATTTAATGAAACTACTGTTAAAGAGAAGCTTTTTTTTTTTTTACTGTTAAAAGAGGCTTTTAATCCCTTCTTGCTTCTACAAGTTTTGCTGGTGCATGTTGAACTTGTACTTTGAGCTCTGTGTGCATATAACATGCATGGACACATTAATGCATGTAACGTGCACTTTCAAATTGATGTATTAAAAAATTGACAAAAAATCATTAGACATGTTCTTCTATTTTTTGATTATTATTATTAATTAGAGGAATATTTTTCAGTAAATTCCAGTATAGGTCCCCTTCTTCTGTCTTGCATCTGGACAGTGAATTTGTATATAATGTTTGTATGAAGTTTGAATGTAAAAACAGATTGATCATTTACACAGTTACACCTGATTTCTTTTCAAAGCCTGCTCCCTCACTTCCCCTCTAACTTTCCCTCACTGGTAAATACACTACTTCATGCTTACAGGGAGATCTGTTCAAGAGAATGTCTTTGGCAATTATCTTTGGCCAGCCTCTTCCCTTCAGGAAAGGTTATATTGTTTTCCTTCTTTGTCCATTACAGCTTTGACAGCAAAGCAGTGAAATAAAAAGATCTGTCCAAGAAGCCCCATTTGGGATAGGGACGGAAAGGGGTGCTGTACAGTGGGGCTGGTTGAATTTCAGGGTATTAGTACCTCGTAGCCTCTGGCTGCGAGGGTCAAAGACCATGGATCTGTGAAGTAGGATCTCTAAAAATGGTTTACTCAGTTCCCCTGGACAGTTGTCAGTTGTGTATGATGTTAAGATGTGATAGTATCGAGTGATGTCCAGAGGTCACAGAATCATTAAGGTTGGGGAAGACCTCTGAGATCATACAGTCCAACCTTTAACCTAGTTCTGACAAGTCCCTTGCTAAACCATACTACTAAGTTCTACATCTACACATTCCTTGAAGATCTCCTGGGACAGCCTATTCCAGTGCCTCACAACCCTTTTAGTAAAGACATGTCTCCTAATATCCAATCTAAACCTTCCCTGGTACAACTTGAGGCCATTTGCCTTTGTCTTATTACTTGGTGCATGGGAGAAGAGCCTGATCCCCACCTCAGTACACCCTCCTCTAAGGTAGTTTTAAAGTACAATAAGGTCTCCCCTGAGCCGTCTTTCATCCAAGCTAAACAACCCCAGCTCCCTCAGCTGCTCCTCATAAGACTTGTTTTCTAGACCCTTCACCAGCTTCCTTGCCCTAAGTCATTGCAGTTCTTGCAATACAAGTCTGAGTAATTAGTATTACACCCTTACAAAAGACGATTGCTGATCATGTGTCTTTTTGCTAATGTCTCCTCAGTCTTACCCACGTTTTAAGTCAGTCAGGTATCTCTCTCCTCTACGCAAATCCCCAGTAATACTTGAATGAATAATCAATAGCATTTGGACAAGTATGACAAAGTAAGTGCCAAGTTGTAGGTCGCAAGAAACCTCTGGAGGTCATTTTCTTCACACCCATGTTCAAAGCGAGCCACTGTATCACGTTGCTCAGCATCTTACGCTGCTGAGTTTTGAATGAATCCAAGGATCAGTGGCCTTACTTGGAAGCGTGTTCCAGTGTTTGACAGTTCTTACAGTGATTTTTATCTATAATATCTAATCCGTTTGTTTAGTTCTAACAAGTAACATCCCGTGTATTAAAAGTAACAACAATCCCAACAAGGCCCCATGTATGCTGATCAATAAGTGCATCTGTTTCATTTCTTAAGTGTAGTAAATTATATCTTAATTAGGGCAGAACTCTCGAGCATGGGCTCGATACGCCAGTAAGCCAGACTTTGCTCCTTTAACCACAAATTTACTTAGCATGTGCCAAGTTTTGTTTTCAAGTTTTCGTTACGCTTAGTGTGGGGCAAAGTCTTCCAGGCTCCAGATGGATGGATTGCACTGTTAGATTTGAGAGGGGGAAGGAAGAGATGTAGAATCATCACAGAATGGTTTGGTTTGGAAGGGACCTCAAAAGATCACCCAGTTCGAACCCCCTGCCATGGGCAGGGACACCTCCCACCAGACCAGGTTGCCCAAAGCCCCATCCAGCCTGGCCTTGAACACCTCCAGGGATGGAGCATCCAAAACCTCTCTGGGCAGCCTGTGCCAGGGCCTCACCACCCTCCAAGTGAGGAATTTCCGCCTAGCATCTAATCTGAATCTCCTCTCTTTTAGTTTAAAGCCATTCCCCCTAGTCCTATCCCTACGGTCCCTGACAGAGTCCCTCCCCAGCTTTCTGGCAGGCCCCCTTTTAGGTACTGAAAGGCCGCAGTGAGGTCTCCCTAGAGCCTTCTCCAGACTGAACAACCCCAACCCCCTCAGCCTGTCCTCATAGGAGAGGTGCTCCAGCACTCTTGATCATCTTCGTGGCCCTCCTCTGGACCTGTTTTAACAGGTCCTTGTTCTTGTGCTGGGAGCCCCAAGAGCTGAACACAGTGCTCCAGGTGGAGTCTTGTGAATCTTTTACAGCAGTGCTTTGCTATTTTAGACAATTTTTCAAGGCAACAACTTGTAAATACTTCACCACATGAGACTATCAAAGAACCTACTGTAAGCTGGCTAACACTCCAATAAGGATTTTTATTGGAATTGGTTTTGGACCTTTTTTATGAAGTTAGCTTAATTCTTAATCGAGCTTACTTAAGAGATAGTAATTAGTGCAAGCCTGTACTTATTCTGTATTTGGAAATTAATGCAAAATGAACTTGTGGAATTTTGCTGTGTAGTGCCTTTTTAATAACTGTATAAAGAACTTTCTAGTTTACTGTTTTAAACAAAATAGTAATTCACTAATAAATGATTGTTTCTCTGACTTTTTTGAGTATGTTTTAATTGAATTTATGAAACAACACTCTTTTGAGGACCCTGTTTGTATTAAGGCTTACTGTGCCTATTCTCTCTTCTCTCTGCTTCTTGCTTGTTTGTCCTGTGAGAAATAAAGTTGTGTTTTTGTAATAGAAGGTGCTTTTGCAGTAGAAAATTTCACTAACCTTGCATATTCTAAAGTGATTGTGCAGGCCGGACAGTAGCATAGCAGTGAGGAGTACATTAAGCAGGTAAGGGGAAGGTCCCACTGTCCCCAAAATAAGGAGGATAGCTAAGAAAAACAGCACAAGCAGTGTGAAATCAGTAAAAACAAAAATCACAGGCCCTCTAGCCACAAGAGAAGAAGAAGAAAAAAAAGGAAAAGGAGAAATTAACAGTAGGTCAAATAGTACATACATGGTATAGCTATAAGTGTCGAGTAGTTTGTGAACCTGTAGTACTCAGCCAGTGAGGAGACAGGAAGAATCAAGCATCAGGTAATAGGGAATATAAGGTTATGATGTACTTTTGCTGGGTGCTGCTGCTTGCAGGACGCCTGCCTTTGCAATCATGAATAAAATAGCTTCACAGAAGACCTTGTCTGAAAAAATTGAGATTTTTCTCACAGTCATGTATGCATTTTATTAATCTGCTGTTTTGCTAGTGATTACTGAATATTAGGAAATATATTCGGAAGACGAAATAAAATAATAAATTATTTGTGGCTTAATGAAGAAGTTAACTGTTTTCCAGAAATATCTTATGGTAAACAACGTTTTTCCTTACTTTTTCTTTCCTGTACCCTTTAATTACTATGTATGTCAGTGCAGTAATAAACTTGTTTGCTAGCGGGACTTTTACTTGAGTCCCTGCAGTTCTCCAGATATGCAGTACCATGCTAGAGCTTGAAGATGTACCTTCTTTACTTTAAGGACTTCTTACTTATAGGAAAGTCTGGAACTGCACAACTATGTTTCCTTTTCTACAGCTGAACGATGATTTTCCAGGGCAAACTTCTGTTTGTTTTATCTCAAGCAGCTGTGGGGCTTTTTTCACTGCTTCTTAGCTTAGATTGGAAGTATAAAAATGGGTTCTTCAGTTCGGTGGGAAAACTTAGGGTAACATGAGTTTAAAATGCTGTAAATGAAATGGTTGAATGGTGTAGTTGTACCTTCTGTAGCTCAAAAATAACTACCTAGGAGAGTGTGTAGCCATTTAGATTCCACATAAGAAGTGACTTTTTGCTTTTTTTTTCCTCTTGAGTTCTTAGCAGATGGGGGCAGTCTGTCAGTACACTCATCTGACAGAGCCATGCATCTCATCACTGCAGCTTCTGTTAAATCCTTTCTTAACTATTTTTCTGTGTAATTTCACGCTACCCCATCTGTGCATGCTGCATACCAGCAGCCGGAGAGACTAGAGTGGATTAGGTGCCAGTATCTGTCTGTGGTCATACCCTAGGTAATAGTGGTCTGCCTGAGAGAGGAGGGATGGCACGCGACTGCATGTACCAGTGTTTTATGTGAGTTCTGGCAGTGTTCTGTGGGGGCAGTGTTTAAGGCAGTGCCCTGCCTGTGGCAGCTCGCGTAGCTGGCCGTGTTAACGTCCTTCTGTGGACGCAGGGATATGTGTTTAACCTTGCGATGATCCAGACATGGAAACAGAAAAGCAGTAGCTGCATTCATCAGCCTTGGACGGAGAGCCTTCAGTGTGTCAAGGTGCACAGGGCTGGGCTTCAGCAGTAGGAAACGTCCCCAGGAGGAGGGAGAGTCCCAGAGGAGTCACCAGTCTCAAGAGTCTGCTGAGGTGGTAGCTTTTATAACATCCCCAAACAACTGTTGTCCCACAGCCCCTCTTGACTTTCTTAGAATTCCAGAATGCATACTCCAGCTCCAAGCTACTGTTTCAGTCTCGTTTCTTCCATGGAGCACATGCTGTTATGTAGGGACTGGATTTTTTTCACATGCAGTCAAGCAGGTGCATGCATAGTCATGACTATGTGCAACAAGTCAAGCACTGTATAGATGACAGCATATAGTGGAGCCTAACAAAAGCAGAAATCTGAATCTGAAGAATCTTCTATGTAATTGGTTCCTCATATTAATGTGGTATATATGTTGTTGACTGGCATCTTTAATTATGTGTCTTTAACGAGTGTTACAATTGGTTCCTCTATTTATAAGCATATATACATGTTCCAATCATTAGCAGCAGTTCAGGCTGTTTTGACAAAGTATCGTTAAAGGATAAATATCTTTGAATTCATTGTTCAAATATTTTCTGGTCTGCCTGTTCACTTTTAACACTATTACATGTGTCTGTGGAAGGCTGCTGGGCTCTTACTGGAGACTGTAGGCAGTCATGCTCCTTAGTCTAGCAAGCATCTGCTTATTGGTTAAGTTGTGCTTTCAAAACTGTTGTTACTTCAGCCACAGAGCTACAATAATCAGACCTTTTTTTTTTTTTCGGTTTGGCCTACGTTGTGTAATGTATACAGTTTTTGATCATTAGCTTTTTGTTATTCTGGAGCAGGATTTTTAAGTATCTTATGTTTGAAGATGGTGAGACTTGATCTACTTGATGTAGAGAAAATTGGAGGAGATGACAAACAGGATTAAGCAGGACAAGAAACAAACAAAAAAGACCCTCAAAAACTTTCTTGTAAGCTGCTTTTTATAGGTAACAACCAGTGACCAAATTGGCACAGGTACTTGAAACTAGATACTACAGTAACTACTGGTGGAATAGTTAAGCAATAGATTGAGTCCTGAATTTGAAAACTGAATATGGTACATTGCTTCTCTGGTTAACCAGGTGATTTAAGCCTTTGTTAAGTAGAAAGCACTGGAAGACATTACTAATAAATGACATTGTGTTTGAGAATATGAGTAGGTCACATGAGAATTGAGTTAAATCATACAATTCTCTTAAAAATAACTGCTCTCACCCATATTCATGTCTGAACAAAATTAAAATTTTATTTACTTTCTAGTGATCCATAAAATTCCATGTGTGTTTATGGCAAGCAGTGCCCTGCAAAAACAGCTAAGCAGAATGCTGCACCATGGAATATTATCTTCTTTTTCCTCAAGTTATAAGTATCACAGGTAGTACATCAGATTTTATCAGTAACACTTCCTTTAAAACAACTGGATCAGTTCCTACAGACTTAATGAAAACCTATTTATTATAATAGGAGACTGTTTCCCTATAATTATCTTGTTTTCTTAGGCTCCTCCAGGAAATGTGAAAATGCCTAATGTACCCAGTACTCAGCCAGCAATAATGAAACCAACAGAAGAACCACCTGCTTACACGCAAATTGCAAAGGTTTGTCTATAACTTTCAGGTACTGGATTCCATTTAATTATAGTTATATAAATGTCCTTCTGGAATAATGTCTTTTATAAATAAGCATTGCTTCCTACTGATTTGTAGAAATTAATACTGCTTTTAAGTTATTTTATGTTTTCATGCAGTACCAAGTCAGTCTTCATCCATAACTGGAAATTCTTAATTATATGAGATAGACATGGAATATTCAGAGTTTGGGTTGTTTTTTTTTTTTAACAATACCTAACAATGCCTGTTTTCTTTAGGAGCATGCCTTGGCCCAGGCAGAACTGCTAAAGCGTCAAGAAGAACTGGAAAGAAAAGCAGCTGAACTGGATCGCAGGGAAAGGGAAATGCAGAGTCTCAATCAGCAGGGGGGTATGCTTGAAAAAAATACTTTTTTAACTTGCAGAATTAAACTTCTTAGAAACTGTTTTTGTTTTACAGTTACATTGTTTAAATTTTTATAATCTCTTCAGGAAAAGAAAATTTATCTCATTTGGAACAGTGCATGAAGTCAATAAAAATTGGCTTGTCCTGTGCAGATTTTCACAGCAACAATTCTAAATGTGGCCTTTGTTACATGTTACTCTCTCCTATCAGTTATTTTTATTTTAAGGTAATATCCAGGTAACTCTGAATAAAGTGGAGCATTTTGAGGAAAAAATAAAATAACTTCATAAGTAGCATGTCTCTGATTTGTCTTCTGTCATTATGTATAGCTGTACAAGAACTTCGATTTTTTTGTAATGTTTTCTTAACTTTTGCTGTGTTGCAGACATAATATTCCATACAAATAGCAAAAAGAGTGTTATTAATTTCTGGTATGACACTTAGAACCTATAATTAAGATCAGCATCTCATTCTACTACAAATTTTAACTGTGCCATTTAATACAAACAGTTTTTATACTGTACTTTCACAAATGAGAAGATACACGTACTCTTAGCTGAAGATACTATGCCAGAAGAGCATATTATGTGAATATTCCCTTTGAAAAGGAAGAACTTCAGAATGAAATTAGAAAAAGACTGCAAAACACTGTGTGCAAGGTTGTTTTTGTATGGTCTTTTCACTTGTATCTAGAATTCTGACTATTGTATTTCAACATCATTTCCTGGTGTTTTTTTCTTTTCTCCTCTTGAAATTGAACATACAGTAGTAGAATTCCCAATTACATAATTGCTTAGAAAATTCCCTGAGAATTTGAGTTACTACCATGTCACATGCTAGGGTCTGGGAATGGGGAACTGCTGTTCTTAGGAACAGAATTACAGTCCCTTTATTAAACCATTTTAAATTTTCACAGTATTTATTCTTTTCAATATTTTCATTAAGTCTCTGTACCTTTCCTCCAACATAATGATTTTTTTTGTAATTTTTTCATTTCCTTCTCCATGTATTACCCTTCACCTGATATCAGTAACTTGCATTGATGGTCTGGATTGATTACTTATCTGTTCCAGGCTTTAGTAACAGTTCTGTTCCTTTCATCTATATCTTAGGCAATATAATACCCTGTCCATGTTTCAGAATATTCTTTAAATGGTATTTACTGTGTTACTAAGTTCAGTTGTTAAGATCAAAGTTCTTGAAGAAAGTGTGAAGAATCTAAAGGATTTTTTAGTAAGGCTGAACAGAAATGAGAGATCTCTTAAAACTTTAAGGAATGTTTTTAGGTTTTTATTAAATGATTGTGTAAAAATTGCTGCAAATCAGCAATTGTATGTCATGACTGAAGAGAAGAATACTCTTTTCCTTTTGATAGTTTATTTCTTTTGCACAGTCATTGAAACTCCTTCGGAAACACTGTAGAGGTGTCTTGATTGCAGGGCAGGGTCTTTTGCAGTAGTACTGTATTCAGTAGTACTGTATTCAGTTTAAAATGGTGGCTGCATATAGGATCGTAGAATATCCCAAGTTGGAAGGGACCCGCAAGGATCATTGACTCCAACTCTGTCATCTAGGACACTGTCTTCACGTACGATCAACTACAGTGCAATAAAGCTTAAAACTGGTAGGTCTGCTCAGCTCCACGCCTGGGCAGCATTGTATGTGAGCTGGTTAAAATGTACTGCTTCCTATTTCAGCTAGTTCATTTGGGCATATCTGAAAAATCCATTTTTCTGCATGAAGCTAGTTTGGAGGTGTCTGCATTCATACTGTAGGCAGGTCACTGAAGTTTTGTTAGTAGCCTTTGAGGTGGTAACGTGTTAAAAGAAATAACTCTGAGCTGGGTCTTCGCTTGTCTTGGAAAATGAGTATCTAAAGATTGTAATATCTAAGGTATCAAGCCATCTCATCAAGCTGTCTCTCAGTCTTTGTTGAAATTTTTGAAACCTTTGCCACTGGGGTGGTAAAGAACATTAAATACTATTCTTAATAACTCAAATTATATAACGTATCTGAATTTTTCTATGACTCTGTCTTGAAACTTTTAGTCCTGACAGAAATAACTATAAATTGCAGAATAAAGATCTGAATTGTTATCAGATATCTTTCATACAAGAAATTCCAGAGTAGTTTTTAATATGGATGGGCATATTAATTTATTACCTTTCATAGGCTTCCTCTGAAAATCCTCAGCTCTTGAAGGCTAGGTAAAAAAATCTTCAGTGGAAGAGACAGTAAACTCAACAGGTACTCACTGTTTCGGACCTTTTTGGACAGAACTGTCAGCTTCATCTTGTCTTGAGTGAGGGGAAAAAATAATTCAATAATACAAATATGTAAGATGTGCAAGTTTTCTGTTTTTTTTAGCAGGCAAACTGCTAGGAAAGCTATGGTTAAAATAGAAATTGCAAGCAAAACCTTGTCAGAATTTCAAGTAAAGGGTCCTTTAGGTCTTTAGGTTAGTCTTTAGTTTAGTTTTGGCATATAGTGATTAATGTATCTGCTGAATCCAGAATTTGAAGTGCTTTGTTAATAGTTACCTTACCTGAATCTCTGAGTCTGTGCATAGTAGAACGTATCTACTCACCCTAGCCTGTGAGTATGTATCTACACACCCTAGTACAGTGTGCTGTCTGATACTGTGTTGTCTTTTGTTGTGTCCTTACTTGGCCGGAAAACTTTATATCCATACATATTGGTGCTGTAGGACATACTGTACTGTAGTCAAGAACATTTAAATAGCTGCCTTTCTTCATTTTTACAGGCTTTGAAGCAAAGCTTTATCTGTAAACTATATTGGGAAGTAGTTAAAAGTGTTAGAGATACACCAGTGTGAGAAATATCAGGATTCTGAGAATTAAGAATGTCATTTGTTCCATAGTCTTTGTGTTCAACAGAGTGAGTGTGTATGGTGGGACTTAGGGAAATGTGCATTTAAAAGTCAAGGGACTCTGAAAAATTGTTTTTCTGCCCAAATCTGAGTGTTTTCTTAAGGTTTCTCTTTTCTTATTTCTTTATAGGAACTATCAGATACCTGCTTAGTGCTTTACAAGGATGCTTTCCTTGATCTGGCTGTATTTTGTCATATTTTATTTCTGAAATTTGTGTGAGGACTGCTGATAAAACTCTCTGAGTTCTGCTAGCTCAAGCTGTCTATATGCTTGTGGAACTCTTGTGCATAAAACAATTTGAACAAGACCAAACGTGTATCGTTTTCTAGTATACAGAAATAAAAGCTGTATTATAAGGCTCTTTTTTTTTTTCTGATTTGCAGGTAGAAAAAATAACTGGCCACCTCTTCCTGAGAATTTTCCAGTGGGTCCATGTTTCTACCAGGACTTTTCTGTAGATATCCCTGTAGAATTCCAGAAGACAGTAAAGATTATGTACTATTTGTGGATGTGTAAGTATTTTTTAAAAGAAAAAACAAATTGCCAATTCAAACTTGAATTTGGGTTACTTTGGGTTTTGCAGCATCTGTAATGAGATATATTTTTACAATCCGGAAGTTAAACATTTAAGTGAAATCTTTTTGTTAGCTTTGATTTTAAAAATATTGATTTTTTTTCATAGAAACTTATGTGGGGAAAAAAAAAAGAGGAAGGATTACCCTAAAGCAGTTTGTTCATGGTATATTGCTTTTTTCTGTTTTAAATATCAGTGTTGTTGTAAAACCAGATTTGACCATTTATTACCTGAGAAATAATTATACTGTTTTTAAAAGTAGTTTATATGTTAAGAAATACAGTTCATGATTAGTGTTAATAATAGACTTGTGAGTTTGAAAAGAGTAATAGCCATTTGCTTTAATATGCATAGTTTTAGTTTAGTATAGTTTTAGTTTGTAATACGAACTTAATATCACTTTAGTCTATTTAAAAAAAAGTAGTGTAAGTAAATTAGCTGAAAAATCAGTCCATGTTACAGCTATCCTTTTTGCACCAAACATGCCCAGAAGAATCTTCGTGGGGTTAATTTTGCTCTCATTCAGGTGCTGTGTTGTGGTTGGAGAAATGCTGAATGAATCAAATTTGCAAATGACATCACATTTGTTTTGTCTGTCTTGTCCAGTGTGATAAGAGCCTAATACATACTCTCATACTGAGGAAATTCCAAAGATTTTGGTGCTCTGATGCCATTAGTATATTTTTTACTATAATAAGGGGATGTAGAATTCACAGAGTGTTTGGTTAAGATTTTTTTTTAAGTTCCTTTCAAATTAGAGCATGTACAGAGCTAAATTTTGTTTGAATTTATATCATTTATAAGCTTTTCTGTTAAACATAATAATACAGTAGATTCATATTGTAATATTAAAATTGATAGTCTGCATTTATAGAGAAAGTAAACAGCATATTAAAAAAGTGCAAACATCTGTATCTAGTAGCTACTGTGGAAGTGTCAATTACTGCAGCAGTGGAAAGGTCTTTTTTCATCCTTTTAATATTGAAAATTAATTTTTATGACAGTTTTTTCTTCACCATATACCTGATAATAATTGATTTTTATTGTTCAGTATTTTCACTTGGGAATATTGGCTTGGAAAGCCAGAAGACTGTATAAAAATGAGCTTATTGCAGAGAAAGGCTATTAATTATTGTCAGCATGTTTATATTGTACTTAAAAATGCTCTGTTTAGGTATTACTATAACAGTTATAATAATTTCTTATGTTAACATAATTAAATTAAGACTTATTTTGTTTTTTTTTTTTTTCTTCTACAGTCCACACAGTGACACTGTTTCTTAATATCTTTGGATGTTTGGCCTGGTTTTACGTTGATGCTACACGAGGAGTTGATTTTGGATTGAGTATCCTCTGGTTCTTGCTTTTTACACCTTGTTCTTTTGTCTGCTGGTACAGACCACTTTATGGAGCCTTCAGGTAACAAGTTTACCGTAACTTAGGATATTCTAAAAATATATTAACACTTGTTGAAATGCATTAACATTCCAGAATTTTTGTAATTATTAGACAGCGATTATTTAGAACTATCATGGAATGTCGTTTAAAGTATTGACAGTTTTTACCATTAACATAGTATTTGTAGGAAATTAACTTTATTGGGGGCTGATAACAATTTTAAGGAAAATTTGCATTATATTCCTATCCCTTTGCACGAAGAATCTGAGCAGGCTAATAGTTAAGGGTATCTTAAATCTTTGGCTTCCTGAATTAAATTCATAAAGCTCTGTTTAAAAATGTTAGAGAGTTAAGTGAACTGCAATGTCTGCAATTGCCATAGACCTAGATTCTTGAGTAGAGCATACAATAATCAAATTCATTTTTTTTTTCAGTTTTAGCAGTCTGTATTTGGCAGACTTGTATTTTTTTCACATTAGCTTGTGCAAATGGAAATTAAACTATATGATTTGATTCTTACATGGTTATGACTATATGACTCTTATATCCATATATGATACAATTCTTATATCCTTAAGGCTTAAAAACAGGATGAGCAACGTGGGTGAGAACTGTGATCAATTGAAAATACAGAGAATATTTCAAGTTATAGTTTTCATTAAAGGGTTATGAATCTGATATGATCTCTCTTAGCAGGTTTTTTTGGTTTGTCTTGATTTTTGTAAATAATTATTATTCCCGATTTGCTGGAGGAGTTCAGAATGTCACATTACTTTTCAGAATTTTAGATTTTGTGAATCCATAGCCTTTCTTAGTGAATATTGTTTGGTTGGAAAAGGAAATCTACTACTTGCATTTTCAACTTTCTTTCAGTCGCTCAGCAGAAAATGAAATAATTATTGAACTGAACTAGTTAAGTAAATAGAAATGAAAATAAAATTCCCTTCTGCGAGAAGTGCTACCACTAGCAAAATCTGGTTCCATGTTCTTAATCAGTTACTAAACTAAGTGATTTTTACGTTCTTTAGGACTTTGGTAGGAAGCATATCATGTGATCATTAGTTTTTGAGTTCTGTGAGGTTTTCCCTGTTTATTTATATTTCTGTTTTTGACAGGCTTTTAACACTTTCAGTCTTTCAAGTTGACATTTCAGTAATTGAAATAGCAAGCGTATTTTGTGTATTTTGCTTTTAAACAGCAGTATTGTGATCTCCATTATGTTTCAGGAATTCCATATTAGATTTTATTTCCTTTTACAAGTAAAATATTTTCTTCCCATAGTGCCAGTGCTGTAAATTTCAGTCTGAAAGTGGAGTAGACTTCTATTCTTCATTCACTGTAGCAAAACTGATATGTTTAGTCTAAGAGGCCCTGCTGTGTGCTGAACAAAACACTGAGTAATAGAATCATGATGTTATTCTCACCTCTGTTAGAGAAGAAGGCAAAGATATTAAATCAAAGAAGTAGAAGTGACTCTAAATAAACTCTCCAAAACCACAGAATTACTGCTTGACAGTTGAAGATATCATCAAAAAATGAGCATACTTTTCCTCTATTTAATGCATTTTTTTTATATTGGTACAACAGCATTTGTTAAGTCGTTCATTTCCTGGCTACTTTTAATCTTTTATTCCCCTCTTTCAGGAGTGACAGTTCGTTCAGATTCTTTGTGTTCTTCTTTGTATATATCTGTCAGTTTGCTGTACATGTACTTCAAGCTGCAGGATTTCAAAGATGGGGAAACTGGTAAGTATTGTGTTTTCTGTAGCCTTGTATATTGTCTGTTAGACAAACACATTTGATATAGCAACCGCAATGTGTTTTTTCAAAATACATATATATGTATGTATGTATATATATATATATATATATATATATATATTTGTTTTCACTGAAATTGTTTATTTTAGCACCCAAAAAGGCATTTTTAAAGTGCTCTTAACTAGGAAAAACATGGTGAAAGTGTGTGAAGTACTGCTATTATTAGGCTGGTCAGAATTTTATTGTTCAGTGTAAGCCACCCTGGACTACTCTTTTATCTCCTCTGTTTTAGTGGTGTGTAGAGATGTTATGTGATCTATTTTTAGAACTTAAAAAAAGGAAAACTTAGAGAAAATGAGAGTAATTTAGACATAATATAATAGCATGCCACTTGTCTGGTGTTTTGGATATTCAGTTATTTGTAATTATATTAATATACTTCCTACTTGCTAATGAAATTTTCAGCTAAAATTTGAAGAATGAGTCAACATTGTATTCAGGTGAATATGGTGGTCTATCTTAAATATTATTTGAAAAGCTTGTTTGTCTGAATCAGCTCATAATTGTTGATTTTTCTTTTTTGCTGCTTGTAAGTATATAGCATTTACGTGAAGCTTTTATGTATATATAGCCCTTATTGTAAGCTTCAGAGTGTACTTAGATTTTACATGGAAAAGCTGTTAGGAATCATACCGTTCTTGGAGGAAAAAAAAATAAATAACCAAACAAAACAGAATTAACTAAAAGCATGGTTACAGTAGCCAGATGAGATGATATGGAGAACTATGACTGGCAGTACTGGATCTGGTAATGACGTTTCTCTGTATCAGTGACATTTTGCTGCAAACTTCCAAACATTTGTACAGCAGACAAAACATTATTGTTTTAGAACTAGAGTATAAGGAAAACCTCTTTTTCACTACTTTTGCTCTCAAATCCAGTGTTTTCCTTTTTCATTGATACCTTGATTGACATGGGGGGGGGGAGGAAAAGTAATTTTGGAGGGACAACTTTCCACACATGTAGAATGTGCTTTTAACAATACTTGGCATATGGTTGTGAAAAGTATCCAGATCATCAGAAGATGTTAATTACAGTTTGAATTTTGGAGATTTGTGGTGAAGTCCAGTTAGACATCAGAGATATCAAAGCAATTTGAAGCAGATAGAGGAAATTTTTAAGGTCTTTGGGTTTACAGAATATTTTTGCTCTTTTCATTGGAAGAATCTTTCCTGTCTTGATGTTTTATTTTTCATAAGACAACCTGCTTTTGTGGTTTCAGATTTGATACTGTACTTTGGTGGTGTTTCAGTTTCAAAAAATGGAGAGATGTCAAAAGATATAGTGATCTTGTAGTAGGTTAATCTGATGTTCTCCTTTTTACTTTCAAAAAATTATTACATTAATCCCAATCAACAAACCATCACTCTGTGGATACAGTTAAATGGGTCTTCCCACACGGAAGCTGTATGTGTATGACATGTTTTTGTGTTATTTCTAAAGAAGAAGTAGAAAAGTGTGCTTATGCTGTGCAACGTAAAGTTTTTATTTTCTCCTTTCTTCAGTGGATGGATTTCGTCTCTTACTGGTCTTAATAAAAGTATCCCAGTTGGCATTATGATGATAATCATAGCTGCACTTTTCACAGCGTCCGCTGTGATCTCATTAGTTATGTTTAAAAAGGTAAGTTACTTATTCCACTCTTCTCTTTCTATGTTTGGTATAGATTTTGTTTTCCTGCTTGGGAGAGGTATGCTCTCACAAAGTAATGGGCATGACATGATATTCTTAGGGTCTGCCTTACATATTAACATTTGTGCTTCTATAGTATTTTTTTTTTCTTGAACTGTTATTCAATTTACATTCAGCTGTTTTTACAATGCACTTATTTTCTGCAAACTGAGATGGGGAAGGGTAAGTCCAAATAAGTTGGGAGGTAAGCCTACAGTGAGTGGGATAAGTGAATTCACTGACACTAAGGTTGTAGCTGTAGATACGAGGTTGCAGTTTTCAAATCTGTGGTGGTTCATTCATCAGTCTGAGTGAAGAACAGTGTGACTCAAATGACTGCTAAGTTTTGGTTGTTAGAATCATTGCCATTGTTCTATTTTAATCATTGATTAAAATCAATAAAAGATGGAGATGCCTTGAACTTCAGAAAAGCATTTTTATTTTTCTCCTGAAATTGATTTTAACGTGTTGTTGTCAGTTAATGATTACATTGAATAAAACCTCAAAGGTACATTTTTCCCTTGGTTCTTTTTGTGTATTCCCTTCCAGAAGGTCCAAGTTTAGATAATAACCCTGCTAATAGGCTTTTGATGTTGTTTTGATTAAATGTGAGAATTCTGCATATGACGTGCTAGCAATTCTAATAATTCTATCCACCTCACAATTATGATTAAAAGTTTTCACATACCCAGGCTCTTCTGTCCTATATACAGTAAGCTAGAAATTATAAGCATAGATTGTAGATGTCCCTTCTCCTTATTTGTTTTCTACATAAATATCCAGGGATAGGAGAAAGAAAGAAAAAAGAAAAATGTAGAACTTTTTTTTTAACATTCTTTCTACCACATGCATATGGATTATTTTAAAAACCCTGCATACTTAGATATGATATGGTATGTCTTTATGGATGGAAATAATTTAATTTCTAACAAAAAAGTTACAACCTTAATTTGACTGCTTCACAGGGATAAAGATGTTTTTGACAATTTATTTTGTCAGCTAGTTAGGGACTTGATTGGCTATGGATTTTTAAATCACATTTTATTTTTTTTTTAATTTTAATGCTCAAGTAATTGGAAGTTACTGGGGATTTGAATTTTGTTGTACTATAGCTGTATTGTTTGAAGGGTTTGTAAGCCATATATTGTTCAATATCCATGCTTATTTTGCAGAGCTATTGGTCATCACATTAGTTTTGCAGACAGGTATCTGCATTATTAGTATGTTTTATACTATATTCACTAAGAGCTTAGCTTAATAGGTTCTTGTAAACATGTAAATCAGATAAATAAAAATGTTTCTAAAAATTGATGTAGAAAAAATATTTGAGGATGTTATTGACACAGTGGATTCAAAAAAAACTTTTTTGTGTGTCCTGCTGTTTCTTTTAACCTGAACGCTTACTAACTCTAACTCAATGGGTTGGCCAAGCTGTAGACAAATTGTGACAGAAGATGCTTCTGCAAGCTATGGTCCCTGTGTAATGCTAAGGATGCAGCCTGTTTGCATATTTAAATATGTTGTTTCAGACAGTAGATACTGTACATGTAGTAAAGACCTATGAGATTCTGGGGAAACTGCAAAAAGCTACAAGTATTGCTACAGCTGCTATTGCTGCTGCTGTGCATGCAGCAAGGCAATGAAAATTTGTAGGATTTGTGGAAAAGAATTCTGTTGATTCATTTATGGACCTTCCCAAACATGAACAAGCCAGATTTCTCCACCACACACCTCTGCTTTGTGTTTGAGACTTTGCTACTAACTTTGCGAAGAAATGGAAGGCTCAGCACACCTTATTCATTGCTTTCACACCTCCCTAGGTGCATGGTCTCTACCGCACAACTGGCGCTAGTTTCGAGAAAGCACAGCAAGAGTTTGCAACAGGAGTGATGTCCAACAAAACTGTACAAACTGCCGCAGCCAACGCCGCATCAACAGCAGCAACCAGTGCAGCTCAGAATGCATTCAAGGGTAACCGAATGTAGAGAAATGCGGGAAGTCATTACGGTTCTCTCCGAGTGTTCTTTATATTCCAGTCACTTATTATATTCCCTAAAAGCCTACAACAAAATACACACAGCATGTTTGTCTCCTCTTCAGCTGTGCATGGGTAAAATGGGAAATGTTTGGTTTGTTCTATTATAAATTTATTTATTTTTTAAAAAGATAACTGTTCTTTGCCCCTTCTTTTAAATGTTGCTATCTCTAACATAAAACCTTCCGTATCTTATGGGAGATAAATAATTTCAAAAATTGGCCTGAGAATGAATTGCGGTATTTAATGTTCAAATAAATACATTAGGAATTTGGAGGTTTTTTAGTGGTTCACTCTTTTGTTTTTAAACTTCAGGAAAGCACTTTGGATCAATAATTTTTGCTTGTAATAACTGTTTTCCCTATTTCTACTGTAAGAAGTGGGGTAGACTGAGAGATGTAGTAAGTTAGGTTTGGCTGATACTTTTGCAATTTCAGCTGCTGCTGGAGTACAAATACAAGTAGGGTAAATATAATTTTTTTTCCTTTTTTTTAGGATAAGTTTTTTGATATAAACCTGTAAGCTTGCATGAATACTGTTGAGTTACCCGATCATGTTTAAGTAGTGTTTTGGTCCAGAATTTACCTGCACCAGTTTATAGCTTTTGTTTATATCTATTTTCATGGAGTATTTTCTACCTGTGAGAAATGACAATGGTGCATAAACATTCTTCGTAACAGGATGTGTAATGCAATGTACAGTTTAAGGAAGTTAACTGATGGTTTCAATCACAGACCTACATGATTATAAATTTACTATTTTTAATTTCAATATTCATTTCTTGGAGTAATCATTTTGCTGGAAAAGAAACGAATATTGACATATAGAACACTAGTTTCTTGCCTCACTCCCCTCTTTTACATGCAGTGGTATTTTTGTTGTGCTTGAGATTTTTTTTTAAGCGTAGATTTGTGTTTGAAAGTGGTACTAAATCTCTAGCCTTGTCAGTCACTCTGTTTACTGCTTGTCCAAAAGTCCAAATATACAGTATTTAATTTTCTAACAGGAATATTGTCTAAAATCAAGCTTTTGAAGTAGTGGCATTTAACAGATACTTGAATTCATTTTAACATAACTCAGCCATCTCTGTGATTTGATTTAAGCTGAAAATAAAAGCTTCCTAACTATTTTGAGTTGGAAAAGTGAGAAATATACATCTTTCACAAAGTCGAATTTTAACTCATTGAACTGGAGGCCTAGGAGATTAAATTGGTGCAGTAGAACTGAACAGTCAGTCATGGTACATACATAATAATGTTCTAGAGTTCAATCAGGTCTTATTATAAATGTTTCTGTCCTTTAAAGGTTATCTGATATTCCTTGACTGACTTATGAGTCTTATGCATAGTATTTGGGCTGTTTTTTAACTTTTTTTTTAGAAAATGAAAACAGGAAGGACCAAGTCCCACAAACTAGTGAAATGTCACCATAGCTGAAATTAATTCAGCTCGTAAGAAGAATCACGATTAGTGAGACTTAGCCATAAACTTCTGAGGCCCCTTTATGTTCTGAATGTGGACTGACCTTCATAGATTAAATCTTTTTCATTACGGTGTATTTAGAATAACATAATAACATTAAAAAAACACAAACTTAACTTAATCCCTTGATCAGTATTACCATTAGTCTGCTTTAGCCTCCTTTCTTTTATTAACTTCTTTAAATCCAACTTGAATTTGGATAAATGTAGCAATTTCACCTATGCTGAAGATCATTTTAACAAATATACTTTCTTCTAAATATTCTCTGCATCATGAAGTTAAAAGCAGTTTGGTTAGTTTTTATTATACAGGGGCTCTAAAATTTTACACTAGTAGACACGCTAGCATTGAACTTAAATTTGTGTGGGATGTTATTAAAAGCTTTCTAGACAAAATATTCATTTTCTGTTGAGAACAGGTACCACGCTTCTAGCAGTACATGATTGTTCTTTTCAAAATCTTTTAAATTTGAGTGTTTTATCTAGGAACTGAAATATGGATTACTTTTGAATTTAATTTAAACAGTTCTCTTGGGTAGCTCTTGGGTATGAATACCAGGGACAACATCCTTGCAATTAAATTTAAGATTATATAATAACATATATTAGCATAATATATTATGGAGAAGAAAAAAAAAAACCTTTCGGAATAAAACCTGAATTTGGCAGGTAGATTTTTTTTCGCAAATATTTAAACATTCTTTGAGAAAACAGATTTAATTTTCAGAGTATACTGAGCGCTGATTTCTAACGTCATGGGTTAAATAATACAGATTTAAACCTCACATGTGAAATTCAGGATTCCACGTACACATGATTTGTTAAACCAGGAGTCTCTGACACTTTGCAGCCCAAAAGGGACAGAAAAGTTTGAGTGTAGCTTTGGCAACAGAAGGCTGATGTTTGTTAAAATATTTTTTACTTAATTAAAATGAGATTTTACAGTCTCTTATTAATTATCAGAGTATGGCACCCCCTTAAGTTGTCATTTTGTAGTATTGTGGCAAATTGAGTACGAAGTATGAAGTTTAAACACTGGAATGTCAGTAGTCATTGATATGTAATTTAGGAGTTGGTTTTATTTATCTGGGGATGTTTGTATATTTTGTAAATTACTAACAATGCTCTGCCATCCTGGTGAATGTCATGGTTCTGTACAAACACACTTCTTCTGTCCCTCTGTTGCATGTCTGAGTACTTCAGAAGTTTTGTATATTTATTGTATTAACACAGTGTCGTAGAATAAAAAAAAAATACTTTTTTTCCTGGATTTTTGCTCTGTATAGTTTTGAACGAAATAATTTTTTTCTTTTGAAGTTCAGGATGACACACAGGGCGGTTGATCTATGTAAAAATCTCACTTGTTTTTTGTACTTCTGTATATAAATGCTGTAATTCTGCTTAAACGGGAAAGTAAAATGGCCACTATCAAAATTATATAGTAGGATAATCAGAATTAGCTTACTCAGATATTATGAAGAACATTTAAATACTTGCAGCCTGCTTACTTGTGCTGTGAAGTTAGAGTTAAAATTTAAACATGCTCTGTCATTACTGAATGAAATTCTACAGCTATTAAGTGAATCCTAAAACATTATTGAAAGTAAAATGAAGTTGCTGAAAACAGCATTGGTTTGGTACTGTCTGTTTTCCTAATTTCTATTGAATTGACGCTTCTGTGTCACTGCTGTCTTGCTGTTTTTTTTGCTTTCTTCCTGAGGCACTATTTTTTTCACGATACTAGCTGTAACACCCACTCTCTAGTACTGAATTTATTTCCCAGTTTTCCTTGAAGGGCAAAATGAAATAATCTAGACTGCTGTGTTGTAGTTACTGTTTGCAAATGCGCAATACAGAGAATAGTGCTCAGAAATGCACTCAAAATTATGTTGGGATATAATAGTAGATGTGAGTTTTTGAGCATACTGGCACATGCACAGATCATGTATTAGTGAAGTTCTTCATTAACGTAATCTGTTTCTTTGTAATTTACAAATCTAGGGTGACAGTGGCAGACTAAAGGAACAGTTTTTGAACTTTCTTGTAAATGGCAAGCACAATTGCACCGTGTAATAGTCATGTTTTATAATCAGAAGTATTAAACAATTCAAGTGCTGTTGTGGGGAGATGATAGCTAAGACTAGTTTACCTCAGGAGGTTGTGAGCTCTAAGTTGGGAAAGCAAGCACACACAGAAAACAGCACAGAGCAGAGCAATGTGTTTAGAAATAACTCAGTGATACTTATGGAAAGATACTTCTGTCCCAAAAAAAAAAAAAAAAGGTCATGCACCTAGACCATTCTGGTTATAACTTATGAAGAAGACACAGTGGATCACATAATCAGAAAAGGAAGTGTTAGGTTTCACTCAGTTACATTTAAAATGTACTACTTAGTTTGTATTTTTCCCTACAAATTAATTTTATGCCTACAAATATCTTTTATTCTGATCAGTAGAAAAAAATGAAGAAATAGTTCAGATACATTATCTCTGCAGCAGAATACTAGTTTAACTTCATGATAGGATTAAACTAGATACCACGTCTCATACAAGTGAGGAAAAAAAAAAGTGTTGCTGGAAGGTATGACTTGTGGATCATGCTACTGTACATTGGGTTGTGGGGAAAAAAAGAAATTAATTGTCCAGCAATTTAATGAAAGCATATACAGCTCATCCAAAAAGTTACTTTCATTGGGTGACTAGGTAGTCATATGAGGAGAACACTTCAGCACAAGCAGTTGCTGTAGAAAGCATTGAGAAGACCAGGTTTTACTCGTTTGTACCCCATGTTTCAGGAAGGGAAACCTTCTGCTGGCAAGATGAGAAATTTCAGAGGCTGATTTTTGATGTTGAGGTTGGAGGTTGAGGCATTAATTGGCACTGTGCTTGGAACAGGGCTAATGTACAACCCGGTTTAGAGTCCAGTTGCTTGTGACCATTCACTCAGTTTTTCTGTTTTACAGAAGTGTCCATTTAAAACTGGGTAGAATGTGCTGGCTAAAGCCCAGTCCATTTTTTTTTTAAAAAAGAGCTGCGTCTGACCAGTCATGTATTGTCTGAGCGGTAGTCATTGCACACATGCCAAAGCACATGTTGCCATGTTGCAGTACAGGGCTGTTGGCTTTTCTGTGCATGCATTTTTGATGCTTAAGAGAAAAAGTAGATATCCTGTTTTGGGTAGTGGGGTCATATTTTTTTGTCCAAGGTAAGCAACCAATTGGAAGTAGTTGGATCAACTGAAAGTAGTTGGAATAATGTAATTTAACTTTTCTTACTAGCTTTTCTCAGAACAAATTAACTACTGATCTTACTGCAGCAGAGTGATACTTCAAGCTGGTTAGGGTGCACTGATTGCTACTCTCTCAGAATTTCACTTTTGTGGATACTGTAAATCAAAGAAAAAGAATGTTTGAAAACAAGCTTTCAATGAATCATAGGAGCAAGACAACGTCTTTATACTCCTGTCTCTGAGTTAATAATATATATTCACTTTCTCATTACATCACCATTCTAATCCTAGCTGGAACTGAGGAAACAATTTACCAGAACACAGCAATCTATAGGAATTCACACATTTTAAGAACTGAACTCCCCATTTCCCTTTACATTAATCATTTTGAAAAAAAACGAGATTTTTGCTATACAAAAAGTGCAGTTTGAGCTTTCTTTCTGCAGTATTTTGTTTTTGTAAAATGCGTTATGTACGTATATATATATACACCTGCTCTGAAATCCATAAGGGCGCCTAAAGTAGTGATTCACTGAGTAGCACCTAGCCTCTATTTTTTTCTGGACTGTAGGTTTCTAAAAGACAAGGAAAATGTTTCAAGTTTTCATCAAGAACTACTTTTTGGAAGTTCATAAAGTGTCAGAAGCTCAATTCAATCTAGTTGATGTCAATGTATATTTAATAGAAGTTGACCTTAACAACTTTCAGAGAAAAAAGACTTCCCAACTTTTCTTTGAACTACCAAAAGCCGTGCCCCTGGTTCTGCCATAAATTTGCTTAGAGAGCAATATATAACCTCTCTTTAGTGTTTGTCAAGTTGCAGGTGAAAACTAATATTGCATTGTGTCAAATACTATTTCAAGGTCTGTGATTAAGCAGTTTTTGTTTTATAACTTTCTCTACCCCTCTTTTCATGAGAAATGAGCTACAGTGCTTTAGTAGCAAAATGAAATACATGTCAGACATATTTAATTAGAAAGTCTCTTTAATGCAACTGTATTGTATAATGCATAGCTACAGTTTCAAATCACATATTTTTTGATCAGTAGGTGGTAATAATGGTTAAAGTCAGTTAGAAACCTAAAACACTAACAAAATCACTGGGCTGGGCTCTTAAATGCTATTAAAGCTACGATTAAAGAAAACTTGCTCTGGCTAAACATACTTAATATGTTTGAATTAAGATAGTCAGACTCCTGTTACAGTTTGAAAAACTCACATTTTAATTGACTTTCAGGTTAAAAAGTAACACATTAGGTACATCATTCGTGCTAACAAATGTACATAGTGGTGACTCAAAAACAGAAAAAACAGTACCACAAATAAACCATGGCTCAAAATCTCATCTAGCTGGACTGGCACAGCATCTCTTCCTGTAGAGAGTGGCTGTGGTGTATATGTTGCTGCCATGATCTGCTTTTGTTGGGATCTGTCCTTCCCTTGTGGTAGGCACCAGTGCCCACAGCTTTCAAGGAAGACTAACTCCTCTTCATTTACGACCATGAGTGGCAAGTGAGACACTCTGATGGGGGATAACAATGCAAAATTGAAATGATCAGGATGAAAAAAAACTTAGAATCCAGAGAACTTTATTGAGTAAAATAGATACAAAGGTGATATAGACAAACAGGAAATAGCTCAGTAGCAATGTTTTTTGCAGTGCATAAAGCACATGAAGAAACCTTGCTGAGCGTTTTCAGCTTTTAGATTGTGTTTTGCCAGGCTTGGCTACAGTTTCACATTTCAATTGTCTGTACTACATAGACCTATTTTAGATCCCTCTAGAAGATATTTTTTTCTTAAATCTTTAAGCTACTGTTACTGTTCTATTCATCCTCAAACTCCATAATTCTAATGCATTAGTCTATCCTTAGTTTGTCCACACCACCAAACCTCCAGCCCCTTCTTCCCTGGGAAAGTCCCTTTTCAAATATCTTGTTTAAAAGCAAAAACTATGAAAAAAAGACATTCCTGTTATTGCACATCTCACACAAATTTGTGTATATATATATATATATTTAAATATGCTACAATTAAAAAAAAAGTCTATGGCACTTTACAGAATATAAGTTTACAAAGTTGATCAAACCACAGATGTTTGAAGAATTCTTCAATACCACAAAAAAAATTAAACTGAAGTAATTGGCACACAGGTTTTAAAGAATCCACAGCAAAGTCTTCTAGATCCTATGCAGTGCATATACTTTAACAAGCAGTTACACTCTGCAGTCCCCCTCATGAAATTTATTTAGCTTTAAGCTGAATTCTCTCCTTCCTCTTTTTTTGGGTTGTGATGGGGCTGGTTGGGGGAAACATCTTTGAAAGCTGCTGCTGAGGTGACATTCGGGAACAACTTTAAACAGCTGTCAAATTTAATGAGTGCACCCTACATCTGATAAACTCATCCAGAAAAAAAGCTGCACTATATACCACCTTATCACTTGCTAGAAAAACAGAACCCTGAGAAAAGAAATTCTAATTTTTTGCTGTATTTCTTCCCAGCCTGTCTTCTATCTGTGCTATGTAATGAACATAGATACCTGTGCAAGTTAGTTGATTATGCTGTTGCACAGCAGGTTGATAGCATACCAGCAACAAGCAGAAAAGCTGGTTTTTCTTGGTTACAAATGCGAACAAAAGCAAAACATGCCACTGAAAATACTTCCTTTGTATTTAAAAACCCCAATATTAAAAATTTTAAGCCTGCTGTAGATCGTAGCAGAGGTTGGCTAGTCACGTATAGTAAGGTTGTTCATGATTTACATCTAAAGCAAAGCAGTATATGGTCTCCATACATTTGGAAAAACTGACCTTATTCTGGCTAATCAAGTGTTGAAGCCAAAGCAGCATTTTCCTCAATAATATAGTCTCAAGACTTGGCAGTGGCAACATTGACATTGGATTGCTACCCACCTAAGACAAGCTAAAACTTTAAATCTAATTTGTAATTCGTTTTTTTCAACAGCTTATAGGCTACTCTTATTCTTACTAGCCCCTCTTTTCCCATTACACTGTCCACAAAAGCACAACTGAGCTAATGCCCCAGCCGCGGTAGTGTGCACTCCAGTAGAGGGCTCAAGAGGAACGCCAGACGGATGTGTTGTACCAGCCAGCAGCTGTGCTGGGCTTCAAGTACAAGTAACATGCATGCCCTTCAGAGGGATGTTTGTGTGTCTAGGAAAAACACGAAAAGCACAAGTGTGGACAGGACAATATGGCTGTGAGGGTTGGTTTTTGTTTTTTTTTTTTTTTTTGGTCCTCGGACACCAGTTTGCACTAGTAGTTTTGATCTGTTAAACTAAATCTTTCTTTGTGCAGCTGGTTGGCATAAATAGCTGCAGACAATAACTTTGTTGTTTTGTTGTTGGTGTTGTGTTTTTAAAACTAAATATTAAGAATAAAATTACCCGTTTTAAAATCTAGACTGTGGTGGAAGTGGGCTGGAGCAACAGGTGGATGCAAGAAGAGGCTAGATTAAAACAATCCCTTTTTAATATTGCCAGAAGTTAATCCTGGTTTTTGAACAGTGGCTCAGCAGTCACCTCTGCATCCATCTGGCATGTGGCTTGAACACGCAGTGGGCACTGATGTGCACTGGCTGGGCGCTGAGGAGCTGAGGCTGTTTTGCTGCACAGGTCAGCCAGGCCTAGGCAGCATCTGGGGGGCTCAGCAGGCACTGAAGGGGTGCTCCAACACCAGGACTGCTCGTGCTTGCTTGCTAGCTCAAGGCTAGGCCTGTGCTTGCTGTAGTGGCTGCTGAATCAGTCTTGTATTTTGCATCACTGGGGAGGAGCACTGTATAGAAGTTAGTCTTCTACCTGCAGAGTAACGATTTTTAATATTTATAAATAGCTAATGGCACACTTTGATAGACTGACCTGGCGATAAACCGGAATCTCTGCTCACATTATACAGTGAAGTGATAGAGAGCATCGTTATTACTGGATGATGTGAAACATTACCACTAAGTAAGATGAGGAGTCTAAAATTCACTTAAATTTCATGAGAATTACTTCTCACATGAATTCTTCCCAATGCTCTTATGCCACAGTTGCATCATTCCTTTTTTTAAAATACCTTTAAGATTTGTTTTTATAAGCAGTTCTAGTAAGTGATGGGACACCACAAGTAATGCAACCAACTGCCTTTGAGAAGAGAATGTCATTTGTGGCAAGGTCTGTTTTATTTCTGCTGATTTAGTTGGAAAAGTTTCCATACTACATGTGGTTTAAAAAATGGGAAAAGATCTTCCCACCCATTTAGAATTTGGCATGACTTCCTGAAAAATTTAAATTTCTTAAGGACTCAGCTGGCTTTGGGACATGAGACATACTGATCTGTAGACTAGGAATGAAGTTTCACTGGCAAGAGCAAGAATAATACCATTGAAGTCCAACATTTGATCTGCATTTGTAGAAGAGTCTGAAGCCCCTTCCCAGCTGTTGGCATTCACAAGATAATGCTAAGCTGTGCTGTGGGGAATTATCATCTGCTTGGGATTTCAGGGGTTTCAAACAAAAGCAGAGTAGCTGTAAAAATACTTCGCCGAACATATGGTAAAATGGTATTTCTAACAATTTTATCAGAGTCAAGTGAAAGCCAGTGTAACAACAGCTTCTGTGCATAGTCTAAATCAAAATAATTTACCTGCTAAACAACAAGGGGCATGCATCTTGTGTTGTAAGTTTCAAGCTGAAGAAAGGGATTCAACTTTAACTGCTTAAAGATTAATGTAAACTGTGTCACGTCAGCTTTGCTCTCCATCATCTTAACACTTCCGAGAAGGCACTGTACTTTAAGGAAGTTCAATATCAAAAAGCACCTCAATGAAAAATATGGTACCAAACCAGGTGGTGGTGAAATAGTCACAGGTGAGGGGAGCCCTTGGAAACAAAGCCTAATTAAAATAAGCTTCTCCTCCATATAAGAGAAAATGTGCTGGTTTTTATTATTTTAAATCCAAATTCTTCAAAGTGACCAAGGTGGGCAAGGCAATCCGATCAATCAGAATTTGTCAGTCATAACAGTATCCCCAAGGTATACATGATTCCTCACATCCCCAATCTGATTAGTATATTCCACAATGTCCTGATAATATAATGAAACTAAAAAATTCCCAAGTATTTACATTCTGCTTTCTTAGAATCCTTTATTCGATCCTCATTGCCCAGCAAGGAAGAAAGACCATTTCAGTAGTTCAGGGCTGGACTGCATGGGGCTCAATCACACAAATGGTGGAAACTGGTAAGTGGATCTCCTTATCCAGTCAATTATACTGAAAACTAATATCCAGGCACTGGTATTTTTCCCACTGGAGTTAAAGGAGGCAGATAAGGTTTTTTCCTTCTTCTATTTCTTCTTGCACTTTGTCACTGGATGTAGCAATTTCAGCTTGCGCCGAGAAGACCGCACAGATGAACGTCAGAATAGTGCCACCAATAGCAGTGTAGAAAGCCCAGCCCAGGGAGCAGTCTCCTAGTTTGTAAGCAGAAGCGTAATGTCCACAATAGCTTATTGCTTTCTGGCATCCCCAACCTGCAGGGTAAAGTATCAAGCCTAAGATAAGGAAGAGGCCTAGAAACAGAAACAGAAACAGAAAGAAAAGACAGAAGTTTAACAAAAGATAAGTGTAACACCAAATGAAACACATGTACTAACAGTTATAATGACTACTACTGACTCATAAGTAAGAACTGGGAGAAGACAACTCTTCTTCATCCACCTTTCCTTTACTAATTGTATTAATACTAAATCACTGTAGTATTTACTTCGCAGCATTTTGTTTAAAACTGGAACTATCCTACATTATATGGATATATATGGATATACATATAATTACCTTGTTGTTAATTTTACTCTATGTATTCCTTTCCCATCCTTTGTTTTCAGACATTACTTACTGTTAGGTGTACAGAGCTTGCAAACATTTGAGCATCTCTACATACTGTCATAATTCCACATTTCAAATACCTACAAATGTTTGCATCAACTTACAAATTTGTATTTAGCTTTATTTAGTCATTCATAAATGTTTGTCCTTTTCCTCTGGATTTGTCCTATATTTATTTTCTTATCTGGAAAAAACAATCTCATAGAACATCTCCTTACATGTCCACATTAGGACGTAGTAGAAAAATCATCCCGCAATTTCAATACGCTTCTGCAATGAAGAGACTCTGGAGTCAGCCACTAATGAATGGAGGTAAGTATCCACTGCCAGTGTGTGGATAACACTGGGCTCTTCTAAAGAGGTGATCGGCTGCTGCAGAACTTACACAGGAAAGAATGTTTCTAGCAATGCAAAAGCAAAAGTCTCAGCTCCGGATCTTGCTAAACCACTTGAACTTATTTATTGTGCTTCTGTCTGGAATTAAAAAGCTCAGAGGAGATGTTTTGCTCATCTGATTGTCTCTCTTATTGATAGTTTTCTCTGAGGACCAATCTTTACCCAAGCAGTGAAGGGCTTCATTAGGAAATGAAAAGGTCATACTGGAGTCCCTGTACACATGATGCATCTTTGCACAAAGGTTAGTGCTTTAATCAAAATGCGCAGTATGGTAGGGGTTGTAGTGCTTTCATACAAACTCTGCTAAAAATCACAGCGAGTTAAAAACTAATCTCCTTCCTACAAGGTACATAGCTAAACATGAAGACAAGTCATATGTATCTACATTTGCTTTCTACAGTTTTCTTTCAAATTTTACTCAGAAGAACACGAAGAATTACGCAAAGCAGTTTTTGCTTAAAGACAACCAATTCATTCAGAAAATGAACACGGCCCTTCCAAATCACAGGAGTAGTACACCTGATTTATTTGTCCTGCACTGTAGAGCCCTTTATTGCGCCTGGCATTTTGAGGCTGATAGCCGGTAAAGGTATTACCATCATCTGTAAGTGAGCTGAAAGTTGTGCTTTTTATTTGTGGCACTGGTTCATTCATAGATTTCATCTTATACCACAATTTCTACTAGCTAATGAAATAGAAAAGTCTTGTTGTTTCTCTGTACTAAGAGATTACCAAGAACAACTGTTAAGACTTGTTCCCATCTTCTATTCAGCTAGAACAGCCCATTCTGCAGTACATTAGATTTCCTTAATTGTTTGTTTAAAGAAATTCAGCCAAATTAAAAATAATAATTCCTAAGAAAAGCTGAGTCCTTGCTAGTAAGCATAGAATATACATAAAATGCAAAAACATCATCCAACTGTGTAAAATTAATGTCTGTAAATGCCAGACATTTCACAGAAGTCATTAATCCAATATTTTTCTAATGATGATAGAACAACATTGGCATGAATGAACTAAATGCCACTATTTTTGAGGGCAGCAAAATCTGCTAGTGAATGATACCCATTCTCTTTGAAGGGATTTCATCACTGTTTACATTTAAGAACCAGCGACAAATTTTGTGCAGCGTTTCCTGTCTGATTGGCCAAACTACATTAAGTGTAAAGTATTGCTTTATCTTGGACGGACCTGGATAAGCTGTGCTTTCATCCTGCTGAGCCCAGCAGCCGTTTCAGACTAAACACCAGCAGTTCCTCTCCTCAATTCATCACTAGTTTCCTGTTCAGCGTAACCAGCATGACTAAACAATGTATTTTTCTGGCTGTACATTATTAATATGTTCCAGTTGCCATTTTCTCTAATGATCACAAGCCCTTTGTTAGTTAAAAATCACCAGCACTGAATTACAAAGCCAGGCCTGAAATGCCGTTGTAGCTGCTGCTGCCAAGGAAGTTTTTGACGTTTACCACCCCATCACTAACAAACCTGGAGGTCCTGTGTTTAACTACAAACTAGCTTCCAGCTGAGTCATGGCAGGACTGAGAAGTTACATCCACCTCTTTTAACCAAAAATAGAGCACTGAATGACCCCTGAAAGCTACTGTTTCACGAGATGTATTGCCCTAATTGAGAAGCCACTACCCAAAACTCAGCCACCACCAAAAGGCTGCAGAACTGCTGTCAAGTGTAGTCATCAGCACATTACTGAATTCAGACTTTTTTTTTTAAGGGTACAGAAAATTCCTGAAGAAATGTTGAATGCAGCCCACAATTGGATAAACTACAGCCACTTTCTCAGTTGAAAAGATCTTGAGAAAATTTAACTGTGACCATGGCCACAGCCCAGATTCTCACCTCTTCCCCCCATCCCCTTCAGATAGCTAACTTGTGAATCACGTTGGCCTAGTGTAATAAAGGGGGGAGGGAGAGTTTTCACCACTGAACCTCCTTTCTACTCCATTTCAGTGCAGACACAGAGCTTCTGAGAACACACCCCACTATCACTAATATTTACCGTCGTTTGTAATTTCAGTAATACCTGGTTCCTACTTGCTAGGGAAAGTTAATAAAGATTATCCAATTAAGCCAACCCAACGCACCCACAACAGAAATGGCACTCCTTGGGTTTCACACTGACTAACAGCAGGCGGAGAGGAATGGACACCTCATCGTGTAATCAGCTCAAAGCTCCAAAGGGCATCGGCGGAGCTGTGCAGGGTTCAAAGGTACCCTCCTGACTCTCCCTTCCCATGGAGGCTGCCCAGAAAGGGAGGTTCGAGTAAAGGACCAGGAGGAACTTCGTCTGCTGCTTCCCAGTGACTACAGAAGGGACGGTCACATGCTACAGAGCTCATCTCAGTGGTTCCTGTTGCTTAAACAAAATGGATGGAAGATTCCTTATCATCCAGCCTCGGAGCAAACCATGGTCTAAAGCAGAAGTCAGCAGAAGAAGGCACTTCTCTGTCCAACCACCTGTAGCCAGAGCAGCAACTTCCAGAGACCAGAACTGCTCTGTGCTTCTGGAAGCACAGATGCAAAAGGAAGGAAAGGAAAAATGCTCATGGGGAGAGAACAAGGTCAGGTGTATTAGTGGTAGCAAAGACAGGAGAGGTTGTGATGCTCTTGGAAAGTCAAGCTCTACTTTAAACAGAAGAAATGGTTAAATGCAATGTGAATAGTTCAGTCTCTGTGTGCTCTCACCGCTAACCGAAGGGTCGCTGCACAACCACTTTAAGCAGCATGCAAAACCCACAGGGGTGTTTCTGTGGCTAGTGCCGTAGCCTTGATCTACATCTCACACACATGCAAGCAGCTACAGTTGAGCAAAAAACAATTACAGGATAGCATCTGGCCAGACTGGTAAATTTTCAGCACTGATTTCTCATGCTAGTGTCCACAGGGCACAGCCTGGCCAGGTCCCTTACAACTCTGCTTAATTGCCTGTGTCTCCGCCTTTCTGTAGCCCGCTGCTCAGTCCCTGGGGCTCACCTGCCTGCATCTCTCCCGTTTTTGTTATTTATATTCACATTCCTGCAGAGCTTGGCAGCTCTGCTCATAGTTTCTGCCTCCAATAGCTGACAGCGTCCTTTTCAGACAAGGCACGCAGAGACAGAGAGCAAGAAACAAGCGAGATAACCCTGAGCAGCACACGGGCAACTGTTTCATCATGTCCATAGCCTCCCTTGCAACAAGACAGAGGGAAAATGAGGATTAACTGGTTTCCAGACATTTATGGACAGCACAAGGCAGTGTGGCGGTACTTGGTTTTGTTTTCTGAAGCGCCCACAGAAGGATGGTGGAGAAGGGCAGTGAATGGGCTACATGGAGCCAGGAGCAAGTGAATGAAAGGTGGCAGAGTTTGTCCTGGAGCTCACAAGGTGCTGGAACAGGAGCCAAATGGCTCGTCCTTGGCCTCCATTCATAATCACAGCGCACAGAGACACAAGACCACTTCCTAGCACAATCTACTGAATCACATAAAAGAAATTACTCTCTGGATCAATTAACTCTTACAAGTCTTGAATTTGACTCTGTCACTCCTATACTTGACATATTTAAATATTCCTTCTGTATTTAATCCGCATTTTGCGGCTTTCTAAGCTGTTTAATGCTGTAAGTTAAGATTAAAGCACTTAAATTTTCATTAGTCATAGAAGTACAAAGCTTATTTCTGTGTTGTATGACTATGTCAGCATAATCTAATGAAGCAACAATTATCTCCTGTCGACAGTTTGCCTTAAGATGGATCTGGCAGGAGTACAGTAGATTATGATGATAATGATTTCTTAATAAATCATTTCTTGCTTTTGTCCCAGTGTATCTGAACAAAAGCCAATCTTCAAGGCAGAATCAAGAACAGAGAACAAAATTTTTTCCTTTCTGAAGGAAAGTTTTCCGCAAGGAATACTTTCAGTTCCTGTCGCTAACATACAGTAAATTAATTTTAATTCACGGCCATCTACCTGTGAATTACTGCTGCTTGTTTCTCCTGCTGGGAGGAACAAATTCATTCTGAAAACATGACATGAGGCTATTTTCCACTGCGTTCCTATACAGGCTTGCAGGGCTCAAGCGTGCTCTGTCAAAGACTTAACCCCCTCTCTCTTCGCACAGCTGCCTTGCAGTGGATGCAGCATTACTTACATTTAACTTCTTGTTGGTCGCTGCCAGCACTCCTATGCCTTTACTCTTAGGATTCCTTAAAACAGAGATCTGAAACTAGGCTGCACAACACGGTCATGTGCTTATGAAAAACAGCAGAAACTTTATTTAAAAAATCTTTTTATCTCCAGATAACTCACCTAAAACTCCCTGTTTTAAGTCTGTCAGCAGAGAACATTTTCCCATGTTTCACTGTAGGGAATTTGCCCCCATAATGTTATGTAATCAATTACGAGGCACCTGCACTCAAAGAGAAGCCTGAAGAAATAGAACATTTAGATTAGATTTAAATTTTGTTAGGATTATTAGTCTGTTCTTGATTACAACATAGACAACCAGTTAAACACTAGCCCTTCTATGTTGAAATGATATAAAAGCAGCTTCCTCCTCCTAAAACACCTAGGCAAAACCACTTCTCATACTAAGAAATATCAGCATGAACAGACAGTGCGTTGCTGTGAGGGAAAATTCTGAAGACAGTTCAGCAATGATCTTTGTATAAGAAAACTTTTTTTTTTTTTTAAATCTGTGCTGCAAGAGTTTTTCCCCTTCCTAAGGGCCTAGAACTGCAGCGAGCAATTGTTTCTGCTGGTTTTTACACTCCGCTGTACCGTTGCTAGGCTAACATCACAGGAGACCAACAAACTGGTCAATCATGACGGGCATCTGTGTGTCACGCCGCGTGCTGGGGGTGAGAGCTGCACGAACGCTTTCTCATTCCATCCCTGGGATCAACCCTCAAGAAGGGGGTTGCGCAGATGCCTGTTTAGATAAGTGGAGGCATGCTATTTAGTTTTGACAGTCTCCCGTGCAGCTGCTGTTGTGCCACGTTAAACAACAGCGTATACTAACAAAGCCAATTTCCATTGCAAATCCTGAAACTATCTTCTCATTTCCTAGCAAAATAGAAAAAAAAAAAAAAAAAAAAAAAAGGTTTTAAATGCTGCTGAAGAAACAGGAAATTAAGCAGCTGCGATCAATGAGGTGGCAGTGCAACAGGCCCCCACAGAGCAGGCACAACCCAGCAACAACATTTCAGCAGAGGAGGAGAAAAACAGTGAAGGCGGGGAAGGATTAGCCTTGTTCAACACCGCGCAGGCGGTGCGGGCAGTGGCTCTGCTTGTTCTCCTTCTCTGTGCAACTACAGCAGATTACTGCTTTGGTGCAAGGGCACGCCACCCGCTAGGCCAAACAGCCCTGCCTTTACAACTTGGGGTCAATGCAGTACGCTGCCCTAACCCAAAGAGGCTTGTGCAGACGCACGCAACTTCAGTGGCAGCCACCACGTAACAGACACCTTCAGGACCGCCAATGTTTCGGCAACCAGCTCTTAATCTGATCGAAGTCAGCGGGGCAGGCTCAGGGGGCAGGCAGTGCCAGCGGGATGCAGCCAGCGGGGCCCACGGTCTGTACCCGACCTGCCACCCTCGGTCACCCTGGATGAGGGCCAGCAGCCCCGAGAGCAAGCGGCTGGCTGCAGCGGCCTTCATGCAGAAAAGCAAGGGAAGAACCTCTGCAGGGTGTGGGAACAGGGACCCAAACGCGTGGTGGAGGATGTGCATGACAGGAGGTAGAGGGGAAGGCTACAGGGGAGATGCTGGGGCTCTTATGACTATTATGTATATTTTGCTACACACAGAAAAATCCAAAAAGAAGTCAGTTTATAAAGCCTTGATGTGGGTTGCTTTGACAGAATGACAGCATATGGGGGATTCCTGTTTGGGGCTTGGGGTTTTTTGGGTTTGGGGTGGCTTTGTTTTATTTTTTTTTTCCAATATTGGTATAATCTTACTGCTTGGTATTCTCTTTAACAAAGTGCAAGCTTGTAGACTGCTTTCAGGAGGGGAGGGGAGCAAATTGCATCTCATTATGCTTGTGACGACCTCACCCATCACCCAAAACCCCTGCTCCCTACCACCTCGCCCAGACCCCTCTGTTCAGCTCCATCCTCGCGTGGGGCCAGCGCGGAGGCGCAGCCACCACCAGGGCATTGGGAGCCTTCAACCTGAGGCAGCTGATAGCAGGTTTGAAGCTGCCACATGAGAAACTAAACTGTGGATGGTTAAATTCGGGAGGTTCCTTAGTTAGGAAAGGAAATACCAGGCGATGTCAAATATTCCGTCCACGAAAAGCGGAGGAAAAGACCCAGCACGTTTCACAGCTCTTGCCGTAACCTCTTCCACTGCTGTCCAACTGGCTGCTGCCAGTGCCCTCAAAAACATGAATCGGTTGTGCTGAATCAGCAGAAAGGGAAAGAAAAACACCTCGTGACCACGGCTCTGTAAAGGAGGCCAAAGCAACAATCCGCCTCAGCTTAAACAAAGAGGTGAAAGGGCTCCGAGACATTTTTTCGTTCCGTTCCATTTCCTCGGTACCGACCCCGCAGCTCAAGCAGACCGCCCTCACCCCTCTGCCTGCCGAGGCCAAGCTGCTTTCATCTTTTTTTCCTGTGTTCAAATGCAAGCACCGCCTCTGTTGCATTTGGATATTCTCCTGCAGGGTTTGCTGCCTGTATACGACAGCAGCATCGGTCTTGGCTCCGATGCCTGGAAGGAAATACCCACCAGAAGGGGATCCCTCCTCTGTTATTTCCCTCCCTGCCCCTCGCGGGGCAGCCAGCTCTCTCCCAGGGCAGCAGGATGCAAGGGAGATGCAAAGGTGTTCCCAGCATCCCGCCAGCACCACTACAGGTAATGGACCTTGGTGCACACACGTGCCCCAGTGAAGCGTTTCTCAGGGAATCACGCGAGGGCCTCACACTGAACACCATTTGATGGCATTCTTTGCTGAAAACACCAGCTGCCCCACTGTGATTGTGAAGACCTGAGCATTTACAGTCTGCTGAGTGTCTGCTCATCCCTGTGAGCCCACTTCGGTAGTGTAGGACATGAGCTGACCTCCAAATCTAACCAAACACTGACATCTTCACTTTATTTCTTTAAAGTTGCTAATACCGTCCGTCCCTCAGGCCCAACAGCAATTTAGCACTTAAACTCATTTTCTTTCCCTGGCATACTCCCTCTTGCTCCAACACAGCAGTCCCCTTAGCTTGAACTTTCAGCAGCCAAGCGTGTATTAGATGTCGCGCTGGCATTTGGCCATGTAGGTTACAGGAAGCACTATACCACAGACAGCAAGAGTGGTTCAGACTGTCAGGATTTCCATTAGAAATACCCTCCTTCCCCCAGCGTCCCCCCCCGCCCTATTTTCTTTCTTCCCACCCCAAGAATTCAGAACTCTGGCATCAGAAAAGAAAAATTGTAAGCTGAATCCAAGAGGAAATATGCTTTTGAAAAATGCATGCTCTGCACTTTAGAAAGACAAACAAGAAGTTCCCTTGCCATTGAGGGCAAAACTGCTCTTGCTCTGCTTTGCTGCTGCCCAGCAAGCCACAGCCTCTTGTCACCCGCAGGCAGCCACGTGAGTGCACACACTGCTTTCCTTGCTCGCCAGCTTGGCCCCTTCTCTGACACAGCAGTGCTTCTTGACAACATGCAGTTGAACATCCTAAACCACTCTGCAGCTACCACGAGTCTTCACATCACGCTCGGAGCCTTGGTGCACTGCTCCAGCAGCCTCATGCCCCCGCTGCAGCTTGCTCTCCTCCTGCTCCACCTCAGAGGGACGTCCTGGCTGCCCTCCCGCTTCCTCCCCACAACTCCCAGTGGCCTCCTCAGCTCCTCGCAGCCAGGGGCGATCAGTCCCACACACCACCAATCCCCCAGAGACCCCCGGCCGGTTCCCCCCCGCCAGCAGCTCCCAATCCTCTTTGCCTTCAGATGGTTCCCGTCAGGCTCTGCTTGGGTCATCCTCCCCATCAGCCACCCGCCCACGTGGAAACAATGACCAACACGTACAGCATGCTGAACTGTTTCTCAGCGCATGAGATGTAAAGATGCAGCTGGCTCCAAAGCAGGTTTTGCATCCTGGTGTTAGAAAACTGTCCAGAAACCTCCTTGCATTTGAGAGTACAGCTCCTGCAGCTGAACTACTGCCCAGGTTCTGCATTAGCATCTAAGAGGGACCCACAAGGGAACACAGCCGGTAACAGGAGAAGGGATGAGCAGTAATATGAGTTAAAAATAATAAAGCATAGAAAGGAGAGAAGAATGAACAGAGGAGAGCTGAGAACAGAAAGCGCAGTGGGAAGAGGCTTCAGCGTTTGGGCCTGAGCAGGACCGGTGCCAGGGGAAGCCAGCCTCCTACAACAAGGGGGGAGAACCAGAGGAAAAGCTGGACAGCAATAAAATGGGGTGAAGTATGAAGGCAACCTCCACACGGGGTGAGGAGAGCAGAACACTGAAGTGGGATGCTGACACAGTCTCATGCACGAAGAAGCTTCGTCACCTCCCCAGCCACGCTGCAGGAGGAACCGCCGGCAGGCGACGGAGGGAATCCCAAACTTGCAGCATTCGGGCCCCAGAAGAGGAAGTGTGAGGAAGGGGCGAAGGGAACCCATCCCTGCCAGCTCTCTGCCTCAGGACTAGGGGGCTGGCGGGGTGCAGGGGCAGCCGTGGGGACAGCCCCATGGATGAAGCCAGCTGCAGGCCGTGTGGGCTGCGCTAATGGAGAGTGCCAGAAGGCGAGGAAAGGTTTTTGACGATCAACAGCATAAACAACGTTGTGTTTGGCTGGCTTGGGCTGCATCCTATGCTACCCCCATCCTGCTTACCTTTCAGTTATATTACTTATCACAGGGAAGTACCAAAGCCCAAACAAGGCTTGTAAACATAAGTAATCATCATACATTTGTACCACAGTGTATCAGTAGGGGATCTCCAATTACTTACTTCATAGAACTAGGTGTTTACTCTGACAATCTGCTTTGAATTGGTTCTTATCAATTACTGTATAGTAACACACTGCCTCTTTTAGCCTCTGCACTTCACATGATTCATTGACTGTAAAATTAGAATGCTTTCCCCCAAAAGACATTTGAATGAAAGTCTGCCTGGACTCCTTGCTGCTGGATAGTAATTATCTATTTAATTACACGGCTCCCTTCTCTGCACTCTCTATTGCAGGAAAAAGATTCTTTTCCAGATGAAACAACCTGCAAACATTTCCAAAACCAGGATCGCTGATTACTATTTCTACACGTCCAGAGTGAAAGGCATGTAGAAAGGTGTGCAGCCTGAAAACAACTGGTAAAAGATTGTGCTCTATTACACAGGAATTACAGGATTTCAAACAGAAGCCATATTTTCTCCCTTTATAACTTTGTATTTATAATTTTCTGCAACAACAACAACCCTCTGTGGGCCAGATACGTACATGGCTCCTTCCCACTGACCTAAATGAGAGTTTGCACATTTGTCCAAGGGCCGTAGCAGAAAAGATGTGGCTTTCTGTTCTATAATTTCACTGTAGGCATCATCCAGGTCACAACCAATGTTGCTAGACAGAAAAGATATATCCGGTATCTGTTTTTGTTTCTTCATGATGAACTCCAGGAATAAATTAACTTGGTGTATGTTTTTAATTATATTAAGTATCCACAGCAAAGATATAGAGATTTTAAATGAGATTAAGTCTGCAAGATCCTGAGTTCCTGTAGATGACTCTACTGTGGGCGCATCTCATCTTTGAAAATGAGATGTTTGACATACTTAGAGATATCGGGTTGATATACACTGATAAACAAAATGATTGTGTGAATTCTTTTCCTACTCTTATTTTTAAAAAAATAAATTACTCACATTTGAAAGAATGATCTTAAATTTAAAACAACCAGGCAGGGCTGTATCAAGTTGTTCTCTGGCCAGGGTATTAGTCTAGATATCATAATCCTCATATGGATTAACCATGCCGACAAGTATCCTTCTTACAACATGCTTAAGTGTTTTCCAAAACTCAGGGACTGAGAAAGTTGAAATTAACAGCTGTGATAAGTCATAAGAAAAATACTTTCAACTAAGTAAGCAGATGCTGTAATGCTACTGGCACAAAAGTAGCAGTGGACCCAATAAAATTAATCTTGAGAAAACGAGTTGCTAGCCACAAGACGCCTGGCTGCAAATATTGGCAGGCGTATTTCTCATAGCAACAGTTTCAGTAACGCGACCTTTCAATTACCCAGTTTCATGCTGTGTCATTTATCTGAATTATAAGAAGGGAAGTGCTTCTATTCTCAGTGCAGCTCAAACAGGACTCCTCTATCCTCTAAAATATAAGAAATGTTTTGTCTACCGTATTGTTCAATGGCTCCCTTTACAGGCACAGCTGGTTTGATAATAAAACCTAAAACTGTCACATTTTCTCACAAACAGACGGTCTCCAGAACAGTTCGCTAAGATAAGAATCTACTTGCTGTTAGCTTTCATGTCAGACCACAGATACTTTGAGATGGCATCAGAACCGTAAGTCTGGTTATCTTTTCAACAGACCCAAGTACGATGAGCCAAAGATCTACTTACACCACTAACTGATCTCTCTCACACAAATATACCTCCAACAGAAAAGAAGTAATGTAATCTCTTGAAGAACAGGTTTCATGGACTATTTCTGAAGTACAGAGTAAGAAAGCAAGGAGCTAAAACCTTCTACTGGCTATAATTCGCACTACAAAGACACTTGTCACAAGGGTGCTGACAAATTCTGTAACCCAGGAACAACTGCAGCAAGACACGTAATTTTTACTTAAAGGACATTCATCTGCTAATTCTCTGCCATCACCTGAACAGTGTGAGTCAACACAGGGCCCCACAGCACAAACCTTAGGTTGTGGGTAACACCAAACCACCTGTACGCTTTCACACCACAGCTGCACGAAGCTGAGGACAGTGAGAGCCAACGCCACGGTGCTTCAGGAGCCACCGTTGGCCGTGGTGCATAAAGATGGCTTCAGCCCTCGGTCAGGCCAGAGGGAGCAGCCACCTCGCACAGGCCCGAACGCCCCGTCCAGCCCCTCCTGCCCAGGCACACGAACATGGAGACCATCCATCGGCTGTACAGGTGAAGAGGGGGGAAGCTGGACTCTTGATTCCAGCGAACAAGACCAAACTCCTGGTTCTTGTATACCTAAACCACTGTCTGAATTGTGAAGATCTGTTTAAGAGCACCACCAAGAGGGGAGGCGGAGGTGGCCCTGCTCACTCCCACCTTCCCCACAGCTCTCTGGGGGCAGTCAGTAGCAGCAGGGGACCTCTCTTCTCCCTCTGACCGCCCCACATGCTCGTGTGGACACCCACACACAGGACAAGCCTCCCACCGCTCACAGCGAGCATGGAAAGCCAAGTGCTGCTCTGGCTGGGCCTTTCCAGCTTCAGTTCGTGCTATGGTCATTTAATCCCTCAGTCCAACAGAAACAAGATATATCTAGAACCAGTTCACCTTTTCAGGCAAAGTACAATGGGGACAGGGAAAAAATAAGCTCTCTGGGCTCCATAATTGCTGCTGAGCAACAGGCTGGCCAAAGGAAGGGTTTATTGTCAGGTATGACTAGTCCAAGCTCATGTCCTTGAGGGAGGCAGCTTTGCATGAAATTCCGGAGAACAGGGTGTGTGACTGCAGGCTGCCACCCCCGGGGTGGTGGCATTTGCTCTCACCATAGTCATGAAGAGCCTGGAACTGCCTTGGGTCTATGGAAAATTTACTAAAGAAGCGAGAGGGAGATGGACTGCCTTAACATGAGAATTAACTTTGCTCTCTGCTGGTAACAAAGGAGAGAAGTTTTTGTTACCGAAAGAAATTCACGCAGAGGGAAAACACAGAACAGCAAACAAAAGAAACACTGGTCAGTTCATTTTGGCACACAACAGGCTGCAATCCTGCTGCCAATGTCAATGTATTACATGCTGTGTAGCTATAAATTTCAGCTGTGTTTGAATAAACACCAGCATATAGAATCGCTTTGGGTCTGTCTAATGAGATCTCCTTGCAGACACTACAGAATTAGTATGTTTCTCCAGCTGAGTGGCACAAAAATTAAAATTGTTAGTTGCTCTCAAAACGCACGTACCTGCAATCCCTTGTAGCAGTCCACAGACATTAAAAATACTTTTCTTCATAATACTCTGCACACACATAGTAAAGACAGACACAAATGCTACGGCACAGAGGATCAGAATTCCCATAGCTAGGAAAATAGCGGTCGCCTGCCAGAACCCACTGGCAATCTCATTGAAGTTTTCGGCGTAAGGACCACAAAGCGTGTCTCGTCTAGAAAGCTGCATGTGGGAGATTCGTGTGCAGCGCCCGTAGATGCCCAGCGTTGGATGGTAGGGCTCCTGTGATCCTCCTGTTCTGTTGTCCATGTCCTCGGAGCTCAGTGGCTTGGCTTTGCCGATCAGCCAGTCCGCACTCATGAAAGCAATGAGCTCTGCAAAAGCCACCACAATACTCAGAAGAGTCCACAGCATCGACCGACACGTTACAATGACATGACACATATTGGTGTCCAGTGCTTGTGATCAGTGCAGTTGGCAGTCTTAAATCCAGGCACGAAGGGGAAAAAATTAAATTAAAGCAGAGAAAAGGGACCCTAAGGAAATCACTGTTGCGGCTCTGCTTGCTCTTTCAGTTCTCTCACATCAGCCAAGACGAAATTTCTCAGGAGAAAAAGTGAACTGCTCAAAGTTTTGCTAGCAGTGCGGTCATTTGTTCTCGCCGTTTAGTTCCTCCTTTTTTCTTTCTCAGATGCTGAAGTACGCTTTTCGCTCTTACTGTTCATACTGGCACATGACGCTCCGGGCTGGCAGGGCAGGCTGCAAGGACTGCCCACTGTTTGACATCACACACCTACAAGAGAGAGAGACCACATCAGCAGGGAGAAAAAACCTTCATCTCCACCCCCGCACATCCCAACAACAAGCTGGAATCTTGTGTGGGTCCAAACCGACACACTGGAGCTCTCACGAGGGCTCGTCACACAGAGCCTGCTGGAAACCTCCCTGTCTCGTCCCAGGGGAGCGATCAATCTCCCGCAGCCCGGCTGTACGTACGCTACTATCTGCTCCGTCCCGTCCCACCGCGGCTCCGTGTCTGCGAGCGAGGTCTCCGTAGCCGAGCCGTCCCACCCACTCCCCCCAGCACGCCCACATCATCTTCCTCTGCTCGAAATTACCAAGGTTGCTGGCAGCGACCCAGCGGAGCTCTCGTACGTGTTTAAGCGGTTTTGCAGCCGCGCAGCTGGGCTGAATGGCTGCCCTGCCCTGCCGGGGGTCCGGGCAGGAGGCACGGGGCGCGCTGCGGGGAGCCCCTCGGGGACAGCCCCTGCCCGCCAGGATGCGGAGGTAATGCAGGGACAGAGCCCGGACCCAAGGGACGGGGTTGCAGAACTGGTGCACCTTGAGGTCCTCCTGCTTTAAAGCCAGGATTTCGCAGCAGTGACCTGCCGGCAGGCCTGTCGTGTCTCATGGCGAACGGATGCTGAGACTGGCAGCCTCAGGGTGACCTGCACCGCTGCTCATGCAAATCTGTGGAGCAATGTCCTGGTGACCTGGTTTGCCAGTCTGCTACGGGCTCCTTCATGCCCTCCATCTGCTCCTCCTGCAGCCCTCTGTGGGCTGGGACTACAGCAAGATATTCCCCAAGGGCCTTCCCTTTCTGCTGCCTTTGAACAGTAGCTGATGACATTCCCAGAGCTATACTTATCATGGTACAAGAGGCAATTGGAGATCATTACACTTCTAACTCAGATCCAAATATCTTCCTTAAAATAACAGACGGATCAACACACACGCCTCTGTGCTTGAACTTAAAATGTGTCGCTTGGAAAAAGGGGGAGAACAGGAAATGCACTCATGTTATCCCCTCGGCGATGGGAGCACGGCGCTTTCAAGTTTTACTCACACACACACACAAAAAAAAGATACCAGCATTCAACCAAAGGCAAAAGAATGAGAAGCAAAACAGTGCCTCATCACTACACCTCTGCCAAATATAAAGGGCTCAGCAAATAGCACAAAAACAGACATTCCCTTCCTTTACTCATTTTTTTTTTTTTTTTTAGCTTTGTCAAAGAGCAAGGGAGTTGGTGTTCAATTTCTTAGGAGTTTTTGAGTTCAGAGGTTGAATTCTTAGTCCCACTGAATGCAAAACTAAAAAAAAAAATACACAATTTCAACAGATTCAGAATTTAATCCAGCCATTTTTACTCTCTCCTACACTAGGATTAGTGAATTATACGCAAGATCTTATCCACATTACTCTTCTTCCTCATCTAGATCTGTTTGCAGATTCCTCTGGGACTTGAGGATGTATGGACCTAAGCTGCCATGCAAACAACTGGATTTTGCCACCCTCAGTTCACTGTTACCACACTGCCTGTTTTTCTGATGGATGCTCCTGCCTCTTCCTGGTATTTTACTTAGCACTTAGAACACAGGGCACAATCTGCAACTTTCAGCCTCTCTATTGCCACTAGCCAACTAGAGAAAGACATCAGAAAGCACCACAAAAAGTGCACAGTGCACATCTGGCAATCAGACAACTAATTTCATAGGCTTTATTAGGTTAATTATGAAAATTTACTAAATTACATGTTAGGTAAAGGCAAAACACACTTTGTTGTGCTTTAGCTGTGCTGTGATAATAGCTCAGCTCGCTTTGTTTTTTCCCTGGAAAATCTGGGAAAAGCATGAAGTTTTCAAGCAACCTGACATACAGATGACTCGAATACACCCTTTGTAATAACAGAGAACTAAAGTGTCAGCCTGCCAAAAAAAAGTTAATTCTCTCAGTATTTCCACTTTAAATAATAACTGGAACGTAGGAAAAGCATACATTCTTCTGATGTTAGCGGCACGATTAAAGAGAATTTAATAAAAAACATCTTTATTTTCAAGAGAAGTTCCAAAAAGCTCTAGAATCTGTATTTTTGTGCAAGCACTGCTCCTGTGTTAAATCCTCATCTTTCTAATTAACTCTACTTTAATTAAGGTGCAAAGGACAGCAGTGGAACACCCATCACAGCTCGTACAGCTCACCCTGTACCCACATAAAATGATAAAATACAGTTTATTGAATGTAGAGGAGAACAAAGTTCATGTGTATTTAAGTATGTACGTAGAAACTTAATATGAACAGTGGAAGTCATAAAAACATGTTTCTGATAGCAAATGTTGGACGCATGGTTAGAACCAGAAGGAAGAGTCCACGCCACTACATTCTTTTCCATTTGAAATGCAAGCTCAAAAATACGTTGTGGTAGCATTTTAAAATAAAGTACCTCCAGAAAAATCCCTGCATGAGCATAATTGCCTGGTAAAAATGGCATGGAAGCAGTATCAAATCTCTGGACTTCACTGGAAAATAAACTTCCCAGTTTTGCTATGCAGCAAAACTTCAAAGCATGTGGAAGTTAGTAAGTGTCACCAATAATGACAGTTCAACAGCACATACTTAGCTTTCAAATGAAACCTTCACAACTCAGCTTTTCCAAAGTAACTACCACTTTATTCTGGTATGAAAAGCATCTCCAGAGACACCCATGATTATTCACAGGAGAGCACCTGCGTAACTTGGTTCTTGTACTAGTGATAATCTTGAGCGTGACTGCCAGTCCTGTACACCTTCTTTTATACGGAAAAGGACAAAAACATGCAAGGAACATGGTGCACAGGTCAGGGGAGGGGCAGGGGGCATTTGTTACTTGTGAGACTTGGCAGAGAAAGGTTGCAGATGAAGCACTGGAAATAATTCACAGTTCAGTCGCGCTTGCAGTCAACCTTTTCCTTCCCTACATGCACCACCTTGAGTTTCCAAATGAATTTACCCATTTCTTCAATGACTCCAACAAAATGCGTGCACCATACACCAAACTCTCTCCAGCTACACACTGCACTAAATACCTGTGCTTCTTGAAGCTGCCTTCCAGCATGCTGCTCACCCCTTTTTCTCCCATTTTTGCTTCATAAAAGTTCAAGCTACTCTCCTGTCAGGCTGAAAACTGGCTATTTATTCCTCCTCTCAGTTTCCCAGACCTTGATGAGTTTTTTCCACGATAGAACTGCATGTTCTTCACAGCACGCCACTCAACATCCACTTCTGAGCGACTGTCAAATATTTGTTTTGACAGCCCAAACTCAAAATATACAACGGCTGTTTAACCCCGCTGGTATAAACTCACTCAAATCAATTCTCATTGAGGAAGCAGACTCCTTGTTTTAGGATCACCCCTTACTCATTTGGGCCTGTCCCTGTTTTTATGGCCATGTTCTTCATCTGTGGGGGTGAGTTATTTAGTGCAGTGTGTAGTTGGGGTGGGTTGGGTCCCAAGAGCCACCCCACCCCACCCCCAGCTCCTCAGTTAGCCGCTACAGCTGTTGGATGCACCGCAGAAGCTCTCTGAGTTAAACACGCATAGTTTTTTTTTGTTGTCGTTTTGTTTTGTTTTTTGAGGGGAAAGGTGTTTTAAAATGTGGTTCATTTCAGCCAACCAGTTCATGCTGTGCCCCTCCAAAACCACTAAGGCAGCAGCAAACTGATGCTGCAGCAGGATCAAGTGGCAAGAGGACCTGCAAATGGTTTTCAATGCCAAGGTCAAAATATCAGGAAACTTCACCCCTTCACCCTCAGTCTCATTTACTCTGTTCCCTCAACCATGCTCATGGTCAAACTCGCCATTTAGTGAAGTTTAACAGAGTTAAAAGATGGTAGATCCTGACAGCATTCAAAGAAGATAAAACTGAGTTCCCAAATGAAGGGGGAAAAAAAGAAAAAAAAAGAAAAGAAAACATATATGTTGGTTCCTTTAGTCTAACAAAACATGCTAGTTTAAAATATCACTAGAACTTTCTCTTTAGACACACGTCTGACAGCCAGATATTATGCCTCAAGTTATACTTCCACATCTGTCACTAAGAATATTTAGCTGTTGCCTTTTACCACACAACATTGCTATATGCTAAGGAAATAAATAACATCTAATTTTCTGAACTACATAAAGAAACTCACTTGTCTCCATTTTGCTCACACTGCCAAAACCAAGAAGTCAGAAGCTGATCCAAATTATAATATTTGAGTAAAAGTTTTGATCTTTGAGATGTTGAGCTGGAGAGTTTTGCTCTGGCATACCATGCAGATAGGAAGGAACAGCTGCAAAGTTCAAATCTGAGTCAATCACATACATACCACTGCTGTTTATTTTAAAAAAGGTGTCCTACAAGCAAAGCTCAAGACCCGCAAGTACCTTCCAGAACAATGTAATAGACAGTCCTTCAAGCTCCCCTTCTGGTTTTGACTGGGGGGGCTCATACTAAACCCTACAACTCAGTTTTCACCCTTCCCAGCTTGGCTCTGTCAGTTCAAGAGTGAGAATAAATCATCTTTAGATAAGTGGCTTTTGGCCTGGCTTAAACAAACATCTGAATGGAAGGCCACACAGATTGCAGAAACGGCCCCGGTTTGTAAAATAAATCCAGGCACAATTAGATCTTTTCTTCTAAAGTTTGCTATAGTCCAAAGTACAAGTATGCAGAGGAGTTTCTAGGCCTTGTTTACAAAACACAAGCTTGAGCATCTCATAACCCAAAATGTGCAAGTCTTGGAAGCCTGGATTCTGCTTTCTCTCATTGTTCGTTAGCACTTACAAACACTATGAGAATGCTTTGAACTACAAGAGTGGAAGTAGCTCCTGTTTATGTTGATTTTGCAAACTTGGTATTTAAAACAAACAGAGAGAGGCTCACATACTAAGGCTCAATCACTTCTGACTGTCTCCCCAGTCAGGTCAACGTGAGCTTGCGTTTTACGCAGCTCCCATCCTTAGGTGTTGCTGGACAAGCACGGGGTCAAATGAAGGCTCACCCTGCCCAGCAAGGCGAGGCAGCCCTCAAACCACAGAGCCAGGAGGGACAACACTTTAGGAAGGAATGTGGGATGAGCGTTAGGGATTATTCATTTTCCGGGTGAGTGGTACATTGCACAGAGCTTTATTGTCCCACGGACTGAAAAAAAAGAGGACAGAATAATCCACTGAGAGACGGTAGCTACAGAGTGAGAGGGAGGAAGAAAAGGAAGGAGGAAGAATGCAGGAGAAAGAACAGTTCTTATGTGAATCAGTCCCAATGCCACTTCTCCTTCTACTTGGTCCCCGGCAGGACCTGTGTTCCTGCAGGAGGAGCTGCCCAGGATGAGAGGTCAAGCTCCTGCCATCTTCTGCTCAGTCTTCAAAGCAGGCAACCAGACACCAAGCAATGTTTCTCAGGAGATACCACCATGAACACCAACTCACATTGCTAAAGGGCTCTACGTATCTACATTTACATGTGACCTGCAAGCGTAAGAGGAGGTACATTCATCACATTCCCCTCTCAAAAGGGAACAGGGATGAGCATTAGTTCTTAAGGAAAGACAAGTTGTCACAAAAAGTTATGAGTACGTTCTCTCTGCAGGCCATGAGGAGCTCTGCTGTCACTGGTTTGTGGTAAGCAATGCATACTCACCACGGGAAACACCTGGGTCAAGAAGAAAGGGAACTTGGATACTTCAGTGTGTCATTGTTTTGCTTTGTTTTTTAAATGCAACAGATTGAGTCATCAAAATATTCAGTCAGATAACAGAACAGGAGCAGGTGCTTTAAAACTTAAGTGGTTGCACAACTTCGGTCAAACAGCAGAAAATAAGCAAAGGACTCCCTCCCCCTCCATCCGGCTTCATATTTTCATCAAATTATTTCCTACTAGAATAACACTCCTTAGGAGGAACAGAAGTTTTTACCTGAAGAACAGAAAGCAAATCTTTGACTAGTCTTTGCTTGTGAATTAAAGAGAGCAAACATTTCCATATCATAAATATTTAACTGTTATAAACCTGCACAGGCATATTAATGAGTGCATTATTGTGACAGATTGTTGAAAATGTGCCATATTCTGCTCATAGACAGACATGTTCCACTGGTAACAGAAGGAATGCTGACTATACATCATGTCTTAATCCTGTTGGCATGATGTAAGATGTGAAATATAACTGAAATATTTTGCAAAATAGTTCAAACTCACTGAGTATCACTGTCAAGTCCATATTTCCTTGTCTTTCCTTTGAATTATGTCCTGTTTATTCCACCCTTTTTCTATGAAAGACAGAGCTTGTAGGTATGAAATCTGTAACTGAACTGCCTACCCCTCATGTGCCAAAATGCCCAAATTCTGTGTGTCAAGTTTAAAAAAAAAAACGCTAACAATGACTGTTGTTCTCATGAGACAGTGTGAGATAGTTATTCCTTGCCATCTTGCAGGTAGGCTTCTTCCTATCACACTCCAGAAAGTGCCATCTAATTACAGGCAGATTTGTTTCTCAAATACATCACTGTAAAAGAAATGAGTATGAAACATTTCCAACTTCAAAAAAAAAAAAAAACAGTTGAAATGCACTATTCTCTTTCTGACCTCATTAAAAGCTGTGGCAAAACTCCCACTGACTTTAATGGGGCCAATACATCGCTGAAAAATCACTAGAAGAATGAGAGTTTCCAAATTTTCAGACCAACTGCAGGGAAGATTTAAACACAGGACTCATTTCCCTCTCTCCTCATCCAGACAAAACTTTGCATGTTGCCCCCCACTAAGAGATCAAGCTAACTTGGATTTCCAACATCTCCCCTGAACTGCAAATTCTCAAGCAGGAGATTTGTTCCATTGCTCTGTATTTATTGATTTACAAAATTCCTTAAACCTACAGCCATTACATTATGTTTTGAAAACTTACTCAAGATCTTTTGTAATTCCAAAATTTATTAAAACTTATGAGGCAAAGAAAAGCTAACGTGTAGTACTTCTATTGTTGGTATCTCAAGAGAAAATTACACATCACATAAAAAATCATCACTAAGGGAGCAATCTTGGCCAGAATTACTGATAGCCTAACTGCTCAGGAATTCACCAACTGGGAGCGGAATTGTGAGTTTCCTTTCTTACTTTCCTCACTAGGTCACTGAAGTCTCAATATGCAAGATTCTCATCTGAAGCCCCCTTTCTTGGTCACCTGCAATGTTACATCCATCAAGCAGAGCCAAATATTCACTGTGGTGTAATCACTTCTTGCAGCAACTCTTCAGTACAGCTTCTAAAGAGGTATGGGGTGTGTGTGGGGGGGGAAGAAAGAATGGTTAGGAGGAAGATGGGAAGTCAGAAGGAAAGTATTGCTAATTTTTGGTACCAAACAAAACCTTGCTGTTTTTGTACTAAAGAATTTTACCTTAAAAGGAAGCTAGGCTTTTGCTGTTCAAACAGTTAATAATGTGTAAATGAGCTACAGCATCAGCCCAAAAAAACTTGGAATCTGCGCTTGTTGTAAAAAGCAATTCACTCCCATGAGTTCACTGTGACAGAATTGGAACTGCTCTTCATAATTTATGAATATTGTATTAAGATATTTATTATACAAATATATTGGCTATTGTTTAATAAGAGGCTGGTGAGAAAAACAGGCAGGAAAGAATGACTTGATTATGCCATTTCTCAGCAAACTCTGGAGAATTGCTTATTAAAAAGACAATACTAGGACAGGAAAAACTTCGTGAACACAGTAGATCAAAGAAATGAGGACTGTGTAGGAAGGAACAGTCTTTCAAACTGAAGGGAAGAGAAGTTGTTTTGGACAAACAAGCCGAAGAAAAAGGCACCTATTGAAGGTGTCTGCTGAAGTTAGGCCAGCATGGGACACAATACTGGGCCCCCAATTTGCCTTTAGGCAAAGCAGATGCCCCTGTAAACAGCCTTGTTTCCTTACACAAAGCAAACACCACTATAATTAATTCTCAAAAGGAAGCTGGTGCTGTGAACACCATGGTGGACACTTAGCAGAATGACTGCAACGGTCAAAGATCTGCAGCTTGGGCAAACACCCTGCGGTGGGTAGTTCTGCTGAGATAAGACCCACGGCTTGAGGACTGCACCTGAGGAACTGGAAGGACTCAGGTTGTTCCAGTGTTACTCACAGCTTATGCCTGCAAACAATCCTCCATGTCAGTCCCTCCAGAAAGTCACATTACAGGTGTGGACTACTCTCCTGCGTCACGGTGTGCAGGGCTTCCACAGTGTGGAGTGGCCACACCTTCAGCAGAGCCGGACACACCCTGGATCAGGGTGATACAGCTCAGCAAACCGAGGCATGAGTTACTGCCGAAACTGCAGAAGGCACATCCGACTCACCTGTCACAATTCAAAAATGCTTTCACTCCATTTCATCTTCATTCAAACTGAAAATGAAACATCCTTCAAAAATATTCAGTATAGGTGAGTGGCTCAGCACAGTAACGTGCAGAAACTGAAACACGTGCCAGAAACATCCTTCTGGAGCAAACTTTGAATTTTGATTGTGCACGAGCTGAGGAGAACCAGTAGTGACTCAGGGGAAGTGAAAGGGGTCACAATGGATCAGAGCTGCCATGTTCCCACACACACCTTTGTGTGTAGACATGTGAATATCTGGACATCATATACAACAGTAAACGTGAAAAAAGGTTCACGAAGATTCTTTTATCCAGTCTGGAAAAAGGCAGTGTACTCAGAGAAATACAGAGATATGATATCTCTGCAAGCATCTACTGAACATGAGCTTTAACCATTGTTAATGACTAACTATTTAACCACAGCCAAGAGAGAATAGAAATAAGATGTTTCTGATACTGCATATTTCATAAATCAATAATTAGAGGAATTAAATGTTCAGTTTACTTTAAAATGGAGGCTCACTGCAAAGAGCTTGGAAAAATCTAGACAAGTAATTCAAATTCTGGAAGACCCATTTTAGACCAAGGAACTAGAAGAATCTGGTGACTTACTTTAGAGACTGGATTCAATTCTAACGCCAAGACTGGGCATACTTCTAAAAGCTGAGCCATGTACAATTCTGGCTTGCTTTGTGCATTATGAGTTGTTAGACTGGGGAATCATAGTAATCCCTTTCTGTCCTTTAAATATATACAACTATGAAAATTAATTGCTAATAATTTTTAAAAGCTGAAAAGTACTGGCAGAAAAAAACATCTGCATCCCTCTCAACTGCACTTCTTTGAAAATACTCTATCATCTCTCTGCCGATGATGGTCTGTACACTAGAACTGAAGCTGTGCGTGGATAGGCACATGCACGAGGCAGGGCTATACCTTCTTGCCATCTAGATACACAGAAAAAAAATGAAAGGAAAAAGGCATCACTGCCATCCCAGTTTTCCAATTATACAACTAAGTATGTGGAAACACTGTGAACTAAACCCAAATGCAGCTATTGCAAATCCTGACCCTTTAGGGTTTTGGTGTACTCCTCAGCATCATGCATTGTGCCAACAGCTCTTCTTGTACCTCAAACACAATCCTCAACTATTCCATTTTGAATCTACAGCCTGGACTTGCTGCCTGGTGTTCCTCATTCTTCACTAATTACGACCAATGACAAGTGATACCAAATGAAAAGATTGTGTCTCCAGGAGTAGCTTCAATCCACCTCATCACTGAGAAATAGTTTTGTTATTAAACTGATTTTTTCCTACCATACTCACTGTAGAAATAAATAACTCCTATAGCAACTTTCCACAACAGTCTGTCCATCCTATAAGATAATACAAATTCACCTACTAAGAGACAAACTTACCTCTACAGCTAGCACGAACTTTTCTCAAATTGTAATTCTGTGCAGAATATAACCTCAGTCATAACACCTATAGGGGATGCTTCTGCCCCTGCGTGTAGGAGAACGAGGCTATAGGACAACAGCAGATACTCAGCAAGGTCAGGCAAGGTCATAGGGAGTGGACTTCAGGACAGACAGCCTTTCTGTCCATTGAGTTGGTGAGTTTTCCTTTTAAAGCTTTTGCTCACATTAATCCTTTCAAAAGCAAATTCCGTCTACAAACTAGTATAAACAAAGCAGCTGATTGTACTGTTGCCAAAAGGTGTGAATTCCTAGATTATGCTTCCCCTTGGGAAATGCAAATAAATCAAAATCAAACCTACATATCTGAAGATCTCCCAATACATGGGTAGACATCTGTTATTTAGATCCCTGCATCCCATCAGCTTTAAAAATCTGTCTGCTCTGTAAGTTTCAAGCACTTAATGGGATTATTCAAATGATCTTTAAATACACGATTACTGCTAGATCATGCTGTTACATTTCAAGATCCATATAAACACAGAATTCAGTGCAAAACTAAATGTACAATGTACCTTGAGACAGGTCTATCCACTATCATATAGCTTGCTATTTTAAAACAATCCAAAAAGTGCACTGCATTCTGTAAATTGATAATGTGAATTCTTAGCATTAGTTGGACGTTTAAAATACACAGTTACAATTTACATATTTTATCTTCTGTTTCCTAATAAATACTGTCCTAATATTTATTTTTATCCAAGTCATTTCATCATGGACAGAATTACGTAGATCTCAATAAATCAGTAACAGCATTTATAAAATGGAGAGAAAATAACGTCATATAGACCAGACATTTAGTCAAACATTTATCAGAATTTTACTCAGACTCGTATCTCACTGATCCACAAAGGTCTTTTAACATCACGCAGTATCAACATTTGCATACGTTCCTGCTCGCAATATCTTACTCAACACATAACTCAGTTCTGTTCTGGAACAAACTTCCTAGTTTAAATAGCTGTACATGTGTCTCTTAGAAAGCTCATCAAATTCTCCAGGTGGATTTTTCACCTCTAATACTGGCCTCAATGTCTGGCAAAGAGTCTTTGCCTATTTGGTTATGTCAAGCCCCTAGAATTAATTGTTCAGAAAAAAACTAATAAATAATCAAAACCATTTGAGTATAAAATGGAATTTACTGAGCAAATATGTATTTTCTCAGTGTTTGTTTTTCCTTTTTCAGAATGCTTGGCCCTATGATCTCTCACTGTTGAGTAATAAAGCCATGAGATGGGCCTAAATCAAGGGGGATGGGGGGTGGCAATAGACTACCTAAAATGTGGAGAGGAAGGAAACGTGCAGGTAGAGAGCAAAAGTTCAACACTATCATCACTGCAGCCAATTTTGAACAGGGCTGTATTTTGTTTTTAATGAAGCACCAGTTCATGTACTGAAAATGCTTTTCAATGACTGCTATCCATTACTGAGCTTCAGATCTGTGATCGTACATAAAATCTGCCTATTTGACGTGGTTATAATATTCTATTTATATATAAAGTACAAAAATCTTTGCAATATTCTCTCCTTACAAAATAAGTTTTTATTCTTCCTGCACAAAGGTTGAATCAGGAGATTTATTTATTTTTCATTAAACCAGAGAAAAGATAAGGGAACAATGAAGCTCTTGTTCAGCATTAACCAGTAAAAATGCTTATATAAAAAGCACAAAAGTTTCCTAGCAGCTTAACTTCAACGATGGTCATCATCTCAAAGCATTAGAAAAAATAAAATCTGTTGCACATTCAACCACCCTCTCAATAAATCTGGAATTAAAACATACACATCCAGCTCCTTGCCAGTCTGCAAGCACTGTTGGATGAATAGTGCCTGCAACACATGCAGAACATAATCAAGCTTGGCATCTCTTGCACCAAAAAGGCACAGCTAGCTCCTCTTTCTTATTTATATCAAAGGTGATTGAATTCTACCTGAAATTATATATAAAATGGATTAATTTGTGTTCACTGAATGCTACCTTTACAAAAGTAAAGGGGTTATTTGGACTGGGGTTTTGTTTTTAATTTTAAACTTTATTTCACTGTCTACAGTGAAAGCTAACAGATCGGTTGTGTGTTTTGAACAGGATAAATTCCAGAAACACATTGGTTGGATGCATTTCATGTTGAGCTAGTTTTTCAGTCACTTCGCCTTTTGCATTGGGGTGGGACAGACCTCTCCAGGTCAAAAGCAAATAAACAAGCAGGTTGAACTGACCATTTTGTGTTTTTGTTCCTGGAATCATTTTTGTCTGACCTGACCTGTCAAGATAGCTCAGGAATAAGAGAAGAAGCTCCCCCAGCCTTTCTGTGGCGCCTGATCCATTTTGCAGCATAGCCAGAACATGCTGTAAGATTAAACTGGACTGACTCATCATTTGGATAACAATCTCATCTGAACTGAAGCTGTGAAAACGCCATGACTTGAGATGATATCATCACTGTTGCAAAATCTAGATTCTTCTGCAGCTCCCCTGGAAAGAGGGTTTCACTGGAAAACAAAAATCAGAGACTTAGAGCTGGTAACTCCTGGGGACTTGCCCGGGGGCTGGCTGATAAATGTGCGCAACTGGGCCAGAGCTGCTGGCAGCTCTGCAGGAGCCCCTCTACAGCAATCTGTCCTCTCCTGGATGCACTCTGTGCCCTTACTAGGTCTGTCTGCCTTGTAGGACTGAGATCCACCTCAACTGCTGGCCCTGGTATTTGGAAAGCCTTTCTGAGTACCAGGATGTGTTAAGCAAAGCTGCTGCCACTGGCTTCATAGCTGGTGGCACCTGCACTGCCACTGATGACTGGTTTGGTGTTGCACCTTTTTGCAGCAATATTTTAAAATGCTGCCTGAGCAGCTCTGGAAATAGCACCAGAGAACAGAGCTTGTCTTTTACCAAAATTTTTAGGCGTACCTTCTCTGGACTAGTAGAGGCCTTCACAGAGTGCTGCAGGAGGAGAGCAGCAATTGTGCTCCTCCATGCTCAGGCTGTGCATCACTGACTACAAGAACACTCACATTTGGTTACTGTATGGGTGTATCCCGGGAATGGAAAGTAACTTTGCTCCTTTTTCACTAGCATCAAAAGCTGCCATCCTATACAGGGAAGGGCAAATAAAAGGCTGAAGGAACTAAACTTTCTTATTCGCTCTGGGGGTGGGGGTTAACACAAAATTATCAGAAAAGCTGGAAAGCACTTTCAAAAGCTTGAGAGGAGTCTGTTTATCTAGGATGTGCCCAACATCTTGTCTCCCAACTGCACGTTAAAATAAGAAACCACAGGAGTTTTGCAGCAATGTTGCTCTCAGTTGCCATATGCTAGAGCCAGATAACACTTCCAGTACATGTGCAACCCTGATTCTCTTTGTTATTCCAGAGACACCATCTCTCTAAGGGCTTAAAAGCAATGAAACTGCAATGAAATACGCTGCAAGAAGAACAATAACACATATAGCTCCTGTCCCCAGATGTGGAAAACCTTTTGTGTACCAGATTTTGGTTTCTTTATGAGGTGTTACAATAAGGTTGTATAAAAAAGGTACTTGAGAAATTGGTTTGTTTGTAGAAAAAGCAAAAAAACCATGACAGGTTAGGTTAGATTAGGCATGTATGCCTGAAATGTAAAACTAACATGCTGGTCACAGTTATACCTAGTAAAACAATCCTCTGTCTTGTTTTCAAACCAATATTTATGTTTAAGATTTTTTACAGGAAGCTATAAAAAGAAACAATAAGCAGAAAGTACTTAAACCACAAGCAAATGCAAGGAAGAGATAAGGTGAAATACTAAAAATAAGTCGAGCAGTTGTGAGTGTGGTGGGGAAGGAAAGTACCAGTAAAACATGCAAGTCTTTATGCAAATATGGTTAAAAAGGAAAATAAAGAAATAGGAATCAGCTGGTGAGAGGAAGAGTGCAGTGGAACAAAGCACACTACAGGAATGCACACAAAGATTGTTACAATAACTCACAGAGGAAAGCTGTACATGTAAGACAAGGTCACTGCACCACTAGTAGACTCAAAAAGAAAAAAAAAGAGCATATGGTAAAATATGAAGAATGACTGAAATGATGGACATGCAGTTGTCTCTGACACTGATGCATTGACTCAGGCTCCAACAGCCTTGCTGCTGAAAGGCCCACTTGGAAAGCCTATGCTGTTCTGTAATCACAGCCCTGCAGAGCAGCTCAACCACACCACCACTTCTTGACAACACTGGAGAAAAATAAGCTCTGCCTGACCTGAGGTAGGTTTGACACAAGCAGGTGTCCTTGTTCCAGGCATCTCTCAGCTGCAGATGCTTCATACAACTCATGAGTACAAATTATGCGAGGACATGTAGTTTTAGGATACAAATGTTAAATGATGACCTGTTACTGACCTGCTACAGGAAGCTGTAGAAGAACAGCAGATATTGAAATGTATGCAAAAGAATAGTCAGTGACGGCTTAAACTTTGAAAACCCTTGGAGAATTTGAAAAAAGAAGTTTAACAGAGACGACTGGAATTTATCAACCATAGCAGTGGCTTTTCAACATAGAATAATGTAGTGATGAAACAAACAAACAAAATCACCTCAGCCTCAACTAACAGCAAGAAACAGGACACCTATGAACTTTTGTAAGCAATTTCCTTCAGCCTATGAAGAACATGAGATTATGAAAACAAGCTTGACCCCTTTCCATGGTGTGTTCCTTTACAATGACAGGCTAAAATCCAAAGTTTAAACTAGTTTTGTTGTTGTTGTTGCTGTTGTTGGAAAAAAAGATCAAGAAGGTTCTTGGGACAAGCAGGCACCATTATCCCTCCATGCATCTTAAACTATTTTGTTTTCTGAAAATACCATTAAGACAAGTAGAGAAGAATGGTGCTAATCACACAGAATCACACAATTGTCTAGGTTGGAAGAGACCTCCAAGATCATCTAGTCCAACCTCTGTCCTAACACTAACAAGTCCTCCACTAAACCGTATCACTAAGGTCTACATCTAAACGTCTTTTAAAGACCTCCAGGGATGGTGACTCAACCACCTCCCTGGGCAGTCCATTCCAATGCCTAACAACCCTTTCGGTAAAGAAGTTCTTCCAAACATCCAACCTAAACCTCCCCTGGTGCAACTTTCGCCCATTCCCCCTCGTCCTGTCACCAGGCACGTAGGAGAACAGACCAACCCCCACCTCGCTACAGCCTCCTTTAAGGTACCTGTAGAGAGCGATAAGGTCGCCCCTGAGCCTCCTCTTCTCCAGGCTGAACAAGCCCAGCTCCCTCAGCCGCTCCTCGTAAGACTTGTTCTCCAGACCCCTCACCAGCTTCGTTGCCCTTCTCTGGACTCTCTCCAGCACCTCCATGTCCTCCTTGTAGCGAGGGGCCCAAAACTGAACACAGCACTCGAGGTGCGGCCTCACACAACTAGCCTAAACAAGCGGCCTAAAGACAACTTGAGTTGAGACTGGCTACACCCCTTTATCAGACCCCAAACAATCCAGTTTCCTAATGGTAAGCTACCAGTGAAACTCTTACTTATAGGACAGAGAAGCATTCGAGAGTTCAATACAGTTACTATGATTCATAGAAGTTTTTCAACACACTGCAGAGTCATGCCCTTATGATCATTATGAGCACATATGCATATTGCTTAGAAGGCAGGAATTATAAGAAATTTGGTTTTGAAACAGTTCAAAAATGACTGTTTAGCAGCACAATACTGTGACAAACGAGGATGACTTGTCCATTTTCTCTTCTGCTTTCTGAGACAGCAGAGAAAACAAGTCAGGCATTAGCTTAGATTTGTTGGTACTGTACTTAAGTAGTTGTTGTTAATCACTCAGAAAGAAGTTATGCATTTCTAAGACAAATGAGGCATGGAAAAAATTAATGGAGAAAACCTCTATTTGCCTTTTTCTCCTCCCTCCCTTGGGAGACATAATTATCATATTTGCATCAATACTGGAAAAACAGGGGATATTATAACACTACAACTACTGCACCTTCCTTAAAGCATCTACACTCATTTTAAATACGTACTGTAAACTTAGTTCATTATGTGAGTCAGCATATAAGGAATATACCTTTTAAAAAGAACTACTTATATTTACCTTGGGATAATAAGGCATTAATGTAGAGCAAATTTTTATGTCCAACAATAATACTACTACATGTACATCTAATTTAATTCATAGTCATGCTCCTACACAGTGTGTCAGGAAGGCAAGTGTTACCCCAATTCTGATAAACTGTTATGCATGCTGTCAAACAAATGCACTGCAAAAACCAGACAGAGAGAAAATAAAGAAAACCCCCACCCACTTTTTTATCCCCAGCCATGAAAGCAAGACATTGAACTCCATTTGACTCCAACAGCAAAGCCCAGGCAACGCTCACTGGGGAGGAGTGGTGGTGGTGGGTGTTCCATTTTGTTTGATTTTGAAAGGGTTGCTAGAAACATTCTGCAGTAACTTATACTGAATAATATTATTTAGCTCCCAGTTAAAATAAAATTGTGGCTTAAAGCACAAAACAAAGAGACTGTGACACTGATCTTTCAGCTGGTTAAATGCTTTCATGCACCCCCTACGATATTAAGACAAATCCCCTTGGTTAGTGACACTGTTTGAATTCATTTCCCAGAAGAAATGAATATGCAACATCAAGGCTGTAGATATATCAGACCTCTCAACTATCACAATACTTTTGAAATAGAAGATGTTTGCATAGATTTTGTTTTTCTGAGCAGAAAGATTTTATAGGGTATGTTTAGATATGCTCAGTATCACTTGAAAATTCTAACTCCATTGCCTACAGTTTATGAACTCATCGTTTCCATTAGGCTCGCCTTGCTATTTAATCACAGAAATACAAGCTGCTTTTGAGTATTAACATGCATCTACAAATGTAATCTTAGAAACAAAACAACAAACTGACTCAGTTACTATGTTTTCACTTAGATTGTCTGGTATTCAGGAAGTTAGACTGATTACTAATCATCTGAGAGAGCCCTTGAAATGATGAGTGACCTTTTAAAAGTTCAGAAGAATAAACATGTATCATGAAATCACTGGGAAACAGCTTCTTTAAGAAAACAGGTAATGGAGAAACTTAGTTGATGGTGAATTTTTCACTGCTTATCTGTCATATCCTGGTGTCAAGTTCTGACCATGACAAAGGCTGAGCACCAGCCCTCTCCAAAAAACAGGGATGCTTGTTTTTCCTCTTCATAATTAAAACAGATACTTACATGATAGTCACATTGCTTGTATATGCTGTAATACTGGGAACCTACCTACATCAAAAAATTCTTGTGCTGTGTTAAGATATTGCCAACTGGGTGGTTTCCACTAAGCCCATTTAGGAGGACTTAGCAGTTTCCACAAAATCCACCAAGCAGCTACCAGAAGCTATCAGAGACCACACTTCTCTGAAAGACAGACACATCTGAAGAGACAATAAAAAATACATTAAGCTAAAACTTACTAAATAGAAGACAACCCTTACAACTTCTCACTGCATGGCAGACACTTAGAGGAATTCTAAAGGTGTCCTCATAGAAATAAAAGTCAGTAACTGGACATGCCTATAGGAATTGCATACCATAAACAAAAAGAACTTAGTTCATATCATGAGCTACCAATGAACTGACACCAATAAGATTAAATGAGAAAAAACAAAAGTGCAGTAATATTATATTGATGCATTTTGGAAAAGCTTCGTTGCTTTTTCAGCCAGAAATGATAAATGAGAAATGGACAATCTTTTGCTGTATCTTGAGAATGTCTGTACTCGCTCAGATGTCCAGAAAACTGCAGACAGACAGATGGAGTGTTTCTGGGTGAAGGGAAAAAATGGGAAGAGATCAGAATGGTCTCTACTTCAAAACTGCCCCATTCTCCCATTTCCAGTCGGAACAAGGCGATGAATGAGCTTTTGTTTTTACTTCTGAGAAGTACTCAAAGCATCCAGGAATTTAGTCATAGTAGTAACATAGAACATTGCTTAGATATTTCTTGAAAGTACAACATAAAGCGGCATGAAATCTAAAAGACAACACTCAGTAAGGACAAGTTCCAAGAAAGAGAATTCAAATACATAAACAGAGAAGAAGAACAACTAACAGTGTAAAATAAGTCACAACTAAGTAGCAGTCAAAATTATGACAAAATGCAGAGAAAAAAAGAAAAAAAGCTAAACTGAAAACTTCCAAATCAAGGATATTACCAGGCAACAGAAGGCAACAAGATTCCACACACTTTCAATGCATCTAATTCATCACTTTACATTTTAGCAAAAAAGTTTTTTATTTTTTTTTTTAGCAAAAGATTTAGAGAAAAGATGAAGGGAGGCCAGAGGACAGCAACAAGAATGTCCAGAGACCTTAAAAATGTGAAATACGAGGGAAGATCTAAGAAGCCTTAATTGATATGAAAGAGTAGGTCCTTGATAGGGTATTAATGAAGGTAAGTAATACATCTAGGTTCCCAGAAACAGCATTCACAAACAGACCTTAAACTGTGAATAGAAGGAGGTTTTATCTAACAAACAATTTCGTCCTTATATATGAGACACCAGCTGATTAGCTTCCTTGAAACAAACACTGCTAAACACAGCCATAAGAAAACAAAAGGGAAAAAAAAATCCTGTGCGGGGCAAGCTGAAAGATCACATTCAAAAATCTACGTACGGATTTTTTCTACCTTTCTCCCAGTTTCAAGTTTCAGCAAGAGCTACAAAGGCAGCTGTAGCTGTAGTAAGCTCCCATTGCTGGACAGAACTGCAGTAAGAATTGCAGAGTGATTTGAAAAGAGCTTTCTTTCACAGTGCAATCAAACTTGAGATTCATGCCCTTCACACAGTCAGCCTATAAACTACAGGACAATAAATCAACCAAATCAAAACAGGATGTGCGGGGCAGTTGCTGTGTTTCTTGAACACCTCCTCTGGGATGCAGATGCAAGACACCCAAGGGGATTTGCAGTTACTTCCAAGCCCAGGTGATGCACATGCTCAGAGCAGTCCAGAACTAATTATAAAGCTGAAACCCACAACACAATCTGCTGCTTGGCTTCCTGATGGCATTAGCAGTTCGCTGCAGGAATCTGTAAGAAAAGCTTTGTACACCATCACAATTCAAGGATATTCTTCCTGAAGTTATAGTTAACGCTAGCAGGAGAGCTTCTCCACGCTTCACTCAATAATAGCTAAAGCTGCATAAAACAGCTACTTACTTACTTGTGTGTCAGAAAAAAAAAATTAACTGACACTGTTGGTTGTGGAAAAAAATCAGTTTGGTAAGGGTTCCCCCTTACAGGAAAGAGCAAAAAGTTATTGCAGTTCAGCCTAAAAGTCCAGCACAGATTATCTTTATCCACCAAAATTTAAGTTCTGTCTTACTACAGAGATTGTTCAACACTTTTCACCCTTAAAACACGTCTTCATTGTGTACCACTTTGCCAAAATAGCAGTTTTGTCTGAAACTTTCCACACCAGATGCCTGCCTGAGGCCGATTTTTCTTGCACAAGTTTCAGCCAAACAGTTTGGATGTTTCAGAAAATGAAGCTAGAAACTACATTTTTCAGCATTACAAGCTTCTGTTGGCCTTTTCTTCATGAAGGAAAGACATTCCTGTCAAATTTCAATTGCCTGTTAGCTCAGTAGAAAAGTAAGATCCATAGTAGGGGATAAAATCTTCTGATTACACTAGCTGGCATGTGACACTGAGGGGTACACAACCACCCTGATTTGCCAGCTGCAAGCCTTACCAAAGTTAGTTTAGTAACTCAAACCTCCGAAGACTGCATCGTCACTTTGCACACCATTCCCTCAGGCCTGAGTCCTGCCCAGAATGCAGAGTCACCATCCCCAGTGGAAAACATGTGGTTTCAATCAGCTGCGCACCACGGCAGACCAGAGCTGGCATGGGAGCTGAAGACAGGGAGTGTTCTTCTCTCTCTTGCCAGTGACTGGGGGCTGCTTTGCAAGGAAACAGTCAAAGAGCTTAAAAAAATATAAAGTAAAAAATAAAATAAAATAAAACAAAAAAAACAACCACCAAACCATGGCTGGAGACTGGGTGGGCTGAGGGAATGAAGTGAACTGCAACATGATGGGAGACTGGACTCCCCAGTCAAGAGACAGAGAGGGGTTGTCCCAGGAACACACTACCCAGCTAAATCAGGAAGAGCAGCTAGGTGTTGATGACAAGAGGTGAAAAAGCACCTAAAAGCATGCAGAATTTATTCCGCATGAGTAACCTAAAATCTGACATTTCCTCACTTACAGTTTTAAGACTGCCTGACAGCATTCTTAAAGCTCTCTAGCTTTGCATCTGCAATGCTACTTAACAGTGTCCGCATGCACTGCTGTGAAGGGAGGAATGAAATTTGATGCTTTAGCTGAGCCAGACTAGCAGGGAAGGCTAAAATTGACCTTTTACTTCCCAGTTCCTGGCTACATTATCCTTCCACTTTCCTTGACCATTCTGGCAGCCAATAGATCCTTCCATGGGGTGACTGATCCCACCAAAAAATTACCCAGAAGGAGGGGGAGGAAAAAAAAACAGGGAACAACCACACAAGCATCTTCCAAACAAGCAAGTCGGACAGGCTCCCAGCAGAGATGAGAAGCTCCACAGCTGGAGGCAGGAAGAGGCAGGACCACACAACACAGAGTAGGTAGGGAGGAGAACAAGACCTCCCCCTTCTTTTTGGATAATGGCCTTCAGCATCACAAGTTAAATGATATTTATTTTAAAAAATTACAGGATGACAAATCAAAGCTTTAGAAGCAAGAGTAATGGAGTAATTTGAAGCAAGAGTAATGGAGTAATTTGGCTTACCTAATGCTAAGCCATTATCTTTATTTGTAGACAAGCAACATTTAAAAGAAATAGCTGACCCTTTCCCCCCACCTCCCCTGTAGTTATAGCCCCTAATAACAGAAGCTTATTAACAAAAATCTGACAAAACTATTGACATTTGTTTGTTCATAGTCACAACTCCACAGTGACCCACTGAAAGCAGTGCTGAAGTGCCACATAGGCGTGTGTGCAGTATACTCCCCACAAAGAACTCAGCCTTACTGTTTCTCTCATACCTATGCTGGTTAAAAACCATTTTGCTTAGTATCATTAGTATCATTTTGCTTAGTCTCCCTTATTTTTCTGTAATTCAATCATACTGGTTGAATTGTACCCTACCCATTCAGAGATTAAAACTGGAATAATCTGTTTTCATTAATAAAAAAGTTTTTCTGCTATACCCTTGTTATATCTGAACTTGTATTCAGATAATAAAAATTTTTGGAGAGTCTTGTTCTATCCTTTTTTTTTTTCCCTAAACAACAGCCTACCAAGCCCAGCCCAACCCCAAACCCTGAGAATTCTTGCCAAAATACACATTTAAACCCAACCCATAAAAGGATTGTTGATCCAGCACTCAGCCGTAACAGGTGCTTTTGCAAGTAACAGCAGTCAGGTGGTCAGAGAGGAGGCAACTCTGCTTCAGGACGAGAAAGTCCAGCCTTCATTCAGCTCCAACGCCAAGCAGCATGCAGCTGCGACCAGAGCTGGTGACCCTGTGTCAGCACACCAGAAGCCTCGGGGTCTCACTAGACCCTAGACATCCATTAGACCACCCCTCTGCTTTGAGAGACCCCCAGCATTTCAGAGAGATCTGGTGAGAAGAGATTCCCCTCCAGCCTTGCTTGGTGCCAGGATGCCGGTTATGAATGTGAATCTACTGAGCATGCACAGCTTACTTTCCCAAATGTTTCCCTGCAATTCAGCCCTTATTTCACAGACGTACAGATCCTGCTGTGGCTTCTCCCCGCTCCAGAATCCTCCTGACCTGTGTCTGCATCGCAGGCAGATGTGTGGCACGAAGCCTCCTGGAGCGGGGAAGGGATTGCCACATCATTCTCCAGCTACAGACCAGCACCATTCATCACACCAGCTGACACATCAAACTCGTGTGCTGGCAGGGCAGGGAGGGGGGGAATAAACAAAAACCCACCACACACCAAGTGGTCTGCAGCAAGAAATAAAGATTCTTGCATCACATTCTTCTTATGCTGTATGCAGGGCCTCTTTGGCCCAAACTCTCTTCCTGACCTCATCTACCATGACTATCCTCCAAGTCCTGCCTCCTCAAAGCTCATTTTCTCAAGGGAGCTCACCAGTTAGAAACTGCAGCTACATGTGCACATTTCAGGGAAAAAAAAAAAAAAGAGAGAGAGAAAAAAAGAGAAAAAAAAAACATGCACAGACTATCTAAGCAAGCTTTCAAAGAATGAGCTTCCAGTTGGTTTAGTCATCCAGTTCCAGCAATCTACTTTGTTTCGGCCTGTTGTTCTTATCTCCAAGACATTGATTTTATTGCAGGGTCCTTTCTGGGGGCAGAGTACTTTTGAAATCAGAACAACAGACACAAAATCCTGACATGGGATTAATGAGACGAGGCCTCTGTTGGAGGCTTCTCTGGGCTCTTGGAAGATAAAATGTACTTGCTGAGAACTTCCATCTCTTTCTAGACTGTCAAGTCCCAGATAGTTCTGTCATATAGATTACTTAAAATACTTTTACTTTCCATAATGTGACTTCCTACATGCAAGATATGTCCTCTGAGTTTAAAAAAAAAATCAGTGTGAACACACACATCTGAAAGTTTCAACTGAAATAAAAACCCTAATTAAAAAAAATAATAAATATTGCAAGTGTATATCACATTAAAAAAAGTACATCTGTCTGTATGTTCACACAGCAAAGAAAGCAACGAGATTCAGCTTCCAGCAAAATAATACAAGCATTAGTAAATTTGCATTTAAAAAATCACCTTTTCCTTTTTCCCTTCAGGAAGAGCTTATACTAACTGAAGTCTTTTGGTTTTCAGATAACAGACAGGAAAGTATTTCTCCAAGAGAGATTAAAGGATTTAGGTAACACTGTATATACAATTAGAATTCCCAAATGTTTGCATCACTGGCAGTTCCTGCGGGTGCTGGGGGAAAGATTAAGTTTGATTAAATTGCAGATTGTGCAAGTTTATTTATGGACTCAACTGTGAAATAGAGAATAAAAAACTATGTGAAGCAAAGCTATTACCCATTAATCTGTTGGTAAAATACCTGGAGTCAGTTTCACAATTACTTTCAACATAAAAACATAGTTCAATATGAGGTTAGAAATAAACGAAGTTCAGAGAAAGCACTACACTAGCAGATAAAGGGACAAAAAAACATTATTTCAGTCTAAGAGTCTGGAATATGTATATTTCATTGGCTCTTTGGCCCAAATGCATTTCAGTTGTGTTTGTCACATGGTTCCAACTCACCTAAGGACCTATTCAACTTAACTGGCATTTATTTACAGTACTAATAACTCATTAACACGTGCATTTTGTAATGACATGGTTTTGCTATTGTAAAAATATTTCCTGGATAGTTTTGAAGCCTGTCTGTATTCTAAGCCAGACAACTAGAAGGTCACTCCAAAAACTAAAATACTAAGAAATTAACCCCTGGGCAATGTATTCCAACAAAGAAATCGGGGGTCTGAGAGGGAAGGACGTGGAAATTCAGCAGAACATCCCTTATAGCCCATAATCAACACTCTTTCCTCAAGGCTGCCCAGGACCAGCAGACAACCAGCTGTACTTCCAGTCTTCATGGGGACCCAAATGTACTCTCTACTGACACAATAGGTTTCAGCCCTAATCTAACAGTTCTGAATACTGACCTGGCATAAGTGTAAGCACTTATCATTGATTCCAGAAAAGTCAGGATTTAACCTGTTCAACCCGCTTCCCAAAATGCTTTACAGGAAGGAGAGCATTCAGCACCTTACAGCTTACTCCAAAGCTGTAAGAGAAAATCTGAGCTGGACTTGGATTTGATCCCCTCATTACACCATGTCACTGAGATTAAGAAGTCACCTCTGTTCCTAGAAGAGTTCAAACAGTCCAAAAACAAGCATTTCCTTCCAGCAAGTTGTATTTAGAGATGTTACAAAAAATCATCAAATTAACCCAAAATGTATCCAATAGAAAGGCTGCAGCTTTTGCTGCTAACTTGGCTTGTAAGAACAAAAACCCCAAAACAATTAAAATTTCAAGCCAGAGCATGAAATATTTCCAGCCTTTGATATTTTGTATTGTCTCAGTTTCTCTAGGCTTTTAAAATGTCATAAATTCCCTCAATGCCAAAGTTGCCTTTCCGACCCTCAACTCAGAGCATTGGTTTATGTGAAATACACTACTGAGTTAGCCTTCACCTCTCATATCTAATCATAAATTATATAGCAAGGCATATTTAGTAAACGCTTTTACCACTGCTTTAGCAATGGAGATTGAAAAAAAGAATGCTGAAATGGGAAAAAGCACAACCACCAGCGGAATATTCTCATACTCAAGGCACATGTGAAGAAGTCCTCTAAAACAAACCTTTTTTCAGTCACTCAAGTAACAGTCAGGATTTAGCCCTCCAGGGCCTTTCACAATGTAATACAGGGTGAAGAAACAAATTCACAGAAAAAAAAAAAAAAGCTATAAAGAGACTTGTGCAGGGTAGATATAATTGGCAAGAGGTGATCTTTGTGCATAGTACATGACAATGCAGGAAGCACTCTGGAGTGGATTAAACCACAATTTGATGCAGAAAGTCCCAGATTAATAGGTTTGCATGCCCGAAAAGAGTAAAAGCCTATGTGAAGTTTTATACAGTATATTTGAGATATTTTCTCATCTCATTCATCTCATTCTCCTTAGAGGACTCCAGCAATAACAGATTAAAGAGCTCCTCTCTACAACAGATTTTCCTTGTTTTCTTTTTTTTTTTTTTTTGGTAATGCCAACATCATTCATGTAACAGTATTTATATCCATCTCTATAAGCTTATGATTCCGTTTGTGTTTTTTTTTTTTTTTTAATTCTCCTGAGTTATGTAATAAGCATACAAATATGCCTGTTTTTTGTGCCTTTAGCAGTGAAACTCTATTTTGCAGGAATAAAGATTTTACTGGGTTTCTTAAAAAGAAAACCAAAAACCACAAAAAAACCTTTTGAGAGAACTCTTCTTGTTATGAAGAGTCCTCACAAGTTGAATTTCAATGGTTCCACGTTCTGAAAAAGACCATTCACAGAGCTGAAAATGACCCATTATTCTTTGACTGCAACCATCAACTACTGCTGACAAAGATGTTTGAAACAAATTTGAAAAGAATATTCAAGATGTACCAAATTCAGTTGAGAGTTACTGCATTGCTTGCACGCTTTTATTAGAACATAGAGAGAATACATATTCTCTAATCTCTTAGAGTTAGAAGAAAGTAACCTAGGAAAAAGTATTTATAGTAGCTTGAGTAAAACTTCTACTCTAGTTAGTGCAGCAGGTTCCGGGGGGGGAAATCATCTAATAGAAATGTTGGTTTTAACATGAAGTGGAAAAAAACTTTTAATTTCCTTTGTAGCTTGACATTATTTCACTTGTTTGTTGTTGGTGTTCTTAAAAAAAAAATAAACTATTTAGGTGTGGGTTGAATTGGTTTTTCTGTTCTGTTTCACTGCCATTTTAATCATACTTTTCAATTTCTGCCTACAAAGCTTCCTTCTATATAGGCAGAATATTTAGGACAGAGAGAGAGGTTACTATTTAATTCCCCCCTCCTCTGTGAAGCCTCTCCCCTATAAAATGCAATCTACAAACTCCTCATCTACAACTTTTGCTGGTTATCCTAACAGCAATAGAAAAGTCTTTCTATCTTTTGGACTACCTGCTGGCAAGTCAAAGATAATTCCTCATGCAAATAGCTGATGCCTAAAGTCAGATTTCTCTTTTAACTAGGAAGGACGCAAGGTTAATTTAAATGTTCCTTATGCTGTTTTGCAAGTTGCTGAAAGCTGTCTTTACGCCAAGGGCTGAGTTCTCAGAATAGGAAGAATTTTGACTTATCAAAACTTTAAATCTCCTCCTTTAGTAGTTCAGCTGAGAGCATGGTAGCAGATAAATAAATAAAACAGAAGAACACAGATCCATTTCATGGGTACTTTGGTACTTCAAAACCATGCTATATCGGTCATCGTACACTTCTGTAGAGGTTTTACTTTACCTTGGTCTACCAGTATTTTAACATCAGCCACGGCACCACAACGGTGGCAAGATAAAACATGTAGGTAAGATTTTGCCAGTGGATGCTCTCAACAGTCTTGCAGACGTTCAACCTGTCTGCCTCGCAACACGTCTCTATAACATATCCTTATGAAGAAACAAACTCCCATTGTAAGATCTTTTAAGAAGATTCTGAATGAAGCTTTAAAAAAATGAAAAACAAACCCTTTTTCAGTCTTTAAGCAAAGCTGTCAATTGTTTGTAATAATGTGCCTTTTCCTCTGAACAAAAGTGCTACTGCTGCTGTCTGGTTTGATCTTTTGCAAAGCTCCTCAGATGAGCAATTTCCGTTTGGAGCAACTGCAGAAATTCCCCCTGACACTCCACTTGCCTGTCCTGTTGGTCATCTTCACAGCTGAGATCCATAACATTTAGCTATGGATAAAAGTAGCAAATGTCTCCAGTTTGTCTGGCATTGGAATAATGAAGGAAAATGTTGATAAATCAATGAGGAAAACAAAAGAAATGAAGAAAGTGTCCTATGTTTTATTTGGAGATGGAAGAAAGTATGACGAAAACTGAAAGTATTCAAAGAGTTGAAATAAAGAAGCAAGAAATTATTAAGGGCCTGTAAAAGATCACATGAACAACGAGTGTACATGTGCGACCTAACCTTAAAAAACAATTTTATTTCCTTAAAAAGAAAGGTAATTGTGATTCAATGTTTGGGAACTACGATTTCACAGAATAATGCTCTGCATAATCATTTTACTTCTGCACAAATATTTACATTGTATTAGTGGAAGAGTAACCCATACTCTTCCCTCCCTGGATTAAAGCATCACCACCAAGTTACACAAGAAGTCACTGCTAACTGGAAACAGCTGCTAAGCCACTTGTATCTCTGTTGCTTTGTAATACCCACTAATAACTCAGAAGGATCATATCTTACATCTGCTTCTCTTCTTTTCTACATCAAAGCCTTAACAGATAGCTTGTAAGTGAAGTTGTCATAGAAGCTAGGTCTTGAGGAGAGGCACAGAAAGCCATTCTGTGGTTGCTGCAGATGTTCCCCTCTGTACGTTTACTAATAGCTGCCTGCTGAGTTTTAACATTCCTGAAGCCAAGGTTTCCAGATGTCTCCTCCAAAATTAATATGATCAACTGGGAAGTTTACAGAAGGGAGAAAATCTAAAAGTTTCTCTTTCCTAACTATTTTTTCACCTGCAGCCTCTGATAGCCACAGAGGAATAGTACATAACAACACGTATTTGCTGCCATACTACAAATATGCACAACAATGGTGTACCCTAATAAAGACAACCCCGTATCATAAATCACTACTTTCACATACCGGAGCCAGCCCCTTACGGTCATCAGAAGTGGTCAGGCCACCAAGTTGCACTGCCTCCTCCTCCTACTGCTGTTTTTGCTTCGTCTGACATTAATGCCCATCACCTCAGAGATGTTAGCCATAAGGTCTGACAACACAAAATGAGATATAGAGCTCAACACAATAAAATTTAATGAAAATTGACTCTAACAGAGACTTTACCAACATTTTTCTGGCCACTTTATCCTACACTGCCCTCAAGCAAAGGCATGTACTTATTTTCAAAAGTCCTTTGAACACAAATGGAAAGTAAGACGTATGATTCACACATCCAAACTTTCAAATCATGTTTTATTATCAAATGAAACCCTGCCAGGTTGCTTTATCAAATTCATCAAATATTTTCCCCTTTCTCTTGAAGAATGAATGCAGCCACCCTATTCTTATTAAAATTCAAACAAAACAGATTGTACTGAGGAACGCAGCTACAGTGATTGCTGTATTTTATTCAAGGGATCGGATTGCTTCCAGCCAGCACCCTTCAACAACGGCTTCTGAGTATGCATACAGGCGTTAATTTTTCAGTGACAATTTTATGAAGATGTGCACGCACAAAACAGGTTCCATGCAGGCGGTATTTAGAGCCTTCCTTGCCTCCTGCCAGAAAATTTCTTCTTCTTTAAACAAAGAACTACTGCTTTTCCTAATGGAAGGAACATTTCTAAAGCCCCGGAAATCTAGCTGCAATTAGGTAATATAAATCAAACCACAGTAATGAAGCACACAGATGACCCAATTTTCTAACCAGTGTAGCAGGAAGGATTTTGGAAGTATATGTAACATTTTTTAGCACTAGCGTACAATGTACTTTTATCTGTCACACAACTATTCTCCCTTCCTGGAAGAAAAAAAAAAATCTGTTTTGTAATTAAAAAAATGAAAGAAAGTGGAGAAAGACAAAGCAAAAGGCAATCCTATCCACTACACCTGAAAGCCACAGTCTATTTGGGAAACAGAGATCATTCCAACTTTTAACAACCAAGAAAGACAACTCATCATCCAAAAGCCAGTATCACACAAGTTAATCACTTCAAACATGTAGAAAACTTCAAGATCTTGACCTAATACAGGTAAAGAAGGCCACAAATCAGGGCTTTCACAAGAAATGGGGACCTGCTTCTTCCCTGTTAGCTGTTTTGGAACAAATTAATGTTTTGTTTGCATAAGCAATTACACGCTTGTCTAGGTCTGTCATATACATCTATGATAAAATACCGATTTTACAAAGTTTCAGACTTTAAAAAAAGTTAATGGAAAATTCTTCATCAGCTTGATATCGGCTAGCATCAGCCAGCAAATAGCAAGTTGAAACAACTACAAACTATTCTGGAGACTACTTCATGCATGATAGGAAGAGATTTGTCGAAAGAACATTTCAGAAACAGTTTTGGCACAATATTCTTCTCCAAACAAGTATCATTTACTTGCTGGTGACCAACATTCACACTGTTGCTGTAAGAGCATATCCATCAGCCTTCCATCTTCTCAGCACCACTCTATTCTCCCTCCCTTTATGAGCTAAAAATCATCTTTAAAATGTGAGAGGGGATAATGGTAAGATTTATAGCCTGAGACAAGAGGCTCTGCCAAGAACTACTGTTCTCTTATTAATCCCAGGATGGAAAAAGACAATGAACCTTTCACTCACTCTCAAGAGGAATCTCTCTTAACTTACAGATCTAGCTTCGCTTGCCTGTCCCATCTGCAGTCCTAGACCACCACAGAACAGAAATTGTTCCTCTCACTGCAGTCACAACAGTACCCTCTTTATAGGAAAAAGAATTACATATTGTTCCTGAGACCTAAAATTGTTTGGGTACTAATTATTTTTTGTAGTATGCAAACGTCGGCTTGTAACAGAACAACAAAGAACTGCATTAAGCAACTCTGCACTTCAAAGGTGGCAGCTATGGGTAAACAAAATACTGTGCTGGAATACTGTGATGACAGAAGCTACATAATTTATGCTTTCTACAACACTGCAAACTCCATAGGGGAAAATGGGAGAAAAAAGCAGAAGTTAAACAACAGTGAAAGCCTTTCTCTGAATACCTCTGCAGGAAGGCTTCCCACTCAGCTAAGAAAGGCTGGAACCTACTCTTTTTTCAGTACTATTCAATATGCTGCACACAACTTCCAAATTGTCTGTGTCATTTAGAATCCCAAGTTTTTCTTTTTTTTCTTCTGCAAAACTGCACTTTCCCCATAGCTTTTAGTTCTTTAGGAAAGAGAAGTCAGCTACTGAGGACTGCCATATTCCACAAGCTGTGTTCCTCCTTGCAACAAAGGGGTACAATTCAATTCACCTTTTGAAAGGAGAAAGTAGGCAATTCTGTCCTGCAATAGATAGTAACAGTACTAGGTAACACTAATGCTAACATTTAGGAATTACAGATAATGATGATGATTTGGGACACTGCATCTTATTTTGTTAAAATTATGAAGACAGTACATTAATCAGCATAGCTGCCATCAGCCCTTATTGTGCAACTGCAAGCCATCATAAACAAGTCAGCAAAATGCTTTAGTAGCTGAAAAACTTTCAGTCTAGACCGTTATCAGAAGACGATCAAAATAATAACAGTAAGATCACAAAGACTTGTGCATCCATTTAATTACAGTAAGTTCTTTACTACAGTATGTACTTCATCACACTTAAGCAAACATCAAACCAACTCCATTCTACCACTGCTTAAATAACTTTTCCACAGCATAAAAAATCTAGTCTATCATAAATTTAGATTGAACAACAGTTTTACTCAACTTTTTTCTAGACTATGCCATAGAAATATCTAGTTATATAGTTATAGTATATATATAGTTATGACTTTTAGAAACAGATTTGAGTCCGATTAGTTCTTTCTTATTCCTCAAATCACAGAATTTAAACAAATGAAGTCGTTCGTTGTAAACAACCCAAAACTACTTAAAAATTAAAAGCAGGAGAATTGGAGAAGTTTGCAATTCAACAGATTCTTCCATCTAAATACACTAATGTCTCAAAAAAAACACTGCTTTTGGGCAATAACAAAAGGTCCAAGTTTTATCTGCTGTTTTCTATCTCTGTTCTCTTCTCCAAGCATTTCTAAAACATTTGAAGCTAATAGCTTTGACATTTCTCTCTGGGCCTGTTTTTTCTCTCTGGGCTTGTTTTAACCCCCATAATCTGTAGACTCTAGAGGTGAAAAAAAAACACCTCAAATATAATGAGGTGAAAGAAATAAAACTACAGGGTAATGTCCTAGTAAGAACCCTTTCACATGCTTTTTTCAATAGTGTGCCATATTCTGTGAAGCTCTAGAAGAGTAGTTTAGAATGAGGTTTGCTTCAACACAGACTTCACTGCTCACTGGAACCAACAGGAGTTTTTCACCTACCTTCTGTGGACTGTGGACAAGAGATGTGCCAGTTTTACTACAGATAGAGACATATTTGACCTACATTCAAACTTAACTGCATGCACACAAACATCATAGGAATAGTCCTTGAAAAAGCCACAGCTGTTTCTCACTTCAAGCATTAAATCCAGGTGGATCGTGTAACGACTCTTAAAGTTGTGCTGATTATTCCGATCTGAATACAGCCAACTTTTTTAAAATGCCTAAACCTGGGTGGACTAGGCCACCCTGGTTGGAAAATCTGACAAAATACATAACTTCATATAGTTCCAGTTGGTTTAGACACATTGCAAGTTGCTGGACCCTTACAATAGACACTGCATCATTGCACCCTCTGCCAGCTAGGAAACTGGACTATTACACACAAACAGTTAAAAATATTGAATAAATTTACACATTAAGCTCACATGGAAAATACTCTCATTTTCTCTTCATCTAAGAGTGTTACTCTGACTCCCTCTTGTTTCTCAAGGACAAGAACAGAAATAGTCAGAAGAAACTGAAAGCTCAGTTTTATGGACCTGTTTTGGAAAGCGATCCTTTTATTAAATACATGACATTTAATGTAAGCTTCCAATGAATTAAACTGCAAAGATCTGTGCCGCATTATTTAGTATCTTCTGTTTAATCAATATGAATGCAAACTAATATTGTCCCTTAGTGAAGGATGAGGTATAATTATTTAAATCAATACTTACAATTTCATCACCTGGCACAGAAAACAAAGTTCCATTATCCAAATACCACTGTGCAGTTCCTGATGATATTATTTTCCTTTTTATTAGCATGGATAACACTACAAAAATATGCTGTTAGGTGAATCTACAAGCATGATCCTGTAACAAAATATGCAACTATAACCGATATCAATCAAAACTAAGGGAGCTAAAATGATTTCCAGCTCTTGTGATTTTATCATGAGTCATATGTGGTGTTTTGCTTGAGTCATATATTTAAGAACCTCAGCAGTGGTGCCTACAATTACATTTTATGATTTCATTACTGCTGCGAGGTTGAAAGGAATCTGCTTTTTACATATATGCATCTGTACATGAAGCATGCAGGTGACAGCCCTGGTAACATGCCTATTAGTGGGTATCAGATTTGGTTGCAAAAAAAGCAAGAGATTGTTACAAAAGTGCTTTTCATCTACTAATGATACTTTCTAGGTGACAATACACTAAGACCCACATACTTGACTTCCAACATGTCCTCTTTGCTATGTACTTTCACTAATGAGAGTACTCTTATTTTCTTCCTTTTAGAGAAAAACAAATGTTTATCTGTTTGACAGCTTATAACAGCAACACTATGACATTCCACCCACAAATAAGCCAGTACAAGTCAAAAACATCAAGAACACAGATGAAGCTAAATTTTCTGCTTCCCTTCTCCTCCCCTTTACTAACTCTATAGCCTTAAGAAACAACACTCATGCCTTTTCTGTCCCTGAAAACTTCTTCCTTCTTCTTCCTTCACTTTTGTCCTTCTTTCCAACACTTCTTACTCCTACTGTTCACATCTAAGTAGTTTTGGTCATAAAATTTTGAAAAAAATCTCTTAATTCTGTTAGAAGTAGTATTCTAGGGATAGGAAAAACAAAAACAAAAACAAAATTAACCACTGTATCAAGCTAAAATGGTCAACAAATAAATTTAATGAATAGTAACAGTAAAAATATATATTGTTAAAAAACATTATCCTGTTGCATAATTTCAAGACCTTACAAATGCTAATTGAGATACATATGGTGGTAATAAGAATCAACATGGCCTCAGTTGGAAGGTGGGAGGGAAAGCACAGAGGTGCTTGCAATACGAGCATACATTTTAAAATTCAGCTCCTCTGAATATTCATGCAACGATCAGTTAAATTCAATACAGGAACACAGTAAAAAAGTGTTTTTCCTGTCCCCATTTCCAACACTGAAAGCGTTAAAGCTCTCTGCAAAGCAGATTCAAGTAAGCATAGATTTAAGAATTCCATAGAGTTGAATGCAGTAAGAGATTCAGCCAATGATGAACTCCTAGAGTACACTGTTATTTGCTAAAATAAGTACAATTGTGCTCTGGCTGCTATTCCTACAAGCATCCCCATCTGGTCTCAGAAAAATGAGGAGAAGCGTGATGCAATTCCATGGTACCCACATCCTCAAAGCCCAACACTCAACACCTAGGTGTCAGCAAGCTCTTATACAAGTTGTCTCAAATTAATTGCTTCATACACCAAGACCTGAAACTGGCTCCCTTTAACATCTGTTAATCTAATTAATCTCTATGAGCCTCCAAACAATTAAACCTGTTGTTGCAGGGAGCAACAAGGAAAGAAATTTTACATACCTGAAGTTGGGCTGTTAGCAGAAAAAATGGACTGCACCCCACTCAGTGCTGCTCACTGAAATCCAGTTATTAAGCTGTGAAAACAAGCCCTAAATGAAGCTGATGGCCTCAGCTATTGGGCTGAGCTTGAAGTGCCATTACTGTCACTACAGTGATCAATAAGCAGGGGAGGGACATTTCTCTAGTCACTAAATTTAACAAACGTGGAAGAAGGTACAAGGACTACAATCATGACAAAACAAAAATAAACAAAAATATATTTTTTCTATGACACGAGCAGTTTTTAGCTAGCATGTATTAATAAGGAAAAGAAATTGAATCTAAGTCCCTGTTTAGATTCAAAATATTTTTGTAAAATGAGAAGTATTGCAACAGATGAGCAAACTCATTTCATCATTTACACTGAATACACTTCAGTGAATTTAAATTGTAAGTAACGTTTTACCCAAAAGAGAGAGAGAAGGTAGAACATAGTGATATCCAGCACAGTATCAGCCACAGTTCCACAGGCACTTGTCTGTGTCTCTGCACAGTCATACATAACTCTCAATTTCAGATGGAATTCTCATACACCTATGATATATGCATATGGGTTTGCAGAGTAGGAGCCAAAATATCTTCTGTATCATCAGCATCCAGTATAAGGAAACTAACACTTCATCATAAGCTTCGGATCTCTAAGTCAGAACATCTCACAACCTGAGAAAGCAAGCAAACCTGGCAGTTTTCTTCCAGTGTGACAGATTCATCTCTTGTACAGCTAATTTCTCTTCCTTTCTACAGCCTAGTTTTAGAACAACAATTTCATGAAGCTCTTTGCAAAATATTTTTGCTGTGTGTCTTCTATGCTTTCTACCTCCGTATTATGCTACCTACGCAACTAGGGCTACTGCTGTGCTGAGGTGACGCCACCACCCCTGGAAGTTCCTCAGAAACTCTTGTAATACCCTAACAGATTACAAGCCTCAAACTTGGACACCCAAGAGTTTATTAGCTCACATCCTCACATCCTAGGGAGTGGGAGATAGTAGGAACAACAAGCATTATTTAGCTTGTGGGAGCCAGGGAATTAAAAACTTTTAATCTTTGTTTCTCTAAGAAATCCCTATCTACCGGCTTTTGTTGTTGTTTCCTTTCATTTGCTATTCATGGTCTTCATCTGCTTCTCTAATTTCCACCTACCCCTGTGAAATTCCAGAGTCACCTTTAAAAACAGGAATGTTTCTAAAAGTAGAGGCTTTGGTATTCATAAGGGAATGCAGAAACTCCTCCCTTCTCAATGGTGTTGCTGAAGAGGACCTATGTATCCATGTATCTGATTTTTTTTTTTCCCCCTCCTCTCTCTCCTCTTACTGGATGTTTCCTGAGAAACCATCATAATTATGGATACCTATTACTACATTTTCCATAATGTCAGCCAAGAATTCATCAGTTAAATAACTCTTTTCCTCCAATGACTGCAAACACTTCAAACGTGTCTTAATTATACTTCATAACAACTCTGAATCAAACTCAGTCAGCGTTACAATGTTACTGCCAGTAACTAGAGCTATTTGACACCACAACAGGTAAGATTATTAAAACTGCTCCAATGTTATCAGATTTCTTTTAAAGCTATTCAAATACCTGAAAATGCTCAAGATTTTTGACAGGCTTTCTGTAAGTATGAAATTCTGACTTCTGTGTCCAGGTGCATTTCAAAACAGCACTGAGGTTCTACACACATCTTTGGGCTCAGAAAGAGCTTTTAAATTATGGCCTTGCTAGACAATCATGTCATTAAATGTCATTTCACATCAATTTAATAAGGCTGATCATCTCCCATGATTTTTTATGAAGTTAGTCTATTTCCTTTGAGCTTTTATTTACTTAGCTCATTTTCATTTCTGCTCTGCTTAGACTGAACTCTTTCATAGTGGAGCCAAGGTTGAGAAGAGAAAGATCTTAATTCATCAGCAACATCATCTTCCCCACTGGCACAGTTCATATTTTTTCACTGGTTCATTAATAAAGAGTGACAGGGCAGCTGTGATGGGCACAACAGTAATGCACACCCACCATGAAAGCATCAGAATATGACAGACATGAATGAAAACAAATGATGCTCAGACACAGAACAACACAGTCATGTTTCAGACTGGAAAAAAAAAAAACACCATTAAAAACTATGTTTTTGTACTTCTCAGCCTAACTCCCACATCCACTATTAAAAATGACACAAAAAAGCGGAAAATCTCAGATGGGGGAGGGGAAATTACACTCAGCCACTGCAACTCCTCTCCTCCCTGAAGAATATTTCTTCCTAGCAGTCATGCAGAAGACCTACAGGCAGGAAGAGAATATAGGAGATGATGGGGTGAAACACACTGCCCTTCTCACTGCACCCATGGTGATGACTGCAGATGCTTTCTTGAACTTCTCTAAACTGAAACAAACTGGAGCAGCATGGCAAGCAGGGCTGCACTTCTCCCAAGGACATCCAGGACTAGACTGGCTTTGGGCCTGGGCTATAAGGAGTTGGCCTACAGGAGGAATCACAGAATCATACCTCCAAAATTATCTGGTCCAACCATCCTCCTACTACCAATATTACCCAATAAACCATGTCCCTACGTACCATGTTCAACCTTTCCTTAAACACCCCAAGGGACAGTGACTCCACCACCTCCCTGGCCAACCTGGAAGGGGCACTTCTTCCCAAAGAGGGTATCTGCATATGCAGAGTACCGAAAACAAAGTTATAAAAAGAAATGGCCTACCTAGTTAAGGGTCTACACAGCTGGCCAGGTAGTGTGATGGTTGTGGGTAGCCCAAGGAAAATGAGATGGCAGAACTTCAGTAGCATGGCAGAGGAATAGGTTAGATCATACCTTTGAAGGATAACATCACTGGAGCTTGGGATATAAGCATTATTCGAAGGTATAATAATTTTTTACTATTAGATTCAAGGAAACATGGATAAACCAGTGCGTGGCAGCCCAGGGTAGACTCACAGACAAAGCTGTTGTGGGAGAAGGGCAGGAAAGAGTCCATTCTAAAATGTTTGAGAACCCTTGTATACAAGTTGTGATAATGTAACCAGTACTGCAGATGGGAAACCAAAGCACAGAGTCAAACGGCTTACTAAATGTCATACTACGACATTAAGGAGACAGAAATAGAACCAACGCTGTCTTACATCATAACCACGTTTTTTTTAATAAGTTTGCAAGCCTCTTATATTCCTCCCATTTTCTAGCGTAGAAAACATGTACCTTTGGAAGTGTCTCAGCAGCTAATACTATAGCTGAGATGAATAAACAGGACAAAATCAAGTTTTTCTAATCTGCACATATGCACACCCACCCATACCTAAACTTCCGTAAGTTTCATTTCTATAAAAGTCATTAAGCCAAGATGAGATATGGGAAACATAACATTAAAAGAGTGCCTGTCTACTTTTATGTTTAGAATGATTTATTTAATCGGTCCTAAAAGCTGAATTAGTGTTATAATAAATCAGATATCCAGAGCGCATGGCACAGTATATCACAGAGCACTAGAATTACCAACACTGTAAACTTCATACAATTTATTAGCATGCCTACTAGTACTGGACTGAGTTAGTATTTTTAGATTCCACCTAACTTTAAAATTAACATGAATATAATTTTAGTGCTATGAAGTTTTACATCAAATCTTATGGCACTAACATTACACAAGACTACTGACAAGATGAACTGTGTTTTGAGCAAATTTGCTGACAACACCAAACTTGGAGGAGTTGTGGACTTGGATGAGGGTGGAAAGGCCTTGCAGAGAGATCTGGACAGATTGGAGAGCTGGGCGATCACCAACCGCATGAAGTTTAACAAAAGCAAGTGCTGGGTCCTGCACCTGGGACAGGGCAACCCTGTCTATACGTACAGACTGGGCAACGAGACGCTGGAGAGCAGCCCCGCAGAGAGGGATCTGGGGGTTGTGGTTGACAGCAAGTTGAATATGAGCCAGCAGTGTGCCCTGGCAGCCAGGAGGGCCAACCGTGTCCTGGGATGCGTCAAGCACGGCATTGCTAGTCGGTCGAGGGAAGAGATTGTCCCGCTCTACTCTGCGCTGGTGCGGCCTCCCCTCAAGTAATGTGTGCAGTTCTGGGCACCACAGTACAAAAAGGACATGAAACTGTTGGAGAGTGTCCAGAGGAGGGCGACGAAGATGGTGAAGGGCCTAGAGGGGAAGACATATGAGGAACGGCTGAGGGCACTGGGCCTGTTCAGCCTGGAGAAGAGGAGGCTGAGGGGGGACCTCATCGCAGTCTACAACTTCCTCGCGAGGGGCAATGGAGGGGCAGGAGACCTATTCTCCGTAATCACCAGTGATAGGACCTGCAGGAACGGTGTCAAGCTGAGGCAGGGGAGGTTCAGGCTGGACATCAGGAAGAGGTTCTTCACCGAGAGGGTGGTCGCACACTGGAACAGGCTCCCCAGTGAAGCAGTCACTGCACCAAGCCTGTCTGAATTTAAGAAGTGTTTGGACTGTGCACTTAGTCACATGGTCTAAACTTTTGGGCAGACCTGTGCGGTGCCAGGAGTTGGACTTGATGATCCTTATGGGTCCCTTCCAACTCGGGATATTCTATGATTCTATGCTACAAGCAGACAGCAATCTCTAGAGAAAGAGATTGTAATATATTATTAAAGGAGACCACAGGCCAAATTCTGCTCAGGACTGCACTCTACATACGCCTGTGCAAGACCTGTTGGCATATAACTATGAAAATGGTTTGAGAATATAAAGATAAACATTATTCTTAATGCTAAAAAGTTACTGCCACAGCTGATGTCTCATGTAGATTTGTTTCCTCTCTTTGCTAAACTTCCTTTCCGTAGACCTTCCTGTACCTAACATTCAAGGCTGGGGATCAGGAAACTGATGTTTATCATGGACTCTGTTTTACAGTTAATTCCATATCCAAGAAGAAGTGATTAAAAAAAAGTTGAGGTCTATCCTAAAAGAGATGTGATCAATTTTTTAAAGACTTTGCTGAAATGTAATGCAAGTTAGGGCACGCTATTCCTGTTCACAGACTTCCTTTAATTAGAAGGGAGTGTGTACAAAGCCTGGTGACTAAAAGAAGTAAAAATATATGGTATGAGGACTTTTCAACGGACAGTCATGTCATTTGGTCAGTTGTATTTTGATTCCCTTAGATATTGCAACTATAGACTAAGCAGTATCCCTTCTGTATGTCACAAGCACTGATATGCTAGCAGTCCTTCTAAAGTAGAGTCCCGCCAGCTGCCAAGAAACCAGTCAACAATAAAAAATCAGTAATGAACAAAACCAGTCTGATAACCAACCATCAGAGGATGGGTTGGTGCAAATGCCAGGGAGGCAGACCCAGAAAATGCTTTAAGTGCTTTAAATACAATGCTGTCTTGACATATGTACAGTTTTGACAGTTTCAGGAAGGGATATGAACTGTATCCAATTTCCAGAGAAAAATATGCTCAACACAATCTGGAAAACTACTTGTATTTCAATAGATGTTTTCAATCCAGTATAGAATTTCCTTTTGTTATTCTCAGACTAAGCTTTTCCAATACACACGCACAAAATACATATTTATACACAGAGAAAATGATGTGGAGGGAAGGATTTTTTCCTCATTTAATAAAATCTTCAAGTCTTTGGAGACTATTCAGTTTTTCATTTTCTACTGCATTAAATTTTACCCCAAAAAGAAGCCTTATGAAAATATTTATCTTCCTGTATTATTTGTCCAATACATGGATTTAAAAGTGATCCAGCCAAGGACAATTGCAACCTTCTACAGACTAGACAAAACTATTATGCTTTTACTATAAATAAATAAATAAGATATGACATGAAAAGTGCAAAACAAAAGAAAATCATCGGCCTACAGCAAATTTTGATTACAACACTACTCTTTCATGGGCATCTTTTAGCTTTTTAGGAAGTATATATAGTATAAGAAGATACTCCACTTTGGTCTGATACATTACTTCACCTCTTCCCATCTGTTCCTCCCATTTGTGCCACTGCACTGAAAGTCAATCACATTCATTCACCATTGCTTGTTCTTCCTTCTAAATCCTTCCGTGTTACCCAGGGTGCTCCAACTGCTGGGCTGAGGGCAGCTCTGCCCTATACGGCACTGCAATCACTTGATCACAGCACAGGACTTGGGTCAGGGATTCCCACCCACAAACATCAGTTAATAGTTGTCCTTGATTAAATCACATCTCCATTGATCTTGTGCTGTTTTAAAATCAATGAAGTTGGTATTTTGGTGGTTACCTGTTATTTGTAAAAAGTTCAGCTAGTAACATTTGCTCACCTGATGACAGCCCAGGCCAATCAGTTCTTAACTCTCAATGAACACTTTTTTCACAGTTTGCCTGCATAAATTTATTGGGAAAAAAATGTCTTTCTATGCTTCGATTCCACAATATATTCAGACACATGAGTTTGAACAGCCACCAATAGGTTATTTGCAAGCTTGCTTAGAGTCCCTAATGTCTCCCTCCTTTCAACAGCTTTGGAAAGTAATCTAACAGCTCCAACAGCTTAAGCTAAAAAGGGCCATGAGGACATAAGAAAAGAATTCCTCTGTGGGACAGAGAAAAGGGGTCAGTCAGTCTCAAGAAATGGAAAAGGAGCTACTTCTTTTAAGCAGTTTGGTTCTCCTTGGACATAAAGTACTTGGCTCTGCCACTGAACTCTGTGCGCTGTGCTGCTTTCTGTGCAAGGTATCCCTAATCACATCTGGTGTAGAAAGTATGATTCAATGAAAATAGTGGTGATTCCTCAAAATCAGTCCTACTGAAGCTACACAGATTTCTTCTAATTCTTTCACTGACAGCTTATTCTTAAAAATATCTTTTTCCAGAATTTACGATGGCCCTAAGCCATGGTTCCTAAGAAATGATAATGGTTATGATGGTTCCTAAGAATTGATTTGCATGCACGGGCCAACACATCTGCTTATCCTCAGACACATCTAGAGAGCACAACACACTGATCCCACATTTTTGAAATAAGTACTGTGTTATAGTGTGTGGTAGAAAGGAGGGGAAGAGAAAGGTAAAAAACAGTCTATCTAGCACATCTGAAAATGAGCTCAAGCCCTTTTTAGTTCCAGCAGCTGCCTATAATGGAAAAAATGAAGATTGGCTGTTGCCAGAAAAGCGGGCAGTAAGAAATAACAGATGTGAAGTTTCAGCAACATCATTGGCCAGTTCAGCCATACAGGGGCTTCGGAGCCGGGGTCCCCGTCGGGCTGCAGCATTCTCAGAGGTGTACTCACGTTTCGAGTGGCTGAACTATTCCTCTTCCTTCGTTGAACTTACTCAGTGACCTCAGCTGTGAATGCAATTGTCAGGAAATATTCATATCCTTGCCACCATGTGTGGGCTGTGGGTAAAGGCTCTTTGATTAAAGTTAAATGTTATATCTTCCAAAATCATTTTAACATTTCTGTTCTCTCTTCATCTTTTCCCCTCACCCCTTTTTATTTCACAAACACTTAGGGTGAGCAGGGCAAAGACAAGTCCTTCAACACAAGATCTTATTACACAAGGCTCACAAAGAAAATAAGATCAAAGAAACCAATCTAATATAGTGGGTACATTTTTAAGAGAAAGGGTAGTGGGTGAAAAATGCCCTTCAAACAGTCAACTCCAATTACAGAAGTCATTTTCAAAGAAGAATGAAGTTGTTTGACAGAGTTTAAAGGGGAAATCATGAACTCAATGTCTGCAGAATATATCACATCAAGAGCAACTTTTGTCAGCTTAATATGAGAGATTATGTGGACTTGCATTTAAATGAAGTAAAATGGAAGCTATATTTAGGCATCAGAAATATGCCTTGAAAATGCAATGTGGATCACAAAGATGACTGCTCCTTCAGTGAAACCAATTATAAAGCAATTTTTTGAAAATATACTTCCAGTGAAGACTGTAACAGCAGCAACAGCAGCAGAAATGAAGTTGAGCTATCATGTCCTTTGCAAGCCATTGTTCTGGAATGTTCAAAACCTGGTTGTAAAATGCAACTCTTAACAAGCACACGTTTTCATGCTATGTCTCATCTGGTGTATTTATTATTTTTTGCAGAAAAAAAGCTGAAATCCCTCTCTGCACCTACTTCCAGCTGCTTATTCCCTGTTTGCCCCTTGTGTTACATCTAGCAATTTCACAGCCACAGGACAAGCCAGCCCAACAAAGTTATCTGATGTAGTTTTACTTCCCAGGTAGTTAGATTTTTTTTTTTACTCAATCAGCTGCTTACCTTGAACTCACCTTGTGGCTGGGGGCTGATGCAAGAGAGGGGAAGGAACAGGCTGAAGCAGTACTGCCCCTTTTGGCATCAGCCTGCAGTTGCGTAAGTCCAGATGCAACATTAAACCATGCTCTGTACAGTATTACTAGCCTACTGCTGGCAGAATCGATACTCAAATGTCTTCAGGGTTCCACATTACACAATGAGTCCCTGAGACTTAGTATCACTGCATGAGAGAAATTCTGCAGGCACTGCAACGGCACCTGAAGGAAGCCACAGACACTAAAACAGTGAGAAACACTGAGGCACGGTATCTGAAGCAAGCACCTTGCAAGCTACACAGACAAAAAGTGTAAGAAACAATCAACTTTCCTAATACCACTTAGCAAGTTAATAATAGTCATGGAAATAGAATGTGAGGGTCATGACAGGCAGCCCTATCCTCTGTGCCACACTCCTTCCTGCGGCCGCAATTGCTGTTTACTCACTGTTGGCGGCATGGCACCTCCATGTCAAGAGCTGTGCTAAATTCCAGAAATAACGCAATTAAAATTAGCCATTGTATTTGTTACTCCATAAGCAAATTATCAGTTCAGCCTGGTTTACAGCATCTGAAAGTTCCCACTGACCTCCCAGAGAAAGAACTCCAAACCTTCAGATTTTCCTGGCTTAGAAACTCAACCTCTGTTTCCTTTTATTTACCATCAGAAAGGAGAAAGGGGAAAAAGGCCCATCGCTATTTCTGTTTCTATTAAATTGAGGTGTGACACAGTTTTAAGTTAGTGTTTTAATATCACCTTACAGTTCTCCAAAGAAGGAGCACACAAAGACCAATTACATGAAAAATAAAAAACAGGCCCCCCCTCCCCGCCCCCCGTCACCACCACCCACACACAGACAAGAGGTAGCTCATATAGGAAAAGCAGTACAAATATATAACTTCCTATTTACTCTGGCTCTTAACGAAAACAAGTAAAACCTGCAAGACTGGCTACAGCTCCATTTTTGATGGGGGGTGGGGGGTGGAAACTGACTCTGTACTGTTATGTACAGAATACTTAACTGTATTGATATACACAAAACCGTAAATCCCAAACCAAACACAAAACCACAAAATCAATTCCCTGTCCTGATCTGTATTCTGCTGTGAGCTCTGTGAGCTATGCTGGACTAACATACAGTGACCTTTCAATTACATCAAAACCATTAACATTTTATTAAAAATGCTTTATTAAAAACCTAAGATATAATCCCTTACGTCATAAAAACACTGTCATGAGGCAGATGAAGTTCAAACATGGATAAGATGACATCTGGAATACCATGAGCAAACTATGGCTTTCCTTCTTACGAGGGCCATCAGGACACAAGGAAGGGCCTTCAGAAAGGCACTCTACTTGCTTTCCTTTACCTTGGTTTCTCCCAGTTGTTTCCAAGGCTGGAAGCACAACTCTTATCCTCCAAAGCTAACTGGGATCTACGCATGAGAGCTAGGTAAGTATTGTCACCTGGACAGGCTGGCTGTTCAAAACATGTAGTTTTCACATTTTTCAAGTTTTAGATCTGTAGTTTTAGGTCTACACAGAGCTAATCTTATTAACCATGTAATTTTACCATCACCACTGTATGTATCCCTCTACATAGACTTCCCATCTGCTAATGCTGACAGCTGGTCTTTGTTTAAGTTAGTTTCACGCTCTTAATGCATGTGCTGGTATTTTTGTTATGTTGCTAAGCGCTACAGAGCTCTTAACTGGTCCAAGGCACATTACTATAAAATTAGTCATACCTGTAAAGGTATCCAAGAAACAATTTTAAATTAATAAGAAGTGTCTTTATTCTTAACTAGCAACTTCTTAAAGAGCATCAAACTTGTAAGACTGAATACCTATATCTGCTGTTGCATAACGCTGCATAAACTGTCTATGCTCTATCAAGGCCAGCCAAACTACCATACAGTACACAGTTTTCATCCCCACACTTCAGTTTTCATCCCCAGCAACTGCTATGAAAAGTGTGGTATATCATCTCACTGGTCCATAGCATGAGCAAGGTTCCAACACAAGAAAAGTTGGTGCTTCAGCTTTTTCCCATTCAACAAAACACTTACTCGTCTTCTTAGTTTCTAAACAAACAGCATTTTAGCCATATTTTGATGACCCTTAAGCATATCCTCTGATTCTGTGATGAATCAGGGCCCCATATCAGAGCATCCCACCAGAAAGGCTATGGTATTAATCATAAAATAACAAATATCAGCACTCTGTAAAGGAGGAAATGATTTCAGTTTGAAGTTATGCAATTAAATGTCAGTAAAAAATCACAAGTAACTTCACATGAACTATGTTGTTTATAAGATTACTTTTAAGCACGTTTGAGTCACCCACAAGCAGCAGTCACAAGCAATTTTTTAGAGTTACTTTTAAAAACGTTGTATGTATTTTCTTTGTTTCCCTTACACTATAGGTCCATTTAGCTTGACAGAAAGATAGTTTTTTGTTTCAGAATACCTGGGGCAAGTGACTTCTGAAGAACGGGCATATGGTATTAACAGAGCCCATACGTGAAGAGGCACAGACCAGAATTCTCCCCTGTACACTGTAAAGAAACTTTTCAATAGCTTCAGCTTTTTATGGGATCAAACACTACATACCCCAGAGTGGTACCTGTTGGATTAACACACCTGTTTCAACTCAGTGGCACAGTTGTGTGTTGTGAAACACTTAACTTACACAGAGCATGAATAAACGTGTCACGCTGCCACACAGACAAATGAAGCCACATAAATCCGTATACATGTGGGTATCTCAGTGAGGTTGAGAGTGGTTAATGAGGTTCAATATAGTCTGAATTCCTTTTTCCTTAGTCCTTTGTGATCCTGAAGCTTACTGTGGCTCCTAATAAGTCTACACTTAAGAGCAAGGGCAAGGGCAAAATGTGGATTTCTCTCTAGGAACCTTAATGTTGTTCAGACTTCCTAACAACTCTGGTCATGTATTCACCATGACCAAAACTATCCTAGATAACTGAGTACATTCAAAGTGAGCAAGGATCTGTAACATTTATTTCAGAGTACCAGATGAACTAATGTAAACATCAGACTTATTTTTTAGGACTCTTGAATGCCCTGGGAAACACTTACAGAAGAAGGAAAGAACAAGTTTCATTCTGTCTGAGGAGGAAGGAAAAGGGGGGTGTAAAGTGCACAGGAACTATCAATTCACTCCACAAGTGCACCAGTGACACCATGAATACAGCCCTTTAGATCTGAGAATTGGGACGTTAGGAGGAGGGATTAAGACAGCAGGCAAAAAGGAAGTACGCAAAATTAACTGACAAATTCACTTAAAACTCACTTAAGTGCTTCTCCTGGTAAAATACAGGCAAAAATAGAAAGGTGATAGTAAAATAGAATTACACGAAGATAAATGATGTCCTGAACTGATAAGTTCCTTCAAAGTTTGAAAGAAACAGCACCTTCTAGATATTAAGAACTATTCAAATACAACTTTCAGAGGTCATAAAGGGCAAAAAGGGAAGACAAAGACAAGGCAAGAGTGTCTCACTGTACCACATTTTCTCTGCTCTTGGTCACCAGAGTCAATAGCATGCACAACTGAATCTGTGGGTGCTAAAAACTTACATTGGCTGCCAACAGCATTGGAATCAAACAAGATTCCATAAATACTAAGTATTTCACATGTTCTGGCTTGGCTATGGAAGGAAATCAGAGGAATAGAAAAATATGTTATTCCAAATAACCATCTCTTCGCAAAAAAAATGCAGGTGCTTTTTGAAAGATTTTTATTATTATTATTAAATATTATTAACAGTTGGTGTGTTTAGCTCTGCACTTATAAGGCTCTCTTTGCCAGCCTAGCTCTACAGTCAGGGAAGTGCAAATAACATATTTATAAACACATTAGTAAAGAAAATTCACTTGAAAAAGTAACTAAAATCTTTAAAGTTCTTTCTCAGACTCCATGTCCCCTTTTAGTCACAGCAGGTACATAACTGGCACACAGGATGTAAAGGACCTACAAAATGATCTGTCTTTAGAAAGGACACCACAATTTTCAGAGAAAATTCAGGGAATTAAGAACCATAGACATAAGGTTGGGGGGTTAAATAAAGAAAAAAAATCAACTTGCAGTAATTTATTAACTCACCATTAGGTTTCCATGTATTGTGGAACAAGATCTGACTTTACATGTCTTAGTGTATACACTGCCATGATTCTGAGAAGTCTGTATTTGGTATCACTCATTTAATACAACAGATCACGTTTATGTTACTGAAGCATAGATTAAACTACTTTACTTTAAATAGTTTTAGTCATTCAAGTTCAGTATTTTTTAACTCAAGGTGGTGGGTAGTGAGGAGATTTCACTCATCAAAAGCAGCCGTTGACACTACCTCCTCTTTGCTTTCTTAAAATCGATGCTTAAAATATCAGATGAATAATCTGAGTAGAATTGTGGTGCTCACAAAAAAGAGAAATATTTAAAAGGAATAGCCTGTTGCACATCCTCCAACCCTCAAACAGCAGTCAAGCTTCAGAGGTAGACAGCATGTGGAAATACTAGATAATATAATCTGAATTTCTTTTACTCACCAGTGTTCCACGTCCTTAGGTCTTGGTCAACCACTTCAGAAGACTGGCAATACCTAGAGAAATAATTGACGTAAAATGTAAGAAAGGTACAGAGCCAAAAACATTAAAACAATATTTATGATTAGTTTCTAGTGGCTAGAATGGCACAACTCCACTCACAAGAGACTATAAGCATGCGGATAACATTTCACTACCATGACACTTTTGCTTTGCTAGTAATGTAGCATTCTGGACCTCACTCCAAACCACCAAGTCGCTAAAAAAAATATGCACGTGTGAAGGAGTAACACATAAACCACTAACCATGCTCAACATTGCATCTTCTTCTCTTCCTCTATTTTACTAATAATATGTGCCAAGTTTTGGAAATAAAAATAAAATGATTTGTATATAACATTCAAATTCATAACAATGTTTTAAAGTTAGATGTGACTTAGGAAGAGCTACAAAAGTTCCTAAAACAGTGAAATAAAAAACTGAACTACGTAGCAGGCTCAACCCCTCAAGCATAAGAAGCATACATCCAGACCCCTTCCACCACCGCTCCACAGATATTTGCACAATAACAGCTACAAAAATAGAGGAGAGTAAGTACTATATTAAAAAGGAGAGAGTCTTTTTTGAGATTACATTTGTGACAAAGCAAGAAGAAACTGCACACACCTTCCATTCTCCCATCACCACAAAAGCAGTGTGCGTTTTCCTCTATTCCACAGATGGCCAACACTCAACCCAAATCCTCCCAAACAAATCTGAATGAGAAAAACACATTTGCACATTTGGTCTGTCTCTCAGGAGCTCTTTCTTATAAATTTCAAAATAGCTCAGATGAAGTTCTACAACAGTTGACAAAAACACATAAAATCTATTTCAACTAAATTAACCTTAAATTTTGCTGCACTAATTCCCTCTCTCCACCCAAAGAAAATACAACATTCTTAATTTTTAGCTACTTTCTTATTTGCACAGAGAAATGTTTCAGTGCAATTCATGGAGAGTCTTCTATACTGTATACCATGCAAGACCATTGATCTAAACTTATTTACAGTCAACAGGAGAAGCAAATAAGCTGGACACTGTTAACAGAACACAGCTATTTTGGTAACTTACCCTTGTCACATACCCTGACTTTCTACACAACAGGAACAGGGTATACTCAGGCTCCCCAGCAAAAATGGAAAAAAATAATACAGATATATCCGCTGTATCTTAAAACATCCTTTTCAAGTAGCTTTTTCTTTAGATACACTACTGTGTGATACTTCCATGTATTATATACAACAGCAAGTATTCCAATCAAAGAAATATTTACTTACTTCAGGAAAGTTTGTATGACCAATTATGTCACTATGAATAGAAATAATTCATTCAATGGGTTCTTTGTCTTTTGCTATCAATGCAGAACAGTATAAAATAATAAAAAAAAACATACTGTTTTATAGGCGTCATTAAGGCTAGCTTCAGATATAACAGCAAAACAAGAACGGGAAAACATTTTCTTTGGGGTTATACTATTAGTAGATTAGAAACCTCTAAATTAATTACAATAAACAAGAGAGGAAAATAACAGCTTAAGATACATAATAGTTTGGTTTTTTTTTAACATGTTTTCCCATGCTATTTTCTTTTCCACATACACAAGAAAAAAAAATTGCAGTTCTTCTAGCATTTCTCCAGTATAATCTACCAAATTTGTTCAATCTAGATCACACTATATATCTACAGACACACAATTCAAAGTTCAAAGCAGCATACCATGCAAAGCAATAAAATTTACAAGTTATTTCAATGAGAACAAAAAGATCTCATTTTTTTACACTACAAAAAACATTTCACCCAAATGCACCTGCCCTGAAGTTTACACCTAATAAAACCCAGATGTACTCCTAATATGCTGCTGATCCATGTTCTTAATTCCTGTTTTCCCATCACACCACCTTAACCAAGAAAGTGGTACAGCCTAGTTTTACACATCATTAAAACGTTTAAACCAAATACTACATTTTTATAATCCTAGCAATTCCCACAAAACTAAACAGAATAAATACAGCAGTATTAACAGACCTGCACTGTGAATGAAAGATCCCTCTTAGCCCATTACCTAATACAATAAGCACCTGAGAGATCAGTGAACCAAATTACCACATTTATTTAACAAGTCTTATTACTAACTGAAACAAAAGATATGCAAATTAATTTTTAGTGAAGTTATTCATTAAAGTGAGTTACATCCTACAGTGTTTATTTCACTTAAATTTAAAACTTTATTTGAAATAAGTAATATGAAACATCAGCTAGGAGTCTGATCCCACATTCACTGAAATCACTGGGAGTTCTTACCTTTGATATTAACTGTGAAGATAAAAAGACAAATTGTTTACTTTCAGGGCTGTGTAAAAGCACTTAGCAAGTCCACTTTTACAACACACTTCCTAAGTCACATCTCCATGTCACAGACAGGGACAGCAAAGCAAAAAGGCAAGTCACCCTCACACGGCAGCACTGCGAGTTACACCACAGTCAATACTTTGGACTTGCTCCATTAAACACATCACTTCTGACAACTCCAGAGCAACTGAACACCTTCCCTCATTAAGACAGCCAAACTTAGCGAGCAGCTTTGCAGTAATCCCTTCAACAAGAACATGTCCCCAGTCACCAAAAATGTCCTTGGCCCCTTTTTGGACAGAAAGATGCTCTAGGTGGCTGCAGCTCGGCCACTACCATGAGTGACTAGACAAGAAGCAATTGAGAAAGCAGCTCTATCACACTCCTGTCATGGGCACAGTGACAGAATTGTGTCCCATGGACAGTCTAATGCTCATCACCAGGCACAAGAAGACACCAGGTCAACCTGTAACAGCGGGGAGCAAGCTGGGAACAGGCAGACCTGCAACACCACTCCAGCACGGTCTGTCAGCTCCAGCTGGGCTGAAACAAGCCCCTGGGCTGACAGACAAAGGTGAGGAGAGGACCCAGGGGAGGCTGAGCAGGGATGGCGAGGCCCATTAGTGCCTTCAGGGGCCCTGACATTTGTTTGCTAATTAAATACTCTTACCAGTAGCACGTTCTTCAGCAATGAACTTGAAACACTTGGTTGGCTCAGGCTATTCTTCTTCCTAAATGTCAAATGGTTTAATAAATAACAACTTCTGAAGAGTATTATTAGCATCCAAATTATTGCCCCAGATTACCTCACACTGTGGCCTGCAAAATGCTAAGTTTACAAATAAAGTAGTCTACTGGCAGAAGTGGAACAGAATGACTCCAAGTGAGACAGCTCAGTCATCTTCTTGTGAAGGCCTAGGGATGGTAACCTTGGAGTTTTGCAATCACATGTAAGCAAATAGCACACCACTGTATTTAATTGGTAGACAGCCCAGGACTGTCACAGAACACTGCATGGCTCTCCCTTCATGATAGAACAGAAAATTGTTATCTCACACGCATGCACACACACTCTTTAAACCAACGGCTCAGGGATTTGTTTTGTTTTCAATCCAGCATCTCTTTCTCATGCCAAAGTTATATTCAGAGTATCATCCCAGTGATGCAAGCTGTGACTATTACAATTCAATGGAAACAATCAATAAAGTTTCCAAATGGCTTTATAAAATTCCTGCACTTTTGAGTACTCCTGCACCACAACCTAATTAGTAACCTGTTTTGTGGTTTCAACTGAAATAAGAAATTCCCTTAAGCAAAATCTTCCCCTCTTCCTACCCTCACCTCCCAAAAAGCAGAATCATTTTAACATTCAAATTCCTTTACATTTAAGACAAGGTTTCTAACAGAACAACCAAACGTATAACCAGCAACCAACTTACTAAGGCATGAATAAGATTTTACAAGACCTCAAAATACACTCTCAAACTCCTCTGTGGTGCCAGGAAAACAGCACTGTATACCTTAAGCACATATTCTGTACTGGACTTTTTTCCAGGCTTTCCCCTCACAGTTTTCATTTTCAGAGATGCAATAATAAATACACATTAAAAGTGGCTTATAAAATTAAAGCAACCATAGATATTAGTGACAGTTCTTAGTAACCCATGTCCAGAGAAGGGCTACGAAGCTGGTGAAGGGCCTGAAACACAAGTCCTATGGGGACAGGCTGAGGGAAATGGGGTTGTTTAGTCTGGAGAAGAGGAGGCTCAGTGGAGACCTTATTGCTCTGTACAGCTACCTGAAAGGAAGCTGTGGGGAGCTGGGGGTCAGCCCCTTCTCACAGATAATTAGCAATAGGACTAGAGGGAACGGCCTCAAGTTGCACCAGGGGAGGTTCAGGTTGGGTATTAGGAAAAATTTCTTCTCAGAAAGAGCAGTCAGGTATCGAAACAGGTTGCCCAGGGCAGTGGTGGAGTCACCGTTCCTGGAGGTGCTTAAGATGGGGTAGATGTGATACTTAGAGACATGGTTTAGTGGCAATATTGGTGGTAGGTGCACAGTTGGACTGGATGATCTTAGAGGTCTTTTCCAACATTAATGATTTTATGATGACCTTCCACCAGCACAAAGCTTCTTTTTAATCATGAAACACTTCAGTGGTTCATTTAATAACCTTGCTAAGTCACAAAACCTAGAACTTAGCCTAGTATCAGTAGAAGGAACTTGCTTTGAGGTCAAGCTATGTGGCCTACCTGAACATTATCCAGCCAGTAGGCCTATCGTGCACTCAGACTTTAATTCAAAGCTAAAAAAAAAATACTGCTTAGAACACCAACATCTTTATTGTCCCTTCAAACTTAGGATATTCTATGATTCTGTTGATGTCTTAGAACTGATTTTCAGTCTTGCAGAAACAGAAGACAAAAACCAAATGCAATACAAAGAAAAAATAAAGAAAGAAGAAACACTGGGCAAGATTCCATGTGCCTGTCTTGAGTGTTTCAGTAAACTTTTGTTATTAAAACAAAAATCCTTACTCAAGTTTTATCTGCCCAGCATTCCTGCTCTGGAGAACATCCTGCAGTTTCTACAGATGCCTGAAAATTCTTAAGTCATCTCCATCCAGCTTGCTTTTCCAAAGGAACAAATCATAGTCAGAAATGCTTCCCTTGAATATGCACCCTTGGGCTTCCTAGCCAGCAGTGTCTAACCTTTACATTTCCCAAAACAGGTATTCAACGTGCCAGAAAGTTTATGGTAATCATAAGGTCACCTCCTACAAGCTTTACTGAAACTCATGAAAGGGTGTTCATCACGAAGAACATCCATGTTGAATTAGGAAGACAGGACAGCTGAACTGATCAAGGGAGAGTTGAGAAAATATGTAATTTTGCCTTCTTTCGCCTAAAAAAAAAAGTGCTAAAAATGAAATATAATTATTTCCTACAGTTACTGTAAGTGGTTAAAAGGTAAGAAAAAAGAAGGGATATTGAAACAACAAGCCAATGTTGGAGCAGGAACATAATAATCATAAACTAACTGTGAATGTGTCTAAGTTGCACATTAAAATTATACTTCTATACCATCTGAAAGACAAAGACTCTACTTCAGCCTTTAAAGAGAAGTGGAGACAGGAAGCGTAGTTTTATGTCAGAAGTTGATGACATGGTGAAAAGAATTGCATACAGCCTGATTGTCTGCAATACCAAGGGAACAAACTTGGAAGCTCTTCCAAAGATATGTACATTTTTAACAATATGTTAGCATACCCTTCAATCACCTCTCAGAAAGTATGTACTTAATACCTTAAAGCCACCCCATGCCCCGCTGTTAAAAGTGAGACACACATTGTAAGTTCATTTAAAATACTCTCCAAGTATTAAATGTCAAAAATGTAGTTTCTCATCTGAGCTTTACCAGCCCTACAAGGTTATGGAACTATTAGCTGTGTCCTGTTCTTTTGATTCTCAAATGCTGCAGACAACTGCATTTATTAAAAGTCCTGAATCTGCACAAGAGATCTACATTGAGTAAATTCACGAAGTCATGTTTAAAGAACACGAAATACTTGGCCATTTATGTCATTCTAGACCAAGGCTAAAAAACAAGACATAGTGGTATAAATATGTTTGTTTTTAATACGATTAGCTCTTTTGTTTTTTGTGAAGTGTATAAACAAAGTAATATCCATGAAAATAAATTTTGAAACAAAACATGAAAAACTAAGGTCAAGCAGACCTCCACAAAAACAAAGAAGGAAGAAATTGGTCAGTTCACAAAGCACAAGCAAAACAGCCTTAAAAAATCCATAGGAAAGATTTCTTTAAGGATATACAAACTTTGCTTTAGCCTTCATAGATCTCTCTACCAATTGAGCTAAGAGACAACACTTGACCAGAACATTAACAAACATATCTGAAAATACCTTCTCTTCCCTCGATTTCTCAAAACATTGCATTTTGCTATTTTATTAGCAATGAATATTTTAATTGGCATCAGACACTTCCTTGCTAACAGAATAAACCTAATGATGAATATGCAAGGTGGTGACAAGTTAAGGACCAGCCAACAAGGGAGTGAGATGCAAGGCTCACATTCCAAACCCTTGGAAGGCAGGAAAATGCATCAGTACTAATCTCATGCCCCACTCCAGGTTAGAGGGCCAAGAAAATCTGCAACTGAGTTCACAGCTCTCTTAACCCTTCAATTTGACACTACAAGGCTATTTTTAAAACTTCCACAGGAGCTCAATGACTTCCAAGAAACCACTATCAGACTCTGAAATAAGATATAATGTTGTCTGTTCAGTGAAGTTTGCTATAATTTAAGAATCAACAAATTCGTTAGTTTTGTTTTTTTTTTGGCAGATTCATGGTAGCACATTATTTCCAGTTTATGTTGGATCAAATAACTTGGAAAAAAATAATCTTCTATGTATAAATTATACATTTTAACAATAGTTTCAATTCTGCAGCAACTGAAAACATATTTTTCAAGACATGTGCGTAGGTATGTGTGAGAGAAGGCAAACATATTGGGAAAAACTATGAAGAGCCCAGCTTCCATGAGATTTCTTATGAATTATAAACAAATTAATTCCAAAAACATGAATCAGAAAATTCCTTAAGTCTCACTGTCTGGTTGGTGCACTAATTTAAATCTGTAATTCTGTAAAGCTTTAAACTGTAAATTTGAGACCTTATCTACTAACCTTTTCTTCCCAGTAAATAGCTTTCTGAAGTCTGAAGTATTTGTATGGGCAATCTATCTTTTTAAGGGCTTTTTCCAATGCAGGCTGAGTTTCAGAACACAACAGGAGTATATTTTCTTACATAATTGTTTTCTTATGGTATTCCAGCAATTGAATATTGATTCGAAACCTCTTACAGGCAGAGTTGGCTGCTTTAAATTATTGCTTTTGAAAACGCACAGACGATATGCAGCTACTTTACTCCCCAATATCCTTTGCAGCATCAAAAGAGTTTTCAAGTTAAGGGAGAAAATTATACAGATATTACAGATATACACAATCTCTTTCATATTCATATACGTAATATATTCCGGCTCAACTCAGGTGGTCCCCAGGGGTTTTGGCTCTCTAGAAAGAGTTAAATATCTGAAACAGACACTTTTCTTATTCATTTATTAGCACTGTTTTCAAAGGACTGTTCGGAGAAAGAAGCCCAAGAAAAATGCAAATTCTCCACTCCACGCTTGACTAACAAAGCATCCAATCGTTCCCACTGAGCTCCAGTTCATTTTGTATCCACATGTAAGTGATTAAGAGTACATTGTTTGAAACTTAATTCCACATCTGTTCTTCTGTGGGACTTGGAAAACTGATGAATTTTTCTGATAATTGTTTGCAGAGAGGATAATCACAAGCATGTGTAATAGTATCCCAAAGTGTAAGGGGAAAACACCATGAGTCTAAGAAGATTTTTTTTGCTGAATATTTTTGTTTCTTTTCTAAGTAGATAAAATATATATATATTCTCAGATGGAAATGATTAATAATGGCTTGAGAAGCTATCCATTATAACTTAAAAAAAAAAAAAAAGCAAAGCCCAACTCTTCTTCCTAACAAATGTGTGGTGGTTTTTTTTGTTGTTGTTTGTTTGTTTTGTTTTAAAACATCCCAGTAGTTTACCCAGAGAGCTAAAATCCATTTTGTGGTCTGCCAGGTAACTTCAAAAAATTCTTCCAAAGTGGCAAAAGCAACAACACATAAAATATATGGCTTCTTCATGAAGCCATACAGTTATGAGAGAGCTTTCTACAGTTCAGAGAGTCAGCATCTTGTGAATGGATCACACATTTCAGTGATAAGAACGTATTTTCTTTAGATCTCTAATGAAATGTTGACAAGCACAGAAAAGTAGATAAGAACTCTTCACTGTTTTTGCTAATGTAAGTGCAGACAATATCAAAGGGTAACGGGGAATGTAAGGTTCAAGAAAGCACTTTTCCATGTGAGATGCAGTTGGATGCTAAATTTCTCATTTGCTCAAGAAATTACTGGACAAGTTAATGAAGGAAAGATCCACTGAAAGCGATTAAACACAAGCTTGCCGCCTTTGACTCAGTACATCCTTGAGATGTGGAACAATGGATGCTACAAAAGCATCAGTGTATATTTACTCTGTTCTCTAGGCCACTGGCTATCACTATATACTAGGCTAAATAAACCTCTGGTCTACTTTTTCATTTATGGCCTTACGACATTATCTTGGACCTTCGCTTGACATATATATATATAGGTCAAGCGAAGGTCCAAGATAATGGACCTTCACTTCGATAACAAGTACAAGAGTGATATTAACTGTAATGATTCAGGAAGAAATTCATAGGGATGTAACAAGGTAGCTAAAAATGCCTTAAAAAAAAAAAAACTTAATGCTGAGCTTGAAGTAATAATTAGTCATCTATGAGGACATGTCAAAGAAAGGCCAAAATTTCATTCAGTCAGAGCAAACTGATGAGTCAGTTAAAGAAACCAGATACTGCTGCCAACTTGTACAATTTTATTGTGAACTTCCTGACACTTGATGATTTTGTTAGACAGCAAATGCCAGAGATACATGATTATCTCACATTTTAAGAGGTGTTTTCAAATTTTTCTCTGCACTCACTAGGACTAGAAACATGGATGACATCAGAAGCTCCCCACCCCCAAAAAAAACCCTCCAAGACCAAGAGAGTATTTCTTTTCTTTCTTTTCAGTTTTCATTGTCCTTTTTTTTTTTTTTTTCCTTCTCCTCCTTTTTCTTTGCTGGTTCTGGCAATAGTGAAAACAAGATTAAAACTCAGAATTCCAGAATTCCCACATGTGGCCAGTTCTGAAACACTGTAACACCTCAGATGAAATAGATTAAAAACATGAATGAGAACTGGGTGGGCTTCCTGAAGCAGAGAAGTAGAAAAGACACAGGAGAAATAAAGTTCAACTAACAAACTAACAAAATACTTACAATGTGTAAAAAGACACTATTCAGAGAAGGCAAAAAGTCTGCCTTCTACAGCAAAGTAACTGCTGGATTTTAAAAGATTTCTGCTAAGCAAAATTGCTATCTTGCATTAATTAATTAAGGACTTCAATTTAAAATGTGTAGGATAACCCACTCCATAAGTCAGAAGACACAAAAAGGACCTGTTGCATATGATAGTTATATGTTTTTAATTTGATTATGTAACTTAAAGAATGCTACAAAGGAAAGATTAAAAATGCAGAGCATGTGATCAGACAGCATTGTGCTTCGGAAGAAATATTCCTACCAGATCTGTATTGAAGCTATTAAAACACTAAAAGGATAAGCAATATTGCTTGAACAACTAAAATACAACATATACCCTTATTTTTATATAAAAAGGGGTCAGCTTATGCAGGTGTGATTATCACACCAATCAACAACTGTTAATGTATTAGCCCGACTGTATCATACCCAGCTGTAGACAATAATGACTGAGTTTTATTGTCTCATTTAATATCATTTAACACTGTGAAGAATCACTGAAGGCTCCCTGCTGGTCAGGTAAGATTAGACAGTCATTAACCATCTGCAGACAAAGATCAGATGAACAAACAAAATTCCCTCCCACACCTCCAACTCCACTAATGCCAATACAGCACCAAAGTTTTCACAACTTTCTTTTCATGTGTTCTAGGCACTGGAAGACATGTACTTTTATTTATTTATTTATTTTTAAGTATGAGTATCCTCTGCCAACAGCATTTCCTAAAAAATTACAACTTTTTTTAATACTTACATGTGTGCATATGAATATGCTACACCCCTATATTTATACCCCAAAAATATAAACTTATATGCTTCAAAGATGTATACGTCTGTTTTTTTGTTTTTTTGTTTGTTTTTTCCTGCTAGGGTGACCAAAAGGCTAAACAAAATTCAGTACACGTAGGAGTCCCACAGGTCCCATCCACTTTGTCCTTCTGTAATTATACTAAAAGCTTGCCTGGAGTCTCTCAAGGCATCTGGAGTTGACACTTCTCCTATTTATCCAGCTAAAGAAAGGTCCTCTGCTTCTCCCCTGCCAATACCAAGAAGAATTTAATGCATCAGCAGGGACTTGAAGCCTGAAACTCTATCCAGTATTTTCATAAAACGATTCACAGACTTGCACCGACTTCTTTTGACTTAGAGCAAAGGGTTTCCATGCAGCAATTTGGAACTAGATTAATCCACTCATTTCCAGCGGGAGGAGAGCAGAGGGAGAGCACTGTAACATGCAACCACTGAACTGATTTTAACATACTGAGACAGAAGAGAAATCCCAATCAGAATGGCTTTATGCCTTCTTAAAAAGATCACAGCACCTATTTAATGCCTCCTGTGAAAAAAGTAAGGATGAACATCAAGCAACGGAACAGAAAATTAAGCTGGCAATAAAACAAAAGGGGAACCAAGAAACATGAAGAGACTCTGCTTTTCACTTTACAAGAGGAAAGCAGCTTGGAACCAAATCTTACTTCACATCAACACTCCGTGCAACAACAAAGAACCAGAGGAGGAATCAGATCAAAGGAGCGTTCATGTGCAAAGCTGAACATATTCTCTTTTTTATAACTAAAATAAAAGACAAATACATAACACAGGACACCCTTTCCTACCACATTTACTGATAAATTTGTCAAAGAAATGCTCATCCACACTTCCACTTTTATTATCCCAGCCAGTATAATAAGTACCAGCAAGGCTAGTTATTCTGCATTTAGCTTTTTGAGAATGGACTAATTTTGTGATTTAATTTTGTGATTAATGCCACTCCCACTTTTTTAAATTGCTTGCTTGTGCAAAATAGCACGTTCGCTTTTTCTGAAACTTGAGATGTCCTCCATTAACATAGGACAAAAGGCAGAAGTGTGCAAAATGTGAATTTTATTTAAAGTAAACAAAAAAGCCACATTGCAGCTTTTCTGTAAGAAATCAGAAGTTTATTCCAATCATGTAACTGTTCAAAGTAAGAGAAAACAATAGCTCTCAAACATGAAAAGAAGTGACAGAAAATGAAAAAAGAGAAGATGGAATATAGGCATTTCTTTTACTTCTACGGTGCATTTTTTAGCCACAGAAAGCAGACAGAACTGCCATTCCTATATACAAAGTCTTATATAACATCCAGTCTTACATATTACAAAATGTCCTTTTAATTCCCAGGGCACCTACTATTGAGATCCTAAAATTCGTCTTCATCTTCCAAATTCTGAATCGAGGGCAAAAAACTATCTCAGTGATTTAGGGTTTATCAAATCTCAGTCTTAGAATCATCAGAAATATCTGAAGTAAGCAAGAAACAAGTTATGTGCAATAATCCAGAAGCACAGCAGAAAATAATCATATTACAAAGCCCTTGGTTTACACATAGTCACACATTAAGGATGGACATTAGAAACACAACTTGCAAGTAGCAGGAGAGCCGTTCTCACTATCACTAACAAAAGGTATGCATCTTCACAAGTCATAGGCAACATAAATATTTCACAATCACTGAACACTCTGGAAGGAAACTAATATCCCAGAATACACACTAAAGTTTCTGCAGCTCTTTCCAGTTTTCTGGAAACAAAGTTCAGCCAGCAAAAAGCACATTCAGGATTGTGCATACACGTACAGCATTCTAGCGTCCACATATAACAAGTCATCCATAGGAAATGCTACTTTTAAAAGTTCAGTCAATTGTGTTTCAAGTAAACATCCCTGTCTTTTCTCTTCTGAATAATTTACAGTCTTATTAAAAATACTTGATATGCTAACAGTGTTTTTAGGTAGAATAAACTCGTAAGTATTCTAATGAAAGATTCCTAATGATTAACTAAAAATCTAATTGCACAAAAAAAAAAAAGAACCACAGACACTAGTATTAGCTACTGTTAATTTATTGGTATGTATTCAAGACACTTGTAACATTGCTCTCATCAGGCAACCTACTCTGGGCGTCCCTGCTTCGGCAGAGGGCTTGGACCAGATGGCCTCCGGAGGTCCCTTCCAACCTCAGCCAGTCTGCGGTTCTGTGAATTAATCTCTCATATCGCATTGCAAGATACAGTACTTCTACAAAGTGTGTTCTCAAGTTTAAAAATACTTCAAAAAGCCTGTATATCTACAACAAGTTTTTATTACTCCTGCAATCTAAACAGTTTGCTTTTACTTAATTAGATACCATTTTGGCTTTTCCAATACAAACAAAACAGTATTACCTACTATACATGCCATTTGAAGCATTTCAAAGAGGCGTAACACGTTTATTTATTTTTTTCTGTCCAATTTACTTATGCAACAGTAGAAGCATGAACTACGATTTCTCTTCTGCATTTATTAATACTGTATACACAATGAACACACGGCTACGGCAGAACACCTGGTAGAAGGGGCGCCAACAGCCCTCAGGCCACCGCCACCAGGGCTTGTGGTGTGGACCCACAGAGCACCCCCACACTCCGTCACGTAAGCTCATTGGTGAACATCCCTACAAACTGAGAGGCAAGACACCATTGGAAGAATGGGCCCTTATCTTTACAGAGTTAGATAACAGGAAAAGGTGAGTCTTTTCCCTAAATCACATGTGACAGGGCTGCAGAGACTCCAAGACTAATCTGTCATTTGGATCCTACTTATTTTAGCCTTTTGTCACTGCTGTTCAAAAGCGGTTTAGACACTAAACAAGCTATCAGATTTTAAACTCTGTCCTGCCATCCTGCCTAAGCCATGAATACAGAGACTCCCCTGCCCAGAACCTAACTTGCTGAACAGACGTGTGTTTTAATACTCAAAGTGAAATAAAGGTCTAAATAACCAAGTGTCTGAACATTGCATATTGGAGCAACATCGTTCACTGAGTCACAGCTGAAGCCATCACAACTGCAATGCCCCTGTGGTACTGTCAATAAATTGGTTTGAAGTCAATTTTTCCATTACTTTCCAGGAAAGCTAAGTGATATTTTTGATGTATGGTGGAATCTATCTACAACATTTATTCAGAGTAAACTGCCAGAGTCCTGCCATTTCCTACAAAAGAACGGAGACCTCTGCCTTTACTTTATAGGTAGTAGTACCTCAGTGTTTCTGGTACCTTCCTTTGAGGTGCTACAAAATTTAACTGAACTTTTGGAGCCCACCCTGATGGCATCCTATAACAAGATGTGCTGATTTTGACTACTACGTAGTAAGATACAAATTGATTCAGAACTGTCCACTCAATTAATTTATAATGCATTCCCTGAGTTTTCTTTGCTTTTTTCCACAGATTTTTCAAGCATATTCAAATTAAATATAGATTTTGATGCAGCACTTTGTCCTCACCTGTACTCCTCTTCCTTAGGCACCTTCTCATGGTTCTAGATGTGGACGTGGCTGCTTTTCCCACAGAGCAGCCAAATCAAAGGCAACCAGTGCCAACTGATGAGACACAGCGATGCTGCTGCACAGAAAGACACCTCAGTGGTATATCGTACTTGGGAAAACAGTCCAAGTGGTCTGGCCAGAGCAGGGATGGCTGAAGAGTCTCTGGCAGACAGAGGGGCTCAGAAACGCACACTCCTCATCCAGAAATTGCTTGCCTGCCCTGCTGGCTCCAGCAGAGCAGGAGCTGCGTGTGGCTTCTGCAGACTAAATTTCCCTTTCTTTGGGATAACAGCCTGAACTCCACCAGTGGTGGCTGAGTCCAGCCCCTCAGGAAATAAACATCTGGCTCTTGACATTGATACATGAAGGAAAACCTGCTTCTGGGTAGACAATACACAGATCTGTAATTCTGAACATTCCCAGCCTACATTTGGATTTTGGTGAAGTAAGTAACTTAAACAGCTCCAGAGACTTTACACAGCAGACATCCCAAGATCTCACGACATTTAGTTCCCAACAAGCTCTTCTTGTTTTGTTGTTGTTGTTATAACTAAGAATCAAAACCCCGTACATTTTCCAGGCTTATTTGTAAGGTTAAAAGCTTAGTAAAATTATTCACCCCATTCCTAAGTACTCGCTGCAAACCTTAAAGACAAACAGTTTATGATGGTGGCACATACTGATATTAAGCTTGGCTCTCAAAGCTTCGTGCCTAACATAATGGCTTCCTGCAAAGTCAATTAGAAGCATCTTGCTCCTGAAACGTTTTTTAATTATTATTATTACTAGTATCAAAGATCAATCAGCTGAACACTACTTCATTTTCTCCAACCACCAACCTTACTTTCTTCTTAAATAACGTACAACGTTTCCATTATCACACTACAAGCAAACTCCACAAATATTTACAGGCAGTTTTAAAAGCCTGATCAAAGAAGCTTTTTACTGGTAGTTGGTTGCCTCAACCACTTTTTTTGACAATTTTAAAAATTACATGCATCAACAATCAAGAACCTGTGAGGCCAGGGACTTAGCTTCATATAGCCTTTAGTCACAGCTGGTGTTTTTTTGTTTGTTTGTTTTTGTCTCTATCAAGTAATATAAAGATGCATATCACATTTGGCTTGTTAAAATGTGTTGCTTGCAATTATCAGCTAGCAAAAAAAAAATGAAATTCAGAGGCAGCTGCTGCTGACAAACAAGGAAAACTGAAACCTCTTTCTGCGTCTTCAAAATCACAAGCTTTATGGAGATTCTGGAAAATTTACATTCATATAAAACAAAAGTTGAATGTTATGCTACAAAAAGCATGTTCTTCATTAAAATTAGTAATCATGTCTTTTAGGTTTAACATAGTTTTGCAGCACCAAAGTTCTTAGTAGTGAATTGCTTTTAGTTCCTTTAAACCTTTAACTTATCTAATCCTATTAACTATCTACCACAGAATGATTAAATGATTAACATTCAAGAACCCTACTACTGCAGGTCTGGCTTCTTCAGTCAAAGACTTCACCAAAGATTTCACCACCAGGCTCTTACTGTTTGAAAGGCAAAGTCTTGTTTACTGAGAACATTTCAAAGTTTTGTTTAAAGTTTGTAAATTCTCCTCTACAATGCTCTTGTGAGACCCCCGCTAGAGTGCTGCGTTCAGCTCTGGGGCCCCCAGCACAAGAAGGACGTGAACATATTAGATCAAGTCCAGAGAAGGGACACAAAGATGATCAAGGGGCTGGAAAACCTCTCCTATGAAGACAGGCTGAGGGAGTTGGGGCTGTTCAACAAGAGAAGAGAAGGCTCCAGGGAGACCTTATGATAACTTTCCAATACCTAAAGGTATTGCAGAAAAGCTGGGTAGGGACTTTTTGTCAGGGAGCGTAGTAATAGGACAAGGGAGAATGGCTTTAAACTAAAAGAGGGTAGGTTTAAGTTAGATATAAGGAAGACATTTTTACTATGAGGGTGGTGAAGGAACTGGAACAGGTTGCCCAGAGAAGCTGGGGATTCCCCATCCCTGGAAGTGCTCAAGACCAGCTTGGATAGGGCTTTGAGCAACCTGATCTGGTGGGAGGTGTCCCTGAAAACAGCAGGGGGGTTGAAATTAGATGGTCTTTAAGGTCCCTTCCAAAACAAACCATTCTATGATGCTATAGTTCAAAGAAATGAATGCCAAGACAAGGAAAAGCTGAAGAGTGAAAAAATGAAGTCTGATAGGCACTGCCTGAAGATGAACATAAAGCACATCCTCTGAAGCCACAGAACAACACCTGGAAGGCACTCTGAGTCTTCATGTTTGAGCAGTGATCCAACATTGCAAGGACAAGAAGAGAAGCCAAAGAGCATCTTGAAAACAATTTTGGGGAATCTTAGACTGTTACTGATGCAGCTGTCATCCTTCTGCCTATGTGGAAGAACAACCTTGTTCAAAACTTCTTTTAAATAATAATTTCAGAGGGATATTTTTTTTCCATTTGTAACACAGATGATCTGAAGTGAAAAAAATAAATTAATAATAAAACTAAAATGCAAAAAAGAATGGAGGTGGAAGAATGTTTTAATAACTCTTGAGGATAATAAAGGAGCAACCATCTTTCTCTAATTTCCAATTTTGTTAATGCTTATATAAAAGAAATTTAATGTTTTTGTCTACATTTTTAAAAAGCTCATTATAAAAGACAGAATGCTAAGTGTGCTTAATACTCTAAGATGAAACATTAAAAAAAAAAGAGACCTGTGCAGGAAAGCTGTGAGGCCAACAATAAGACCAAAATACATTTCAATATTCCTACAGAACAAAAACAAAGCAAAACAAAAAGCTTTCATGGCAACTTTCAGTACCCTATTTATGAATTGATCGAGTATGTCTCTAAAGTCATCATTAACATAAATAATAATATTAAATGAACACATATTTAAGGCTCAGGAGTAAGAAAACAAGAAATTCCTTCTAGTGCTTTTGAATATAGTTGAATACAGCTCTCTTTTCTAATGCAGCTATGCAAAGCAAAGAGATGAAGGGCACTCCTTAAAAGAGAAGGAAAGAAAAAATACCTTTAGTCCCTTATAGTTTACATTACTTATTTTATTTATAGGTTGTGCAAATTACTACCACTTAATGCAAAGCATTAACTCCTAAGGGAAAGCATGAAGGGCACACTTCCTTCACTTAAGCATTTGGGATAAGTAAGATGTTTACATTGCCCCAAACAGCTTTAAAATTCAACTATTCCACCCCATTTTACAAAAAGAAATGCATTCCTGTATTCAGTCAAAAGGATATCTGTAAATTAAGAGTATTTTCCTGGTTCAACACAATACTAATGGGATTTCCATTTGTTTCCTGTCTGAATTTTATGGAAGGATTTTTTCTGATAAATGCATCTTTCTTATTTCTGCATATTAAAAAAAAATATATATATAAGGAATTATGTTTGCCAGACCCTCACCCAAGTGAGTGACAGGACCTTTATTCATAGACTTGCACACCACAAAAAACCATCTGGCTGAACATTCTAGTGTGCATATAGCTCGTTTTACAAGTTGTGCAGTTTAACCTAACGCTGAGTATTTTCATTTTCTTTCTTCCCAGATTCACAGACACACGAACAATACCATGGCCACTGAAACCAATCACAACCAACCACTGCAGTGACTTCAAGAAGTCCTGTTCTACTGTTTAAGGCCACAATAAGAGTCTCCAGAGCAGTGGTAATCTTCACGCTCTTCTTGAGAGCCAAGAACTTGAGCTCTTCTCTCTGGCCAGGAAAGCTGTGACATCCTGAACCACCTCGCAGTGAGAAACACATCTAGTTTTCACTTCATGGCCAAGCACCCTAACAACTTGGCTGTCACACAGGGAGCAGGACAGCATCTTACTACTCCAATAATTTTGTATTTGCTTTTGTTTTGGTTTGAGTTTTTTTGGGGGGAGGTGGGGAAGAGAGTGCTGTCATTTATCTTCAGGAAAAGACTCCAGCATGGACATCCCTCCTGAGCTGAGAAGTGTGAAACATTCACCGGGGACAGGTTTCTTCCTGAACACCATCCTTGCCATTTATAGTTTACTTCTCAGGAATGTGATGCTGCTGAAACACACCCACACCACACAGCTTCATCCAGCATTTCTACATCTTCACTCTCTGAAGCTTTTTAATGCCTCAAACGTACATTTTTAAGGCTGAATTTAAAAACAATTTAAATGTGTTCTAGTTTCACACCAATACTGAAGCCCATAAGGGCCCATAAAGGCAGCTTCCTGCCTCAGTTTCCCCCCCACCCCCGTACTTCAAAATGCCTGGGGACCTGATCAGAAATCTCTACATGACCAAGATTTCCAGCTCACCTCTCAGTGCCTTCTTTTCAGAAGCTTTCTGTTCACCCTGCCACCAGCCTCCTCCAGCCACTTTCAGCTACAGCATCACCACTGCTCCCTTCAGCAGTTTGTTGCTTCATTGTTTTCTCCCCACACTGGTATATCTTCCTCCACGACCCATTCCACCCCTGTTTTCAAAGGGCTGTGACAAGGTCTCTTATCTTGGTTCCTTTTCCTGTGGAAATCAAAATTTCTTGAAACTTTACCCCTCCACACAGTAGCTGAGGAAAACTGGTTTTTATCTAGCGTGTAGTTCTTCCTCAGCTCTGCTTACTGGAAGCCACGGGATTCGGCAGCTCATCTATTGAGACAGACGAGCTGGATCATCCACCCCAGGCCCCTCACTGAATCCACACACAGGAAGGGAGCGTAGAAAGAGTTACAAGGATACAGAGAGCTTACAAACAGCATGAGTTTTCTTAGAGAATCTGTAAATTGCACAAAGATAAATTCCCCACATCATTCCAACCGTATTGTATATATAAGCATTACTGACCGATTTTAAATCTTTTCCAAAATATATCTAACAGCTTAATGGTCTCAAGATTACACTGAGATGAGAGAAGGTACTCCTGGCTCTTCTTATTTTCACAGTGAAGTTTTAACCCCTGTGCAAATGGATGTTCAGAAAACAAAGGGTCTGGCTAAAGCCCACATTTTCTAGAGTATTATTTTTAGCTTTCTTAACGCTGAAGGAATTCACTACAGGCTCTCCACGGCATGGAACAACGTTCCCACCAGTCTCTCTGTTACAAATTAATGAAAAGCTGACTACTCATTCTCTGCCTAAAGGCATCTACCATGCATCATAAACTTCAGTCATGGGCACTGAGTAACAGATCAGTGTACAGCCTCACCCTAATAATCCAGCTGAAGCTCTCTGCTTAACATTCCTTGCAGCAAGATGACCTCCTGAGCCTTCTAATACAATTAATTCTCCTGTCCTCTCCTCTCCCCCTGCTGCCAGACTTCTCCAAAGTGTCATGCGTGCAGAAAAAAATTGAGAAGTTCCTTGTTCCTCTTTAAAGCACAGGACAGTCACGTTTTTGACTGCCACACTCCGCTAAAACGTAATGTTGAGTTTGAAATAAAGATCAAGAACTAAGTATTTGCAAAACTGTATCAAAAGGACTCAGTGGTGATCTCTGCATTAAAAGCCCTGCCCTAAACAAGACCCATAAAGCACTTTAGCCGTGTACTTTGGAACAATGCCTAGAAAAAAGGCTACAAAGAACCCCTCCACACCCAAACCAGTGCTCTTCAACTGATATTTTACAGCAAAGCAAATATAAAATTATAATAAAAATCACTTAGCTATGAAAGGAAAAAAAGTAACCTTAAACAACAACAAGTGTTGTATATTCAAAGTAAAATTTTTAAAAGTGATAAGCTCTTGCTGAATTCAATTGCTCCTGCTAGTATCAGTGGCATAGCTTTAAACTATTACTGACTGCTACAGAACAATTCAATTTTGAAGGAGTAAAAATGTTTAATTACAGTTTTAATGCTACTCTAAATTTGATCTATTGGGCTTACAAACCTTGCCAGTCAGAATTCTCGGTTTCTAAGTAAAAGGGACATTTAACAATTCAAAGGACAGAGCCAAGGAATCGTAACAACGTAACTTAAACACTGTGAGAGTTACTAGATAATAGCACAAGTGCAATCACTTGTACTACTTTGAAAACCATGTTTTAAGTCATCATTTATGACCACTCCACTAGAAAGCATTAGCCTGCTTGCCAAAACTTGTGGTTTGCTTTCAACTTCTGTAACTCAAAGCAACACTGAAAAAGATGCAGGGGAAACACCCATAAAATATTTCCCCTTAATTTTAGGCTCAGTTACTCATAGCAGGCCATGTATTGGCCCACCTCCTTTCACTTGCTGACCCGGTCTTTATTCTGCTTTCCAGCAGACTTTCTTGTCCACTTTTTAAATTCTGCATGGCATGCAGCTCCAAATAACATTTAGTAGAGAATGATATGGTCTAGTGCAAACTTCTGTTGTGGAGCTGCAAACTGCACGTGTCTTATTCTCCATACAAGCTAGCGCAGTAAGGACAACCACACCATCCATTGGATCCTTTTCACTGCTTATGCTCTCCATACAATGTATGGAAAAAATCAAACAAAACAAAGAGACATATTTCACCAACTTTTGGAGGAGTGAAGTCTGAATTATTTTAATTAAAATTTACAGTGTGTTTGGCTGCTAATGGATAGCTTGCATCTAAAATAAACCCTTATATGGTAAAGAATTCCTCAGCTTTGGAAAACTAATTAAAGTAGTTCCATAAGCTCCGCTAATAATGAAACTTATTTTTATCAGATTTGTCCTTTGCAGTTTATCAAGACTTCTGGCAGCATATTTTATAGTCTCTCCTGCATTTGGTCACCTATTTTTGTAAAATACAAAGGTACTCTGCTAGTGTTGACAAGTCTGCCTTTCTGTCAATGGCTGTAATCAACCATATGAATGAAAAATTAGAGAAAGAAGCACTTAGAGACCCCAGTCCAGAAAACTAACAGCTCATGGAGGGAAGTGTCTTATAATGAGGCTGTACAAAAGATACTTATTGGCAGGAAGAGCTATGTGCCAAACACACTTGTTATTCCTTAATATCACAGAGTACAGTTTCCTCCTAACACAGGAATGAACAACTGAACAGGACTGGGACATTTTCATTTGGGCCATGTCCCACCAGCCTCACTGCTGACTTCCTACCACCACCTCACATTCAACACTTTCATGTTTAGCAGAGCTCTACTCACTTTTCACTAATCCTCCACACTGCATAGCACTACTATACATTGTAAACCCACAAAGCTATACACACACTGTCCTTTCCGCTACTGTATGGTCCATATAACCTCACTCCTCTGTGAAAGGCCAAAAGGGTACAGCATAGCCAAAACGGGAGTAACACCATGTTTGATAAATTGCAGACAGGCACATATTGCTGGCTGACTGGCAAGAAAAAAGTAAAATTGGACTGCCAGGGTTTGGGGAACGATTCTGCTTACAGGCTCAACAAATTTGGGTCATGATTCAGATCCAATTCATGACCAGGTATAGATGGATGATTTACTTTAGAAACAAAAACAAGTGTTTGTTCTTTTACATTCTGAAATAATTTTGTTCCTATTTAACTGAAATTTTACTTAACATCTTGTTTCTCAGACACATGAGCTGTTTATCAACGTATTTATTAAAGTAAGATGCTATAATAAGATTGCCTTCAGTGTTCTCAAATCTTTGTATAAAATAAAAGGAGAAACCATACAAATATAGCTATTACAAGTGTATCGCAATGACTATGTACAGCATACAAAGAGAGGAACTTAAATAATATTCTACTCATGAAAGTTATCATTTTCAGAATTACACTGGTTCCTTCTTAATTTATAGGTGTAATCTGTAATTCATAATCATTGCACATAGGCATTAATAGGACTTCACAGAACCTTGGTTAATTGAAGAAATCTTAGCCCAGTTTCACTGGTAGAAAAGTAAAAAAAATACAGTGCCTTGGCCACCAGCAGTGCTTTCACAGTGTTGTGAGACTAACTGGAGCCCTGTCAAACTTTTCAGTGCCAGACAGACTTGAAGTCTTCAGCAAAGAAGAAAAATCACCAAGAATAAGAGCACAGAGGCTGGCAGAATGACTGATGTATGGAGAAGTCAAAAAGCAACCATTTCTCACTAAAAGACAAAAACAAAAAAACAATCTACACAGTAGAGGGCAGCCAATGAAGTGGTAAATCTGAAACAAGGAAAAGTTTTTTCTTCACAACCCATAATACTTAAGTTAGCGAATCATTGCACCAAGACCCTGGACAAACACAAAGCATAAATGGGCTCAAAAAAGAACTAAGTTCTCAAATGACAGACCCTCTACTGCTTATTTAAACCAAACATGCTTGTGTGCAGCTTTCAGCTAAGGCAGTCCCTAAAACACTAATTAAGGGACCCAACCATGGGAAAGAACTACTATACGTACACTTAATGCACTTACATTTTTCTCCTGAAGCACCTTTATTGGCTGCCTTACATGAGAACATTGAGCTAAATGGACAGTTGGTCAGACCAGAATATGGCTTTTCTTCTGTTCTCATGAAATACTAGAAAAAATGCCAAATGAAGGCATAATGCATAAAATGTACAGAGACATTAGAGTGTTATTCCCCTCCCATTCAATCCTCTTCCCCTCCACAAGAAGTATTAATTACCATTTCTGCAAACAGCCTGATATAATGTAAGACAACAGATTTGGACAGTTATGTGTAAGTATTGTGAGAAAAAAATTACAAATGAGAAAAATGATTTTACCTCTTTCATATCTGTGATTTTATTCACTGCTGGGAAACAAGCCATGATCCACAGCCAGCTCTCAAACAGGAAAACAAATTAGGTACAACCAGATTTAAAGGCTGAGGTTGCTTTCTGCAAAGAGGTTAAATACCAGTGCACTTTCAGAATGCTTTTCCAGAAATCAAGATTGGACAGGTGGATCTCATCTCTGGAGTGTTCCAGTGCAGTACGCTGATCTTACCCAGTTTAGGGTAGAAATCATTTAGACCAAAATTTCTGCTCCCTTCTTGTCTTAAATGTTAATTGTCTTTCAGTTAACCATTACATTTCTGTCAAAATCTGCATCACTTCAGTTTCATCTAGAATTCTGGTCAAAAGCAAGTCCACTGAATAGAGCACCTCACTGCTCTCTGACTTCGTATTTCCCAAATGAACACTCATTCCTCTGGGGCTAGATCTTGTTTCAGAAGCCAGTTTGTTTGGTTTTTTTTTCCTTTAATCAAATTGCACCTATACTAGTAGAAACAAATGGAACTAGAAAAGGCTTCAAAAGATCATCTTATCTAATACTTACTGTGAGATACAAGCAAATATAGATAGTTCCTCCACAAAAATATTTAGTGTCTCAACTGTTTCTGGATATCTCTCATTTCAAAGGCTATTTCACAATATCTTTAAGTCATCTATTCAACAAATAACTTACACACAGAAGTTACTGAGAATATGTACAGCTAAACCACATCATAACTGCAGGGTATCAATCAGCTGCCACAGAAACTTGTATACCTTAGACAGTTCTTATCTTTCTATTACCCATCCCAAGTCATACTATCTTCCAGTAGAGAAAGCAGAAAAAAATAGTAGTTATCTCATAGAATAGAACAGAATCATAGAATATCCCAAGTTGGAAGGGACCCATAAGGATCATCAAGTCCAACTCCTGGCACCACACAGGTCTGCCCAAAAGTTTAGACCATGTGACTCAGTGCACAGTCCAATTGCTTCTTAAATTCAGACAGGCTTGGTGCAGTGACTGCTTCACTGGGGAGCCTGTTCCAGTGTGCGATCACCCTCTCGGTGAAGAACCTCTTCCTGATGTCCAGCCTAAACTTCCCCTGCCTCAGCTTAACACTGTTCCTGCAGGTCCTATCACTGGTGATTACGGAGAATAGGTTGGCACCTGCCCCTTCACTCCCCCTCACGAGGAAGCTGTAGACTGCGATGAGGTTTCCCCTCAGCCTCCTCTTCTCCAGGCTGAACAGGCCCAGTGACCTCAGCTGCTCCTCATACGTCTTCCCCTCTAGGCCCTTCACCATCTTTGAAGCCCTCCTCTGGACACTCTCCAACAGTTTCATGTCCTTTCTGTACTGTGGTGCCCAGAACTGCACACAGCACTCGAGGTGAGGCCGCGCCAGCACAGAGTAGAGCAGGACAATCCCTTCCCTCGACCGACTAGCAATGCCGTGCTTGACGCATCCCAGGGTAAGGTTGGCCCTCCTGGCTGCCAGGGCACACTGCTGGCTCATATTCAGCTTGCTGTCAACCACAACCCCCAGATCCCTCTCTGCGGGGCTGCTCTCCAGCGTCTCGTTGCCCAGTCTGTACGTATAGCCGGGGTTGCCCTGTCCCAGGTGCAGGACCCGGCACTTGCTTTTGTTAAACTTCATGTGGTTGGTGATCGGCCAGCTCTCCAATCTGTGCAGATCTCTCTGCAAGGCCTTTCCACCCTCATCTGAGTCTACAACTCCTCCAAATTTGGTGTTGTCAGCAAATTTGCTCAAAAGACCTTCTAGTCCTACATCCAAATCATTTATAAAAACATTGAAGTGGACTGGCCCTAAAATGGAGCCTTGGAGGACCCCACTAGTGACCATCTCCTACAAAGCCTTTCACTTCCCATGAGATGTGTCTCCCACAACCTGCACCCCACCTTTTTTTTTTTTTTTCAGTGAGATGAAACAAAGTCACTTCCTTCAAATTTTTCTTGTAGGTCATATTTTCAAAGCACTTTATTACAGCTGCTTTCTTAAAACACTCTCAAGATGTTTGTGTCCTTTAAAAAGAAAAAAGGAAAAGAAGAAAGCTAGTAGTCCTAAACTGTATACAATACTGTGTATGAGATCTCATCAGTGCTGAGAAAAACAGCTACTGCCCTTCTTGCATGTGACACTCCCTGTTCAAACATCCTGGGTGCTATTTGTCATTCAATCATAAACCCCAGGTTTTCTTTGGCTGCACTATTTTAGGTTTCAACTATTCTTTCAAAACTTCTGCAAACCATACCAACTTGTGCTCACCTTTTGGAATGGCAGTTGGATTTTGGAATGCATTTGGATAGCCTTTAGACTCTCTCTCCAAATTATCAAGACAACAAGTGTTTCAAACAACACTTTTCCACGTAAGAACACCATTAAATATTCCAGTGGAGGCATAGTACCACGTATGAATTTTGGATTAGTGAAAATAAGATTATTTTGTGAGTTGCCCTTCACTACACCTTATAAGCAATCATTGGATTCACTTCATTTGGAGATCACAGCTTGCAAATTATTTTTTATCATCATTCTGAATTTATCTTAATTTTCACCATGCTAATGCAATATCCTAGCTTGCTGTTATCAACAAATACATTCTGTGTATTCTACTAGTCAAGTGCCTAAATAAAATACAGACCACCAAACAGAAAACACACTGACCTATCTGAAATGCCCTCTTAGCTGTCAGTAATCCATCAATACTATACTTGGAGACCTTTTCTCAACCATCAGAGTGACTTCATGTGGAGTTCCCTAGCCATTTTCTGGGGATTAGGTATGAGATAGCACAAAGAATATCACATGCAGTCACTGCACGAAAAAAATAACAAAGTCAAGATATCTCATCCATCTACTGAACTTTTAATCTACAAAGCCAGCTACACTGCCAAGGAAGGAAATTAAAATTGTCTGACACCGTTTGTTTTTGATAAATCTATGCTGGCTACTTATAAATTTTAGTCTCCCAGAGGTGCTTATAAAGCAACTGTTTAATAACTTGTTAAAAAATGTGCAGGGATTAAGGTTTCGCTCACTGGCTTATAATTTCCCCTCCTCTAAAGATTTTACTGACTGGCTTACAATTCCCTTCTTTTTGCCAATCACATTAAAAAAAAAAAAAAAGAAAGAAAAGAGGTATGGAGTCTAGTTCTACATTTGCTCTTCTCCAGTCCTCTAGAGAGTCTCCTCCTTACATCCCAAAGACTCTCTGAAGATTCAGACAAAAGAAGGATAATACTGACTTTGGCTTAGCAACCTCCTAGGTCTTACATGAGTACGGTAAGCTATTAAAATCAGTGAAAAAGCAAGATAAATTAATCAGAGGCTTAAACAGTATGCTGAGGTCCCTGGAGAGAACGAGGAAGGAAAATGATGGGAAACTGGACTTTAGTAAGGGTTACTCCTGGCCATCTAGACAGAATGAAATCAGTAATTTGTTGCTTAAGGGGAATCAGTGGGTCAAACATCTTCCAAAAATAAAACAAAATAACGTTAGTAGAGCAAAAAAATAACCTACGCCAGTAGCCTTATTGCTTACCTTGAGAAGCATTTTAAGGGGTAATAAAACAGACTGTTTAAACAGATGTTTAACAATGCACTTCTGGATAACTCAGTAAACCCCTTTGGCCAGATTCGGGAAATGGGGGCCTGCTCGGGTATCGCCTTCGGCCACTCTGCTGGGAAAGCGCAGGAAGCTGGTGTCTCCATTGTTCCGGTCTGAGGCAGTTTCTGCTATAATGAGAGGCTATTGTACTAATGGAAATCCCCTGTTAGCTCTCAATTTCAGTCAGAACTGTCTCTTTCCTGCCAAGTTCTCCCCTAACGTGTCTCAAAAGGCCCGTAGTTAGGAAATTCTCCAAGAGACTGTGAGGTAGCTCACCCTGTCAGGGACAGGAGACAAAAAATGTTCTGACAGCTTGCCAGGAAACAGAAAGCACAGGAATAGCAAAAGGGCTTTTTTTTTTTTTTTTTTTTAATTCTCTGTACCTGCCTTGAAGTAAATGGAAATGTCAGGTTACCTAGAAAGTAAGATGAACGCTGGCTCCGGCACATGAAAAAGACATTACACCTCTAATATGCATTATGCACTAATCAGCTAAAGCAGCCTGTCAGTACTGCCAGTGACAATACTATCATAAATGCACTGATTTAAATATTTGTCACACTAACTTATTTAGCCTTCAAGGCACATAAGGAAAGCATCAAAAGATGCTTCTCTTTCTCTCCTTTTATTTTTTTTCTCTTGAAAGAAAAAAATAAAGACAAAGAAGTTTTTAAAGAAAATAAAAAGCTAAGAACAAGTGAGTGAAAGAGTCAAATATTATTTTCCCTGTTTATACAACACACACAATTTCTGGCAATTATGCATTCTGTTTAAATTCTCCATCAATGCTACCTGTCTTTGCAGATGTTGAGTTAGGTTAACACATGCATTGGAGTTTCAAATCTTCCTGTAGCTCAGAAAGTACAATAGCAGAGCCATTCCCTTCACCAGTACTCACTCATCAGTAAAATATCCATACTTAAAAGTTTGATCAGCTTGCGACCTGTAATTTTACTTGTGCACGGGTACTGCACAATTCCAGCTTGTCATGTTCAACGCATTGAAGGGACTTAAGCAGTACAAAACCCCACATCACCTGTTTGCTGTCAATATAGTAATATATCTTTATCAGACATCAGAGTGCTGGAGCGTTTAAGAGACTTACCCAAAACCCATAGTTACAGCAGTAACTATACCTTATCATTCAAGAAAGACGTGGCTGAAATCAATCATACCCTTACCATAACATTTTAGAATCATCCAGAAATACAGCTGTCAAGGACTGTGGATCCACGCTGGCAAAGATCATTCAGGTAAGCAGGAACTCCGATAATGCTGAAGAGGATCAAGTAATCAAGGAAACAAGAGGATTAAGCTAAATACCCGTATTAGCACCCAAACACACTGCTTTGAATTGCACAAATTATTTTTGACCTATGAAGTTGTATATTAGCAGAAAGAAATGATTTTCCACAGAACACAGCAGACGAAGGAATTGGATTTGACAACCTCTTACTAGTTTAAAGAGCAAGAGAGCATCGCCAACTTGCTGACTCAGACTAATGCTCTGGAAGCAATATGCTTCCACCAATGCTTTGCCACATGTCCAGGTATACAACACGCTGCCTCATTCAGTTCCCTCAGCTGTTCTGTATAGTACTAACAGTAACACAGAGACATGCTGTAACACACCTGTCTAAAGCATACCATGAGAAAAGACAAGTCAAATATTTAACTAAATAGCTGGCTTTCCAATCAATTAATAATATATATCTACTATTAATGTGACAACAAAACATCCTGGAAAAGAAAGATGGTGCCTTGACCCACAGCCCACTACATGTTTTCCTCTTTTACAATATATAGCTCTTCATTAGGTATTTGTTTGTACAAAGCTTAAATAAACACTTCGTTTAAACAGACCGTTCACTCCAGAAGGATGGTTTATAGCTCTCAGTTTAAACAATTACAGTAGTGCATACTTGACCAATGGATTGCCTTAGCGATTCACAAACTTGCAGAGGAAACGTTATAGAAGCAAAAATTCCAGTGTTTAAACTAAACAACTGCAAACTGAGCAGTACGCATCAGCATCCAGTTTTGCTTTGTAACAATTATCCCAATTAATCTGGTAGTACGTTTCCTTTAGAAGTTCCAAGAGCAGTGCTCATTCCATCTCCTTTTTTAATGCTAAGATCATTTAGTTCAAGACAGAAACACATTTATCTGTGCTGAGTATAGATGAATGTATTAATAAGACTCAGCCACAAAAGCCCTGTTTTCATATACATACAATATATTCATTAACCCAATTATCATACATATACATGCTACATATGAAGTAAAGCCAACTCACTTAATTAGAAAACTAATCAATAAAAACACAACATGTATTTCTGAATTATATACTTTCCCTTCTCAAACTGTTAATAAATTCTGTCTTCGTCATCATTATTTTTATTGAGGATCCAGATTTTCAGCATTGATTGGTTATGTAAATACTTTAGAATAGCACAATATTTTTTTATGTTTTTATCTCAGTCAAAGGAGACCATATACATGTGCTGGATATGCTACATCCTCCCAGAAATAAACCAAAAGCCAATAGCTCCCCGTCAGAAAAATAACCGGTCTTCAAAAAGAAGATAGAAATATACTTTTGATGATTTCACAATACAGACTGGCACCATATGTTTCATTTGTTGCTTTTTTTTTCCCCATTTTTGTTTTTCTTCCCTCTTGAAGGACTAGAGCAAGCTCTATTATGCATGAATTCTGAAAGCACGAGTCAGCCAAAAGTCACAAATCTCTCAGAATAGACACATCCATCTGTCATTTCACAGCAGGAGAACAATAGCAGCTTCAATATAGACACAACAGCTCACACAGTCCTCACACAGCCAGACAGAAAATCTGCCTTAGCTGATTGCTAGCTGCCTTTGAAACTCCAGACAGATGTTCCTGTGTAACACCAGGATCAATTTCTCCTTTCTTGTTTCTGTGTTTTCAAATTCCTCATTTGTTCATAGCAACCAAAACATAGTCAGTTTACTGCATGTAATCTTTACAGAGCATTGGGAAAACCAGATTTCAGAAGCAAAAGAACTCAAAGCACAAAAGCAGAGTACACTGTTCTTTAATCTCAATATTTTCTACTGTTGGGGCTATTTAAAAGTAGACAATCTACAAAAGCTGGACAGAGACGTCTGTATTCTTACAAAAATTTTCTAGGTAGGTCTATGCTTGGCAGCCTCCTGTTATCTTCTCCTTTTTTTTTTTTTTAAGAGATGACATACCACATTGCTTTTCCACTGCCCAAAATTCAACTTTTTTTTTTTAATTATTTGATACATATGCAAAACAAAAGCTCTAGATAGAAAATGAATTATCTGTAAATACCCCAATTATTCTTTAAATGATTAAGCAGGATAATTGGTAAAGCATCAGTTGTAATTCATTTGGAAAAAGTACCAATTTACACATCTAGAAATAATCTCACCAGGCCCATCTGCAGAATCTTCATTTCAGTAGTATATGTGGATGTTGTTTTTTCCCTGACAGCCTCATTGAGTTTTGTTTACGCAAATTTGCGAAGTCGGCTCCTTCACAGTTCCCACACTTTTCAAAAGTAAACAGATGGCTGCCTTTAAACAACAGGATAGTGACCATGTCATGTGCCCTGCTGTAAAGTTTTCCTCACTGAGAATAAGCCTCTAAAACAAGTCTGTCTGTCGGCAGTTGAGGAGATGCTGTGAAAACGTATGCCTTGGAGTGACTTCAGAAGTCAATGGTTGGATTTAAAACTAAGCAAACCCAAAACTAAGCAAAAAACCCTCAAACCTACAAGATGGAGGCTGACACATCACCATTTAGCAGGTAAAAACCTTACCTGCTTTTGTTCAAAACTGATACCATCTGCATTTCCTCTTTCAGGGGCCACAAGGACTGAGAATGGTGATGGTCCAGGAAAATAGAAAAAATAAGGAAGCTTTGGAAGCAGGAATAAAATGTTCTAAAGACGAAGACAGAAAATAATTATATGTAAATTACTGATAAAAACCATACTTTGCATAAGCATTGAATTCCAAGGTTTCATTTCAGCAAGGTCCCCTGGGAAACTGCTTTTGATGGCATTGGTGTCCATCAGTGCTGGTCAATCTTTAAGCACTACCTCCTAAAAGCACAAGATCAGACGATTCCAAAATATCGGAAGGCAGGCAGGCGGGGCAGAAGGCCGGCCTGGCTGACCAGGGATCTTCTACTGGAGCTTAGGCGAAAAAAGAAAGTATACGGCTGCTGGAAGGAGGGTCAGGCAATGAGGAAGGAGTACAGGGATGCTGTTCGTGTTTGTAGGGAGAAAATTTGTGTGGCCAAAGCCCAACTAGAGTTGAAACTGGCCATGTCTGTGGAAGACAATAAAAAAGGGTTTTTTAGATACGTGAACAGAAAAAGGAGAACCAAAGAAAACATAGGTCCGCTACTTGATGGGGAAGGTCTCCTCACGGACAATGACATAGGTAAAGCAGAGACGTTTAATGCCTTCTTCGCCTCTGTCTTCAACACTGATGATGGGCTTTGGGACCCAGGGTGCCCTGAGCTGGAGGACCATGATGGTGGGAATGACAAACTCCCAACCGACCCTGAACGTGTGCGGGATTTGCTGCTCCACCTGGGTCCACACAAGTCCATGGGTCCGGATGGGATTCATCCCAGGGTGCTTAAAGAGCTGGCTGATGTCATCGCAGGACCTCTCTCAATTATTTTTCGGCGATCTTGGGAATCTGGAGAGGTCCCAGTAGACTGGAAGCTGGCAAATGTTGTTCCAATTTTCAAGAAGGGTAAGAAAGAAGACCCTAGCAATTACAGGCCTGTCAGTCTCAAGTCAGCGCCTGGTAAAATTACGGAGAGGATGATCCTTGAAGTTACTGAAGCGCACCTGGGGGACAATGCAGTCATTGGTCCCAGCCAGCATGGGTTCATGAGGGGTAGGTCCTGCCTAACAACTTTGATTTCCTTGTATGATAAGATCACCCATCTAGTCGATCAAGGGAGACCAGCTGATGGGGTCTTTTTGGACTTCAGCAAAGCTTTTGACATGGTTTCCCATAGGATCCTACTGGACAAAATGTCCAGCATACAACTTAACAAAAACATCATACGATGGGTGAGCAATTGGCTGACAGGCAGGGCTCAAACGGTTGTGGTAAATGGGGCCACATCTGGCTGGCAGATGGTCACTAGTGGGGTCCTCCAAGGCTCCACTTTAGGGCCAGTCCTCTTCAATGTTTTTATAAACGATTTGGATGTAGGACTAGAAGGTGTCCGCACCTCGAGTACTGTGTTCAGTTTTGGGCCCCTCGCTACAGGAAGGACATGGACGTGCTCGAGCGAGTCCAGAGAAGGGTGACCAAGCTGGTGAGGGGTCTGGAGAACAAGTCTTACGAGGAGCGGCTGAGGGAGCTGGGCTTGTTCAGCCTGGAGAAGAGGAGGCTCAGGGGCGACCTTATCGCTCTCTACAGTTACCTTAAAGGAGGCTGTAAAGAGGTGGGAGTTGGTCTGTTCTCCTATGTGCCTGGTGACAGGACGAGGGGGAATGGGCGAAAGTTGCGACAGGGGAGTTTTAGGTTGGATGTTAGGAAGTACTTCTTTACCGAAAGGGTTATTAAGCATTGGAATGGGCTGCCCAGGGAGGTGGTGGAGTCACCATCCCTGGAGGTCTTTAAAAGACGTTTAGATGTAGAGCTTAGCGATATGGTTTACTGGAGTACTTAGTGTTAGGTCGGAGGTCGGACTCGATGATCTTGAGGTCTCTTCCAACCTAGAAATCTGTGATACTGTGATACTGTGTTTTGAGCAAATTTGCTGACAACACCAAACCTGGAGGAGTTGTGGACTCGGATGAGGGTGGAAAGGCCTTGCAGAGAGATCTGGACAGATTGGAGAGCTGGGCGATCACCAACCACATGAAGTTTAACAAAAGCAAGTGCCGGGTCCTGCACCTGGGACAGGGCAACCCCGGCTATACTAACAGACTGGGCAACGAGACACTGGAGAGCAGCCCCGCAGAGAGGGATCTGGGGGTTGTGGTTGACAGCAAGTTGAATATGAGCCAGCAGTGTGCCCTGGCAGCCAGGAGGGCCAACCTTACCCTGGGATGCGTCAAGCACGGCATTGCTAGTCGGTCGAGGGAAGGGATTGTCCCGCTCTACTCTGTGCTGGTGCGGCCTCACCTCGAGTACGGTGTGCAGTTCTGGGCACCACAGTACAGAAAGGACATGAAACTGTTGGAGAGTGTCCAGAGGAGGGCAACGAAGAAGGTGAAGGGCCTAGAGCGGAAGATGTATAAGGAACGGCTGAGGTCACTGGACCTGTTCAGCCTGGAGAAGAGGAGGCTGAGGGGGGACCTCATCGCAGTCTACAACTTCCTCGCAAGGGGCAGTGGAGGGGCAGGTGACCTGTTCTCCGTAATCACCAGTGATAGGACCTGCAGGAACAGTGTTAAGCTGAGGCAGGGGAAGTTTAGGCTGGACATCAGGAAGAGGTTCTTCACCGAGAGGGTGATCGCACACTGGAACAGGCTCCCCAGTGAAGCAGTCACTGCACCAAGCCTGTCTGAATTTAAGAAGCAATTGGACTGTGCACTTAGTCACATGGTCTAAACTTTTGGGCAGACCCGTGTGGTGCCAGGAGTTGGACTTGATGATCCTTATGGGTCCCTTTCAACTCAGGATATTCTGATTCTATGATTTAAAAAAATTTATTCATCCCTCTCAAATATCTCTGAAAACTTTCCAGGCACTGGATGTAAAGTTCTCCTTACTGAAACCATCCCACTTTTTGAAATTATAAAGGAAACTTACTTTCTTTTGACATCCCACAAAGATGTCAAGTCCCACTTAACTAGCAAAGACAATTAATCATGCATTAACTGCTTTATAGTTTGCTGGATGGGGACAGTATATAGAACTTCAGTAAGGATTATCTCAAATCCCAAAACAGAGTATGGCAGAGCAGAGGTAAAAAAGGCACAGAAAACTTTTTTACAGGGGGGTTTGTTTTAGTTTGGTTTTGGATGTCAGGAGTTGTTTGCTTTCTCATCTGTGTAGAAGCCTAGAATAGCCTGAAGCCACGGATAGCACAGACTGAACTGAAGTAAGAGTGCAGCTGGAAAAGTCAAAAGGTAACAGCAAATCCAGTTCCTCACTGATAAGCCACCAAAAGTTAAGCCTGCCACAAAGGAAAATAAAACGGAAAAGCCTGCTTGTCACTTGTCTCTGAATCTGTTGATGCAGTTGGTTACCTTTGTTGTGCTTCACGCCATTCTGGAAAGCTGTATCATACTATAACGTACCCTACATCATCCAGTAAAAGGTGATTTCCTAAGTTGCAGATTATTTTTAGCAAACTTCTAATTCATTCATCTTTCTGCAATGCAAGCTATGCTCTACCTAGAAACAAATTCAAACTCCAAGAGGTCCATTTCACTGTTTAGATAGGTAACTAAGCAGAGTCTATGCAAACCTATCCTATAAAGAAAACAAAGTTAGGGGTAAACATTACAGTTCTTCTTTTTTCCTTACATACACATCTACAGATCCATTTGAGTGGGACTCATGCCTCCAGGAAGCAGAGAACAGAATTAGTCTTCAGGTGCAGACATACAGCACGTGGCAAACCAACATCGTCCTCCTTTGTCTGCTCTTTTCTTCTCCGGTTTTCTGCCTGTCCTGTGCTTCTACAGAAATTAGATATAATATCTGCAAGGGGATCGAGACTGAAAAAGGAATGTGCACAATACTGAACTAGTGCTTGAATAAGGATCTAGTTGTCTGTCAAGTTGTACAACTGTTCTGGGCAGAAAGCTTGTAAGGACAATATTGATATTAAAATGAAGGCAGAAGAGTTTTTGAGTTAATATAATAGACTGAGTGGGCATGACAGTTACAAGAAATGGTTTTATGATTAAGAAACATTTATTTTTTCCTACGAAAGTGCTCAAATTCAAATAAAATCTCCCAGTGGAGATGTACTAGATCTCTACATACAGCAAGATATTTTAATATAGTGTTGGGAGAAATCAAGTCACAATCTATAAACAGCAGGGTTGGAATAAAATTTGTGCCTTAAGGAAACATTTAATGTTAGGATCCTTGCAAAGAATACTTTTCTTGAATGTGCTAATATCATCTGTATTTCATCATACTTTTACCCAAAAGTCTCATAAAAAGTCATTACGTTTCACGTGTTTAGCATGGTATTTAACTGATGGACTTTACATAAACCAGTACACCCATTTGCTCACTTCTTTCTGGAGCCTAGTCCAGCAACGTACCACATCATCCAAACACTCATTTTAAATTCACATGAACTCAAATAGAAGATTGCTATTCACCAGTAAACTCCATCTGCCAAGGTGCATTTGTAAGGCTTTAGTGTTTCCTTTAAAAAAAAAAAAAAGAAACAAAAGGAGAGAGAGAGAGAGAGAGAAGAGTTCTCCAGACAGAAAGGTATAGACAGTATTAGGGCTAGCCTGTAGTCCTGTCTTTTATTCCGTTACAGGAGACCAATGAAAAGATGACTTAAGTATATACATTACATGTTAAAAAAAAAAATGAACAAAAAAAACTTATCCAAGTACAGCCTTATCCAAGTACAAAGAAAAACAAGACAGAAAAAGAAAAAAAACAACCAGCAAATAACACTTCCCACTGTAACCCATTGCACACAGCATGCATAGAGATGCATAGAGATCGATCGCAAACCTACCAGCAGGGCTTACAGTGCACTACGTACCCTGCCACTGTCACACAGGAGCTGATCTGTCGTCCTTTGCAGGGAGTGTGGCCAGCTGGCAAAGAGACTGGAAGCTCTGGTTCACCTTGTATAGGGGAATCGCTCTGCAGTTTTCATTACGAGTACCAACATACTCACCAGTGCACATCTGCAGCACATGAACCACTCTCTTCCAGAGTGTAAATGCAGGGGATCCTCAAATGCCTATACCCTGAAATGAATCAGGAAGACCCCTCCCAACATATGTTCTGCTCTGCCACCAATAGATGCAGATGTGTACAATCCCTGCAGCAGATGAGGATGTGGAAGAGAGACATCCGTAATCACTGGATCAGTAACTCAGTCACCGAGTATGCCTCTGTGAGACACCAAATATTTTGGTAGGTCTCAGGAGGAGCTTTGTTTCTGTGGTATCACTTACTCCTTGCTGCAGACAGCAGTGTCTTCTGTCAATGTTTTTCTAAGGCGTAGCCTTGTACCTGGAAAGACCCATCTCCACACAGCCAGTGCCATGTCTCCAAGTCACTCCTCAATCCAGAGTACTATACACAGCAGCCACAGCACCACAGCTCTCCTTTTTGCACAAAGCACTACTTAAGATTTCCAAAAAAACAGAACTGAGTATTTTTCTTTCCAAAACTAACATTATTGCTACTGTAATTCTGGAAAAAGAGATACCCGGGGGAGAATCAAATGGTAACAGCAGAAATTGTGAAAACAAAATGGCTTCCTTCCATCTGCGAAGAATAACCACTGGGGACGGTGAAGGGGGAATGCTTTGAAGAGGAATCTCCACATTAAGAATTTATTTGGAAGTGTCAGACAGACAGCGTCCTGCTGTGCTTGTCCCCAATTATCTGGAAGTAGAAGTAAGATGGGGAGCAGATTGCAAAGCTTTGATCTGAAGCGGAACAAGGATGGTTTCATGACTTCAGACATGTCGTGGCTGTTAGAGGCAGCCAAGACTGAGATCTGTTCCTAAAGCCTCTCATACATCTTACAGTCTTCTCTGTCCACTGACCTCCTTTGATCAAAATGATGAGTAGCCCCTTCTGCACCCAAAAGGAAAAGCATCTGGTAGAAGAAAGAGGGCTGGTTTGAAGGCTTGCAAATAACCCCAAGATTGCAGCTTCAGGAGCAGTTGAGCCAGTTTGGAGGCTTCTTGCCATCCAAAAGGAAACAAGATGCCTTCCTCCCCTCTGTCGCTCCTTACCCTCATTTCTCCTCTTCCCTTGCACCTGGCTGCTTAGTTCAACCTCTTCCCCTCCCTTACACCAGCACTTGATAGACCCTCTTAGTAGGACACTACACTTAAAAGCTTGGATAGCTTTCTTCCAAGTCAGGGAGAAGGGAAGAGAAGCACTGGTCAGCAGCAGAGGCAGGAACTTCACCCTGTGAACAGTCATTAGCCCTCACTCAGGTTTCAGGATGAAGACACTGGGCAGCTCACAAGAATGCTCAGTTTAAGTACCATCTGAAAAGGCTGCTTCACCCACAGGATTTTAAAACACCTTTAATTTGTCTCCCCTGCAGTTTTTCTTCTTGTATCTTTTGACAGAAGTCACGCCCATGCATTCATTTCTGCTGATGACTCCAGACATCTCTGCTTTCTATTAAAACTGCAGTAGTGAAAAAATACATGGTCTCGGTAATTGTTCATGCCAAGGCTTTCTTCAGTTACAGCAGAACATAAACAGAAACTCCTTCAGATTTAGGAGACCTACCTAAAAATGTTATGTGCTTGCTTGTTTGTTTTAACTGACTGAAGAGCACAACAGCTTAACATAAATAAAACCATGCACTCCTTCTTACTGAGTAACAGAAGAACAGTTAAGTTCATAGCACAGCATTTAATTAAAAAAAAAAAAAACATCTTCAAACTAAAGTGTTAAAGTACTAAAGTTTTCCATAAGGACACTATGTGTCCTAAATACTTTGCCATAGATGTGTTCACAGTATATTGTGTAGTAACCAGCAAATAGATATATTACAAATATGTGCATAAAATTATCCCATTTCGGGGACAAATGAATGTTTCACAGTTTTATTGGAAAACATGATGCTTCCACAGAATATTGTACTTATAGGCTACTGCTTTTCTCAAATGACAAAACATAGATAACTTTAAAGAGTATGATAATAACAGCTAATGATTTACTGCCTATTTTTTTTTTTTAGAATTCTTAACATTACAAAAACAAAACAAACCAAAAAAATAATAATAAACCTACAACTTTCATTTCCACTATGCAAGCACACAGGATCTCCTAAAATACCACATGTATTCTAAATTGTAGTTCAGAAAAAGCTTAATTAAAGAACAGGAGTTTCATTAGCCTAAACTTATCTACCAGGTAACTAACTAATTTCCCTGATTATATCTGAACCCATATCTGATCACTTGAAATATGCCCCAAGTGATAAAGCACTTCTGTTATGTAATTTTTAATTCAGAAAGGAAAACAGTTATAAAATCTTTCCATTTACCACTGTTCTGAACATCACCAGATGCTTTTCAGTGGTCAAATGACCCCCAAAAATTATTTGCCCCATACCACCTGAATAAACCTACTTAAAAGAGAGTGCCAAAACAGTGTTATGGGTAAATGTGATGCCCAAGCTTCAGAACTGCAAGGGTGGATACCCTCTGAAACTAAATTAACTCCTGATAAGAAACATCAACAGCTGGCCATTATGGAAAACAGACCTTTATCCTTCTAGAGTGATAACAAAGTAAATGGTGACATTGGAAGAACCTCCTGTCCCAATCGAGATAAAGAAATCTGTCTTCAGATAAGACTTCATTTGCATCCTTCTTCAAAAGAAAGAGAATTGGCAAGCTCTTCTCTTAAGAGGGTGGAGATTTTACCAACAATGACCAAAAAAAGAAAACCAACCACCCTTTTATAAAGGATTTCCAAGCTTTCAAGCAAAGCACCTAGTTACCAAAAATTTACCACAAGTAGTTAATACAAATACAGTAGTTCTTGTTGCAGATGAGATAATGACACAAAGATTCCAGTAATTCTGGGAGCAGCAGAAATGCATGAAGTCATACTGCACAGAAAAACAGGCATATAACAAAAAAAGCAAAAGTAGGCTAACAGCATTCAGTCTAACAACAAGAGTCACGCCACAAGAGAACCACTGGCCACAACACATCAAGAAGCAACCCAGAGGCACTTTTTATTGATCATTTCAAAAGCATGCTTCCCAAAACATGCCTGCATTGAATACCATTGGAAATAGAAGGATGTTTTAGTTCCCAGGGTCAGAAGACATTCTTCATTTATGTTCCTTTGAGATGATCAGCAACCCAAATAAAAGGAAAAAAAAAAAAATCAGGAAAAGGCCATCCTGTGTGCCTTTAGCAGTCCCGCTTTGTTTCTACCCAACCACAGCAAGACTTACCTTCCTAGAAAAATGTGTTTTGTTTCTGTTCTTTTGTTTTAAATAGATACAACCTGCTCTCTTCTTACAGAAGAAAAACCTGTTCCTTTTCCTGATTGGATACCATACAAAACTAGTCCTTTTCTTTCTAGCTCTCTTCTGCGTGTCAATCTCATACTGCAGGTGTTGCAGAGCAAATTTGTCAGGTTTCATGGTTTTAGTTAAGCCTCATTTGGCTACTATGCTACTTACACACTAAGTACAGTGAAGGTCAGTTCTCAGTTTATGCAGGATAAATTCAAACAGCTTCAAAGACAGTCCAGATTTTAAATCCATCTGCAATATATATGTATTTCTGTGTCAGTGCATCTGTCATCTGCGTCTCTAACAAGCAAAACTCAATAATCCTTTCTCTGGCAACAATGTGAAATAAAATTAGATTCCACTATATTTCAGAAAATGTTCTCTTCAGACCAAGAATTCAGTCAATAAGTATAAGCCGCTTACAGCGAGTGTAACTGCTAAAATGATCAAGTTCTGACAACCCCCAAACACACACACACACACTCTAGAGGGAAAGATAAAATCTATTGCTTCTTAATTGGCAAAATATTTAACCAGTCTGAACAATCACTTGAAGAGATGTTAACCCCTTGGTTCAATGTGTTTAAACATTAACTCTTTCAGTCTGCAGAAAGAATAAGTCAGTTAGTCTTAAAAAACTATTTGCAGCCTATTTCCTTTGATGTGGAAATATATAGGATAGCCACTAGCAAATGGAAACATTTACATATGAAGTAACTTTCTTAAGGCTCACTTTAATTATCAACTAGGAACCAGGTGGTCTGAACACTATTTTTCATTCTTTATCATCCAAGAAACTAATTTTCACAATTAAAGGCTTTACAATCCTACCGAACAACATCAAAAAATCCCTGAAAAGTTTACCTGGTGAAATATTTTAACTCAGTTGCTGGATAAATCTCCATTTCTTGAATCACAGAGATTACTCTTTTGGATTTTTTCAGAAGAGAATAGCCAATTTTAGAGAACAAAACCAACTTTTAAAAATGAATTTTTTACTATCTCTTTGGAAAAAAATAACCAACATATATTAGCACAGCTCCAAGTAAACAGTCTTAAGTGAGTACCAAAGCAGAAGACATGTTACAGAAGAGACAAACTTCACCTCTAATCCTAGCATGTTTAAGAAAAACAAGACCAGTTCCCTTTTATCTATGATAAAAACCAGCCAGGGATAGCAAGCAGTACATCTTCCACTGAACTGCTCATTGTACACTCCTTTTACTGGAGCCAATGGTTTTCAGCTCCTTGAAAATAATCAGGCCTTGAATACTCAGGAATGTATCACAGCGATAAACAAAGGATACATCACATACTTCCAAAACATATTAGCAAATACAGCATAATTCAATTTTTTCTGGTGATATTTTAAGTGAACTTACCAGCCACAGCTGGTAATTAGGTATGTCAAATTAACACCATGTTGCTTACGCTGGCACTTAAAATTAGAATTCAGAGGGAGTGCGCTTCTGAAATACAAGTCAAACAAGACAACACTGCAGCAGCCTACCTGTCTGCCCCACAGGCACCAACAGCTGAGCAGTCAGCTCTTTGCTGGGCTTCAGAGTTTCTTTCAGCAGCTCCTGGCATGTGCAGAACGGCACCAGAAGCCCGACACCCAGCTTCATCAACACTAGTAGATAAATCCATAACTGTGCTTAAATCATGGGATGGACATGGTACTTCACACTTCCTAGGCTCTTTGAGCATCTTATATATATTAATATAAATTAAAAACATATTTAATACATTAAGAAAATGTATATATACACTCACACACACCTATATCAAATATGCCTAAATACAGTCATGATCTTAAGCATAGGGACCAGAAACCATAACTCCCCACTCCCAACTGCAGACACAGACTAAAAAAATGCACAGTATCAGACTCCTTCAACCATTTTCTCCCCTCCTTGTCTTCCTGACTCTGTTACTCTTAGAATGAGTGGTTTATCTTCAATACGAGGTGCAGATTCTTCACATCTTCTCCCTTAGCAAGCTAGCAGTGGTGACTGGACATGGGCTCCCCAGCCCACAGCAGGACATCAATACAGGTTGCCCATTTTCCATGCAAGCTCCCCATCTACCAGCCAAAGGTAGGTGGAGGTGGCACCTCTTCAACTGGATATGCTGTGGGACTGCAGGGCAGAGCACACCTGTGTGTCCTCAAGAGAGGATCCAACCTTGGTAGAGATGACCACCACCCTTCAGCCAGGTGTTTCTGCTCCAGCAGGAGGCAGTACATGAGCAACACCTTCCATGGGCTAACTCTGCCAGCCCCACCGTTCCCTCTGACACCTCCAGTTCTCTCACACTAACTACAAACGTTGCAGGCACTAAGCTCAGGTGACATGAATCCAGTGCCTAATTTTTCACCTATACATGGCATTTGTACACGGAATTGCTTTGAAATTGCACCCAGCAGTTTAATGTCTAACTATAATGTTATATCAATTTCTGGCAGAATTCTAAAGCAAGCCATTCTGAAAAGAAATTTATGGAAGAAAAATGAGTCAAGTGAGAGAAAGACTCAATTTCCTTTTACATATGACTCATTTTAATTATCATCCTGCAGGCAGATCGGTTAATTGCAGGAAACAACTGATTATTCCCTCCTTTTCTTATTAGGTAAAAGTCTTTACATACTCAGACTGAAAATCTTAGCATGAACCAGGCCTTATCTGACATTTCTAGCATTTTGACTTCATTTTGCACTTTGACTCTGTTTTTAATCTATTGGTTTTTTTGCAAAATAATGGTAAGTCTACATTGCTCAGACATCTTTCATTTGCTTTTTTAACATCTGAAATCAGTTACATCAGCTAATAAAGCATTGTACTATTTTTCTTAAGCTAAGAATCCAGATGTGTCTCTAGATTTAAATCAATATATTATAAAGGCTTGTTTCACAGCATAATTCAGGATTTTCTTCAAGGCACTACATCTGATCAAGGTTTGTTTTTATTTTTCTGTACCATAGGGGATCTCAAGTAAAGCTAATTTGTCAGGGAAGCACAAAAAAGAATTTTAATTGCTTTTTTTTTTCCCCCGCCTCTTTTTGGTTAAAAAGCAAATGTTATGCTGAAAAGAAAAGACTTAAATATCAAACAGAGCACTCTGCAAATGAAAGTATGCCAAAACCAGTGCCTGAAATGGACGTACAATTAAATGACAACGACAACAGATCCAGCAAGATATCTTGCCTTCTGGCCTTAAGAATTCATGTATTGCAGCTGGGAAGGGCACTTTGATTTTTACTTTTTTATTATTTTTGAAGAAATCAAATACATGTGTTGGTGTCTGAAACTGGAAATAAGACATGGCAGGTATAAATAAAGCAGTCCCTGGCTGCCACAGTATATTATCAAAGAGTACTATAACTAGAGAAATTATTTGGATTTACAGATGTTCTCCATTATATTGAGGTCTTCAAGACCTCAATTATTTCATACAAGAGAAATCTCCAAAAAAAATGTTCAGGCTTGTGAGGGGAACAAATTCTAGACCACAGATTGACTCCGAGGTGAGCACTAGTGGTCCACTAGGCTGGTTAAACATGGTGATACTGCAGCTGTGTGTAGGTGACCATGCTGCAGGAGGGGCTACCCGAAAACAAGCTCACCAGTACAGAAAGCACACTCAGACAGGGACTGGTTATCCTGAGTTACGTGAAAGCAGCCCTGCAGCTCAGCCAATTTCAATCATCACTATTTTATTATTGTTGTTTTTGTTAGGACTTCTTCTGTAGTTCTCAAAGTGCAACATCCTGAGATACATCAATGTCCACCAGGACTGTATGTTGCACGGATTAGCCCAGAATCTGCCATATGAAAGCCAAGATTTTGCCACATGGCCCCTGTGGAAATACACACACCTCCAGATATAGCTAATGTGATCTTCTGACCAGCAAGTGAAACAGATGCCTACCCTATGGAGCTAGATAAGCCTCTTATGTACTTGTACTGGGTCTGGCTGGGATGTTAACTTTCCCTGCAGCAGCCCATCAAAAATGGCTCTACTCCTTGGAGCCGACCTCTGGATACATCGTCAGAACTACACCTTCCCGTCACTTCTTTTGCAATCAGCATTTTATACCAATTTGAGGACTGAGAACGGGATGTGACTGGGTTTTCTGCACACTTCAAACACCTGGGTTGCCTCTTACAAACACTGTCCATTAAACCTGCACTGCAGTCCTTCTGGGCTTCAGAGAGAGGGGCAGAGGAAGCCAATAGATTGGTCAGGAAGATATTTATTGTGCTCAAATTAGCAAGGAATTCGGGCGCGTCATTGGGGTTTGCTGTCTTCGAGGGCTTGCTTCCTGTTGGTGGAAGGTTCTTCTTGGCACGTCCAGAACCATCTAACAAGTGGATTGCTTTTTGTCAGACAGAAGAGAAGGGCTTTGTTGCCCAAGGTAATATCTGAACTCCACTTCTCTGAATTTGCTTCAGGACCTTGCTGCCTTTATCTATGGGGCAAATCCTGAGGTCGCTGGAAATCCTCTCAGTAGAATAACTCTCATTTAGAGTACTTGCCAGTCCAGTTCAGTGAGCTTAGCGTTGTTTTATCAGCAAAAAAACTACAGTAGACCTGCGTTTACATACCTGGTCCTTTCCTGGCACCAATAAGAAAGCGTAACGGTGCTGTGCTCCCTCTCAGGACCCACCAGGAAGCCACAAGGCAAAAAATCAGACTGGGAGAGCTGATGTTTGACAAGTTTAGTCCAGGAGCCAACCTGACAAGCACGGCACCTGCAAAGCTCAGACAGGAAATCCTGAAACTGTGCCTCGGCGGCTGCAAAGCCTATTGTAACTCTGTCCTCCAGAAATAGGCAGCCTGCTTCTTCTCAGCTTCTGGCAGAGCAGACACTCCTCTTGTTAATAAAGGAAAGCATCTCCAAGGAATTCTCAACCGCTGGAGAGAAGGTGGAGGTAAAGCAGTCACTTCATTTGCACAGCTCTATTAAAGGCATTTGGCTTTGGAATACAACATGCCCCTCTTCCGTGAGGCATTCCCTAACAAAACTAAATGCTTAACCATGACCGAGGGGCTGAAAAACCTCCTTGGTTACCACGACCATGGAGCCAAGGCTGTGCATAAGTGAGCTCCCCACCTGCAGCAGCTTGCTCAGACCCTAAGGTCGGTGCCTGCTTCCCCTGCCCCTTCTGCAGGCTGTGCGGGCACTGTGGGCAGTCCCCCTTGCAGGGTCAGTGCCCAGGGAAGTTCCTCAAGTCTTGCCAGGGGATTCCGGGTTTCCAGAACTCCTGACCTTACTACAATTCACCTTCAGGTAGGCTCTGCCAATAGGAGGGGGAAACATCTTCTTGGTGTTGGGTCCTCAGGGCTTCAGCAGCTCTTCACTCGGACACTTTATGTTATCTTTTGCCCAGACAGGCTGTGGCGTCTCCTTCTCTGGAGGTAGCCAAACCCACCTGGATGCCACCCTGTGCAGCATGCTCCAGGTGATCCTGCTGGGCAGGGGCTGGGACCGGATGATCTTCAGAGCTCCCTGCCAACCTCAGCCGTTCTGGGATTCTGTGATCTTTCCGTACTTAATTCCACAAGCAAATTACTATACACTTGGGAAAGTGCTGGTTGTTTTACACCGGGATAAATGCTTATCCTTCACTCCCAGGCATGCCTGCCAGCCAGCAGAGCCTCTGACGCGCTGCTTCTCTGCCAAGGGGTGCCTGCAGCAGGATGCAGCAGCACTGGGCAGAGGCACTGGGGGGGGGAAGTCAAGTGCAAGCAGCAGCACAGCCTCCAGATCCTGCTCCCCCACTTCATCATTCAAGGAGGTTCCAGCAGTCACTGGAAAAAAAACTTTTTGCCACATTTCTGCTGTCCATCAACTGCTCCGGGCCCATCCTCGCTGCTGCCCAAAAAGACTCCTGCAATAGAAGCCAAGAAGAGACAGAGCTTTTTGGCTGGGTCACAGCCTGACTGTGGCACTGACCCTGCTCAGACACGTCCCAGCTCCCACTGAAGTTCAGCCCCCTACTTAGAGGATTACAGAATCACAAAATCATCTAGGTTGGAAGAGACCTCCAAGATCACCGAGTCCAACCTCTGACCTAACACTAACAAGTCCTCCACTAAACCATCTCACTAAGCTCAACATCTAAACGTCTTTTAAAGACCTCCAGGGATGGTGACTCAACCACTTCCCTGGGCAGCCCATTCCAATCCCGAACAACCCTTTCGGTAAAGAAGCTTTTCCTAATATCCAGCCTAAACCTCCCCTGGCGCCCATTCCCCCTCGTCCTGTCACCAGGCACATGGGAGAACAGACCAACCCCCACCTCACTACAGCCTCCTTTAAGGTACCTGTAGAGAGCGATGAGGTCTCCCCTGAGCCTCCTCTTCTCCAGGCTGAACAAGCCCAGCTCCCTCAGCCGCTCCTCGTAAGACTTGTTCTCCAGACCCCTCACCAGCTTCGTCACCCTCCTCTGGACTCTCTCGAGCACCTCGACGTCCTTCTTGTAGCAAGGGGCCCAAAACTGAACGCAGTACTCGAGGTGCGGCCTCACCAGAGCCGAGTACAGGGGGACAATCACTTCCCTAGACCTGCTGGCCACACTGTTTCTTGTGCAAGCCAGGGTGCTGTTGGCCTTCTTGGCCACCTGAGCACACTGCTGGCTCATATTCAGCCGACTATCAACCAGTACTCCCAGGTCCTTCTCTGCCAGGCAGCTTTCCAACCACTCATCTCCCAGCCTGTAGCTCTGCTTGGGGTTGTTGCGCCCCAGGTGCAGGACCCGGCACTTGGCCTTGTTGAACTTCATACAGTTGGCCTCAGCCCATCGGTCCAGCCTATCCAGATCCTCCTGCAGAGCCTTCCTGCCCTCGAGCAGATCGCCACAGGCACCTAACTTGGTGTCATCTGCAAACTTACTGAGGGTGCACTTGATCCCCTGATCTAGATCATCGATAAAGATATTAAAGAGAACTGGCCCCAGTACTGAGCCCTGGGGGATGCCAGTAGTGACCGGCCTCCACCTGGATTTAACTCCAGTTAAATTGAACTGGATTACAACAGCAGGCATGTTTCCAGCCACACGTGGTTCAGAGGAACATCTCTGCAGAGCCTTGCAAGGACAGAACCCCCCCCGGCACCTCGCTGCGCACAAGGGGCTCAGCAGCCACTGCACAGCGTGCTTGCGCTCCAGCCGCCTGAGCCTTGTGCGTGCCACACCACCGCCAGCCTCTCCCCAGAGGGCTGCCATTCCCCCCTCCGCCCCACAGATTGTGGGGAGGTGCTCCAGCTGACCCAGCCTGGGCCAAAGGTGCCACGAGGGACTCCCCCTGCAGAGGCAAAAATGGAACGCCAAGAATGCCTTTTTCCAGAGAGAAAGCCGAAGAACATGGCAAAGCTGGCAAACCGCAGCCTGCTGCACCCTGAGGGGCAAGGGAAGAGCAAACCCTGGGCTGGAACAGCTGGGAGCTGAGAGCTGCAACGTCCCTGACAGCAGTTTTGTTCAGCGGGATCCAGGGCCACGTTGGACAGCCTTGGGTGTGCCTCCCACTGCGCGCTGCAGCCTCTCTCACCTCCAGATCGGTCACTGTTCTCTGCAATGTGCCGTGCCCTTCAGCACACTTTCCCCGTCTTTTTCTTGGGGAAGAAACCTCTGACTTACTCTTACACGTTTGGTATTTGTGGGTAGGGAAAGGAGGAGAAAATACTCTGTATAGAAATGCCTTCTCCTTCTTATGGGGAGGCAGCAGGCCATCCAGGCAGTGTTCCCTCATTCCCATTACAATTGCCTGCTTTATTCTAACCTGGCTCTCCGCAAGGACGCGGGCTGAACTTCCCAACGGCCTGATGTGCTCATGCAGCAACATGGAAGCTGCTCTGCAAGCTCCGTGCATTCACTTATGGTCAAACGAAGCCAAATGCCACTTTGTCCTGGTAAGCGACCAACAAGGGTCACTGAAGTCTGTCGCTGGGGCTGGGGACCCACTGCGTGGGGAGCTCCGCTGGCTTCAGCAGAGCCCCTCTGCATGACGTCAGGCAGAATTCTGACCAGAATTGGACTGATTTTGGTCACACCAAGACTAGAGGTCAGACTGATCTTAACGATGTCCTTCAGAGTTTCCTTTAGGAGTATCCTTTCTGTTAAGGGAAGCGTCCCTGCAAATGACGTATAAAATTGACACCACTTCAGCTGCTTTCATTTTTAGTAGAGTTTTGGGATTTCTTAGTTTTTCCTCAACTTTACTCTTTAGCTGAAATAAAGTTCATTTCAAAGCAATTTCTGCTACAGCTACTCGATTCCCCTCCCCAGAATCACAACCCGGGGCTTTGGGCTTTTCCATGTTTATTATTCACTTAGTTCTTCCTTCGTGCTTCCACGGTGGGCAGGAACAGACGTGTCCCCCTGCGCGGCGATGGGGGGCAGCCGGGGGGCTCCTCTCTGCTTGCCTCTCCTCTTCCAGCCGCACGCACAGGCAGCGATGGGACGGAACCGGGACACGCTCCTGGCCTCTCCCCCTCGGCGGGGAGCTCTCAGAGCTCTGCAGGGCAGGCAGCACAGCCCCACCCGGACCCCAGCACACTCCCACAGCCTGCTGGCACGGCCCTGCAGCCCTGCACACACCCCTGGGCGCCTTTTCCACCACCCGGCCCAGGCCTGGGCTCCGTATCACCTGCTGCCACCCCGCAGTGATGCACTGCCCATGTCACAGCAGGCAGGGGGTGCCCCCTGTCACAAAGGGGCGCGGACGGCCTCGGCCCCGGAACACTGGCCCCAACGGCCACGCAGGCCTGAGATGGCTGCCCGTGCTGACAGGGAGGCTGCTCAGCTGCCTGCTCCTGCTGCTCCAGCCTCAGCTCTGGACACACACTCAGCCAGAGGAACTCAGCTCGTCTCTCCTCTCTCCTCAGGCCCACACCTCAAACGGCTTTCAGCACCCTACAGGACACTGACCAAACCAAACCACCGCACACACCTGGCCACTCCTTTCCAGCACTGTGCCACACAATAGCCCACGCTCTACAGGACAGGTAACATCACCCCAACCCGCACCCTACCATGATCTCATAGCAAGCAGACAGGTGACACGCTCGGGCCAGGACGGCAGTGACCGCTCCATCAGGACGACGGGACACGGACAGCCTCGGTGAGACGCTAGAGACTCTTGGGCAGAGAGGCAGGGGCTGCCCGTGGTCACAGGGGGATGCTGCTCCGTTTGGTGCTTCTTCTCTTTCAGCCAGAAACACACAGCGATGGGACCAGACCACAGCACAATCCTGGCCTCACCGCCCTCGACCACTCAGCTGGAAGGAAGAGCTGCCAACGCTCTACAGGACAGGTAAGATCACCCCAACCCACACCCTACCATGGTCTCATAGCAGGCAGCCAGGTGAGACGATTGGGCCAGGACGACAGTGACCACTCCATCAGGATGATGGGAAGACGGACGGATGTGGTGAGACGCTGGAGACCCTTGGGCAGGGGCAGCCCATGGTCACAGGGGGACGTTGCGCGGTTTCTTCCTGCTCTTTTAAAGCCAGACACACACGGCAATGAGACCAGACCACGGCACACTCCTGGCCTCTCTCCCCTTGACAACTCAGCTCGAAAAGATGCCAGCACTCTACAGGACAGATAAGACAGCCCTAACCCATTCCCCTCCCCGGTCTCACTGCCGGCCGGACGGTGATGGCTTGGCCCAACACAGCTGACTCTTGGCTGTCAGGAGACACAGGATGGACGGCATTAATGTCAGGCTGGGAGAGCCTTAGGCTGGGAGGCATGGTCTGCTCCTGGCCACAGGGGAAGGCTGCTCTCTTTTGGCTTCCTCTCTAACAGCTGGAAACACACACAGCGATGGGACCAGACCATGGCACGATCCTGGCCTCACTGCCCTCGACCACTCAGCTGGAAGGAAGAGCTGCCAACGCTCTACAGGACAGGTAAGATCGCCCCAACCCACACCTACCAGGGTCCACAGCAAACAGACAGGTGACACGCTCGGGCCAGGACGACAGTGACAGCTCCATCAGGACGACGGGACACGGACAGCCTCGGTGAGACGCTAGAGACTCTTGGGCAGACAGGCAGGGGCTGCCCGTGGTCACAGGGGGCTGCTGGTCCGTTTGGTGCTTCTTCTCTTTCAGCCAGAATCACAGAGAGATGGGACCAGACCACGGCACAATCCTGACCTCACTGCCCTCGACCACTCAGCTGGAAGGAAGAGCTGCCAACGCTCTACAGGACAGGTAAGATTGCCCCAACCCACACCTACCATGGTTCACAGCAAGCAGCCAGGTGACACGATTGGACCAGGACAGCAGTGACCACTCCATCAGGACGACGGGACACGGACAGCCTCGGTGAGACGCTAGAGACTCTTGGGCAGACAGGCAGGGGCTGCCCGTGGTCACAGGGGGATGCTGCTCTGTTTGGTGCTTCTTCTCTTTCAGCCAGAAACACACAGCGATGGGACAAGACCACGGCACGCTCCTGGCCTCTCTGCCCTTGAGAATTCAGCTGGAAGGAAGAGCTGCCAACACTCTACAGGACAGGTAAGCGATCCCCAAGCCATACCCCACCACAGTCTCACAGCATGCCAGAAGATGACACGGTTGGGCTACGAGGGGCATCTCCTGGCCGTCAGGGAGACGTGAGATGGACAGCCTTGGAGTGAGGCTGGGAGAGCCTTGCTCAGGGAGGAAGGGATGGCTTTCAGTGTTGGCAGGGGGTGCCTGCTCTGTTTGTCACCTCCTCTATTACAGGTGGACTCACTGAGAGTGAGGGAATGAAGCCATGGCACACTCCTGGCCTCTCTCTTCCAGCACTCTGATGGAGAATTCACCACGCTCTCCAGGACAGATAAGATCACCCCAACCCATTCCCCTCCCCGGTCTCACTGCCTGCGGGAAGGTGATGGGCTTGGCCCAACACGGCTGACTCTTGGCTGTCAGGGAGACACAGGCAGGACGGCCTTGCTGTCAGGCTGCGAGTGCCTCACGCAGGGAGGCTGGGACTGCTCCTGGCCATGGGCTGGGGCTGCTCTTTTTGATCATTTTCCTTTCTCACCCCATCACAGAGCCCCGAGCACACCAAGGTGTGCCACTCTCCCTTCCCTCCTCTGCCCAATCCATCCACGGCCACTGACCTGAAAGCTGCTGCAGCTTTCTACAACCGCAGCCACCGAAGGAGCAGGAAGCACACAAGGACCCCGTCTCTACCCTACTGTGGTCCTACAAGCACAACAACGGGCCCTGCAGCTATGGACAAAGAGAGCTCGGCACGCCTCCACGCCACCCCACCCCATCCCATGTCTCTCTCTAATGCTGCTCAAATAAACGTTCTGATTCACAACCTCATCGGCTGCTTTTTCCTGCCCTTCCTGGGGAAACCTTGGGGGGCTTTGCCTTTTGCAGAAGGAGCGAGTGCACCAGCCTCCGCTTCTTCAGACACTGGCATCAAGAGTATTTCAAAGCAGATTAAGGGTCCTAATTTAAGACCGGTGTCTGCAGGTGTGAGTCTGGAAACCAGTTTGCTCCCTCTTTTACCAAGGGACCACAGGTGTATAAGGAAGGAAGAACACTTAACGCAAAAACCTCATCTGCTCTGATGGAACTGCTTGAGGAAATTCCCCTTCCTGACATGCGCTCCGCACCCAACGTGCAGCCGCTGGGGGGGCTGCCCCGCTGCTGGAAATCAAAGAGAACCATGCTTTCTACCTGGGAAATTAAGCGCCTCTCATAGCTTTGCTGCACATTTCTCCCACGCACCAGCCTTGCCAGGGCTGGTCATCACAGCTCACTTTAGGCCAACTTCTTCCCAGTGGGCTTGGCTACCTCCTGGTTACAAACCTGACTGCCAGAAGCAAACTGGGACTGATTAAAAACAAAAGCCCAGGGGACGGCGCTACTTTTGCACACTCACGCTCCCGACTCTTGTAGGAGACACATCCAGAAACGCCCCATGCACTGAAACACAGACCTGCGCTGGGAGGGAACCTGCAGCTGCAGGCACTCGGAGTCAGGGGCCTGTTGGAAGGCCGAAAGGGAAAGGTTGAGGAGATTGGGAAGTTTTGTGTCAACCTCAGCACGGGGAGAAATGACTCCCCAGCATGCAGAGTGCTCCCAGTTTCCCCACAGCCCTCCTTCCTCTCAAAGAGCTTTTCAGAGAAGGAGAAAACAGTGTTCCAGCCCCAAACACGCTGACGACCACAAATGGCACCTAACAGAACTAAACCGTGTCCACCTCTATTGGACACTGGTGCACAATGTACCTGAATGCCATCAGGCTACCAAGGGACAGAACTCATCTGTATCTCTGGAGTAACAGGGGGATCCCAAAAGCTATCTGTATTGGAAGCTGAAGTGAGTCTAACTGGGAATCAGTGGCAAAAGCATCCCATTGTGACTGGCCCGGAGGGTCCATGCATCCTTGGCATAGACTGCCTTAAGAGAGGGTACTTCAAGGATCCAAAAGGGTACCGGTGGGATTTTGGCATAGCTGCTTTGAGCACAGAGAAGATTAGGCAGCTGTCACCCCTGCCTGGCCTTTCAGAAGACCTTTCCATTGTAGGATTGCTAAAGGCTGAAGAACAGGTACCAATCGCTACCACAACGGTGCACCGATGGCAATATCACACCAACCGAGACTCCCTGATCCCCATCCATGAGTTGGTTCATCGGCTGGAGAGCCAAGGAGGGACCAGTAAGACTCGCTCACCATTTAATAGTCCTATATGGCCAGTGCGAAAGTCTGACGGAGAGCGGAGGCTAATGGTGGACTATCGCGGCCTGAGCGAAGTCAGGCCACCGCTGAGTGCTGCAGTGCCGGACATGCTAGAACTTCAGTACGAACTAGAGTCAAAGGCAGCCAAGTGGTACACCACAATTGATATTGCTAATGCATTTTTCTCCGTCCCTTTGGCAGCAGCATGCAGACCAGTTTGCTTTCACTTGGAGGGGCAATATGCCAATACACCTGGAATCGACTGCCCCAGGGGTAGAAACACAGCCCTACCATTTGCCATGGACTGATCCAGTCTGCACTGGAACAAGGGGGAGCTCCTGAACACCTGCAGTACATTGATGACATCCTCGTGTGGGGCAACACAGAAGAAATTTTTGAGAAAGGGAAGAAAGCAATCCAAATTCTCACAGTATCACAGTATCACAGATTTCTAGGTTGGAAGAGACCTCAAGATCATCGAGTCCAACCTCCGACCTAACACTAAGTACTCCACTAAACCATATCGCTAAGCTCTACATCTAAACGTCTTTTAAAGACCTCCAGGGATGCTGACTCCACCACCTCCCTGGGCAGCCCGTTCCAATGCTTAATAACCCTTTCGGTAAAGAAGTACTTCCTAACATCCAACCTAAAACTCCCCTGTCGCAACTTTCGCCCATTCCCCCTCGTCCTGTCACCAGGCACGTAGGAGAACAGACCAACCCCCACCTCTTTACAGCCTCCTTTAAGGTAACTGTAGAGAGCGATAAGGTCGCCCCTGAGCCTCCTCTTCTCCAGGCTGAACAAGCCCAGCTCCCTCAGCCGCTCCTCGTAAGACTTGTTCTCCAGACCCCTCACCAGCTTCGTTGCCCTTCTCTGGACTCGCTCGAGCACGTCCATGTCCTTCCTGTAGCGAGGGGCCCAAAACTGAACACAGTACTCGAGGTGCGGCCTCACCAGAGCCGAGTACAGGGGCACAATCACTTCCCTAGACCTGCTGGCCACACTGCTTCTTATGCAGGCCAGGATGCTGTTGGCCTTCTTGGCCACCTGGGCACACTGCTGGCTCATATTCAGCCGACTATCAACCAATACTCCCAGGTCCCTCTCGGCCAGGCAGCTTTCCAGCCACTCATCTCCCAGCCTGTAGCTCTGCTTGGGGTTGTTGCGCCCCAGGTGCAGGACCAGGCCCTTGGCCTTGTTGAACTTCATACAGTTGACCTCAGCCCATCGCTCCAGCCTATCCAGATCCTCCTGCAGAGCCTTCCTGCCCTCGAGCAGATCGACACACGCACTTAGCTTGGTGTCATCTGCAAACTTACTGAGGGTGCACTGGACGCCCTCATCCAGATCATCGATAAAGATATTAAAGAGGACCGTCCCCAGTACCGAGCCCTGGGGGACACCACTAGTGACCGGCCTCCAACCAGATTTGACTCCATTCACCACAACTCTCTGGGCCCGGCCATCCAGCCAGTTTCTAACCCAGCGAAGCGTACGCCAGTCCAAGCCCCGAGCAGCCAGTTTCCTGAGGAGAATGTTGTGGGGAACTGTGTCAAAAGTTGAACACCTGAACTCCTGAACACCTGCAGTACATTGATGACATCCTCGTGTGGGGCAACACAGAAGAAATTTTTGAGAAAGGGAAGAAAGCAATCCAAATTCTCCTGAAAGCTGGTTTTGCCGTTAAACAGAGTAAGGTCAAGGGACCTGCAGAGGAAGTCTATTTCTTGGGGGTAAAATGGCAGGATGCACGTCGCCATATTCCGATGGATGTGATCAACAAAATAATGGCAATGTCTCCGCCAACTAGCAAAAAAGAAACGCAAGCTTTCCTAGGCCTTGTGGGATTCTGGAGAATGCATGTTCCAGGTTACAGTCAGCCTATGAGTCTTCTATATTGAGTGACTCAAAAGAGAAACTATTTTGACTGGGGCCCTGAGCAACAACAGGCCTTTGAACAAATCAAACAAGAAATAGCTCATGCAGTAGCCCTTGGGCCTGTCCGTACCGGACCAGCTGTGCAAAACATACTTTACACTGCAGCTGGGGAGCATGGCCTCACCTGGAGCCTCTGGCAGAAAACCCCAGAATAAACTTGAGGTCAACCTCTGGGTTTCTGGAGCTGGGGCTATTGAGGATCAGAAGCCAATTACACCCCAACTGAAAAAGAGATACTAATGGCATATGAGGGTGTTCAAGCTGCTTCAGAAGTTGTGGGTACAGAAGCACAGCTCCTCTTGGCCCCACGGCTACCTGTGTTACATTGGATGTTCAAAGGGAAAATTCCCACTACACACCATGCGACTGATGCTACGTGGAGTAAGTGGATAGCGTTAATTACACAGCGGGCTCGAATGGGAAAACCTAATCGCCCAGGAATCCTGGAAGAGATCATGGACTGGCCGGAAGGCAGAGATTTCGCAGAGCCAAAAGAAGAGGTAACCCATGCTGAAGAGGCACCACCACGTAATGAGTTGCCTGAAGACAGAAAGCAGTATGTGTTGTTCACTGACAGATCCTGCCATGTGGTAGGGAGCCAACGGAAATGGAAAGCTGCTGTGTGGAGTCCCATATGACGAGTTGTGGAGGCCATGGAAGGGGAAGGCGAGTCGAGTCAGTATGCAGAAGTAAAAGCCATACAACTGGCCCTAGAGATTGCCGAAAGAGAAAAATGGCCAGTACTGTATCTCTACACTGACTCATGGATAGTGACAAATGCTCTGGGGGGGTGGCTGCAGCAATGGAAACAGAGCAACTGGCAGTGCAGAGGTAAACCTATCTGGGCTGCTGCCCTGTGGCAAGATATTGCTGCCCGGGTAGAAAACCTGGATGTAAAAGTACGTCATGTAGATGCCCACATGTCCAAGAGTCATGCTACTGAAGAACATCAGAAAAATGAAGAGGTGGATTGAGCTTCAAAAATTGAAGTGGCTCAGGTGGACCTAGACTGGGGACGTAAAGGTGAGCTGTTTGTAGCTCGATGGGCCCATGAAACATCAGGACATCTGGGGAGGGATGCCACATACAGATGGGCTCGTGATTGAGGGGTGGACCTGACCATTGAGGCCATCACACAGGTTACCCATGAGTGTGAGACCTGTGCTGCAATCAAGAGAGCCATGAAGGTAAAATCTCCCTGGAATAGGGGAGGTGGCTAGGGTTTCAATATGATGAGGCCTGGCAAATTGACTATATCGGACCACTCCCACAAACCCTCCAAGGCAAACGGTACATACTCACCATGGCAGAAGCAACTACTGGGTGGCTGGAAACATACCCCATAAACCATGCCACGGCCCCAAACACTGTCTTGGGCCTAGAAAGGCAAGTGCTGTGGCATCATGGTACACCAGAGAGAATTAGGTCTGACAATGGGAGTCATTTCCGAAACAACCTTGACACCTCCTGGGCCAAAAGGCATGGTATTGAGTGGGTGTATCACATCCCTTATCACCCACAAGCCTCTGGGAAGGTTGAGAGGTACAATGGACTGTTAAAAACTATGTTACTAGCATTGGGTACCGGGACATGGAAACAATGGGACATAAACCTACCAGAAGCCACTTGGCTAGTTAACAACAGGGGGTCTGACAGCAGTCCTGGTTCTGCTGAAACAAAACCCCTATGCACAGTGAAAGGAGCTAAAGTCCCCATAGTGTATGCAGGGAAGTGGATGGGGAAGGCGGTGTGGGTTGCTCCTGCCTCGGGAAAAGGCAAACCCACTTGTGGGACTGTCTTCGCCCAAGGACCAGAGTATACCTGTTGGGTCATGCAAAAGAATGGGGATATCAGGTGCGTGCCTCAAGAAGATTTAACCTTGGGAGAAAACTAATCTGTGACCTAAGTTATATGTTGTAGGAAGACACTGCAGGATCAACAACGGGTCACCTTTGCAAGGAACCAGGCAAGTGCAACAAGGACTTGAGCTAAGCTGGTGCTGGCGCCCAGACATCCAACTCTGCCTGCCCTGAGTGACCACTTTGGCAGATGAAGACTAAATCATCAACAGTTTTAAGAACATTTTTTGAGAAGGACCCATAGAATGAAAAGATATACCTACTTATTAATCTGTTAAAGGACAAGGAACAATGGTGATGAGAAAACTTATATGCTAAAGTATGGGGGGCCTGAGAGCGACACAAATGTTATGGAATAAGGGGTGCAGGTTGTTCTGGGTCTGGCTGGGATGTTAACTTTCCCTGCAGCAGCCCATACAGTGCTGTGCTCTGCACTTCAAGCTAGAACAGCAGGGGTATTACACCAGTGTTGTGTCTGCTGTTGAGCAGTGCTGGCACTGCATCAGGACTCTCTCTAACCCTTCTAGGGGGCGGGCAAAAAGTGAGAAAGGAACATCACCAGGGCAGTAGACCAAACCTAAACCAACCAAAGGGATATTCCATACCATATGATGTCGCATTCAGCAATAAGAGGTGGGAAAAGGAAGAAGAGGGGAGGGGTGGGCTCTCGTCGTGAAAATGTCTGTCCTCCCGAACAACGGCTATGTGCGTTGAGGCCCTGTTTCAAGGACGTGGTCAAGCATCGCTCATTAGTGGGAAGTATTTCTGCACTTCCACACAGCCTTTACTTGTTTTTTTGTTGGTTTTTTTTTCCTCCCTTTTTCCCCTTCCCTTTTTCCCTTTAGTTAAATTGTTTAATTATTAATAATTTTTCCTTAATAATTATTTTTTCCTTTAATTAAAGTATCCTCATCTCAAACCGTGAGTTGTTTCTTTCCTTTTATTCTTCCCCTCCTCTTCTGAGGAGAGGGAGTGAGAGAGTGGTTGTGGTGTTCAACTGCCTAGCAAAGTAAGACCACCACAGTACATGACTTCCTGAAATAATTGTGTTGAATTACAGTCTATTTTTTTTTTTTTTGGGGGGGGTGGGGTGGGGGGGTGGGAAGGAAGTTGTAACCTTAATTCAGATCTTGATTCTTGACACCCTAAACCAAATAAATACACTACAGGGCACATTATTCAGTCTTCTATAGATTTTTTTCTGGCTCTTCTCTGTCCACCATCAATATCTTCTTTGATTTGTGGGCAATAGCATGGTATTCCAGTAGCAGTTGTAGAGTACCAAATAAATGACATAATCTCTGTATTATCTACTCTTACTCAGAACACCTTATTTTTTTTATATCTAGGGATCACATTAGTACTTTCTGGGCATACTGCTCTGTTGAGAGCTCGTGTTTAGCTCGTTATCCTGTGACCCTCCATTTGGAGGTGCCACATTTCACACATACCATGTGAGAGTTACCTGTATTCTTGTTTCCTTTCTCTACAACTTTGACTTGAGAATTGTCATTAGCTGGACTCAGCTTGCCAATCTACCCACATCACTGTCATTTTCTGTTATTTTTCATGCCACTGGAAAGTCATTCCTTTCCCTGCCATCACTGGTGAGTTTTAAATTCACCTGGAAAGCTCTATGTTGCAGCTCAAATAAGAATTAATTCGGAAGTGTCCTAATGCCTCCCTTTGCCCAGGAAGCCACACTACCTGACCATGGGATCCCTTCAGGCCTCATAAGCTCTGGTTCTGTGACTCTTCAAGGTCTGATATGGGTAATGCAATGTTTTGGTTTATGTCACCAATAAAAACATCAGTGAATAGCCCAGCAGCTTATCCGGAAACCCAACCAATGTCAACACCGTATTTACAGTTACACTGGGCACTGGTCATTTAGCCAGATCAAAGCTCATGCTTTGATTTTGCTTTCTTCTACTTTGTGAACAAAAATGTGTGTTGACCGAAGTCTATTACATCTTTATCTATCACTTGAACTCGTCGCGTCGTGTAAAAACATTACCAGCTTAATTTGATCAGACAAACTTTCCACAACCCCATAATAATTATTAACACAGCTCTCAGCACCTATTAATTCAATCCCATCACAGACAGACAGCATGATGTCCTACCTTAAAGTTGCCTACTGCAGCCTGATGCAGAGGGTCAGGCTGAAGCTGCTGGTGACGGGAGAGGAGCCACTGATGGTTTCTGGTCTACCCCTAGCCCACCAAGATCAGTGTGCTCTTACCTCCTCAGGCAGCAACAGCAATCCGACCGCTCACAGCTGGCAGCACAGTCCACCCACCCTGTTTGTACATCCAGCTGGCTTCCTAGCCTCTCTTCCCTAGCAGCCCGCAAAGAAAACATACAGATCCAGCCCACAAGTCTGTTGTACAACATTAAGTCATCCCATGTAATCTAATAAAATAAGAGACATAGCACTGATGTCATCTTCTAGTCTCTGAAACGTTGCCAAAAGTAAACAAAAAAAATGGAGGAAGAGGGGGTGAGGAAGGGGATGAAAGTTACATTAACAAAGCAGGGAACTTGATGCTCCGCTTTTCCAAATTTTCTGGATGCACTTTTTTGGCCTGGGGGATTTTAAAGGATGCTGTTTAATGGCTGACGTTACTGGACTGGAATCTGTTTTGTTATAAACCTGTGAAAAGAGCTACGCTGCCTCTTCCAAATACTGAACAACTCTGTCTAATAAAATCCTTGCTGGTTTTGCACTCTCATTTACAGTTGCACCATTTTTATCTAGTAACTCCACAACTGTAAAGCTGCAGTTTGATTTGTTCCTGATACAGTAAATTCAGCTTCCACAGACCTTAATCCAGGGATCAGGACAATTACACCCATGGGGCAGACTCTTGGTTTAAACAAGATTTGCAGCTGGCTCCCCTTTGTATAGACAGTGATCTATCACAACAAGCTAAAATGTATAGTTCTGATTACCTTTTTCCAACAGTTTGAGTGCAACCCTGTATAGAGCACTTCTTTACACAATACAACGATAAATTATCAACAGCCAGTGCCCAAAGACTTAAGTCACCTGGGAGGTGAAACACGATGAGACTGAGTTCTGAGAACACTGATTGTTATCCAATCCTAAGAAACTCAAATACAAAGGATAAATGTGGAGAAATAATAATTTTTTTTAAAAAAGTGATTTTTGTATGTTTGAAGCCTACTACAGATATTTGGCTGTCTTATGTGGGCACGCAGAATTTGGTGGGTGGCATTAGGAAGCATTATGAGTTGTGTATCATGGTGGGCAAAGAGATACTCTGGAAATATCTGAAAACTGTAAATCTCTTAAATAGCTGCATTCAACAGCTGGGGAACAGGCTTCAGGATCCAGAGGCCCTCTGGCAATTCTGTACTCTTTAATAATTCACAAAGAAAGTGCCTGGACGTTCCTCCAGAGTTTTATGGCAACTGAAAGTGGGCATGGTACAGTTACTGCTGAAAAAGAGCTGTAGCAGTGACTACATCAGCTACGCTGGTTTGGTTTTTTAACATTCCAGTTTCCATTTTGAATTTCTGCACATGCAGAACTAATTTATTCTCACATACATGATCATAAGTATATCTAATATGTATAAACTTGATGGCTGGAAACCATACATTTCAATTCATTTCCTCTTACCGTGCATAATACTTATATAACCTTAAGTCAAATCTCCACCTGCACTGAAACACGATCACTGCCAAATTGGTATTCTGCCTTTCAACACTTAAGAAGAATACTTTTCTTTCAGTTTAGATCAAAAGATCCATATAAACTCAAAATACAAGTATTCCCTAGCTAAAGGCTGTCAGCAGCTATTCCTAGATTTACTAAAACTTTCAGCATAAACTCCTTTAGAATTGATACTGATATTTTACCATCAAGTTAGTAAGCAGAGTTTTACAAAGTAATGGAAGACTACATTTCTTAGGTGTCAGTCACCTATCAAGATAACTTCAGGAAGACCCCAAGCTCTCATCAACATGAACTCAATAGTGCATAATGACCTTAAAAAGAAAAGCTCTACACAAAATTAATCCATAATCATTCCTGAAGAGAAAGAATTAGATGCAATGCTCAAGGCATTATCTAACAAACTCATCTTCCCCCCAAAATGGAACTGTTTCCCCTCATTTTCACAACTACAGCTCTTCTGAAAGTACCCGCATGTTTATCACAAACAACTCATGATGTAAGTATTACTTAGACTTACCCTATTTTAAGGATTGGAGTTTTTTTATCCTGTATTTTAATATATGTATAGATATATATATATACACACGCATATATATTGAATTAGACTTCTGTAAGTAACTGAAATATTATTTTTCAATTCAGTTTTACAGAGGAAAATTCCTATTCACCAAGTACTCAGAAAACCTAACCTCAACTAAGTCAATATGATCAGTTCCAGCCTCTTCTGAGCAAAATCAAACATTTCCCAAGCTGTGTCTAGATTCAGCCTCTGAAGAGTTGAAAGGCATGGTAACTCTGCAAAAATGGAAGAGATTTAAAGCAACGACAAAAGAAGAACATTAGGTTTCCCTCGGCTATTCTGAGATTAAAAGCAAACCAGCATACACAACATGACTCTTCACGGGAGTATAGAAGTGGCCATTAAATGATTGGAGGCTTTTACACACTGATCATTTGATACCACACAATGAGCTCCCTGCACTGTATCTCCTCTCCAAAGCTGCTGACATGCAGTCTCAGGACTTTGTTTTTCTGTAGAAGTCAGACGACAAATAAAAAAAGTCTACCTAATAAAATCATTCATGCATTAAGAAAGCCTCATAAGTCAGCAATGAGATGAAAGGATAGCTGTAAAAATGGCTAAGCTATCTTTGCCTTTAAGGACTAATTTTGTGCATTATTAGACAGTGTTCGTCTTTTCAAAATATTAACTGTAAATGCACTAACTTAAAAGCAAACAGTCACAGAAAACTGTCTAAAATTGTGAAGTCTGAAAGTGCTTCATATCTTTAAAAGTGGCATTTATCACAGACAATTAATTTAATAAACCACACTTTATGGCTGTGTGCCACACCTCACCTATTCAGGAAACACTGGAAACAGCAGAAGAACGTATGACTACAACATGGTTGGACCCAGAGTTATCAGATAAGTATGTTGTGAGTGGTATTGACTAATTCACAAGAGGGGATATAGTTTTGCGGCTATGGAAAGGGAGTGGAAAGAGCTCAGCTGTTCCTCCTGTTTAAAACAATCTGCATCAACATTTCCCCAAGTTTTAAAACACAGGCTGTATTTGCTGTTTGTTTTTTTTTTTCCAATGTATTTAATTGTCATTGCATTTGGAGTTCCAATGAAAGGTGTTATAAACATTATCTTCACATCAACACTTATGAAAGAAAGGGAACTTTTCTACGAGCTGTACCATCACTAGCACCCAGAGTATACTAAGTCCCCAGAACTAGTCCATCCTTTCAAAATAAGTGGCTTCAAATGCACCTGCTCTAAGAAAAATGAGTTGTATTGCTATGTCTGGTGAACATTCAATGAAACTGAGCATCCACTTTTTTGGTTACTGCAAGACACATACTTTCCTAAAGATTCAATTGTAAATAAACGTGTATACACCTTCATACTATCCAAATGTACAAATCCCAGTTGGCAAAACAGCTATGGTGTTATCTCTCACTCCACAACCAACGCGTGTCCCCTCCTCACATGGCCACACATCCAGTGGACAAGTACCTAGCCCGAATGCACGGTGGGACCACGGAGTTCTCACGAGGGCACAATCTGCAATTCCTCTAGTTCAGTTCCCTCTCTGCTTATGACTAATGGGCTTCAAGAAAGACAGGAGACCACATGACAGGGAAAACCACATTACTAAATAAAAAAAAAAAAAAGAAACACATGAGAGGGGAAAAATCATGCAAAACAAGCCAGTCTAAACACATAGCAAGGAAGAAAGTCCCAGTGATGGGCTGTGAAAGGGTTAACTGCAGACCTACCCATCTGACTATTGCAGTGAGACTCCAGGTTCTGTATATTAAGATCAATATTCAGTGAATATTTTCAACAAAGCTTCCAATGCATGCTCAAGAAGCAGTGAACTTTAGCAATAATTAAGCTGTGTTAAAAAAACCTGCTCTTAGAAATTGGAGATTGGGAGAAGACAGTCTGGTTAGTCTAGGTCAATGAATGACAGCTCATTACAGCATTGCTTTGTGATCAGAATATCCTATTTAATTTTAATATAACTTATGCAATTTTTAGTATTTGACAGGGAGAAGTTCCAAAAAACAGAATTTCAATATACAGAGTTACATTGACACATATCCTACATTTTCTTCATTTCAACCAAATATCACCTTGTTTCTTTAAACTTATTCTTTAAACTCTTAGTGTCTTTGTTAAACAGTGGTGAAGTTTTGTTTTGCTCAAAAATAATCCCATTGACCTTCTGATCTTTTCAATACCTTCCTCTCAATGACTTTGATTCTGTCAGCATCTATTTGTAACAGGTACCTCAAACTGCCTGCAATTCAAACAAACGTACATGTTTTCCAAGACAGAAAGGCAAGTTATAAAACAGGGAAAAAATGTTTTTGTCCCTTTATTGGTCCTTAGAATATTTTCACAGATGTAATTAGAATTGATCTTTTTCATTATTATCTCAAACTCAGACCTTGTGTATTCTCCCACTTCTTTAAATATTAACAGTTTTTAGGTTTCTCAGTCCCACTTGCTTTTCAGTTCAAACTGCATAGCTGCATAATATTAAATAGCATTTTCAAGATAAAGCTCAGCAGAGTGGTTTTTCTGCTGAAATTTCTAATTTGGGAAGCTGGATGCTGAATGAGGGATACTGTGATGTGTATATCTGCTAGTATTTTCTTAACAGATTCTTGTCCTGAAAAATAATATATTAGTTCTGCACAAGAGTCAACTCTGAATTTTAAAAAATAATTTAAGAAATCATGTCAATTATGGCCAAATAATATTTTTAAATGTCTAATCAACAAAATTAAGACTCCATCTCTGTACATAAGACTAGAAATACATTCCAGAAGATAATTATGTAACAAGTAATCATATATTTTTATTATAATTATATTAAATAAAAATTCCAATGCTCAGGCACTTGCTTTTATAATATTTTTCAGACAGCACAAATGTTAAAAACTGAACTGTTTACATATTTAAATAATTATCTACCATATCCTGGAACAAACAAATGTGTAGGTAGTGAATCTTCCAACTGAGCTGAGCAAGAACACCACTGCACAGAAAAATAAGCGAAAGGGAGCCAAAACAGTTTCCCTCTAAAGGCAAAAACTCATTTAACCGTTAAAAAAAAAAAAGGGAAAAAAACAACCCACATAATCATTAGGGAAACTAGTTTATCTTCTATTTCTGAAAGGATATAATAAATAACAGATACAACTACAGCGTGGGCCGCATCCAGGAAATCTGTGAGGTCTCTTGGACCACACACTCCCTCCCGAAAGTCACACACAGTAATCATGAAGCGGCCCACTCAGGGCAATGCTCAGATCACTAACATATGGCTAGAAAAATAGACATTCCCCAAATGGTTACTACCACCTCAAGAACTACTACCATGGCCAGACTGAATAGAGTAGCTACTGGCCTCTGCTCAGACTTTGACCCCCAAATAATTCCAAAGCAACAAATCTGTGCTTACATGAAGTCTTCTGTTGACTGCTTCATTTATTTTTTTAAAACTTCCACATGGAGAAGCCCTCAGAATTGCCGACCTCTCTGAGCCATAGCCGACAACCACAGAAGTGGGTGTGGATCAACTTGTTCCAGCCTACAAATTACAAACATCCATACATCTAAGAAAAAGGGAAAAGACAACCCAGTACTTCCTGACTGTTAAATTAGAGAAGAGATATGAAAACTTTCACTCAATTACTGGTTCCCCTCTAACTGGCTGTCAGGTAAGGAATACTATTGAAGTAAAACCGCCCTTATAAAGAACCATGTGCTATATTCAAAACAAAGTAGATGAAATAGGAGCCATTCAAAAAAAAAACTGGCCTTCAGCAGAGCCATGATTCTGGGGGAGGTACAATATACTGAATCATTTATTCCACTGTGAGAGCATGCAAACTTCAGAGGGAAAAAAAAAAAAGATCAAGCTTCTGCTGCATATACAGGTTTACGCTGACTATATCCATATATAGCAATTTTCCTCTTGAAATCTGTATCTCAGTCACATGAAGGCCAAACAAAAATAAAGTGTGCACAGAAAAAATTAAGATTTCAAGCTTAAAAAGTGGATCTGCCTCTACCCATTAAGGACAACATTGAGCAGCAATTTTCATTCTTCTCGTGGTTCGTAAATGAAGAATATTACTACATTACTTAACCATTAATGGAGTAACAGTATGTGCATGTTACAACAAAAGAAAATTTTAATTGAAACTAGCTAAATCCAGAGCTACTGTAACATACAATTCATCCAGTATGAAAAAAATAGACAGTAATATGCAAAACCAGAATGGTACTATACTATATAGTTAAGAGCCTTTACAAAGTCACCGGTTTTGAATGGCAAACAGAACCAGTGGGTGGACATATTTATTATTGTTTAAACAGGACAGTAGTTACACTGCGAGAGCAGCAGACAGACTACTTCCACCATCTGGTAATGAGATAAACACAGATTAGAAGGTACAACATTTGTTTCTCACACACAGATTTCAGAGTCCATGTTGAGCCCTTTGTGTTCACCCTCACACCCTCCCTTAGACCTTCTGCCTGCTCCTCTCTTTATGAGGACATTGCCCTGCGTGCAGCACTGTTCTAGACAATGGCTGCGAACACGTAGCTAGTGCTTATCTGTTACTGTTTTTAGCTACTCTTATCAATTACCATTCATTTAAAAAGTAAAAACACTAACACTAGACCATACCTGTTTCCTCTCTGAATAAGGAGAATTTTTGAGTTTCTGAGGCCTTGCAGGAAACCATGGGAAAGTAACATTATAAAACACTGATTTCAAAAAAAAAAATATATATATATATATATTTTTTTTTTTTGAGAATTTGATGGAGGAGGGGCACCTAATGGTCTAAGCCAGCCCACAAAAATAACCATCAGATAATTTTTCCCCTAGATTGCAAACCAGTTCACCACGCTACACAATGGGACTCTAATTACCCATTCTTCATTTATCAGACCAACATCTGCCTGAAATGGGTCATAATGTCTGAAGATTTCAGAGATAACATGGGGTATATTATATGTGTTCACAAAGATGGCTATGTACACTACTCCCCTTAGCTGATGAATGTCTTCGCTCAGAGAGCAAGGCACAGGTCTTATAAATAAACTTTCACATTATCAGATACAGAAAAACACAGGTGAGTAATGAGAGAACTGATTTTGATCAATCTTCATCTTTGTTCAGTCTTTATGGTCAAGAAAATTAGACTGGAAAGGGACATTTTCCAAGTTATCTGGCTCATTTCATGCAAATCTGAATTTCAAACACCCTCACTGCAGAATGTTTTTGTAGTCAGTAAAATAATACGTTCTATTTAGTTGTAAGAGCAAACATGAATGGAAAGTGAAACAAACATCAGCTCATATGTATGCTATCCCTTGGCAAAAAACTCTACAGCCATAGAATAGGATTCAGAACAAAAAACTTCAAATGGAAGATTTGTTAATTGGTTATTAAATTATTTTTATGACAATGTTAGAACTTGCTGAGCATCTTGCTTTTACACCTTTAGGAATCATACAGTAAAGAATAAAGAACAAGAGTGTCTGACAACTTTGACAGATAAGCCTTAATATTAACATTTCTGCTACACTCTGAATTTTATCCATGATTATTAGAGGAGGGAAGGATGATAGTAAAGACTTTTAAGAGCATCAATTAATTGATGATCTCCCTTCCATACTCTAACCTCCAAAAAGAATATTTAACAGTATCCTAAAAAAAAAAAATGGACTAGTTACATAAAGATTTGGTGGAAGAATCATTATTATGGATACTAGGTCTGAGTTCATTGACCAGTCGATGTATTGATTGACAGCAAGATAGAAGGCCTTTTTTGCAATAGTTTCTCAGCTACTTAGCTAAGTTTCTCAGCCTTTAGCAAAAGGCTAAATGAAAATATATATATATATTAAAACTATTTCTTTTGGATTGTTTTCACATATTATATCCAACGTATGAATCCCTTCAATACATTCCCTGATTCTCTGGCAAAGAACCCTGCATTACTTTTCAGCTAAAGGTAGGTATCTGAACAGTGGCTTCACAATATCTGAGAGATTTCTCAGAGGTATAATTAGCTAATGACATGGCTGAGCCTTCCCCTGTCCATACATGAGAGGTGTTTTAGTGCAGCAGAAAAGTTAAACCACTTTCCAGTCTAAACAGAAGATTTATCTTCCTTTATCAATTCAGGAATACACAGCTGCAATGCTGCTGACTATGATTAAAAGTGTTTGGCACAGCTTTAATAAACTGTCAGAACAGAACTGTATTCGCTGTGTGCAAATACATTACCAGTTCAAACATTTACAGGTATCAGATGATGACATTTGAAGATACGAATACTTCTGGGGTTTCCTACAGTTTATTCTTAAGGTGGTCATAAAATAACTCTGCTGTAGTAACATTAATTACCATTCACTCAACATGCAGAGATCAAACGAACTACTACATGCAAACACCCCAACCATAACAAAACAGCACTCACTGCTATTTACAACAAAATTCAACAGCCTCACCTACACAAACCCAAATGTTGCCTCTCAGACCTCTGTGCAGTCCTGCCCTCCCCGCCTCCAAAGCCACGTACTTCAATAAAGCTCATTTCGGTACGTGAAGTGAACTGTATGGAGTTCTCGATCATCATATTTCATCAGCATACGTGGGAACAGACTACAAAGGCTCAGGAAGGAACTTCCTAATACCTGCATGATCCTTGCCTTTGTAACCTGGCCTCCACTGCAGCAGCACAGGATAACCTGGGAATTCAGCCACTGCTAACATCGATGGCATACAAAATAGGCTAATACCCAATATGAAAAACGCTCTATGGCAGCATAATCACTGCACAGGCTTTCCCCCTCAGGCAATGTTGCTTTCCCCCATGTCTCGAACTACAGAGAAAAGGAGGATAAAATAGTTTATTTGGCAGCAGAAAAATAGAGGGAACATTTAGGTGGTCAGACACGAAGAAGCCGGCTGATACAGCCTGGAACAGAAGTGTTGGTAATTTAACTTTCATTGTCACCTTAGAAAAAACAGCGATAGTACGTTAGTTTTGTCAATACTTGACAGAACACTAAAGTATGCATGTGCAGCACATGGCTCCATGTTCATTAATGCCAGATTGCCATCTGGTACATCACCATCTGGTACGATCACCACGCAGCAAAAATTCACCCCAGAGCAGGTGTGGACACAATCACTATTCTGTCACATTTGCCAGAGCACAGGATATTGCATTCACGAGGACTTTGCACCAGCTGCAGTAGGACAAACAATACCTGGCCTGGCATTATCAGTTGTAGACAGACAAACAGTATGTGACATAGCAGAACACCTGCTAGTACAAGATGGCTAAAATTTGGGTTGACAAGGTATGTTTACGCTACATCTTTGCGTCATGTGACTACACTTTTTTAATGTGCTGGTAAGTGCCCTTAGGATATACCACTGAATCTATGCTCTAAGAACCCAGTAAATCAGTGTTTGTAGAAAGGTAAGCTGCACAGCATTCTTCTTCCTCTACAGCTCTCTGTCCTGTTTGGAGACACAAGAGCTTTCAATCTTTTCTCTAACATTGTAGGGAATCTCACATATTTTGTATTCATGCCAGCAGTTACAAAGGTACCTGTAATAGAAGGGAGACAGCCTAAGAAATGCAAAACTTTCGTATTAATTAAAAATTCACACAACTGTTAGAGAAAATAAATCAGAAAAACCAAGCAAGTATGACAGACATAGCTGCTTAGATTCCCTAAATGAGACAATATGTATTATCTCATCTGGCAGTTTAGCATGACTGAAATGAAACTTAATTTGTAGTTGACGCCAACTGGCAGGAGACATACAAATGTTCATGGTAATTTTTGTGTTTTGTTAAAAATGTACTTCTGTCTTAAATTATAAAGAAAATGAACAGGAGGCTTTTGGTCTACAAAGTACAATATTTGCAGATGCTACCCTGAGCTTTTAACTCACAGAAAAATGTGTCTTGAGTTTTTACAATTTAAAAAGACAAATCTAAACTTATGCCAGGTCAAATCTTCTACCCAGTACCCCTGTCTCCAAAAGCAGCCAAAAGCAGATGTCTGGGGAAGAGGATAAGAATAGTGTAAGCATTTAGTCATACTTTCCCCAAATACTCTCCAGTCTCCAACAATTTGCAGCTCAGCGACTTTCAAAGTCAGAGGTCATGCTTATGTATTTAATAATACTCTACAGACTTTTTCTTCCATTCATTTTGTCCAGTCTCCCTTCAAATCACTATAAATTTTCAGTATCCACCACATCCTGTAGAGTTATACAAGTTAATGATGTGTGAGTGAAAACAATATTCCTTTTTGCTGTTCTGAACCCAACACCTGCTAGTTTCATTGATATGCCCATTATTGAACCAGGAGAAACAATGATCCCTACCAGCCTCAGCATACCATGCATGATTTTATAAAACTATCATTGCCTCCCCAGTTGTCTATTTTCCTCATCAACTTAAATGTTCTTTGCACAGAAGGCGTTAAGCATCTGCAATTGCCCTTGTAGAACTTCTGTAGTTTTTTCCCAGTTCCACTTGAACCTTCTTGACATGGTGGTCCAGAAATGCAGATAATACCCAAGATGTACCCCCAGGATACAAATGGCAGATTCCTAACATTCCGGTTTTTTGTTTTGTTTTGACTGTGACATACTCACAGAAACATTTATTACAAGTGTATGTTCTTATATCCACAAGATAACAGTCAGCATAGAGGCCATCACTTTATAAGCAAAAGTCAGTCTGTTTTACAGCATATACTGTTTCACTGCCCAGTTACTTGGTCTTATAAAGTATTTGTGCCCATGTTCGCTACCCTGAATAACAAAACAGCATGTGCAAATTCTATCATCTATCATTTCTTCCGAATCACATATGAACAAATGAACAGCACTGGCAAATGAACAGACAGATCCATGCACATCTACACTGGTAACTTCCCGCTGTTGTAACAACAAACTGTTTATGTCCACCTTTTTTTTTTGTTTGTTTGTTTTCTTTCTTGCCCATGCAAGAAGCATTGCTTTTCTGCACGATGATAGCTGCTTGTTTTCCTTAGGAACCTTTCTGAAATCTCAGAAACCTAAAAATCAACCCCATCTCCATTATCTATATGCTTCCAGGTTTATGATGTATTAATTCCCCTTGAAAAATTCATGTTCTCTAATCTCATATTTATGCATGTGTCCACCATGCCTACTCCTTGGTACACACCACACAGACTGCAGGCGCACTGGTTTGTGGTTCCCTGAATCTCCCCTGGAATCTGACCGAAACTGCCACACGTTTACCATTTTCAGTCCTTCGTTACCAAAGCATTTTACAGAAAATGTCATGGTACATTTAGCAATTATTTTATTTGAGTCAGTTTTCTGTACCTCCTGTAAACATTTCAGATGGCAACTGACCTTCTAACTAGTCTCCCATGAAAAAGTACTCCCTTGCAGAAACTTCCATCCATTTCTTCCACCACAAACAAAAAGAGCAAAACTTAAAATGTTTTCTACTATCGCCTCACCTTCCCCAAATATTCTTTTTTATTTCCCAATAATCTGTTGGTCCTATAAACTTTTGAGAAGACTTCCTGCTCCTCAACCTATTCCTTAAATTATTTTTTAACCTGCCTTCTTACAGATAATTAATTTTGCCAGAGTTTGTCCCTTCCGTTTTCCTCTTTCAGACACAACCTGTACTAAAGAACTAAAGCTGCTACCCCCAAAACTGCATTTTTCAAAAAGTATTGATTACACAATGGTCTAGTATTAATATCACAAAAATAACTAAGGATGGAGGCCAACAGTTTCTTATGAAAAATGTTATCACCATCACCTGTAAACTAACTGAAAGAATTCAGGAGAAAGGAGGTTTCTCTCTGAGCATTAATATCTGCATGAACTGCTTTTCCCAATCTACAGGATCATCAGAAGTCTGGTGAATTTTTCATTCCACAGATTCTTCAATACAGATGGCTAATTTAAACCACTTGCTCTACAATGAAAATACTTTATTTTTCTCTATGACATTTCCTTCCATGAAAAGGATAGCTACATTTAGAAAAAAAATAGACTTAGCCAAAAATGTCTTTCCTTTTGTAAGTTAGGGTTACCAAAAATATTTGTCCACACCATACAGATCCAGAAAAAAAGTAACCTATCATATTAGCAGATAATGATAACCTAGAGAAGGTAGCATGTTTGTTAGAGGAAGAGATGAGAACTCAAAGTAGAAGAATGACCTGACAAATAGTGTCATCTTCAGTAAGAAGTGTGCAAGATGCAGCAGTCAGGCTGAAACAATAAGCAATAAAACAAACAGTGAGAATGATGTCTTAAAACACTTGTCCTCAGATGAGGATCTGCCTAAACATGAAAAAAGAGTTACAGTGCTGCAAAAACATTATTTCAGCAAATATGAAGAGGATCTCATTGAGTTTTATTCAACGTCATTAAAGCCTCAGATCATATGGAGTCTTAATTTGGGCTGAAAATTTCAAAATAGATGTGAAACAATGAAAGATCACCCAAGAAATACATCTAAAATAACTGGTGTGCAAGAAAAAAAAAAAAAACTCTGAGGTGAAAGAACTGAGCTTAAAGAAAAAGCAGACTACAGTAAAAGCAGTAAGAAGTAACCCAATAAAAACACTCGATAAGAAAAACAACTGTCTTCTCCGTCCATGACAGATGTAGGATGGTGTTAAACTACAACAAGAAAGGCATGAATTGGATAATATGAAAAGAAAAATTTCCCATGGCAAGATGATGTTAGAGAGATTGCTGAGTCCCTTAAGAACAAGTCACATATGACAGATACAGATGTTCCTAACTTGAAGCAGATGAATGGATTGGATAATTCATAAGGTTTCTTCTATCCTGTCTTTTTGTGATCATTTCATAGAATATGACTCATAGAATATCCCAACTTGAAAGAGACCCACAAAGATCATTGAGTCCAACACGTCACTACACAGGACTACCTAAAATTTAAACCCTACGTCTGAGAGTGTTGTTCAGACACTCGTGAACTCCAGCAGCTCAGTGCCATAACCACTGCCCTGGGGAGCCTGTTCCAGTTCCCGACCACCCTCTCGGTGAAGAACCTTTTCCTAATATCCAGCCTGAACCTTCACTGTTGCAGCTCCATGCCATTCCCTTGGGTCTTATCGCTTTAGACCCTTCACCGTTTTGTTACCATTTTGGAAGCTCCCTAATAGTTTTATGCCCTTCTTATATTGTGGTACCCAAAACTGCATGCAGTGCTTGAGGTGAGGCCGCACCAGCACAAGAGCAAAGCACAACAATCACTTCCCTCATTATTTGCTTGGGACTTGAATCAGAACCTCTTCTGTCCAGTGATGACAAACAAAAACAGAGTTACAGGGCTGCCTTGGAAAGACAAGGTTACAAGCAGCCTGCTCATACACAAGCTTTTTATACAGACCCCCTCCCTGGCCGTATCCAAGAAGCTTGTGGAAAGAAAGGAAGTCTAGGAGCATCCAAAAGCTGGATGAATTGTACCAAAAGCATGGGCTTCTTTTTTCTAACCTTCTCCAGATATCCCTCAAACATGCATTGGAAGCAGATGCATACTATGCGCATGTACAAGAGTGCTGATGCAGCCTGGAAGTAACAGATCGTGTATTCACTGCATAATGCATGCAATATGAAACAGCAAAACTATATAAATTATGCTGATATGGACTAGTCAAGCATCAAAGAATTAGAGCATTCCTAATGCTCTGTTTTAGTCTGGACTTTCACCCTTTCACGTTAACATGTCCCATTCTTGCACTGAGCAAACTCAAGAGAGACTGGATATTTCTGTTCTCCAAATTTGGCTGCGATAAAAGGCAAGCTCTAATTCAAGCTGTCAGGGCTGTCATGGAATGTGGTCTGGGTCACTTAGATATAAAGATTGGTTGAAGGTAATTACACTGATTTTATGCAGTCATGATCATGACTAATGACTGAATAAACATGTATGCTCAACACAAGCCTCATGCACATTTCTGAAAACTGGCTACCTCCACTCAATTATCTAGCATCTCAACAGAGCAATCAGCTGGCCAGTCTGTGGAAAATCTTGCACTCCAGCTGTCATGTACTATGTCTATTAGTAGCCTAAAGAAAACCTAAAACAGAGGGAAAAATGAGATCTTAGTTAACTCTTGAAAGGTAAGCCATACCAGAGCAGCACTATCATGAAAAAAATCAATGCACAGAGGGAACAGGGAGAGGACATTGCATTAAACTTTGTATTGAGCATAAAACTATAACCTCACTATCATGCCAAACTTGGCCCACTACTTCATGTTGAACTCACAAGTTAAAATGATTTCTTAAAAGCACAGAAACAAGTCCTCAAATGACTGAATTTAAAATTAACATATGTGCAACCAATTTCAACATATAAAAAAGGTACATAAAAAGTACATTAAAATATTTAAACTAGAACCTACATTTGAAATTTCCATTTAAGTGCTCTCATTTCTAACCAGAATTTTCTTATAAACTTTAAATTACCCAGGCCCACCTGTGCAGAATGATGGTCAGGTTTTATCAGTTGTCTCATCTGAAACGCAGCTGCAATTGCTAAAATTGTCACATCAACCACATATACTTCCTGTCTTATTCTGTGATATAAATTAGATCAATGGAAGGCTGAAGTTGAGAATTCGCATAAGGTGCTCTCCGCTGATTACAAGCACTATTCAATGCACACTATTTATAAATACTAAACAGCTGTACAAAAAGATGCTGTTCTTTGCATGCAAAGAACTTTCTTGAGACATTCTGTAGAAATCTTGTTTCAGTGAACTTGCAGTGGTTTTAACACTACTGGGCAGCTGAACTCTACCACAGCCACTCTCTCACTCGCTCTCCTCAAAAGGTAAGGGGGAGAAGAGGCTCAAGGTTTGAAATAAAAGGCAAGAAGCAACAGGGATATCACTTACCCATTATCCTCACAGGTAAAACAGACTCAGCATAGGGAGATTATATTTATTGCCTATCTCTAGCAGACTACAACAGTGAGAAACTAGAAGCAAATTAAAAAGACTTTCCCCCATCCACCCTCTTTCAAATCCTCCCCCTCCAAGCGATGCAGGGGAATGGGGACTGTGGTCAGGCCCTGGCGCTTCGTCTCTTTGGTCATGGTCACTCTGTGCCCCACGCCGGGTCCCTCCCACGGGATGCCGTCCTTCCCAAACTGAGCCTGCAGGGGCTGCCCACAGGCAGCAGCTCTCCAAGAACTGCTCCCATACGGCTCCGTACCACGGGGTCCATCCCCCAGGAGCAAACTGCTCCAGCACGGGTCCCCCACGGGCGGCAGCTCCCCCCAGACCCCTGCTCCTGCGTGGGCTCCTCTCCACGGGCTGCAGCTCCGGCCCGGGGCCTGCTCCTGCGGGGGCTCTCCATGGGCCGCAGCCTCCTCCAGGCCACATCCACCTGCTCCACCGGGGGCTCCTCCACGGGCTGCAGCGTGGAGATCTGCTCCGTGTGGGACCCGTGGGCTGCAGGGGGACAGCCTGCTCCACCAGGGGCCTCTCCACAGGCCGCAGGGGAACTGCTGCTGCCTGCCTGGAGCACCTCCTGCCCTCCTGCTGCACTCACCCGGGGGCTGCAGGGCTGCTTCTCACTCCTCTCTCTCAGCTGCTGTAGCACACCATTTTTCCCTTCCTTAAATCTCCTCTCCCAAAGGCCCAACCAGTGTCTCTCCCTGGCTCAGCTCTGGCCAGCAGTGGGTCCCTTTTGCAGCTGTTTGGAGCTGGCTCTGGTCTGACATGGGGCAGCTGCTGGGCTCTGCTCACAGAGGCCACCCCTGCAACTCCCCTGCTACAAAACTCTTCCCATGTAAACCCGATATAAAGCTCCAGACATCTGACAGATTGAACCTTCATTTGCAGCACTTTGTCTTTTACACATGCTTTACTGCAAAAAACAGTAACTATGTTTACAACACTGCATATATGTCACTTGTTTCAGAAAAAAAAAAAAAGACTAAATATAAAATCACTCTTTTTTTACAGCTTTCTCTCCACAAAATTTCTGTTTGCATAGGACATTATCAAAGGAAAACACGTTCTAAGATACCAACACACAAGCACGCAACCATTAAAATAAAGCTTCTCTCAAATGTATTTGAAAGCATATAAACCCAGTGCATTAGCACCACCACACACTCTAGTAAAGAAGTCAGTTTCTGAGAAAGAAGGCTCAGTGCAAACTCCGAAAAAAGTGTTTACAATGATCCCAGATGTAAGCCTTGCAAACTGCAATTCACTGACCTATGTAAACTTATTTGCTTTTCAAATAATCTTCTGGTGAATACCATTGCAAAATCTATAAACACAGATGGCACCAACTGGCACCCTATCTGCAGTCTCAACAGAAGATCAAATACAGAGCCTGAATTTATCCTCCCACATCACAGGTGATTCTTTCCAAACAGGTTTATGGGATTACAACTAGAAACTGAATGAAGTTGTGCCACAGCTATCCATAGTCCCTGCTACCTTAAGAAGTCACACTCCTTAAATGAAACTACTTTAAAACCTGAATGGCCTTTAACAAACCATTGCAACATTTCAGTTCAAATGACATCCAAGTTATAATTGCTAAAATTAACATGTTCGCACTTTCTATTAGCAGTAAACTAAAAATAATTATCCTAAAGCAACATAACATATGAGTCTAGTTTGGATCCAAAAAATTCTTGCAAGATGAAAAGGCCAATGACACACAATAAAATTTTATAATAAATATCAATTGTACTAAAGCCCATTAAATGATTTTATCTACAAAACTTACTATTATTCATCTAGAACAAAGCAACAGCATAGCTATTGTTAATGGTGAATTGTCATAAATGATGCATGAGAGCACATACAAAACATGCAATGTCAGGTGTTTGCATAATGAAGGCCAATTAATGAACTCTAATGCTAATTCAAAACCAAAACATTTTCACAGATAAGACTACACATACCATGTATATAACATGGATCTAACTATATCTCCAGTCTTTAAAATAATATGACGGTATTAAGGCAATATAACTTGAAATGGGACATTGACACCAATGATAAAGGAAGCTGTACAGCTGCTTTGGCAAAATTTTTTCATTAATCTTTTCTTCAAGAGGCAAAAATGATCTGAAAACCAGTTTAAAGTACAGTTTCCTTGTGTGTTGGGGTTCAGTTGTAACTTAGTCATCTCAGATGGTTGCAACGCTATACAATGTTTTCTCCAAGACATTTTTTTTCTCTTTTGACAGTATTTCAGAGTTTATCATTTAGTTTCCATGCTTTCACCAGAAGCCCTCAACCCTTAAAAAACAAAACATGCAAACAAACAAAATATTTAAACTGATCCAAATAAAAAATGTTTCAAGGAACAAATATTGTTGCAGCACTCTACCCACGCAGCTATGTTTAAATGTTCTGGATTCTCCTGTGAAGAGCTCACATCTAATTTGACCAGAAAGCTCCAAATTGAGAGAAAGTTTTTGTATGATTCTGAGGACCAGGAGACAAGGAAAACTGGAGAAATTAATCTTTACCAACAGACTAATTTATTTATGTTTTACATTTACAGGATTCTAGTGATCATGTCAAAAACACAGCTGTCTCTAATTATCTTCTACTGTGATTTATTGTGCTTGGTCATGGAAAAGGTAATTGCTCAAGTGCTACATGTATTCCCTAAGTTCAGAATTCCAGGTATATTCCTGATCTGCTCACACATATTGGTTGCATTTGCAGCCACTTACTCGAATTTTGCAGCAAATTTATACCTTAATTATTTTTTCATTATGGATTTATTTTCTTTGGAGTTACTTTCCACAAAACCTTCTTCTAGAAAAATACTTCTAGGAAAATTGATTATTTTATTCTCTGATTAAGTGGTGTTAAAATGCTTATCTGTGATCTATGTCTGACCTCCTAAAGTCTAAACCTAGGGAGAAAGTAAGACAATTAAGAAAAATCTCAGATCAGCAGTATTTTCCGAAATGCATTAACTATGATCAACAACATAGCATGAAAATGACTGAAATTATTTAATTAGAAGATTGTTTAAAAATAAAATAATAGAACTGCTATAGCTTTCAGAGCCATGAAGGTGTATTTCCATACCTCCCAAGCAATGTAAGCAGACAAATAATAACAACACTAGTTTTTTCCCTGTCTTTACTAAGGCCGTAAATTCAATTTAATTCCAGTTCACCTGTAGGTGCCACAATGATTTTGGAATAACACACCCTTTTAGTTCTGCATTTACAGGGAAGATTTTGGACACTATGACCTGGGAGAATTCTATCAATTTTTGTGAAAACTGGAAAACCAGAAGTTGGAAATGGCCCAGTCAAAACTTACCAGACTTGTCAACTATAATCACATCAGCAATTGCCTCTGCATCAAAGAAAGAGCTCTGACAGCTGGTAATACCTTCCAGCCACTCACCGCCTCTGCCCTTGCTCCCAAGCCAGTTAAAAACGCTGACACCCCACACAATTTATCCCCTCAGCAGAAAGGAGTGAAATGGGAACTGTTGTGGGTGAAGGGAAGCATTGAAAGCAGAGAAGAAAGGGGCAAGAAGGCAAGACATGGGGAGAGCCCCCACTGATGGGAAGGAAGGAATGGGGACTCAACTGCTTCTCATTCCTGCCCTGTAACGAGCTGGCTTGAAGGTGACGAGGAAGAAAGTCCTACAAACTGGTTGTCGCCTACCACGGAGAACCAGGAGCTTGCTCAGGGCTAGGGATGGATTGAGTCAGCTAAGAGCTTCCACCCCATGTTCAACGCAGCCTCCAGTCACAAACACTGCTTTGCTTTCACTGGGGAGCCATCCAACTGGTACTGAGCGCATCTAACACAGGAGAAACTTGTGGAAATACAAAGCTTGATTAATAGTCATTGTGTTCTTCAGATCACTCAGAAAAATCATGAATCCTCCTTTCCATCTAATGATTATTTAGAAAACACTGCCTACACCACTGCAGTACACAAAACAAGACACTGGGTTTTTTGCCTGGTGCCAGCTACAGGATGACCCGCAGCCCAGCGAGGCTCTTCCAGGCTGTGCAGTGACCTACAGCACTTCATCTGTCACTGCCCTGCTGGAGTACACAGCACCACAAGCACTGTGCACAACTACAGGCTACAACACAAAAATGGACCACAGCAATTACTGGCTTCCTTTCAGCCTTTGCTTTCCGTACTCCCAACCCAAGCTTGCCAGCACAGCACAATCAAGAACAACTTAGGTGATGTGGTGGAACACGCTTTGATTGAATAGGAAGAAAAGGAATATAATGTTCTTGTGCAGAAATGCTGTGTCCAGTCACAGTAAATTATATTCTTAAAAACAATCGACCCACTACTGTTACTTGCCCAATATGCAGGTACATCATCACCCAAGCATGTCCTAGAATGCTTAACAGAAACAGATGATTAACTAAAAAAAAATAAAAATAAAAAAAAAAACACAGATAAAGTGAGCAATTTCCTAAGTACTGTTTAAAAACACCCTATGACCAAGACAGAGAAAACTTGTGAAGAAAGCAGAGATGTGAGTAACGCCGTAGTGGTTGCAGTTAGCCTACACAATGAAAATCATGTAACAGTGCCATGAAACTGTGTCCGAGATAAAACCCTTTCATTAGCAATGGCCGTGACAGAGCAGATGCAGATACCCTGCATCTAACAGTGGCTGGAAAAAAGAAAAATACTCAGAAAGATGCCAGAGATTAATTAGGATTACACCTTTGTAGCATGTTTTATTCAGAGGAATAAAGAGGAGTATTGATTTAGTGTCACTGATGCTTTCTGATAAACCCCTCTTTGTGCACAGTAGATATTTAGGCCTCGGTGAGTTACAGTTCTGTGAGGTTTCCCTGACCGAAAGCCAACCTTCCCCTTGAAAAAAACAGGGCTTCTGCAGGTGTGAGCTTGTATAGCCAGAACCCAGTGCGGGACGGGGACGGAGCTGACAGCAAGATATCTGTAATGGTGCCTAGGAATGTTTTCCTAAGAACGCCAAACCTTTTAATTCACATATATAACATTTTCTTCCAGACGAGGTCAGCCGGAGCTTTTCATTGTCGCGGTTACTCCCCGTAACGCATCTCCCGGCGGGATCTGTGCATCCGCAGCGTCCCGCGCGCTCGCTTCGGGCACAGCTCGAGCTCGCCGGGACGGAGCAGCCCGGCCCCGCTGCCACCACGCCTGCCGGCGGGACACAGCGCTGCCAGCCCGCGCCGGCCGCAACTTCCAACCCCCGGCGCCGGGCCAGCAGCCCTCTACCGACACCCGCGCCCTGCGCTCCGCTCCCTGCCCCGCAGGACCCCAGGGAACAAACCGCCCCCAGACCCCTCAACCAGCATCGCCCCGGGGGGCGGGGGGACGAAAAAAAGCCGCACGGGGGTGGGGTGAGCAAGGCGCCGGCACCATCCCCGGTTCCCCTTCCCCTTCCCCGCAGCGCCGGCGCCCTCCCGGAGCTCTCCGCCTCCATCCCCGCCGCCGCCTCGGCGCCGTGCCCGCGGCCCCGGGCGCTCTCCCGGGGGCACGGAAAGGGAGCGCTGCCAGCGCCCCGCTCCCTCCTTCCCTCCCTCCTCCTCCTCCTCCTCCTCCTCCTCCTCCTCCTCCTCCTCCTCCTCCGCCTCACCTCGGCCGGGCAGCGCCCGCTCCCCGGCGGCTCCTCCGCGCTGCGGCCCCGCCGCCACCATGCGCCGAGGGAGGAGGGTTTGGGATCCCGGCGAGCGCCGACCCGGCCGCCCCCAGCCGGCGGGAGGGAGCCGCGGCGAGGGGAGGGACGCGGCGGCTCTGCCCTGCCCACCACCGGCCCCTCCGTCGGCAGCCGGGGGGCGCCGCCGGGCGCACCGAGGGGCTGCCGGGGGGGTTCGCCAAATGCCCGGCCGTGGTCTGCCCCCCCGCCGCCGGTAGCTTGTTAGCTTATCGACAAATTATCTGCAAATCTGCTATTTTCTTTTTTTTTTCCTCTGGAATCTTTTCCCCCCTCAAAACTAATCATTTTCACTCCATCTCCCTTACAAATCCCTGTTAACATTCTTCCAGTTCCAAAAAACCACCCCGACGACACAGGCTTTTTAAGAATTCTGTGATTTTTGAAGTGTTGTAAGTTGTCTAGTTCTGTGTCTAAGAGCAGTGATCCGCAAATATCTGCAGAGAAAATTACGGTTTGGGCTTGGGCATGTCTCCACGTGCCGGTGCTATTCCCTGCTCTTGTGCCCTCACGTAACGTGCTGGTAGCTGCAAGTGGGTGACAGGTGTATATAACTTCACGCAGCTTTTCTCAGTCAGCTCCACTTGCTAGATTGGAGCTGGCAGTTGCAGTAGATAAGCCAGCCGTTACACGGGTAGATAAAATAAATCACCCCGGGTATCTCAGGGCATAAACAAACTGCAACACCAATGTAAAACTCCATTTGCTGTGGCTAATTCTGCCCTCCTCCAGGGAAAAAGCAAGCTCTCCTTTCACAGCTATCAGAGCGCTATCTTCCATGAACGCTGCGTTTGCTGGAAGCTGTGTAGTTGCTCTTCCACCCTGACAGCCCAGGGGGATCTACAGGGGCTGGTGCAGCCCGGAGCTACGAGGTCTTCGCCAGGCCTGTGCAGAGCCATAGTCCTTCTCGCTGCATCCAGTCGTGGGCCTCTGCCTTTTTAATTAGCGCCTGCTGCTTAGAAAGCCAACAGCCTGTTAGTGTTTTCCTGTGTGTATGTAGGTTGAAGCAGAAGAAACAAGCACAAATAAACAAGAATAATGTTCACGTAGCAGAGCTATTAAAAACATATATAGGTATTTACATTTAGGAAAATGGAGCAATGCTTTCATGCCTATGTTTATCTTCCAAACTTTACTTGCATTACTTTTCCCCTTTCTTTCTGAAGGAGTTGTCAACTGCAACGTTCTAACTTTTATTAAGTATATTTTAGGTTGTTCCTATTAAAGACTCCGAAGATTCATTTTTAACAAAATAAGGGTGTCTTTGTAAAGCTGAACTCTCTGTGACCTCTGAGAGTAGCTACTTTAACATACAATAGGAGACAACTCAATAGGCCTGTCCAAAAATAAACATCTGTTTAAAGAATATTTTTACCCTAGAGACTTCAAACAAACAGGGCAGTTACAATGTTATTTGGTAATACAAAATGAATGTAATAGATGTATTGATTCGCAAAAGCTATAATGCATTTTGCATTCCAGCCTTTGAGTACACTTTGAGCTGCTCTCTGCGATAGATGTTTCTACCACTTCTGGATCAGAGTGTTTTCCCAAACAGATAAAAGGCCCGTGCCATTTCAAAAGGATGTGTTAGAGCCGTGAGAGTCCATCAATAACATCAAACAGGGGAGTATAAAAACAGCATTGCAAATACTCTTGTAGCAAAGAACATGTTTCTTACTGATCACTGATCATATGCTAACTCATAAAAAGATAAAGTGAAGTGCCTATTGATTTAATAGAGATTATCTATAATGAAAGGAAATAATTATTGCCATCCCTGTTATATCCATTTATGAAGTTCCCCGTGCTTCTAAAGACAGGCACCTGTGTGTGCCCAAACCACCTAAAAGTTTCACTGCGATTTACAGGTGGGATAAGGAGTGATGTGATGGCCGTTGTGATAGCGGATCCAGTGGTGGCAGCAGCCTTTTCTTCCTCCTCCATTCATTTGTTTGCCTTCAGAAGAGAACTAAGTGTTTTGAGAAGAAAGGGAAGAGAGACACTCCTGACTGGGTCTCCACAGGGAGGTCAGGGTTCAGACACATTTTAATGCAATGTCCTCTCCTGGCTAAATGGAGAGAGCTTCCTTTTGGGATGTGGTACCCGACAAGTGTAGCTTACAATGATCCATAAAGCATTAATCCTGGTGCTAGCATCTCTGCAGCTGGAGTAATGAAAAGGCTGAAAGTGCAAATGCTAAACCAGATGGCACACTTGCAGCATCTCAGAGGAAATGTCCAGACAAGCTACTCAAAAACAACCAGCAGGAGCAGTTATGCAGCCTTGCTAGCAGCTAGTGCCCATGTGCAGGCTCAGCAATCAGATATGTAATTACTAACAGGAATGGTGGCTCCCGATCTTAAGAAAACAGTAACCCATCCAAAGGGCAACCATGGCTGTGAACATTTTAATTTGGGCTGTCAGATAGCCTGGTCTCCCGGGGTGCTGTCTGGTCATCAGCACTGATCGTTACACTTAGCTTTCACCACACTGCCCTGAGTGGAGAAACCTTTGTGGCAAGCTGGGTCTTGGGCTGTGGGGCTGACGGAGCCTGGTGTTTAGGATATCAGCCAGCAGCAGGCAGGTTTTGCCAGTAGGTAGGAACCAGCACTCCAAAAACACCGGAGGGCTGGGCTGCACTAACTGCCAGCATGGCCAGAGGGGCCAGCAGCTCCACTGGAGCATCTAACACATGGAGCAGCTAGCAGAGCCTTCCTTTCCTTCCCCATGGACATGAGACCTCCCTCCCAGGACGGTACAGAGCTCAGAAGTTTGTCTGCGTAATTCTGTAGTAGGTGTCAAAACGCCTAAAGCAGGCAGGCTGGCAGTGTTAACAAGGTATGCAGAGGGCCAGCTGTTGATGCACAAAGTGCATTAATACTTGTACAGGTGTAACTCCAGCGTGTGAGCTGGTGAGAGAGACCTACAGCAGGACATAGACCAGCAAACAAGTACACAGAAACAGGCCTACAGAGTTTATCCCTACCACCAAGGTCTGCTACTCTGACAGATCTAACCATACCAAGCTATTTTGGTTTTAGTTTGAGAAGATTATTTATTGGAATCGGTGTGAGGAACTTGTTAATTCCTTCTAGCAAAGCACTGAGGTATTAACGCTAGTGAATTACAATATTGTCTTTGATGTGCAGATCTAAACATTTTATTTTGATTATCTGAAACCCAACTGCACAAACAAATAATTCATCACCAGAACTTAACACATATGCATTATACAAACAGGAAACTGAGACGTCAAACAAGCACACTTTGGATTAAGTAATATATTAGATGGAAAAGTTGATATAATGGTTTTTCCTCTTGCTCATAGATCTTCCGAACTATTAACTTCATAGGCATTCATTTGTTTAGACAATTTTCCTCCTTAAATATCAGTTTGCTTATAACCCCAGATAGTAATACCTGACATCATTCTGACTGATCTATTTAAATTCTCCACAGACTGTAAGAATGAAGGATTATTTCACCCTGAAATTTCCTGAAATTCACCTGAACAAATACAGCCTTGGATGTGGCCCAAAAATATTCTCTGAAGGTTATAAGAATAGAACATAGACACGGCAGACAAAACAGGATAGCAGAAAGTACAACCAAAGAGGCTATTACATCCAAATAACTAGCAAATAGCACATAGGTTGGAAAGCAGAATGGACACACTTTGGCTCAAAATGAAGCTCCGTGAATAGTCACTGGAAACTATTAAAAATTCTGGAGAAGATACAAAAATATCTGTATGTTGCCTACAAAAAGCTAAAAAAGAACAAAGGGAATATCATGTACACATACTAGAATTAGAAGTAATTATGTTAAACAGCAAATCAATCTTAACCCTATAGTCTTTAGATACATGCATATTAGATATACTCCCTAATTTTATTTAATTTCCTTTATTTTATTTTATTTTATTTTATTTTATTTTATTTTATTTTATTTTATTTTATTTTATTTTATTTTATTTTATTTTATTTTATTTTATTTTATTTTATTTTATTTTATTTTATTTTATTTTATTTTATTTTATTTTATTTTATTTTATTTTATTTTTCCAGTGGCTTTTGTTCCAAAACCTTATCACTGTGGGAGACTGGAATAAATTGGAATATTCTGTTGAAATAAATGGTCTGACTATAGGAACATACAGTAAATAATTTTGTGCAAGGAACATAATGATCAGTGGTTGGAAGAACAATGTTACAAATTGAACTAGTCTGGAGAACTCTGATAGAAAACGAGGAGTTAAGGAGACAAAAAATGGTGGGAACTATAAGAAAGCGATGACCCAACACTGGAAGAGTTGAGAAGTCAGAGGGAACAGAGTGAGGGTAAGGGTGTCATTTTGCTATGGTTTGTTTATTCTTCTCCCCTGAAGTAAAGTAAGATATAAGACATCAGCTGAGAAAGATCTCAAGGAAAATGCATCTTTCTCATGTAATGCTTATTTTTGTTTACAGCTTCAGAAATCTCAGTTCCTGTTAGCACTTAGTTTTGACATTTAATTTTTCAGTATTTCATTCCTCTAGTGTCAACCAGCATATGGTGTTGTAGAAAAGAATCTGATCACTCCATTCTTTTACCAGTGACAGTAGGGCAAAAAGACAAAGAAAGAAAAAAACAAAGACATTTAAAGCGTTTGAGTTTGGGAAACCCATCTGTTATAACTTGTTTTACTATAGCTTGCAGGAACCTTGGTCATGGATCAGACTCACACTGTAGTATAAACACAAACTGAAATGGTGGCCTCCTGGCCAGAAATGTCTTACGCTCTAAGCAAATGAGACAAAAACTCCAATGCCTAGACACAGGCAAACAGAAGGATGTTAAGAACTAAATAACAATAAAAACTACTAATCAGCATTTTTAGCAAAAGTATCAATGTGGTGAAAAAAAGAAAAAAGAAAAAAAAAGCCTTTACTCTGTCATCATGGATCATTTGTAATACAGTGGACAGTTTGGTAAAGATGAGAAGAGCCTGTGGTTAAGATGGTAAGGACATTCAAAATTGGTACCTTGTGTTGAAGTTAACAAAAAAAGGGTGTTAACCTGAATGGATAACAGCAGTATCATATGGAATCTATCAAGTTCAGAGAAAAGGAATTTATAGTTCAGGCACAAAATGAAGTTTGGGTTAGAATTTTAGCCATGTATAGTCAAAAAACATCCTATCTCAAAGACACCATACAAAATCAGTGCACAATATTCAGACTGTCTGCGTGTGAAGACCTAGGCAGAGATCTGTGCTGTGTGGCAGAAAGCATGGAGATGTTGTCTACAGTGAGAAAGGAAATGGGAGGAAGGCTTGGAAGGAAAGCCTGGGAACTGCCTTTAACTGTACTGATTTTGAGTTGGTGGCTTACCTCCAAAATATCCAGAGATATAACTTGAGATTTTTGTCTCTAGACAAAAGAGAAGGAAGTCTGGGGGCAACTCTATACACCCTCACAATAGGAAAGTTAGTTTAATTGTGTGGCAATTGTTTTGATACCAGAAAAAAGTAAAACGGATAAAGGACTTAGAGCTTCCCTGGGAGAATGATGAAGATAATACTCCCTGAGACATACTCTCTGTGGAGCATACAAGGCAGCACCGCGCATTGATTAAAATAAAAATAAATTGACAAATAAGTTCAGTTAAATGGAGTCCCTCATAAATTGAGACAGACACTTAAGAAGAAGGCAACAAGAGAGAAAACAAAGGTCTTTGGTGGGTATCTGTTGGTACCGGTTGAATATTCTGAGGGCTCACATTCCAGTTTCTGAAACAAGCTCAGAGTCTTGGGGACAGTAGTTGTTAAAATAATTTGGGACTCAGAAAGTGTGGTACAGGCAGGAATCCACCACTTTTTTAACACTATTTTAAGGAGGTTGTAATTGAATGCAGACACTCAGGCTCACTGAAGGGATCCAGATTTATCACTGTGTCTAATCTGTATTTTTGAAACACATATTACTGTAAGAAGTATGAAAAAAAGCCGTCTGGCCAAATAAATGTTGCCTGACACAACAGCAGTAACAGCTGCTTTATCTCCTTTCCCATAATTTGGGGGTCTATGACGGAGAGTATTTTTAAGTGCACTCTGAGGCAGTAATTCATGGGAATTAAAATTAGCAGTATTCTTTCTACTGAACAAACTGAGATATCCATTAGGTATAAATAATTAAAGAGGCTGAGTTTTAAATATGACATTCATCTATTGAAATTCCCACATTAATACCCAGCTATGCTAATCTATTGCTCTTCTAATGTCTTAAAATATCTTTTCATGTCCTAAGGAGCACTACAAGAATACATATAAAGTCAAATGATTTAAGAATCTTGAGCATATATACTATGCGTATAATATTTGAAATTACCCTATCAACTCATATATCCAGACAAAAAAAAAAAAGCAGCTCCGATATGTTCTTCAACTACTAGATTATTTATCACTAATGAGGCATTTTCTAGGACTTTGTCCAAAATATCCTACAGTTCTACTGGCCACGTTACAAATTATAAAAGGAAATAGTCTAGTGCTATTTCTAGAATTATATATCCCAAAATTATTAAATATTTTTCATTCATCAGTGCTAACATCACTAGAAATAGGAAAGTCTTAAAGATTATAACACTGTTTAGTTTTACAAAGTAATTTACAACTTGAAGGAATTGCGTAAGAATTGGGAGGAAAAGTCACCCAACTATCTGTGTAAATTCAGTAAAAAGGCTTCTTGTTCCATAACCCAAGCTCTAGAATAACTGTTTGAAACATATTTTCAGAATAAAAATGGACATTCCCATGAGCAATCCTGCCTACAGAAGGACTCAGTCATGAGTTCTCCACTAAGTCTCTCTAAGCTCTGTTTGGACTGTCAGTGAGACCCAGAACTTGTACAAATCCAATTAGACAACGGGACTAACTACACCCACTGGCAGTTTGTGCTGCTTTTGAGCTGATTTCCAGCCTCACGTTCAGGATGAGTTGTGGATTCCTTGCATATTTTATACTTGCCTGGGTGCTTAGGCTTTTACACATTGACCATGGCATTGCCAAAATGGAAAAAGAGAAAAATGATGATGATGATTGCTTTTTGTTGGATTCCCTTTCTTTGTTTTATTTTATCTCAGTTACAGTTTCCATAACTTTCACTCTAATAAAACTATTCTTACAGAAGATATAATGATGTCTTCCAGCGTAGACGTCTGAATTGATATTCTATTTTCATCTTCCTTACTTGACAGCCATCTGCAATATAGTAGCTTATGATGTTTTTGAAATCTTTTCACTTCTTTTCTCATGTGGCTCTAGTTTCACTTTATTTCCTTTTCCTGCTCCAGTCACAACTGTATTGAAACCCTTCCTACTTCTGAATATGGATAATATGCAATGATTATATCCATCTCCAAAATGAAACTAGAGAACAGGCTCAATTTGTTACCTCTTCGTTCTGTCAAACCACACTTTTACCTTGATCTTCCTCCCCCCTTCCCTCCCTTCCCTCCCTTCCCTCCCTTCCCCCCCTCCCCCCCCTCCCCCCCCTCCCCCCCTCCCCCCCTCCCCCCTCCCTCCCCCTCCCCTCCCTCCCCCTCCCCTCCCCTCCCCTCCCCTCCCCTCCCCTCCCCTCCCCTTCCCTCCCCTCCCCTCCCCTTCCCTTCCCTTCCCTTCCCTTCCCTTCCCTTCCCTTCCCTTCCCTTCCCTTCCCTTCCCTTCCCTTCCCTTCCCTTCCCTTCCCTTCCCTTCCCTTCCCTTCCCTTCCCTTCCCTTCCCTTCCCTTCCCTTCCCTTCCCTTCCCTTCCCTTCCCTTCCCTTCCCTTCCCTTCCCTTCCCTTCCCTTCCCTTCCCTTCCCTTCCCTTCCCTTCCCTTCCCTTCCCTTCCCTTCCCTTCCCTTCCCTTCCCTTCCCTTCCCTTCCCTTCCCTTCCCCTCAGAAGCATTTACTTTATGTTTTAAAGCTTACTGACAGTAAAATCAAACTGGAAAACATATATGGAAGGAATTTTGCCAAGACTATATATTTTAGCTAAAACAGAACTCTGGAAATAAACAGAAAAAATATGCAAAAAGAGTTGTTCTGTGTTTGAATTTGAGCTTCCCGAGACGAAACTCTTTTTCCATATGCTTGGAGGTTGCCATAATATTATTGCAAAATACTCATGATTCAAAATCTTAACCTTTTAGCATCCAAACAATTTTCATTGAAATTAAGAGAATGTACTTCATTTTCCCCAAAAGTAGTTTGTATACAATGTATAATTTGAAATAATAATAATAATAATTTAGACAGTTTTAGCTGTTAAGAAACTGCCACAAATATTAATTGAAAATGATAATGTTACAGGTTAGAGCAACTCTGTTAAAGAAACGGACCGCAATACTATTAAATCATCCTTATTTTGTGGGGCTAAATCATGTTCGTGTTCATGTTCATGTTCATGTCCTCACTAGAGTAATAATCTGACGTGTCAGATTTAAGTGATCCATATGTCCTATGTAGCCTGGGGGCAAACAACAGCACATCATCATCTGGGGATGATTTTTTAAAGTGGAGGATCAAATACAGTCTATATGACTTGGAAGAAATTGATTATACTAGAAGAAAATATTTGTAAACTAATCAGGAAAATGTCTTTTTCGCTTGAATCATGTATTTTTAATATGGTATGTTTATTGACTACAGCACTGACTCACACCAGGAGGCTTCTCCTGTCAATCACTAATCACAATTAAGTACTTACAGTTAAGAGGAAGCAGCAATTTCCTTGTAATGGGGCTAACTACAGCCTATAATGATATTAGCTTCCTTGGGACATGAACATGTGTTCTGACTTTTACAGAAAAAGTAATGTGAGAGTACAAAGAGTTTTGCGTACGATCTTTTAAAAATGCAAGAACTTTTATAATGAGAGATTTTATTGGGCAGTGCAGCACACAACACTAAAAGAGAGTAGGCCTGAATGTTAGACCTTTTTGCAAATATTATATACTAAATAAACTTGGAAAAGTGGACAACAATTTGCTTAAAGCAACCAATCAAACTTTCCAATTTTATATAATTTGGAAGAAAACATTTAACCTCAGAAGTTGCTCAGAGAGGTCAGAGCTGTCTAGGGAAAAAAAATGGGTCAGCATACTTACAGGTATTCTAGTACCTGAAGCTGTGAATGACAAGTATTAAAGTAATGGATTTTTTTTTTTAATAATACTGTAAAGTGAAGTGAATGCACTTTTTTTTTTTTTTTTACATAACACGTTAAAATGTTTATTGGCCTTCACATAGAGCATAGTGGTGCATGAATTTCTTTTGAAAATACTGTGCATTTTCATTTTAAAAAATGGCTTTCCTATAAGGAATACTTTAACTTTGTATTTCCACTTAATAGTAGCTTGCTTTTGTTAGTAAGCCACAAAACACTCATTGTTTTTTTACATTCCATCTAATTGAGCTTACTGATTTTAGCAATAAAGTGTCGTGCTGACCAGAATGCTGGCTATAACTAACTTTCAAAACAATTTTAATGACTGATTAAGCCCTGCTGAAGGAGCCCAATAACTAGGATTTATGGTATTTCCCTGTACAGAATATTGTCATTCTCCAGTTATTCACTGGAAGCCGAATCCATCATTTTGTTTGATATGGAATCTCTATATCAAATTTATAGAATGTGGAATTCAGCCTCTACATAAATAAGTGAGATAAATAAATAGTAGCTTTTAGTGGTCTAGTGCTTGAGGATTCTGGACCACAGGACGTTAAATTTTTCAGTCCTATGCTAAAATATGTGTTTCTCACTACTCTCATCTTTCCTTTAACATAATGACTGACATTTTTGTAATAAATCCTTTTCCCTTATTCCTTATTTAGCCTTCAGGTACGTATCTGCGTATGTGAGATCAGGTGTATACCTGTTTACAGGAGATCTGTAGGGATCTTTAGCTGACACTTTTCCTTACTACATTATAAAAATTCAGTTTTTGAATCCTTGTCTCTGAAATGGTTTGACTGGTCTTAAGGAAAAAGCTACATTTTTTCATGGCTCTAAAAATTATCTGAATGGTAAATACTACTGCACCATCTCACTACAAGGGATTTAAGTTTCTCTTCTAGGCCATTAGTTTGAATTTGTATACGTCCAGTAGCAATACAATTTTCTGATCAGTCAGCTGCATTGTCTCTGTGAAATAATCAAATAATATTATTGCAGTTTACAGTCAATTCAAACTGCAGTGCAAAACTTGTTTCCACAATAGGTAACTTTGTTAAAGACTGTTAACTGAAGATTTCTGGGCTCGCATAGTTACAAGTACTAAGACAGCCTTTTATTCCTCAAAGATTCTCACATGTGCTGGTAAGTGAGTGTTGACAAGTCACACTGCATCTTTAATTACTTTGTGTATAAGTAGAAAAGTTTTAATTGCATTGTTATGTTTTTCATCTCTATAGGAATTAAAGTAGCTTCTCAAGAAGTGATGAATGATCCACATTAAAACACAAATGAAAACTCTTAGATGGAGATAACTACTATGGTGATTAGTAGGAGGAATTCATACTTTCATTGTTTGAACAGATAAGATGGAATCAAAAGAAAAACTTGGAAACACAGTATTTTCATTTAGCTGCAGATGGTACTGATCTTGCAAGGACACTGTAATTATTGAGAATAGCATGGAAAAAGAAATAAGAAATGAGAATTAAAATACCACAACTGATTAGGGCTAATAAACTCATGAGGAAACAGAAAGGAAGAAATTAATTACAGGGAAAAAGGCACATATTGACCAGGAGTGGGTTGCAAAGCAATTAGTGCATGTTTTTCCCTCAGTACCAAAGCATCCCTGAAGATCTATACTGAGTAAAGAAAATTCTGATATGCAAGGCCACATTAATCAAATTAACATAAAATCTATAATATTATATATTACACATATTATAATATTAAATGTTATATCCATACATTATATATCACAACACATGCATATTACATATATGTACATAATATCAAATATTATATAAATGTATTATACTTATTATATATTATGCATATTATAATATTAAATGTATATATAAATACATTTCACTGTGTAATGATCTTGCTTAACTGTTGCCTACACCTTATGGCTTGGCATCATTGCCAAATTCAATACTGTATTTCACAAAATGGTATACTGTGGGTGACTGCACAGTAATAAACACATTAACTATACCACTGAAATCTTTAAGATTCACCGTTTTGTTAGGTGAATTAGTTTTAACAAAAGGGCAAATTTCAGTTAATTTTATTAACTACAAAGATTTTTTTTTCCCAGAAATTTCTTATGTGGTAGCTGGTCTCTGTTGTGCAAAAATTGTATGAAAGTAAACTCTGAAGAGATACATGTAACCATAACAGGAAAACACATACTGGGATCGTTACATATGAAAGTGGCTAGCACTTTAACTTCCTGTTATTGTCACTTTGCAAAGCCACGGAATCACAAGTAAGCAAAAGTCATACCTTAACATCAAAACTAGTTCAATTTATTGTCTTTCCTGGGAGACGTATTTGTCTACAAATTGTTGGGGTGGCACTGGTAGAAATTCCAAAAGAGGAGAATTCTTAGTATGATTTTGTGACTTAAGAAAAAGTAGACCTCTTTGTTCTGATGGAGGGCAACATTATGTTTTGTCAGGGAAATCACAGTGCACCAGTGACACACTCAGCAAGCATGGTCATTTTGAATGCTCCGGGAAGAAAGGAGATGATATACAAGGTCATGAATAAATAGTTCCATACAGCAGCGAAGACCAAGTACTACACAGAGAAAATTAGGATTAGCCTCTGGCTTTGGAACAGCAAACAAAGAAAAACATTCTCATGTGGCACATGGTTTTGCAATGATGCAACACTGGCAAAATTAACAAAGCTCTAAGCTACTTTTTGGATACAGCAGAAGCTTTTATTTATGTCCTCCACTTACTGTGTATATGCCAGTCTTGTGGATTAGCATTTTTGGAATAGTCAGTCACCCTTTCTGACAAGTTAGATATTTGTGGTTTTGGCTATCTGTTTTCAATTGGAACATCTGGCTCAGAGCCAAATCATGGTCTTTCCAGAATTGCTTGTAGGCCAAGTGGACTTCAGTGAGCCCAGATATAACATATTCAGTAAAACAAACAGGGATCCTGTTTTTCTAAAGTTTCAAATTAACTAAAGAATCATAAAAAGCTTGACCTCCATTAGTGCTATTATAACTAAAATAAATTAAGCACTCCCTCATTTTCTAAACCACGATTTATTTCTTGACATTCTTGTCATTGAAAATTTGAATCCAATGAACTAGGTCTACTAGTTCTTTTAAATGGCAAGTATCTTCTATATTTGTCATATAAACATACATATAAGTACAGATAAAGTAGAATTGTAGAGGAGAATAACAATCAAGATTCTCCTGTACTTGGGGAAACCTTTTTAAGATTACCATAAAAATGGATGCTCCATTCCACAGTTCAAACAAATGGTAATCATGGCTTGAGGCAGAGATCCAAAAGTTAAATACACATGAAGAGGTTACAAATTTAGGCACTTAACAAATCAGTTGCAATGTCATTTGCTTTCTCCCCCACCATCACCCTCAAAAGGTTTTACAATGAAATTATTCTGTACTTAGAAACTGTTAAAGAAAAACAAGTGAAAAAATTGAAGTGCTCAGCTAAAACAGCTGTAAACAATTTGATAAGTAAATCAAAGACGTGGGGTCACATGGTTGTAGAGTAAGTGGTATCACACTCTGCATCTTTACTTTGCTTTATTTTTCTCTTAAATGTTCAAAGTAAGGAAATGAAAGTTGTCTCTGTTACCCTATTAGTACATCCATTAATATTCAGTTTCACTGTTCATAGTTTACCATCCATTTTTTTCTCTAGCAATTTTATTTTAATGATATAATTAGGATTTTCATTTGGCACTTCCTTTTAGTTTTTCAGATTACAGTCTTTCTTTGTTTAAATACAGCGTGCTTTACATCTATAACATCTTTCAGAACAGTACCAAAAAAACTTCACCAGAGATGGTGAAGAATGCATAAATGACTGACCCTTATACTCATAAATCAATAGAGAAAGTTGATATAATCCACCCTCAACACCAACAGCACATTCTGTCGACTCAGCTGAAGCTAACAGTATCATCACATTTGAGACAGAGATACAATTATGGCTGGAAGATTCCCACAGCCCTGCCAGATTCCTCAAGGGGATTAGCACTTGTCTGATTGCAGTATACAACAAAGACATTGTTAAAATATCAGTGCATCAATCAGGAGGAATTTGGAGACTTTGAAGTTTAAAAAAATAAAACTACACTGTGGGAAAAAGAAGTAGTTACAACAGCTAAGTAGACTTATATTCACCTGACTTTGTTTGATGACATGCAGTTTGACTAGTATTATATTCTTAGCAATTTGTAGGTAAAAAATTTAGAAATAACTTTTTTTTTTTTTCTACTTCATCAAATAATGTCAATGGCTATTTGAAAGTAATTCAGCTTTATGTGACCTTTTTTCCAGAAGAAATAAACTAACAAAATATAACAGAACATGAATTATAGTTCACTGTGAGTCTCAGACTCATAATTAATAGAGTGCAGAGCCTGGGACTGCACTTTCCTATACCACAGCTAGTTTTCCTACCTCCCAGCAGCTTATTTCACAAGGTAGATTTCACAAGAAAGTCTAAGGTGGCAGACCTCTTAAGAGTAGGATGTAGTAATTGCCAGTATATTCTCCTCTAAATCTCTCTCTGATTTGTAGGCAGTGCATAAATTTCAGCTGTATAACATTTGCTGATAAGAATGACAATGAACAATACCCACATCAGTTCCGTTAAACATAAAGTCATTGTGCTGGAATTTACTGTTGCAACTTCCTTATAGTATACATACAGAAATGTACAGGCTTCTATTTTGCAAATTTACATGAATAGTTTCCATGTCAGTGTTTTGGTCCAGACCTGAGCTAAATGTCATATACTAAAGGTGTCAACGATAGGAATTTACTCCGACTCAATATGTAAGATTTCACCAAAACCTTGCTATGATTTCCCAAGAAATTTGCACCAGCTGCAGGAGTGGACTTCTCAGAACTTCTTATGCACTTCCAGTAAACATAAGTTTTAAGAAATGTTCCAAAGTCAGTATCTCCTCAAAACCATCTCTAATACATTAGTCACAGAAGTGACTAAGGATGCATAAATGCAGCAGGCACAGGTAATGCGAAGCACACATACTGAAAGCACAGAACACCAACCAGAGATTTCCTAACACTGCTCTCCTGACTATAGTTGTTCCTACTATAAGCAAGCCTCATGGAAGTTTACACACTTCCAACTGAGTTTGCAGCTCATGTCATGCACGATTAAGTCTTTCATTGTAAATAATCTGATTTTTTCAAATAGCACTGACGTCTTCTAATGTAATTAGAGGGCATGTTGACACCAGCATGAACTTGAACAAATCCTAAATGAAACCAAGCAGCCAAACCGAGTAACTTCCTTAGTTCAGAGTCCACAGACTTTGCAATGACCTTTATAAAAAACACATCCGTCACTTACAGCATCATAGAAAGATGAATAAGCAGAAATGATAGCATCTAGAAAAGTTGCGTGGCAATGTGTTTGCTCATGTTCTGCAATCAATGCAGGCAGCGGTCATGGGATGAGTAGGCTTATGCACTGCTTGGACAGAAGTACGCTGGGACAGATATATTGTGCTCACGAAAGTTGTCGGCTTTACAGATGTGTATCTGGCTTTAACTGTCACCATATCAGAAGCTGAGAAATAATGAGCTTGTCAGGAAGAAATTACAGCCTGACTAGATTCAGTTTCTCACTCTGAGCATGAAAAGATCCAATTGTTACTGCTACATAAATATGCAGAAGCATGCCACCACCACATGCTTGCTAGAGACCAGAAATTAGGGAGACAGAGAGGGAGAGAGAGAGAAATACCTTTCTAGTAACTGCATAAGACTTCTTAGTGCTACAAACTAGAATAGCTCTGTCGGGTACAGTAGAGCTATATCAGCCTCCTAACATGCAGATCATGGCTCTTCTTTTACTATTTCTCTGAAGTTTGGGGCAACAGTACTGAAATCAGAGAAATCCTCCAGCATGAATTCTCAGTGAAACATGCAAAACTAGATGGTGTGATGAGAGCAGGAACTGACAAGGAAAAGGCCAGGTTGTGAAGCTTTCAGTTTGTACGTGCCAACAGATCACGAAAGGTGCATGAGGATATGCAAATGCTGCACTATTTGAAAATATGTTCTGCCTTTAATTTTTTTTTTACTGCCTTTGAAAGAAGAGGAATGAAGAGTGTCAAATTACAAAGTGGAATTCCTACTGCTGACCAGAAAACTTTGGATTTCCTTGTTCAGACCCTAAGGGAAAGAACAGTAGCTGCTGTTATGGCTTTTTGAAACTTGATTTCTAAGCAGTAATATAAAGGTAAATATGAGCACATTTTAGAACTATAGAAGTCTATCTCATTTACTAGCCAATATATCTGTACGGGCTTTATTACAGGTCTACTAAAAACAAAATTTTATCTACAGCATTTTTTCTTTCTAGGGTTTGTAACAAAAGGAAGTGGAGATTATAATACTCTCACAGAGGAAATCGAGATTGTAATATTTTCAAGACAGTAAATTTTAATAATGATAGTTCCTAATGCTATTAGGTTCATTTTGAAACTAAAGTTCTATGAATAAATCTGCTTGATATCTTTCTCTGGAGTCATTTCTAGTTAACATTTATTTTAAATGTAAACACACAATTAAGAAAAAAAATAAAATAGCATTAAAACAAGAGTAGAATAATTGTAATGTGCCTAGATAAAATAGTTTCAAGTTATTAACTGGGTAAGTTACTCTTCTTCCAACATGAAGTTAGGATAACAGTTATTGGCACACCATTTCTGCATATTAATGTTCAAAATAAGCCAATGATTCCACAACAAACAGACCTTTATCAGGGAACAAGAATCAAAAGAGTTTTCCCTGACCTGAGAACATTTATAATATAAGCTGAAATGTTTAATTCAGTTCTATAATTTTACTCATCTGGCTCATAATACAAGCTGGGATCATGACTGTATTCAGGTTGAGTGGTCAGGAACTTGAACCAGGTTTTTCCAAAATGTACTATTATTTGCACAGTCTTGGTCTCAATTTCTTACAATAGCCTCTCCTGTCCTTTTTTGCATATGGGCTACTAAAGCACACAGATGTTTATTAGTCCTTAATTAATTCATAACTTCCTGAGTGTGCCTCACCTAACAGACAAGTCTGTTCAGGGCGCTATTTCCAGCCTGCCCATGGCCATTGCTACACCCAGTGCCAGGGAGGCCTCTGGAAAGCACAGCTGGACTGAGGGGCAGAGGGGAAGGGTGCGAGTGACCCCCCCCTTTGGCTGCAGCCTTCACCTAGACTGCATCCTGTGTAAATGTGAAACTGCACCTCCAAAAGAGGGGAAATCTGCTCTTTGCTCATAATCTCTTAGCTCTTCTTGGCATGTCCATGCAGTATTCAGCTCCTAAGACAGCAGTGCGAGGGCAGGATGCTTTGAGGCTGGTGCAGTTGTGTGCACTTTGGGGCGGCTAAGAATTACGGAGCTAAACGATGCCAGATCTCTACTACATCTAGAGTTTTGGTGATTTTCAGTGCATTAAAGTCACCTGTGGCCTGGTTAATGAAATCAAAGTGATTTCACCAAGTTTTTCTAAAACATATTACTTTATTCTAATGCACATCAGCAGTACCTTTATTCAACACACGATGAAAATAAACTATGGATAAAAACAACACTTACATATAAAAGAGGTCATTGCTTTATTTGGGCATGCCATCAAACAAGTATTATTATATCTCATTAAGTAAAAGGATGGCTAGTGGCTGCTTCTAAATAGTCAGCCATCGCTATCAGCTGTGGATGCTTAAAAATACATTTCTGTAGAACATGAGAAGAAAGGCTGTTAAACAATGTTATTATAGCAAGACCTTAGCCTCATCACTGCTTCTGAAAATAAATAAATAAATAAATATAATGCTAATGCACCAGTTAATTTCACTGTAGTATTTAGAAACGGAGACTCAAAACCTATTAGTCAAAAGTACAACAAACTTAAATAGAGGAGAAGCTTGCTTTGTTTGGATTTGAGGTTTGAATCAGATTCACCCATATTTGGTGTCTCTAATTAAATATAAAATGTATAGTTCACTGAATAGTGCAAATATCCTTAATAATATTTGTGGGCTAACAATTAGACTTGCCTCTTAACACTATACTCAGCTTGTATTACCAAAAACAGAAACAAAATGCCTTCTTGCAGTTTTATTTTTTTGCTATAGATAGAATAAAAATTTGAATTAAAAATCTTCCTTTTTGTAGGAAAATGCTCTCCCTTTTCTAGAGAAAGAAAAATAATTAAAGATTACTTTCAGCCAGGTGTTTACTATACTATGGTCCTATTTTCTTTATTTTAAAGTAAACAGAGAAAAAGGCTGAGTTCTGAAGTTTTCCATGTAAAGCATAGTCCATTATATACCCATGCACTATGGGCAGAAATAATTGTGAAAAACCCTGTTGTTAGCAAGTAATTTTAGCTAAAACCGTAGACAGACACTTTATACCTGTTGCCTCTAAGAGACATTCTCTCTTAGTCATTCACTTCTGTAAATGTTTCTTCAGAGTGGGATATTTTCTAGGACAAATAAAGAGAGAAATGTAATTGTTCCACCCTACTCCCTCCTACATTTTTCAAAATCCAGCTGGGATATTTTCATAAGTCTTCTTTGATATCATAAATGTGCCTACTTTTTACTCAGCTGTACCATTTCAGCTGTTTGTTTGTTTTGTTTGTTTGTTTGGGTAGGTGGAATTTATGGCAAAAGAAAAATATCAGCAAATTCTTAGCCAGGCTTCTCCACTGTACTAGTCTTAGAGCTTTAGCTAGAAGCAGGATAATGTTAATGTATATGTTGTTCCTATCCATTTGTTTAACATACCATGACCGTGCTCTCTTCATTATAAAGTAAGGACAAAACAGATCTGAAGAGGCACGCTAATTAGTTTCTTTCTACACCATGTCACTGGTGGGGCAGAAGTGTGTGACTAGACCAGACTAATAGCCACCTTAGGATTATTTCACACTGTACTTTATCAATCGAACATGACTTGTAAATTGGAATATATGAAAAAAAAGTGAAGGGGACAAGAACTAGAGTGAAAATTCAGTACATCTGTAAGGGCCAGCTACCAGGCGTCAGTATTTTCATGGTTCTTGGGTTGGCAGTTGCTATTTTCACAGCATTTTAAGAAGGCTCCCACCATCGTTAATACACAGGCCAGAGTGAAAAAAAAAAAAAGAAAAAAAAAAAAGGTGATTGTCCAGAAATTCTCTGAGGTTTCATAGATAAACCCACATGGGTGAGCAACATCAAGTACATAGAATCATAAAGGTTGGAAAAGACCTCCAAGATCATCTGGTACGACTGTAGTATAACTGGAATCCATAAGGAAAATAAAAAGAGGCATTTGTTTTTACACTGAGATAAGTAGAGTCAAGCTGGAACTGAAATGTACATCTGCTAGATGTGAAGTCAAGCCTCTGACAATGCTCTCGATGTTCATCTTCTCATCTTTCAGAGAGCCATTAAACTCTTTTTGCTAGTTAGGCAGGATAAATGCAAGGATAACTTAAGGGTGCATATGCCCCAAAATAAGTCATTTCAGAGCTCTTTAACCAAGATCTCAGATTAAAAAAAAAAAAAAAAGATTCCTACTTCATGCGGGTGCTGTGAGTGTGAGAATGTACACAATAGGCTTTAACATACTGTGTTAATAGGGCCAACAAGTGATGTTCCAGGCAAAATTTTAAATCCCATGAAATGATTTGGGGAGGCCACAGATGTCCTGATCAAAGTTTTCTATTCGTTACTATGGGCTCTATGCCCAAAACTACTCAAAAAGAATTGCTGAATACAGAACACAGCTTACTTTGTTTATGTGTGTATTCACTACGTTCTAATTCCTTGTTTGCATGAAGAAATCATAAGAATGCATAGCAGAAAGCAAGACAGAGTTCTTTATTTTTATCACAGCCTTCAGTGCCAGAATCTGGCAGCACAGAACTGTGGCTTTGGTGTAGTACCTTGTTGTGGCTTTTGAAGACTCGTCCAAATAAGCACTGCATTCCTTAGATCCAAATCTAGTTATTCTGACCATACTTTTTCTAACTATAGTCCTGCAGAAAAAAATATAGCTGCCTGTGTTGCTATTGAGTTTAGCCAGAATTAGGGGATCAACATCCGGTAGCTGCTTTGATGATGGCAGCTGATAGTCACTTTTTAGAAACTTGGCAGCAGATATATCACTGACCTTTCCAATCTCTCTCCACTCCACCCCAGAAAAATAACACTCTCAGGAGGGAACACTAAAACAACAAGAACTTAATGCATCATCCTCTTTGCCTCAGCTAACCGTGGTATGCAATTATCACAAGGGCCGTCACTGAGCACATCCATGGTTGGGTGACTGACTCACTCTGCTTGCTTTGTGACAAATGTTTTCACTCTTCATTGCAGCAGCTCTGCTCTGTGTAGATGAGCTCATACACACATTGTACAGCACCAGAATAAATCCAAGAACACTGGAGCCAGAATATTCTCTCTGCTGTATATTTAACCAGGATCTTCCCAAGTAATAACCAAATCTGAAATTGAATGAGGTTCACTCTTTTTCTACAACTGATATACTAAGTAGAAGGAGTTAAAACACTCAGCTGGAAAGCTGCTGACAACAAAAAAAAATTTTTCTTTTCTTCACTTAGAAAAGCACTACTTTCCCATTACAAACCTCAGCCTATTTATAGCTAGAGAGACACAAAACCTAGGGGTGCATTTAGGGTGGGGCTGCAATGGGCTGACACTGGGAAGGGCCGGTCTAGGCTCTAGAAAGTGTCCTCCAGGCTCTCCACATCTATAGTAAGGATTGGGTCTACGGCTGTCAGAGCCCTGAGTCTGTTAATAAGCTTAATGCTGAGCACCTTCACCTGGGACCTCTCAGCCTCCACCTGTGGGGTCAGGAGCCCCACTTCAGCTAAGCCCTGGGCCTGACTGAGCTCTCTTTTAGGGGTACCTGTCTCTGGCCCTGTGTTGTATTCTTGTCTCCAGCTTTGTCTCTAGCTGTTCCTGGATGGATATCCTGAATAAACCACGGAATTGGTCCTTCCTGTGGACAGTTGATAGACCCTGTAACAGCCTAATGAGGCACTGAACTGTATCCTAAAGACACTACAAATCCAACTGTGTGGTTGTTGCCCTGGACAGTTCTTAGGATTAGAAGACTGACAAGATCTAGGGGTCCAGTTATGGTGGGTGCTGCCAAGGGCAGCTGAAGGGTTCTCTCCTTCTCAGGGTTCTTGCCTGAGAAGGTTTTTCCTCTGGCCATGGCTTGAGGTCTTGAGTGAGGCTTAGCCTGTGGCTAGGGCTAAGGTCTTCAAGTCTGGAGAGCAACAAAGCCAAGGATTAGGGCTGGGAGTGAAGTGTCCAGGTATGTTGGGGTGGAATGGTGCTGGCAAAGGAGGGGTAGGATCTAAAAAGCATTATTCCTAACATCTTTGGCATCTCAACCACAACCTGGGTCTTAGGTAAAGGCTCACATCCAGTTTTAGAGTTAGGATTAGCTTTAGCGTTGTTTAGTGCAGCAAGAAAGCCAGGGGTCCAGTGAGATCATGTCTGCAGCGGTGGTGTAAAAGGGGTAGGCTTCAGAAAGAAGCGTCTCAAGGGCTCTTTCTCATGGACCTTCAGTCAGCGGGTCGGGCTAAGGCTCAACCCACTCGTCTCTCATGTCAGAGCTAAGGTTAGCGTTATGAGAGAGAGAGACAGCCTCAGAGTCCAGTTGGAGGGATGCCTGCAGTGGGTTGCCAAATGGAAGAGAATTCTCTCTTGACATCTGCTACATCCTGGAAAAGATTTCACGTTCCTAGGCTAAGCACAACCGATGCCTATGGATACATTTTGGATCACCACATATTGCATGATGTCATATATTTTTCTTTGTCAAGTTTTCATTATTCAGACTGTTTTCATGCTGTATTTTGAGATTCATTTTTCTCATTTAGGTTTCCCGGGTCCTAGGATTTAAGACATTACTGCACATAAAGACCACATATCCTGGTGTGCAAGACTCCGTCACATATCCTGTATCAGTTGTTCTGCCACTGTCACACTTTTCATCAGGACTCTTTGGTAAGTCTATAATAGGGTGTCACAGGTCTAATAGGATTCTCCATGTAACTTCAAGATCATTTACTGCTTTTTTAAAGAAAATATGGAAAAGCATGGGAAATCCCTTCTAGAGTTGCTACTATTAAGCCACTTGGTCAGGGAGTGACATGGGAGACAAATTCCTGGAGGCCAACAGGGACAGCTAGTAGGTCTTCAAATCCACACAGGCCCTGGTGGCTTAAGCACTGGGTTCTTCTGTTCAGAGATGATAAAGATGATCAGACTCAGAGTTTCATCTACATGTACTGACTTTGGGAAAATTGAATAAATTATTTTTAGGCTGAATATAGGGCCTTTGACTCAAGAACAGGTCCAGGCTTCACGTATAAAGTCAGCCTTTCTTTGTTTGTGTGCATCCTTTTGTAAACAAGTAACGTAGAATGAATAACCAGCATGAACATTCTTCCCAAATATGGTTACTTTTGCAAAGCTTAAATAGTTCTTACAATATACAAATGGACACTTTCAAATTCAAAATCCTCAGATGTTTGCTAGATTAAGAATGAATTTTAACTTGGAAAGGAATGAAATAAAGTTTTATTTATAGAGCTCAAAATGCCTGCATTTTTGAATCTTACTCAAGTAACCACAAAACATAAAGGATGCTGTACTTCTCGATTTGAAACAACTGAACAGTATACAACTCTATGCAGATGCCAACCTGAATGTGCCAGCCAGCTGTTTTCTCATCCTAACCCAGTTCAATTAAAATATTTTATGAAGGACCACCCATGTAAAATAAGTAGGAATTAAATATTTATTTTTTCTGTAGCTGAGAAAATAATGAATCATTGGACGTCAAACTATATCTTCTCCTTGTAAGGAAAAATCGGAAATATACGGTGACTTTGTACTTAAAGAAGACAGTTATATGCCAGAGACTCTTCTTGGTAGATGAATTTCTATCAACAAGATATTAAAATACACATTGCAGGACATAGAGAAAAGACAGCATATAAAAATTCTACTTACCTTTGAAATGAGAATTTGTTGATCTTTATCCTTTTCTAATGTTAGCCAAGGAGCTGACATAGATGGGAGACTCAAACACACAAATTACTTGAGCTTTTGCAAGTTATCTGATGCTTCTTTCTTGTCCACAAAATTGACATCAGCATAATAAAAAAAGTACCTGTATATCATTGACCAAAGTTCCTGCTCTTGTGGATAGGCCCACATCTTTCCTCATGTAATGGAATGGAACATTGCAGAACACTGAATGACACACAGGAACGTAGGGCAGAAATTCTGCTCTCCCTCTGCCCCCAAGTCCAGTCTCTTTTTATTGTGGCAGCCATATCATGTAATTGATACGGTTAACCCACTAAAAAAACGTTATAAGTGGGTATTGACTGAGAACAGTCAGCTTTCCAGTCTTACATCTCTACTAACGTAGACACAGTGTGAAATAAATATACCCTGTGGGGAAAAAAAAAAAAAAAGAGAGAGACGATAATTCAAATGCATTGGATCTACTTGCCTTATATACAAAGGAACGGCTGTCAACTACTCAACTACTCCATCTGAATTTTGATTGCAAGAATAAATTAACCCTATAACCTTATGTTCTGAATGAATGAGAATAGTATTAAACATGAATCCCTGATATTTTGATGATTTATTTCAAAAACCCATTTGAAGGTGAACCTGTGTCATTAATGCATAAAATAAATAGTGACTCAAAAAGTCATATGCTTTCCCATATTCCAAATTCCACATTCCAAAATAATTTACTAACTATATATTACAAAAAAATAGGTTATGAAACTTAAAATCATATTAAAAATGTAACCAGTATAAATCATTATATTAGTATAAAATAAATATACTGTAATAGTTAGGAAAGGGAAGGGAAATGTTTTCTAGATCTACAAAAGGCAGATGTGAGCTTTGTCAAGTTGATGCCATTTGCTTATAAAAAAGGTTTTTTTGCATATGTTTTCCATTCCTTGCCATGGTCCACAAAACACAGTTTGAGTCAGTTATCACATAAAATCTTCAAAAGCTTATAGGTGAAATTCTGCTGTGCCATGAAGCGTAGGTAGGAAGAAAAGCTTAAGTGAGTTTTGTGAAATGGGAGGAGATACGGTCACATATCAGTTTTGAGACCACCTCTTCAGAACATAGAAATTCTTTTTGATATTTTAAAGATATTGGTTCATATGAAAGTTGCTAAATGCAGTACAGTAATAGCTTCTGTCATGGCATATGTATATTACCAGTGAAAATTAGATGACGTGAAAACAGGTCATAAACAAATGGAAATTATTCCTAACACAGCATGTAGTTAAGCTGTGGAAATGTGGAAGAGGTCTCATGAATACCAACAGTTTACAAGGGTTTAAGGAAAGTCTGAGTAACCTCACAGAAGAGAACGAATCACTGACAGCAATATGAAAGTTAAATCTTAAATCAATATGAAAGTTAAATCTCAGACTCTGAGCTATAGTTTAAAATCCGGAGAACTTAACACATGTGCTTGTCTTGTTCATACCCTCCTGCAACCATTTGCTTTCAGCCAGTGATGGACAAATGGAGAAGGACACTGACATTTGGTCTGACATAGAGTTCCAAAACATAACCAAACAAACCACAGGGAATACAGGCTACCCCAGTGTATGAGAATTATTTTCTCCTTAACTATTTTTCTTCTTTCCCCACCTTCAAGGCTGAGGAGAGTGAATGAAAACAGAGTAGAAAAAATACTGAAATAAAGGAACAGAGGTGACAAGGACAGAAACATGGGATTCTGGGAAGAAGACGAACAGCTGAACAGGCCTTTGGAGAGCTTTGGTTTCACTTCTACTTGCAGGAACACATAGAAAGTGGAAAAGGCAAGATAGATTTAAGATAGTGTAATGGAGAATCAACTGTATCAGAAAAGACATTTTAACATTTTCACTTTTCTTAAATGTCGTCTTTTTATCTTTTATCTTTTTATTTAAAAAATACACAAATTCTGACAAGTCTCTCTCTTCACAAATCTGTTTGCTAACAATCAGCAGAAGTTTCCTGAGGAAAAATCGCAAAAACGTGTGCAAAACTTCAGTGCCAATTACAGGACGTAGTCCTGGACCTTGAAAATAGGCTATTAGATCCCTACTTTCTGGAGAGAATGATATTTAATGTACCGCAGCCTGAGAACTTGGCTAGGGACACTTAGAAGCAATACCAGAACTCTGGACAGACTCCAGAGGTTTGAGACTTTAAGAGAGCTGGTGGGTTGATCTTGCATTAATTTGATGAGTAACTGAGAAATGTTGCTTGGCCTGGTTTCTCCATGGCTCAGAGCCCACTTCAAGATGAAAACAGTCTCTTCTGAGATAATAAAGGAAAAAAATCTGCGAAGAAAGGGTACTCACCACAATGGCAAGCAGTTCAGAGTAAGGTCACACGGCCCACAATCTTCTCCAACCCAGGTCTGAACATCTCTGAGGACATGCTTTGATAGCCTCACAGTTATTTGACTACCCTTATGGTATGATTATTTTTATTATTATATTGAGTTAGAACCCCCTGTGTGCCTTTCATCTTTGTGAATCTCTGACAAGAGTCACCAGATCCTTCATCTTCTCCAGGCCCTCACATTAAGCAGTTTTATCTCCCCTTGCTCTTTTCTTCTCTGGGCTAAACTATCCTATTTCCCTCCTCATTTGCTCTCCTCCACATGATCATAGTCATGTCCCACCAGTATGACAGATTTTTTCTTGCACAGGGAAGCCCAAAATACAATGTTGTGCTTCAGTGCTGAATAAAGGGGAATAAACACTTCTCATGTGCTGGCTGCATTCTTGCCTGTATGGACAAATGAGGTTAATCTTCACCAAGGGACCACGTGGCAACTCCCACTCAATTTATTGTCCAGCAGGACACCTAGGTTCTTTTCCTTTTCTATCCAGCCAGAGCCAAGCCTGTCCATGTGTTCAATTATTCCATCCCAAGTGCAGTTCTCTGTCTCAGTTGAACTTCATTACGTTTTTTGTTCAACCCTTCCTTCAGCCTGTCGAGACCGTTCTGCCTGGCCGCCCTGCCCTCCAGTTGGCCACCACTCTCTACCCCAGTTTGATATATTAACAATGAACACGGATTAGGGATTTTGCTCTATTCTTAGAGATTGTTTTTTACTTTTTCTTTGTTTTTTCTACTCTCTGATAATTCTGCCTATTGCCTTTTCTGGACAGAGCTTCATGTTAAAGGTAAAAATTATAATTTCAACTGTTGTACTTTTTTCTATTCTTTATGGCTAATGTAACAGCTTCCAAAAGAATTTGTCTACTGGGTAAACATGAAACTCAAAATCAGTTTATTCCACATGAATTCTGGATGTTCCTGGTGCCTTGATTCATCACAGCTTTTTAACAGAAGCAATCTCTTTCAGGGAGGGAGGCAGTGCTTTACGTTCTGCTTTAAACACATATTGTTATCAAAAAATACTCAAACAACAGATTTATAATTTCATCAATATTTCACATACAATAATTGGGAAGGAGAGAATGGGAAGGACTGAAATAAGATCCCCAGCATACTTTAAGAGTAAGAAATACTCTTAAAGGAATGAGCAAAAAATGAACTCACAATTAGCAGTAATGTAATCAACAAAGTAAGACAAATGTCACTAGGACCTTGAAGTACATAAAATGAACTCTGCTACAGGTGTGTTTTGCATGGTGCAGTGCTGGGCACTATGCCCAAGGACCCCAAGCCCCAGTTGCTGCTGGATCACAGTTGGGATCCTCATCAGGGTAGAATACAGGCACTGAACGTTTATAATAGTACTGAAGACGTGAGAGCAGTTTTTTCACCACATGAGGATATTTTTCAGACAACTCATTTTTCTCTTCAGGATCACGAACAATATCAAATAGCCAAAGTCTCTTTGTTGGTGGATCAGACGACTGAATCTTTGATTCATTGAACAAAGATGGTGGAGGGAACCAATGACTGCAGCCTACAGAAACAGGAACAGACCAGGCGTTAATTCTCAGATACAGAGCAGTGAGGAGAGGCAAAGTTATACCGTAACTGAGGAATTCACTAGGTCCCTTGACAAGCCATGGGCCAGTGACTCTTGCTGCATTGCTTAACTGTCCAGCATCAGAGTCTCTCTACTCCAGGGCTACCTATACAAGAGTTACATTTATATAAAAAAGCCACACCATGGGGATTCAAACCTGCATGTTGCTTAATTTCAAATCAAGTAATTTCATGGACTTTCTTCTTTCACTACTGTGAATTTCACTACTGTAAATGTCAAAAGGTCATTTGAAAATGAAATAATATGTTGTCTGGATTTTAGAAGTGTCCCTTCTAGATTTTTGCATGTGATCTAAATCCTGAAAGCTAACGGGACAAATAAGAGAAATGATCATATGCTAAACAGAATGAAACTGTGTTTAGGGCGATGGGGAGATATGACATGTACAAAAGGGAGTTACTTTGTTACCTGGATATCCAGTTAGTAATTTCCATTTTCCATGACGGATTGCTGCATGTATGGATATATTGAAAAGTGTATTATCCCACGGAAAAGAATTGATCTGCGGTAAAGATGTCCTGTTGTCAATGCCAAGACCTTAATGGAACAGTAAACTAAGTTAGATACATTACATATGGATGAAGTCATTTTTAGAATTCTGATAGAAAGCAAAGCAATATCACCCATTTAATGTATTGAATACAGAATTTGTTACATATATGTACAAAGGTCTGTGCTACAATTCACTGGATATACTTAATTCTTAGAACTTAAACTGAAAGTGACATGATGACCAGTGGAGAAAGCGACGTCCGAGTCCAAATAACTGGACTCACCTCATATACAGATACCATGTGTATACCAGTATACCTATATTAAGAACATTCATGATTGTAATTGCTAAATTTCTTCATAGGATTGAAAGATCTCCTGAATCAGGATTGCTGTTAGTTCTCTTGGATCACTGCAGGGAATGAGCTAGGTCTCAGCTTTCACCCACTCACAAGAGAGATGATTCTCTGGAATGAGCTGGCTACATTCACACAGATCCAAATCTGGCCAGCGAGGTACTTCTATCATATGACAATAAGAAGCTGTGAAGCAGCGGTGTCTTTGTAGAAAGATTCATCTATTATGTGTCCCCATATCCAGACCCTGCAGCAAATTCTCAGATGTTAATGATGCACCAATTCCCTCTCAAAAGGAATCTTTATATGTTTTTTATATGAGTAAGCTCAGAAAAACAAAGCAAAACAAAACAAAACAAAACAAAGCAAAGCAACTAATTCTTTACTGAAACCAGGAGAGTCAGATGTTCTAGGAGAATTCAAACCTGCAAAAATCCTGCATATCAACTTTCATAAGCAAGCTATGTTTATGAAATAAAATCTAAGACTTTTACATTAACTGTATCAGCTGATACCTGTTTACGAAAAGACTACACCAAAGGGCAATTCTGTAATCAGACTAGAAACAAGACATCAGGAGGTGGACAGAAACCAATGTTGATTTTCTAGCATCTTTCAAGAGATGACTTTCAATCAGTTTAGGGAATTTGAAGGACTCAGCTGACATTTTTGCCATTGAAACAAAAAAGAGAATCCACGAGATGTGCAATGATCACATAAGATCCAGTATTAGAGGCAATACTAGAGGTTTCTAAAAAGAGTAAATTACAGCACAGTGGGGCAAATATAAATCAGATAGAAGAAAATTTGGAAGGGAAATGCTGGGTTACAATTTCTCTATTTTTTGTGAGGGTCCTGCTAGGTTTCTATTTTATTACTGGACTTCATACTGTGAATCAGTTTTTCTTTAATAAACACTTTGTATATATATCCAAGTTCCTTTTTTTTTACATCAGACTTGTATAGTGTTCCTAGATAAAGAAGACTATAAAACTGGACTACTTGTTTAGAATTTGCATACACGGGCTAGGGAGGGATTAGCTCAGCTTAGATCATGAAGTACTGATGGGAAAACAAACAAACAAACAAAACCACTATAAAAACGAGAAGAAAAATCACAAAAATACCCTGAAGAATTCTGGAAGATAAATCTACACATAGCCATGTGATGTCTGTAGCAGATACACAATGTTTTGAAGATTAACATTGCTTACTTTTCCGCATCATTATGCTACATATTATTCTGTCATACTGTTTGCTACTGGGAATACTCATCATTGCCATTTACTTACTTGAAGAGCACAATGAAGGCCATCCAGCAGATAAAAACATACCACCAAAATTTTTAAACACTATGTCACAAAATTACAGTATTAGGTCTAAAGGAAAAATTATGTAAGTCTGATTTTCTGATTTTAAGATTTAGCACGGAGAATATGCTTCTGATTGTTAAGGTAGGGTGTATGAAACCATAGCACTACGCAATATAAATTATTTAAAAGACTTCAAATAATCAGTATGAAAGTTTGCATTTTAGAAATACTTTGCAAAATACAGGTAACAAAACCAAACAAATCTTAAACTAAGAAATGCTTCTACCAGAACTTGTAGGTGAAGTTGTTTGATAGAATGTTATCACTGAGCAAAATTTATTGAAAAGATAAATGCACTTATGTTGAGCTATTATAAACAGAACCTTGTCAGTCATGTTAACTCATTCATTTTAAGCCATTTTACCCTGTCTTGCACCAAAGAGATGTGCAGCCTATTATTCAGCCAAGTGCCTTGCTTCACAGGCAGTACTGGTCAACTTTTATCAGACTATGAAAAGCATATGGTGCTTGCTTGAATGAGCTTTACATGGAATATTTACCTGACTGGCAGTTTATTATATTATATAAGCACCAGATACAATACTTATAAAAGGTTGCTTGATATGAGTTGTGTTCTCCCATTATATGATTTACTCGGGCAGATAATGATAGGACAATGGGGAACAGTTTTAAACTAAAAGAGGGGAGAGTTAGATTAGACATTTGGAGGAAATTCTTCACTCAGAGGGTGGTGAGGCACTGGCACAGGCTGCCCAAAGAAGCTGTGGGTGCCCCATCCCTGGAGGTGCTCAAGGCCAGGCTGGATGGGGCTTTGGGCGACCTGGTCTGGTGGGAGGTGTCCCTGCCCATGGCAGGGGGTTGGAGTTAGATGATCTTTAAAGTTCCTCTTCCAACCCAAGCCATTCTGTGATTCTATGAGTCACCTTAAGCTAGAACATACCTTGCTCTGCATATACCTGAATTACTCCTTCTCTTCAACCCAGCTGTTAAATTTCTATCTCTGTCTTCATTCTTCAGCTTCTGCTATTGCAGCTAAAATGCAAAATTACTGGGCAGTCTTCTCCTGCCACAGTTCAGTAGATTAAAGAAGTCACATTCTTTATTGTTTCCTGTGTAAGATAAAATGTTCATTCCCTAAGCATCTAAGTAGCTTTCCTCTGCATCTGCTCTACACTGGTTTTGGCTTCTATTCTCTCCCTCACTCTCTCTCTCCCTCTTCCTCCACCCCCTTCCCCTCTGTTTTTCAGCAGAATTGACAGGCAAGAATCCCGTGGACTAATTCAGTAGACAGAGGACAGATGTCTTTTATGTATCTATCTAATGAAGTCTACCTTCACATGCCCACATACACCTACTCCCTTTATAGACTTATAAATCTAAAATGCTTTCAATGCTTTTCCCTGTGTGAAGAGGCTAAACATTTTATTTTGCTGCCATTTGCTCACCAATGTATCAATAGCTAATGAAGTACTACAGCTTTGCTTTTGCTTTAAAGAAATCCCACAGCCTTTGCCATCATTTTTCTTATTTTCTGACTTAAGACTCTGTTTCCCAAAGCCCTATTGGTTACCCTCACCAGTTGCTACATTTAACTGCTCTTTTGGGAAGAACTTTTATTATTTATGAAAGCAGTGAAATTTCATTCAGATATTTATTTTTGTATATTTAATGCTAAGACAAATTGATCTAACTATTTTAGTGTTTTGTTTGGAGTTGTAGGTAACCAAAAAATGTTATTCAACAGCTTTCATACCTCTATAGAAAAAATAAGTACTTTGGAAAATGCAGTCCTTAGATAAGTGACTTCAGAATTTATGTCATATTTCAAGCCCATCCTTAGTCTAACAGCCTGAAAATTGGTTTCAAGTCAGACTTTAAAAGGAACTGAGGTGGCCAACTTACACTATCCACAAAGGCAGTTTATCATCTAAAAAATGGTCTCTCTGCCAGATGAAAGCTGTGAAACAGCTATATGAGAAACTACATAAATAGGGTCTTCATCCCCAGAGACAAGCAACACAGATCTATGAAACTGGGTGGCAATGACAGGACAAAAAAGGAAAACTGGTCTTTCGTAATATGGCACACCAAATAAATTACAAGGTTACTTATTCAAAACAAACAATAGGATGTACTTTTTTATCACAAATGTAAATCAACATGGGAATTCCTTTCCATGGGATGTTACAATCTTAACTTCGTTTTTCTTTTTTTTCTTTCAAGAAAGGTTCCACTTCTTTGATTTAGTCTAATATATAAATTTGTGGAAAAAAAATCAATTAAATACATTTATTTAAGACTCTATTAATTTAGCCTCTGCTCTCTTTATGATTTTCAATAATAAAAAGAAAGAAGATAAAGTGCAAATTTTCAGCTGAGATTTTAAAAAGTGAATATAGATGGGAAAACATATTTTATATCTACAAAGATAGGTATGATACTTGCACATATCTAATAAACATAGATTAATTACTCCTCTCATTCCCATAGCTCTTCTTTCTTCCTCCAACAATGAGACCAACTCAAGCAACTGGTAGAAACCTAAAATCTAAAGATATAGATAGACAGTACATCTAAAAATAGAATATTCTGTATTCAGTCTATGATTAAGATGATGAAAATGATCCATGTTGAGAAGTTTTCTTGGTTGGTAGGAGATCAAAGAGCATATAGTTTTGCCCAACATGCCATTTACAAGATCCCAACCACAAAATTTGTAGTGTCCAAAACAATATTGCCTGAAGCATGCTATATTTCTGTACACTATGGCCTATGACACTAATGTGCAGGGAAGAAATGTAGGGTATTGGACAAAAGCAAATGAATGTGAGTTTCTTATTTATTTGGGAAACAGAGCCCTGCCCAAAGATGTAATCTGAACAGCCTAAGTACCAGATTGTACAGAATATGTCTCTACAGTTTTCCAGTATCCTACACAGTAACAGAAGCTTTAATTTATAAGCAACTATACATAATCAGTACTCTTTATGGAAAACAGAAGCAAATGAAGCACGTACTTTCATTACTTCATCTGTAAAGCAAAGACTACAGCTGTTATCTACACTTTCCAGCAGAATGGACAAAAAAAAAATCATTTTCTATATCAAACTTCTATTTATGAAAATACCATAAAACATGAAATTCAGCCATATGAAAGGGAAAATATGACCATAAAATATCACCAACATTTTCTGTAACACAAATGTGTGTGTATCATACTACTTGGGTGTCTAAATAGTTTGACACTTCACAGTTTGTAATGTATGCCATTCCTTAGGTATTCTGTTAGTAACTAAAAAAATATCTTTGTAGTTCTCAAGACTTATTTCAGTAGATTTTTTTTTAAATTATTTTTTTTGTCTATGCAACTCCCTCTATCATTTCTTTGGTTGCTGCATTCCAAAACTTAAATAATACACAAGAGGATCCACGTAGAACAAAAACCTACTTCTCACACTGTATGAATTATTTACGGGAAGTGCAAAGGAGAGGTTTTGCCCTTCCTGAACAGGGCAGACAGGGTTGAGGCTAAGACTTGTAAGAAGAGAAGATGTGTGGTGGTTTTACCCTGCTGGGCAGCCAAACTCCAGCACAACCACTCACTCCCCCTCAGAGGAAGAAGAGGGAGAGAAGAAAGTAGGATAGAAAGAAAAAAAAGGATAAGTTTAATAAAAGGATAGTTTAATTAAAGAGAAAAGGAAGAGAAAAAAGCAAACAAGCAAAGGCTATGCAGAATCACAAAGCAAAGAAAAAAAAATTTGTTCTCTACTTCCCATCAATGAGTGATGTTCGGCCACGTGCTAAGAAGCAGGGCCTCAATACATCACGCGGCTGTCTGGGAGGACAGGCGTTTTCATAATGAGAGCCCTCTCCCTCCATCCCCTTCCCCAGCTTTTATTGCTGAGTGTGACACCACATGGTATGGGATATCCCTTTGGTTGGTTTGGGTCAGCTGCCCTGGCTGTGTCCCCTCCCCACCTCTTGCCCACCCCCAGCCTGCTGGCTCTGGGGGAGTTTGGAGGGAGCCTTGGTGCTGTGCCAGTGCTGCTCAGCAGCAGACACAACACTGGTGTGATACCAGTGCTGCTCTAGCTACAAGTGCAGAGCACAGCACTGTATGGCCTGCTGCAGGGAAAGTTAACTCCATCCCAGCCAGACCCTAATCAATTTGCAGAAATCTGCCAGCTCTTGACAAAGGAGATCTGGCTGATATGTCCCATTTGGATTTCCAAAAGGCTGTAGACAGATAAAGTAAGCAGCAAAGGGTAAGAGGAAAGATCCTTTCATGAATTCAAAGGCATCCAATAGGAAACAAAAGTTTCCCTTTCATTTTTGATACACCACTGGATTCCTGAAGGAATTTGTGCTGGGACCCATATTGTTACATACATTCCAAATGACCTGGAAAGGGGTCTGAAAACTGAGATTACAAAGTCTCTGGATGCTAATACATTATTTAAGGCTGCCTGAAAAGAATGACAGAAGACCTTGTGAGACTGGATGAGTGGGCATTAAAATAGGCAATGATATAGACATAGATACAGGTAAAGTGAAGAAAGTGTGAAATAACAATCCTAAATTCAAGTCTAAAATGATGGCTTGTGAGTCACCCATAACTGTCCAAGAGTGAAACCTCAGAATCATGACAGATTGAGCTGACGCTTTTTTCAGAATTATGTCAGAACTTGTCAAAAAGAAAACTGAATGCAAGGAATTATTATAAAAGGTCAAGTGAACAAAGAAAAAGGTTCTATACAACTGAAAAACTCTAGCTCTGGTCTTCTCATCTCAAAAACAACATAGCGCAACTGAAAATGTTTAGAAACCAGCTACAAAGTTGGGTGAAACCTGCAGTCCCTCAGGAATTACAATTCTCTGCTAGATGTATATTCTGCTTAATTAAGTTAATCTATTATAGAAAAATCTAGGGCCATGCTGTTTCCATCTCCTGTGTGTGCAAAGGAAGGTTTGTTCCATCTTGGGTGATGTTGAGCCAACCAAATAATCAACTCTTTAATGTTTTAATTGACAGATGACATACCAAGATAATAAAAATAATAATCAATAGTTTGGCCTGTCATTAATATATTCAATGTGACTACAGTCTCTGTGTGAACCTGACCTTCTCAACATCTGACTAGATGTCACATACAGTGCCAAATGATAATAACACACAGCACATACCCAGAGAAAGAAAAACTCACATGTGCTGAAACACTGGATGAGTTATAAAATTCTTTGCCTAAGAAATTCATTGTCTGCTTTTGCCAGTAAAAGCCATGTTCCAACTAGACTAGACGACATTCTCTGAACAAATATAATCTTGTCCACATCCTTCAATTTCGTATCATTCTTTTTCAATCACCAAAAAGGCTTCATGGAATACTTCCATGTTATTGTATCACTTTGTAAAACCTTCTTTTAATAGCATCTCAGGTTGTTGCTATCAGAATGGCTACAACAACCCTCTGAGCTTTTGGTCCCCTGCTGTCCTTACCCCCGCAAGATAAGAATAAACTTCATTTTGTTTGTAGGTACCACATAACTAACAACTGTTACTAGGATAGCACTGCAAGTATCCTGTGTGTTTGCAAAGACTCTCAGGAGGATCACACACGTTGGGTGGGACTGCTCAGGCCTTCAGACATAGAATTAGACTCATAGAACATCCCAAGTTGGCATGAACCCACAAGGATCATAAATATTTCTCTAATACCAGCTGGAGAGACATACTGGTCTGCAACAGTGACAGATGCACCTATCATAGGATTTTCTCCCAGTTATGCATTGAGAGCAAGGATCATAGACATAACGAAGTCTCATCACACAGCCAGAAGACAAGAAACTACTGAACTGCAGAAACTAGTGCTCACAGTAATGCCCTTCCTCAGCTTTGGGGAATGGTGGTACTTAAGTATATGTCTAAAAAAGATACTGTATTCAAAAGAATACAATCTTGTCCATTCAAATTGCTAAGTTACTAGAGACAATCACTCCAGGAAGACAGGCTTTCAAAAGGTAGTGTCATCTTACAATGACAAATTTCAAGGGGATAAATTAGATGTTCAATCTCTACATCACAGAGTAGAATTCTGCTTAATAGTTGAACCAGAAAAAAAATGTAAAACAAACAAAGAAACAAAAAAAAAAACACAGGGTACTACTACTAGAATTTAAAACCAACAAACAATAACTAATATTATTTTCACAGTAAGATGATGCATATGCCTTCCTGCCTCTTGTGATCTGATTAGTAGCCTATAAAAACCGCAGAGGAGACCCCAGACAGAAGTCTGGGACTGGCAAACCAAAAACCACTTATAAATGAAACCCACGCAAAGACAGAATATTTTCTAGAATATTTTCTAGCTCATTATCATGTTTAAAATCAACACACTATTTTAATCATCCAAAAAATGTCTATTTTATTCAACAGCCTTTATATATTGTCATAAAAATGGTAATAGTACCATTCTCCTTCCATCAAAATAAATCAAAAGCTTTGCACTTCACAGCCTCTTTTCTAATGTAAATCATTTGATTCTTTATCAAGATTTGAAACATTTACTTACAAGATGCCCTTTAAACAGAGAAGACTGTCTCCCAATTGATTCAAAAATCACAAGCGATTACTTTTCTATAAACAGACCCTGCAGAATCCTTTGAATCAACTTAGCCTGGTTCTGTGCTACAACTGCAGAAATAGTAAGTAAAAAAGCACAGACTATCATAAATATTAAGGAACGCCACATAAAAATTACCTTCATGAAAACAGTCTTCCCTCTCCTGTTAATCTCACCACATGCACACACACAAAATTAGCATGTCTAGCAGGCTCACTGTCCCTCACTAATGCTTAACTGTGGAAAAGCAGGAGGTCTGTTGGGACTTGAAAAAAATCACACTGAAACTAACAGAAATGTTTCCATTGCTTCCAGTGGGCTCTGATTTAGATTGGTAAGCATTAGCAGTAACAAACAAGGGGTTTACACCCTGCCAGATTCTCTTAATCAAACAAATGAAGCTGAATTCCTCTTGATCCACACATTTCAACAGAGACAGTATGCTTTGCATTAAACCTTTTGTAAGAAAGGCTTACATATTTGTATTCACAATAATCATTTCTAGCAACACGTAAGTTTTTAAACGCCCTCAAAATTATCCAGGGAAAATTAAAGTGATACTAATCAAAACAGAACAGAAACACCAATAGACAAGTTACCAAGTGTTAGAAGTAAAAGAAAAAGCTTGAGAAAAAAAGACCAGTAACAGTACACAACCCCAAGAATGTTCCCAAAATTGAAGTTGATGGATCAGCAGAGAAAACTGAACTTGAGCCATTTTCTCTGCTGCAAAATCCATGTCACTAAGGTTAGAAATTAAGATCAAGAAACTGTTCACTTAAACAACTCACTTCATCTTCCCTGCAGCACCAGAACAACAGAAAAAAAGCCAGTCTTCAGGTACCAGGCACCAAAACAATTGATTCTTTATAGGATTGTGCAGCCAGAAAGGGAAACACAAAGTTGAGAAATGAACCATAACTTCACTGCAGTAAAACTCAGGAAGCCACATTATAACTTTTCTTTGTGGTCAGCATTGCTTCCCACAACCACATCTTCTGAACTTTCCTTGGACAACATTTTTCCAACTGTCCAATAGTTTCCTCCCTACAGGAAAAAATTCTCAAGTCACACTGAAAGCCCCACCCAACTGCAGGCTATATAAATTACTATTTGTCCACTAGAGCAATTAGAAACAGATGCCAATTCAGTGATGAACTTTTTAAATTTTCAATAAACTGGAAATAAAGAAAAGGCTCAGACCAATTAAATATATAATTTCCATACATTTTAATAGGTGAACCTTGAAACTAAGGGTTGAATTTGCATAGGGATATACCTGACAAAATGATTTTCTCCTGCTTCCATAAAATCTAGCCCAACACCAAAGTTTTAGGAACCCAACTTCCTGCCCTGGGTTTCCCTGACTGTTAAAATGGGTTTTGAACTGTGATCTTTCTTTCAAGACAGATTTCTCACCAACAGAGTGTATGAAACTCCAAGACGAAGATTTTCTCTATATTTTCTGTTTTATGTCATATAATACATGCAAACGTTTTGACTGACAAAAGAGAAAATAAGCATGATTAAGGTGGTGATGGGATATTCAGATGGGTTTGGATAATTTCAGTTTTGCTCATACCAAATTCACGCATAAAGCTTTGAATTTATATAGGAATGTATGTAAATGTAGTGTGTACACCATGTGGATCAGATTCTTAGCTTTTACTACTTCCTAAATTTTAATTCAATGATCTATGTGTTTTTCTGGAATCCATAGAAGCAAAATATTCTGTGAGCACAAGGTGGTTTTGATTTGCAGGTAGACTGGTTTGGTGCTTAAACAAATTATTCTACAAACAAATCCAAAGCTGAATTAGCAACTCTACCTTACATCATAAAAAACAGAATGATAACTGAAAAAAGATATACAGATCTCCTTCATTATTTCCCTGTCTGGAAGTAGCTGGATCTGGGGAGAAGAGAGAGAAGGTCGCAAGAAGGCTTAATGTAGGAACATAAGAACATATAAATATCTTTCAGCATACATCTTTTCTAGGAGGTCATTTTAGCAACTGGAAGTTTGTACTCTTCACATTATTCAGCTGCACACATAACAAAAGTAGTACAAATCTATGGACTGGGTCAGAAAAATAAGCTGACATTGGATTTCCGTTCTATTTGAATTTCTTTGTTTTATACCTTTGGATTAGGGACCATATAGCTTTACATTAACATGAGATTTTTCTCTTCCTAAATTTCAGGAAATAATACTCTGAATGTGATTCAAGTTTTTATCTAACGTACATACTTGACCACAACAGTTATGGCACTGAGAGCAATGAGAGTACATTTTTCATTTCTATTGATAAACATTAAATCAAGTCTCTTCCAAACTCCCTGAAAATCTTGACTGTCTCTTAATGTAGTAATATAATTTACACAGGGACTAAAATCTTAAACCAGTCAGATGAACTAACTACTCACTTGCAAGAAAAAACTAAAGTTTCAAAGAAAATTTTATTGAGAAAGAAAAAAGTAAAATAACAAAAGGCATAGTTAATATTTTTACAATTAATATACACATTTATACCTTATGTTTATTCTATTTATATGTATACACAGTCTTTTTAAATGCTTCATTTGTTTGACAATAGTATGGAAATGCAGAGATATTCCCCATGCATTCATAAAAGGAAGCAGAGGGGAAGATAGAGTATTTCTCCCCTATTGCTACAGAAACATGAAGTCTTAGATAAAAGTAGGTGAGGATTCCTCAGGCCAAATCTTTGTTACGCTCCAGGTCTGGAACAAATATTTCCCAACAGAAGGACTCCTATGCTATGCTGGTCTACACTGCCCTGCAAAGCAGCACAAGGATATCAGAATTCTGTATTAAGTGATAACATTTGATGAAGGATCTGTACCTCCCCCTGCAGTACATATAAAAAAAAATACGCTTGAATTATATGAACAACTCTGATTTGTTTGGGTATAAAGTACATTTGAAACAATTTCAATTATCATTTGTCCATAAACAGAAAAATTTGTGCTGTGTTTGACACAGATGCACTAGAAATTTTGTAGATGGTGCTGTACTGAAAATTTTCAGCATTTTATACATAAAAAAATCTCCTAGAAATTTAATGACAAATATTACCTCTTGCTCGACTGGATTCTGTAAAGCTGACTATTACTTAGTTTTCATCGTGAAATGCACAAGACAAAGCAAACTGCTAGAGGAATAAGAAATTCTCCCTATTGTTCTGGCAAAATGCATACTACTATCTTGGGATGATTGCAACAGATGTTGCTTTTGCAACTGATTCTGCTCCAAGATCCAGTACACACAAGACAGTTAAGTGGGGTATGATCAATCCTGGCTAAAAGTGCTGATCTCACCAGTTTGGTCCTCTGCAAAGTGTATTAAGGTCTGTATTGATACCTGATGAATTTCAGCAAATCTTAGTTGTGAACTGGAAAAATTGAATTAGAAATATCTTCCACAAAATGCAGGGAATTTTTAAAGCTTCCTGATGACAGTTCTGGAAGTATCTTTTCCTGAGAAGAATGTTTATATACTCATCTGTAAAGTACCGCAATTTTTGAGACCACAATACAGAATAAGAGATAATGACTTAAATGTCTTACCTATTCTTTGTTGGGATACATGATTTTAAGTAACTTCTCTATATTTTCTCTGAATTAACTGAATCTGAAACTCTTCCTTCCATGGCAGGAATTTTGTGAAGAGATGAAGAAATAGGCAGGAGAAAATGTCAGGAAACAGAAAAATTTTTATGGATACTTACCTTAATACCCACAATCACCATCATCCACAGAAAAGCCAGAATTTAAAGCTTACTATATTTCTCAGAAAATATATACATATAAATTTTAAAGTCTTGAACAATAATTGCTCTATTATATTTGTAGCTGCTTTATGTCTATTGAAGGTTTAGTATTTTTGAGAGAAAAACTACAAGGAAATATAGAAAATCCAAAAAATCAACTGTGGCAAAAATTAAATGTAAAAGTCCCAGTGCCTGACTTTAATAAATGAACAACATTCTGAGCCCTAGCAGATTATTTAGACCATTTAAAAGAAAGTATATATAGATGTATATTTTTTGAGAGCAGACTGCTTTTGCACACACATTGGTTTTTATATGTTAACAAGCATCTAATCAGTAGGTTATTTAGTGTTTCTTTCACTTTTGCTGTCTTATGCAGCACCAAATGAAGAAATCTCAGAAATCAAAGTTAGAAGTTGCAAGGTAACTTGCAAAAGTGCTACCAGTTAAGTAGCATTTTTCTTCTTCATGATAATAAACAAATGCCATCAATATGAGAGCAGAACAAGATCTTCATGGTTGTTTCTAAGCCTACCACAAAGTCATGGACAGTTGATGTTGCTGATGTGCTGTACTACAGAACACAGTGGCATCCCTGTTGGGTTGGAACTAGATGATCTTTAAGGTTCCTTCAAACCCAAGACATTCTAAGGTTCTATGGTACTGGAGAGAAAATGTTTCTTAAATTTTTTAAAAGGTCAAAGACACATCATACACTTTGTTCCATAAAAAAAACACCACTTTCTTGCACAGATGAAGTAAATTCATTTTTACCTATCTTCTTGGTCTTCAAGGCCTACATTTTTTCCTTTGTGTTTATAATAAATAACATAAATAAAATATTTTACAGTGTTTCTAAATGATAGCTCAAAAGTCTATAGCTCTTTGAAAGTGATCACAGAATCACTGAATAGCTGAGGTTGGCAGGGACCTCTGGAGGTCACCTGGTCCAGCCTCCTTGCTCAAGCAGGGACACCTAGATCTCATCCAAGCGGATTTTGTGTATGTCCAAGGAGGGAGACTCCACAGTGTCTCTGAGCAACCTATCCCAGTGCTCAGTCACCCACACAGTAAAGAAGTGCTTCCTGAGGGAAGAAAAGAGTGAACCTCCTGTGTTATAGTCCGTGCCCATTGCCTCTTGTTCTGGCACTTGGCACCACTAAAAACTGTGGCTCTGTTCTCTTTGCACCCTCCCTTTAGGTACTTATAGACTCCGAAGAGATCCCCCCCAAGTCTCCTCTTCTCTATGCTATGCTGTCCCAGTGATAATTTTCCCCAGCACAAGAAGGACATGGACCTATAGAACAAGTCCAGAGAAGGGACACAAAGATGAGCAAGGGGCTGGAGCACCTCTTCTGTGAAGAAAAGCTGAGAGAACTGGGAATGTTCATTCAGCCTAGAGAAGAGAAGACTCTGGAGAGACCTCATTACAGCCTTCCAGTACCTAAAGGGAGCCTACAGGAGAGCTGGGGAAGGACTCCTTGTCTGGCACTGTAGTGATAGAACAAGGAATAATTGTCTTAAACTAAAAGAGGGTAGATTTAGACTAGATATAAGGAAGCAATTCTTCACTATGAAGGTGGTGAGGCACTGGCACAGGCTGCCCAAAGAAGCTGTGGATGTCCCATCCCTGGCAGTGCTCAAGGACAGGGTGGATGGGTCTTTGGGAACCTGGGAGATGGGAGGTGTCCTTGCCCGTGGCAGGGGGGTTGGAATTAGATGATCTTTAAGGTCCCTTCCAACCGAAACCATTCTGTGAATCTGTGATTCTATGACAATGCCCTCAGTAACATGCTTTAACTTTTGGTTAGCCCTGAAGAAGGCAGGCAGCTGTACTAGATGATCTCTGAGGGTACCTTTCAACTGAAATATTCCACTCTGTTCTTTTAAAGTTGCACGTGTGTTTGTAGGCATGGTGCCTTAATTAATGGACTGCTTGTGAGTATCCATGAGAAAGATGAAAATGTGTTACAAAGAAAGACAAGCCTGCTATAGTCATTTTGAAATGCAGATGGCTCTGTGGTCTAACAAGGCCTTTGCATATATATACTTTTAACTGACTTCTTTTTTTTTTGAACTGTGATGTATGGAGCAATTATTTCATCTTAACAAGGAAACTGCAAATGTCAAGGGCTCCTCCAACCTATACTGTGACAATGAATTACTGAAGAAATAACGTTTTTTGCTACTTCACCGAGGAAAGACATTTGGTGACCTTTTGCTGCTTTATAGCAATAATGAGTTTTCTACAAAACTCTGTCTTTCTTTTATGTTATTAAAATAAAAGCATTTGAGGAATAGCCATGACCTTAACCTTGGAAGAATTAATAGAATACTGATCTTGAAGAAACAGCTGAGGCCTGAGACACTATAACCTCCTAATGTCATGTTGATGAGGCATAAGTCTGTGCCGTAGCCAAACTCATACAGTGAAGTTCACCTGCCTTAATTCACTTACCTGAACACTGCGCACATACAGATTCAAACTCACCTATTATCCCTTCTAATTTCAGTTTTCTCATGGCAATGTTTTATTCCAAATAAAAGATTTTTATGAGAATATCATGCTCAGTCTCTTACCTTTCAAAATGTGTACCCTTCTAAACTTAATTCCAACAGTAGTAAGCATATTAAAATATTCTTGGTCTTGTTTAAAAGTATTCTTCACCTCGATCCTTACAACAGATTAAGATTATATCTTAAAAACACATTAGACAAAGAACTGAGTAAAATCCAGAATTACTAATGGCAGCAAAAAATCCCCACACGCATCAGCAGAGTGAAGCATTTATCCACATTATTACATTCTTATACAATTACACAATAAAAAAAAGAAAGTTAATTCTAAATAATATCAAACTGATTAATACAGCCTATGAGATGAAACATCTCAAAATGAGAGATGGTAAAATGAAGTGCTTGAACTTCACTTTCCTTAGAAAAATATGAAAAAAATACTATTTTTTTCAACACTTTTTTTTTCCCCCCAGATAACAGATTTAAGCTGAATGGAATAGTGTTTATGAATTACTGAAGACACCAAAGGTCATGTTGAGATGGTGTTCCATGTGAAACACATAAAACCCACTCATGTTACTGTAAGATAGCAATGGTCATGATAAAGAAAACTGAACAGAGTCTGTAATCTGACTCTAACATCCTGTGCACAATTAAAACTTTACAGATTTCCAGCTCAGAGATATTTCATTTGAAAAATGCAATCCATTTATATCAAGAGCTACATAATGTAGCTAGTGTTATGTTCAAGTAGGTATAGGATATAATGAAGCATAAAAAAGAAGCAGTAACAAGGGATTTCTGAATTCCAGTCGTGGTACTGGCATTGGACGCTTTATTAAGTAACTTACAATTTCTAAATTCTAAAAGAGATTATCTACATCCCAAAGGAAACATGGGGATAAGCATGAGATTCACCAAAAGTGCAATAACCTTATACTTAGTATTGAATACTATGATGGATGGCTCACATTCAGATGCAGGAGGGCTGAGAGCCAAAGCAATGTATAACCATAGACCAAGCTTCCCAAGCTATATCCCCGCAAAAGCTACATCCCCAAAAACTTCAGATAGGCAACAGCCAAACACTACATATCCCTGATCTGAACAGCAGCAGAGCTGTCTAGAACTATTGGCCTCCCATCAGGGAGTGGAGTTGAGTTCTATCCAAAACTGTCAGACCAGCATGAAAGCACCACGTGAAGTCGTTGAGTGCCATACACAGCTCCAAGGTCACTTATTGGCAACTCCTGCCTTATGCATATACATGGAGTCATTTGAATTTATGATTTACTTTTAATGAGAAGATGACAGATTCCAGCTGGTCAGCACACGGACTATTTAATTTTGCAGAGAGATGGAAATTCAGAGAAGCAAACAATGTATCTTTTTCCCCATTTTTGATCACTTTCCCATTCCAGCTGTCATGATGTAAGCTCAGTCATGTAATAATACCAGTAGCTTTTCTTCACATTTTGATTCTCCAGGAGTGGATTCCGGGTCTTAGCCTGCAACAGACTTGGAGCACTTTTATACTCTTCATAGCCCAAAGAGCAGATGCAGGTATGCATACCTATGTCTATTGTATACTTCAGCTGCTACTGAATAACTCCATTACGAGGGATTTTTTGTTTATTTATTTATTTTTCAGTAATTCTAAAGCAACTAGATTGCCAGTAATAAAACTGGGAAAGAAATCACTTCTGGCCTGCTAAGTCCTAGGAATCATCTTTCACCTGGGCACAATAAGTAATAAATGGGGCCTAAAGGAGCCTAGAATGTCTATTCCTTAATCAAGATGAATCATTTTGGTATATGTATGGATATAATATATAATGCTGCAGCCATTATAATGCTATTTTAATGCCCATGAATGATACATCAGTCCCAGAAACAAAATGGTTTCTCTGTTGTAATAAATCATATGTTCATTCTGCACAGAGCAGATTTAGCCCCTTATAAGCAATCATTTATTTTGGCAATTAATAGTGCAATATATGAGGTAATGCCTTTTTACAAATGTCAAGGAGAGCAATGTAAAGTCTTATTTGCATTGAGAAAATTAATCAAAGCTTGGAGAAAAATCACAAAATGTTTTTACAAGTTCTCTTGGATGTCTGCCTCTATGAATAGATATCTTCAAAATAAATTAACTACAATTAGTAGCATGCAGTTTTATTATGCCTTTGAAGTTTTAGTTTATGGTTAAGCCTGGAATTTTAAATGAAGGCAAAGTTTTTTCAGCCTGAAACAGCCCCACCCAACAACATATTTATTTTGAATACATCTTTGAAATTTAAAGAAATTCAGATTATTTTTTTAAGAGAAAGTGATTCTACTTGTCATTTTCACGATTCTGTACAATTCACTAAATTAATTTATAAATTTAGCAAGTCAGATTAAAAAGTAATACAGTATGTACTGACAGATACTGATTAACAACTCTGAAATAAAGGGTACATTTTCTTTCACCATGTCATTTAGCTCTGATTCTCAAAATAAAATTGCCTTCTGTGGGATATAAAGTTTCAATACTGCTTCAAGACAGACCATCTAGCAACAACGGTGTGGTCAGAAATATGTTTGGTTTAGCAGTTAGGGGAATTTAGATTTAAATCCAGTTGGTTTTTAATTTAGCTGAATCACCAAAACTTGATGAAATGCCATAAGACTGTCTAAAAGAAAGCAGATCTTTCACAATGGAAGAGCTGACGTCACCCTTACAGCTGCCAAACCATCAACAACTTGGCCTTTTTTTCTTTAAAGACAAAGTCACAAAAATGGGGCAAAACTTTTTTTTTTTTCCATCCAACAAATGTAAATCAGGTTTTGATTTTTGCAACTTTTCAGTTACCTTACACATTTTATTTGAGTTTTCATAACCTGTACATTACAGAGAAAATGATACTGTTTCAGCATGATTCTAGCTTTCTGTTTTTAATTTTCTTAATTTCCTACCAAACTCTTAACAGAAAATGACTGTTTCAGATAGAAATCTAGAAGACTGTAGGTCTTTCATACCAATGACCTGCTTTTATAGCATTGCAAACTCTCTAATAAATTACAAGCCTATACTGAGACCCAGTGATTGAGACATGTATTCATCATTAAAGAAAATAAAATCAAGAGGGAGATAAAGAAACAACCAGAGAGAAAGACAAAAATAATGGCTTTTAGCAAGCAGAGAAAAGAGCAATTGCCTGGAGGAGCCCAGGTCCATCTCCATCTGCAGAGCTCACCAGACTGGTTTAGCATAGCCAGGTCCAACCAGAGGGTGCGGCCCACATGCTTTTCCCCTGGGGCTCTGGCTTCAGGAGCAGCCAGCCAGCACTAGGAGGGTTGGCTCTCCCTCTGCCTCTCCACTTCCAACAGCACAGCCATCCTCACCCCCGCCTTGCTCTGGCATCCATCAGGACCTTGAATGAGCCAGTTCAACCCAACTGACAGAAGAAAACCATCTGTTCCCCACCCCAGGTTAGCAAGTTAAATCAGTCTGTGGAGGCACCTGACAAGTACCAGAAGAGATACAAATCAAGCATCAGGATCATGTGGCTGGGAAAGGGGAAGGGAGAAAGTTAAGTATTTCCCCAACAGAAACTTGCTGAATCACTTCATCTGGTATTGTGAAACAGAAACCTCAGAGTTTAATTTCAGCGCTACCAACAGAATCAGTCTCACTTGTCCCTGGAAATTCCTTCTTGCCCCTTCCTTTGTGCCAAAGTGAGCATTTGATTAAATATCCAAGAAAAAAAGAAAAATGGTTAGTAAAATCTGTATCAGTGTCGTGATTTGGTTCATACATAATATGGCTATATGAGTGTTTTTTGTCATCCAAGAGAGAGAGGAGGACTAATAGGCAGCCGTGGGAGGCAGGATTTCCTCTTTGGTAGGCAGCATCAAGCTACGCTAGCTTAAGCTCCATGAAACTACTGCCTCTGGCTGAGGTTCCACCGTGGCCTGAGCTGACCTACTGGCCATGTCCTGTGGCCACTGCCTCCGTCTGCCACCAACCACACGCTCCTATCTGCTCCTAGTCATACAGCTACAGGAGAAGTTGATTCAGCTGACTGGTTTGGTACAAATCTTTCCTCCTCTTCCACCCCACCCATGCCCCAAGACAGCTTGAAGGCTGATCTGGCAGAAGACTCATCTTGTTGCCACGTGATTTCCAGATTCAGCACAAGGGAAGCAGAAAAGGATGGAAGAAAAAGAGAGACAGGCTGTCCATTTTGGCAATGACTCACCACCACACTGGCCTCACTACAAAGACCGCAACACCCTCATACCCTACCCTACCAGTACTAGTTTTTGGAGATTCTACCCCAGTTTTTCACTCCACCTCCTGTTAAAACACCAGTTTTTAAGGTCCACATTGTAAAACAGATCAGTTCAGAGAGAAAAGATTGTTTTTAACCCTGATCATTCCACTGGGCTGCCACAGGTCAGATGTAGCCTGAAGGCAAAGTCTGCAGTCAGGAACAGAAACTCTTTTTAACACTGAGGATGACAAATTAGAAATTACAGTCTAAAACACTGCAATATGTTTTAGACCACTCCAGAGGTTTATATTTGAATGAAGAAAGTCTGCCCTCGGAGACAGAAGGTGATTACTTGAAAGAAACAGTAAAATAAGACCTGTCAGCATTGTTTTGTAAAATGGAACTGCAGACAAACTAGATTACAGTATTTTGTCTCTTGTGTTGTTTAATATGAACAACAGGAGTGAAGTACAGTACTATGATACAAGACTAATTTAGGGCTATTGTATTTACTACCAGACACAAGCTCCTGAGAAAAGACAGGAAGATACTGATCAGCAGATTCATCAGAGCTGCTACAGCAACCATGGCTGATGGCAAGATGTTCGGTACATTCACCCAGCCTAAGAATTTGAGAAGCTGTATGATACTACTCCATGAGTAGTCAAGGTTAGTCTAACAGACCACAGCAGCAAAGATTTAGTTAGCTCTATAATTAAGATAGTATTCCCAACCTTAAATTAAATATTCTGTTAAATACCTTGTTGTAACACTTGAGTTAACAGTAAATTAATTGTCTTCTGCACAAATTCTTCCCTGAAAAAAATGCTTATTTTGGCATTAAAAATCTGAACAGAACAAAATTCAGTTTTCCTATTTCAGTCAAAAAATCTATGAATTACATGAGACATCCCATGACTCGTGCTAGTAAAATATATATACTATCAGCTTATTTGGAGATGAAGATAGATGAATCCATTACATAATACATACTGAGAGAATGCATACATTATATGCAAAAGCAGTCAAGGATTCAGGAGCACTGAACAAGCAATGAGCACAATAGAACAATAACTTAGTTCCCTACGTGTGCATAACTACAGCAATAATCAGAACTCTCTTGATTATCCCCAACCTCCTGACATTTTTTTGGTTGTTTATTAGTAACTTGAGATTTAACTTCCTCTTCCACAGTACTCTGCAGGTCCAAAGGTTTAGCTAGACTATATCTTCTAGTCATTATTTTACTTTCTACTTCAATTTCTACAAAAAAAATAAAATAAAATATTAGCATGATGTAAATACTTCATCTGATGCAAGAACCAGAAGGATGATTTAGGTGAAATGATATTTTAAGTGGACTTGAACAAGGGCAAGGTGGGCACAAAGAAGGCCAAAGACTACTGTCATAATACTCAGCATAGGAAGTGAGAAAGAACCAAGCAAAACAAACCTGGATACATGTTAGCACTGTAGGCAAAAGAATATTTTGATCTCAAAAAAAGTTAGGGCAAGGAAATAAAGAACAGTCAAGGAAAGAGCAACACTTAAGAATGACATACGTTTTATCACCTTGGTGTTAAGAAGACTATGTATGTGCAATTAATTTTAAAATGATTTTTAAAAACATGCAGAGAGCCATATTGCCAAAAGTATGAAAGACCTGTGTATATTGACCTTTGAGTCTCCCTCATCTATCCATAATGGAGATGCTAATATCATTACTCTGGATCTTGACTCTCAACTAGTTAACCAATTTGTACAAATAAAACCCAGACATTTTAAGAAGAAATAGGCTGAGTTACATACATATAGTTATTCCTAACAACTCAGATTTCAACATAGTTATTTTAATCGTTGTATGACAAAGCATAATTTCACTATCCTAGTCAAAATCAGAATCATGAACACCATGATTCACCCTACAAAGCACAAAACTATTCCTAATTCCAGTTCAGAAATTGAGCACATTGTAACAATTCAAGTACAAGAAAAGATGAATTATTTTCCCCCAGCACTGGACTATAAATTGATGTTCTGTTACAATACAAACTGTATGTTAGTAAAAAGAATGGTGATGTGAAAAAGTTTTATATATGTTTTGTCATGTATAACAGGGATGTATTTTGTCAAATGTATCAGTAATACAATTATCTACATTCATATTTTTTAAGAATGGTATTATGAAATCAAAATTAGGAAAAATGTAATGTATACTAATTTAGAGGTCATCTCTGCCTGTTCTTGTCCAAAAGTGCTATTAAGGGAGAAGGTGAAACAGGTGGCACAAAGTATCTTGCCAAAGTTAAAGACCTTCTCTGAGAAGAGAAAGGAAAACCATATACGGTGCATAAGGACTTGCAGGTAAAGATTTAGATTTTTGGTTTTCATTACTATAGTTTCAAAGGTATATAAAAATACTAGGAGTTTACAGGTACATATACCTCCATTCATGATGGTTAAAAGTCACATCTCCTCCAGAATAAAGTTTCCCTTACTACACCTTCTGCCCACCTGCCCCGTTCCCTGCCCAAATCCCACACAACACACATGCACACATATAGCAAGGACACGCTAGATGTAGTGTACAGTAAAGAATCATCATGGTGTGGCTTCACGTAAACAATGTATGGATGTATTTCCTGAGCTTAGGCTCCTGAAAACTTCCTCTTCTCATCCCCCCTCTGTTTAAACCAGGAAGTTGGCTATTCAAATTCCTCAGCTGTGCTCAATAATAGCAGCTCCCACATGGAAAAGATGGTCTCTGAAGTATGCTTCAGAATACCACATCAGGGCATAACATTGTACAGGAATGCTACAACTCATTGAGGATTCTTTGAAGGGAAATTGTTGTAGCTACGCCTTAATTCCATCAGTATATAGGAATTATCTGCAGGCAGTGTTGCCAACATTAGATGAGCACAATGTTTCTCCTTCTCAGAAAAACATCATAGAACCAGATGTGCATTGCAGAAGGACACCTTACCACTTTCCTTCCTGTTACCACAGCACAACTTGTATCTGTCGTGCAAGTAACAGATCACTGTCCGTACTCTACCACTGATTCCTATGCCTGGATTTACTTCTTTATTTAATGAAATACAGAAATGCTATAAAAACACTAGAAAGGATCTGTTCCAATGTTGTGCATGAAAAAATCTTTGCTTGAAAAGTTTGTAGTCCTTAGCAAACTAGTAATGTTGAATCATAAAACAGACGGTTTTTAAAGAGCTATGGAATTGGCAAAGTTAAGCTCTAATTCATGTGATTACAGCACTAAAGATCCAACTTGTATGATTATGGAACAAAAGCAGTCACAAAGCTTGGAACTTCTAATATTCTCACAAACTCAGGTTTTCCATTTGCAAGGTCAATAATACAATCATATTGAATAAACATGTCAAGATATGCCAGGCTGAGCAGCTCATTGGGAGCTACCTGCCAGCCTGGAACAGCGAAGACAGGATTTGGTGGTTTGTTTTGGCTGTGTGCCTCCCTGCACACCTCAGGCAAATGGCTGCTCCTCAACAATTCTATGTCCCAAAGTACTTTACTCATTACTCAGCAGTGCTTCAGAGCTCTGCAGAATGGGAAGTGAGCATCGGTCCTAATTCAGTAAGGATTTAGGGTACCTGGGGTGTGAAGTTTCAGTATTTTAGAGCTAAACTCTTTACCTAAAAGTAGAAGGCAACCTACTTTATTTTGTTTCACCTAGAAGGAAATAATTTACTTAAGAAAAACAAGGAGAATTAGGAAGATAAACTGTACATTTAACAAGTCTTTATCAGTAGCATACTCACATGGGTAATCATCCACAAACATGGGGTCAATGTTATGAAGCAGTTCCACTCTGGGGGAAGGTCTTCCTTCACTAGGAGAAATTTCAAAAGGAAACATTAATTTCCTTCTACAGATTGTTAGGATTCTGCAAGTGGTTTTTTGTTATTGCTGTTGTTGTTGTTGTTGTTTTCTGTTTGTTTGTTTGACATCCTAATATAGAATTCATATCCATAAACTAATTGCTGACAATTTTAACCTGAATGTTATTTTCCAGCCCAGTAGCAACAGCTTTTGCCCCTACCTGTTTTCCCTGACTTTGCTGCTGGGATTTCCTTTACTTTGCTTACTGGGATTATTCACAATTTTACAGAGCACAGAGCTGGTCTTACCAAAATGGAAAAAAAAAAAAAAAAAAAGTTTCATCATTACTAACTTTAAAAATCAAATTTAACAGTGTTAAATTGGCATCTTAGACTTGTCCTGCTCTCTGCATACCTAAACAAGAATCGTCACTCTAGAGTGCTGAAAGCATTTTGGCTGGCTGCCTCAAAAAACATTACGGGAATTGGCTACCCCTCAAAAAAAGAGAAAAAAAAAAAGCTCTTTCTTTTGCAGTGATGTCACAAAGATTATTCAAATACCTTGAACCACCTTCTTAAAAAAAAATCTTTTGTCTTTCTATTGAATACACAGAGGTGGTACAGAATCAGTCTCCTAACTTATCAATAAACTCTCTGAATTAAATATATCCCAGTATTAAAAGAAAGTCAGTAAAATAAATTCATTCCTTATAAATGGCAACATGTGCAAAAGAAAGAACATTGACTCCATCATGACAAAACCATATTGTATTATTTAACAGTTAATTTAAACATACAATTTCAGAAACTTCCAAATAATTTATATTGTTCTGTTTTTGTTAACGACCTTCATTGTAATACCCTAAAAAAGTCAGCCTAGGCCACTAAATCATTTAGCATTAAGAATAAAAAACAGCTAACATAAAACGTAATGGCTTCTAATAAAAGCCAAAAATGGCTGTTATTTTAGTGTACAATCTTTGTAGTTCTTCAGAATTAAACAATATTTACACATAATTTAGAAGTTTCAATGTTAACTGATTAAAATTAATATTGTTCTATTCTATTTCTAAAACCATTTCTGGATTTTATACATTTTCATTAAATATAAAATTAGTAAGAAGGATCAGATGAAAGATTAAAATTACTTAGATCATACAACCTTGCAATTAATACAAAGTACAATAATTAACCTATAGGTTAATTGCCGGTCACTCTCCTAACTAACCACTAGGAGTGGCCACACTCCAAACTATGGAGCGCCCAGTCTTAACAAAATCTAATAGACCTGTACTACTGCCTCTAGATGGTCCATTTACAGCTATGGTCAAACTTGCCTTTTCCCATGCGTTAATAGGTAACAATAACATGAACCAATTAGACACGTTAAAGTAGGATGTGAATTTAAAGTATGCAAGTGACTCTGTAGTGACTGCTTGGACAGATATTCTTATCTTTCTAATTTTTCCAGTATTCTATCAAAGGAAGTCAAACACTATGAACTATGCTAAGTAGTCTAGTATCTTCCACCAGTGTAATTTACAGAACAAAATAGTATCTTACTTCTATGTGCTTCTCCTATTTATACATCCAATATTCACACACTATGAGATTAGGCCTCAAAAAGTCATAACTGAGAATACTGACACTACTAGAGCCAACTATTATTACTATCATATCACTATAGGTAGTTTCCTTTTATGGCTTTTAATCTGTAGGTTGGATGCTGTACAGTAAATGTGGCTATGACTCTATTTGCATAGCAGGTAGAAAAAAAGATAAAAATTATACTTGAATTCATTTAAGTTTTTCCTGTTGCAGTGGTCATTTATATTGAATGCATTATTTTCTAGGATAGAATATTAATATTAGTAACTTGGTAATACCATTTACATATAGCCATGAGATATACTACTTGAGGCTTATGGTTTTACCACAATAAGCTCCGTAGTACTATTAACTGGTAATGAACTTCTTGTTCAGTTTTGGTGTTATTTCCGTAATTCTGTTGCACACAAAAATGGAGGTTTCTAATCACTACATATTATTCACAAAACAATAGCCAGAGAGAAGAAGGCAGCATTGCACATTAAAGAAAGTGTCTGGCTGATAGAAAAGGACATCAGGAAGGCAGAAAAAAGTCCTGAAGAAAACAAGTAGAGAATTCAACCTTGCAGCAGAGTTCCCTTTCTCTATGCCTAAACTCTGTCCTAGTTCCCATTTGCAGAACTCCACAGCTGACCTTAGTGTCCCCTGATGCCCTGCCAAGGATATTATGCATCAGGAATATATTCTAGCTGATGAAACTAGAATAAGAAAGTAGTAAGATTCTGTAGGATACCTTACCTTTCTATTTCAGCAGTTTTCAGTGTAACCATATCTAAAAATTATCTATTTTTAGAATATGTATTTTTAGGCTACAATATTGTTCCTCCCTCTAAGAATAAGGAAGTTTTTCTTTTGTCTGGGAATTATTCCACCATATTGACTGAATATCTATTTAAGCAGTTAAAAGGTACTGCTTTCCAAAAATTGCTCGATGTAAGAACATATTGATTGGAACATATTGGACTAAATTCAGAGATGGTAGTAGAAACAGCTAGTTTATGCTGAGAATGTCAGTCTATTTTCTGCTTTTTAAAAACATACAGAAAGATCTATTACTCTTTAGCGAACTTGCACAAACATTTACCTGTGGTCTTTCACTTTTATTGTTGTTAAATAGGCAGAAGGCTTCCTTGGGAAGGAAGACAAGGTTTTTCAGGGTAAATATGTTTACCTCCCACAGTGTCAGTCAGCACAAGCATTTGCAATACCTTGTATTTCTCTAGGTCGTATCTGTATACACTTTTCTAAAATAATTATATTTCAGATGTGCTGGCAATAATTACTCTAAGCTTTCACTTGCTCTTTTGTGAGCAGTAATGTACACCAAAACTAGAAATGATAATTTTTCCAAACAGGTATTTAGTTCCTCAAGTTAATATAGCCATTTAGTACATAAGAATTCAAGTTGATCTTACTTTATTTCATCCAACCAAATCTGATATGTCCAATATCACAAAAATATAAAAAATGTAACTTAGCAGGCAAGATGTCTAAGTAAAACTTGAAAGCTTTCACTTGCTAACAAGCTTTGGAGAAATATTATTTTTTTTAACTGCATTTTATCCTGAATCTCTCAGTGGCTACCATACTGCTTCATGTACTTTACCATAATCAGCACCATAGTTTTCCATTTTTTTGTTAATGCAAAACCAAACCCTTCTTTTGAGCATAGATTTAGTAGATATTCAGTGTTGAAAAACAAAATATATCAAAACAATGTATCAACCAAGGCAAATTTCTACATAAGAAAAATTATTTTGCCTCATATCTCTATTTCAATAAAGTAGCAAGCATCTGGAAAACAGATGTTTCTTAGAAATGCAAATGCCTTTTGAGATACTTGCTTGGAAACATGCAGTGCAGTTTAGATTCCTTGATTAGTTGCATTTTAGTATTGTTTTTCATTAATCATTCTTGATATTCTCAGTTACTATTTTCTGTAAAGTAGATTAGTGATATTACTACCAAATTTTAGATATCATTTCTAATACTTACATGGTTTTAGAGGTTCCAGATATATTGTGGTGTTATGGGTGATAATTTAAGATACTAGGTAAGTGGAATGTACTGTGATCTATGTAGGATGTTTATATTTAAGATTTAAGTTTTAGAGTGGAGAATTAAAATAAAAGTATATTGCCCATGCTGTAGCACTCTACTCTGTAGTGGGTGGGAATGGGAGGGCATCAGGAGCTGAATGTAAAGAAAGCTGAGAACCATGGTGGCAAGCTGAAGTGGTACGAGGAATCCCAGGTGGTTGCCCTCTGTGAATTTTGGAATGGTCTGATGGATGTCCAAAAATGTGTGGTTACAGTGATATTATACTAAGTCATTTTCAAAAAGAAGCTGGGAACATTAAAAGGAATTGAAATTTAATTTCAAAGGCACTTGGAGGAAGACCAAGTCTAGGAACTACTGGTTCAAAATTATGTTTGAACAGTTTGTATGGAAGAGCTTTTTTGATGTCCTAGTTTCTTTTACTCTAAAGAATTGCAACAGAAAGGCCAAGATTGGTACGAATAGAAAAAGACTGGGAATATCTGAATATGACAACAGCAGGAAACACACAGTACAGGCTCTCAGAATGGCCTGTATTAATGACACCCAGATTAGCAGGTCATCAAGATCCCAACTTGTAGGCCACTTTCCCAGGACATGGATATCTGGAGATAAAGAACAGTGATGCCTTCTGATGACTCACAGGGGTGGGACAGGACTAACAGCACCAATAAGGGGACAAAAAGGCATAACCAAAACCTGTGCGTGGTCACCAAACAAAGAACACAAATGTGAGAAGAACTTCATTGCTTGTGTTCTTTGACCTCTGCACCACTGCAACAGACCCTGGGCACAAGCATTCTGGGGCCCAGCTGCGAGACAGATGGCTTAAGAACCCCTGTCTTGGTGCCTGGCCACTGGGCCAACTTCTTAGACACACACCTTTTGGTGACTGTGTGTCAGACCATGACGGGGTGAGTGAAACCTGTTCTGTTTCAGTTTCTGTTTAAGTAAAACCACATTCTACTTCTATTAGGTCTCCCAGTACCTACAGGGCCTTCCAGTACCTAAAGAAGGCCTACCGGAAAGCTGGAGAGGGACTCTTGTTCAGGGAGTGGAGTGATAGGACAAAGAGAGATGGCTTTAAACTAAAAGAGGGTAGATTTAGACTAGACATAAGGAAGAAATTCTTTATTCAGAGGGTTGTGAGGCACTGGCACAGGTTGCCCAGAGAAGCTGTGGGTGCCCCATGCCTGGAAGTGTTTGTTCAAGGCCAGCTTGGATGGGGCTTTGAGCAACCTGGTCCTTGCCAGAGAGGCGTCCCTGCCTGTGGCAAGGGTGTGGAATTAGATGGTCTTTAGAGATCCTTCCAACCGCAAAACATTCCATGGTTCTATGACCGCAGTGATACAGTCTTGCTACATTACTAGGTCAGCAGATTGAATTGGAAGGAGCAGACAAGCTTTGAGTTCAAAGGCCCTGTCAAAGAGCTTCTAAATAGCATACAGATTTTAACCCAAGAGAAGTTCAAACAAAGAGAACAAGAATATTGTATTTTTGCAGTTCCAAGCATTGTGTGAAAGAAACTATACGTAGGTAAAAAGCAATGTAGAAGAGGAGATTTTCTTGCCTACAAGAACCATATTCTTCTGAACTTATGGTTTTCATGCTATTTGCTCCTAACCGTTAACTTTCTTCTGGTTCTTCAAACAAAATTAATCAGAGGAGGTACAAAATGAGCAGTTGTAGATATATACGGCTTTCGGCACTTCTATTTACCTCAAGAACTTAATATTAATCAATGTCATGTTAATACAATCCCTAATTTGGACTACTAATCGCTTTAAAATCATTATAAAAAGTTTATTTTGTGTTAGGATTTTGGAATTCATATTTAATATCTACATTTTTATGTTATGATCTATATAAACATGCCACGTATTCTTATATGTTTATTTTCAGAAATATGTTTACTTATATGAATATCATGTTAAGAACAGGTCCTTTGAAAAATGATCACTGAATTATTAACAAAGACCATATTCTGGAATGGATCCATTACTTTTGTGTCTTCTGAGAATATTTGCATTGTTCCATATATCCTTTTGAAAGGATGCTAAATAAATCTTCCCAATTTATAATCTTTTCCCCCTTGATTACACACTTATCAAACAGTAGATTTAGGATTAAAGATTATATTTAAAAAAAAAAAAAAAGGCAGCTATTTGTAAAATACTGGGCAGGAAAAAAAAAAACAGAAAACATGTAAGGTGGTGATACACTATTAATTTCCATTTTTCAAATGAGCTAGAATCTTAGCAAATTATAATTTCACTCATTATGAGCTACCTGGTCCTAGAGTAGCAACATATTTGAACTTTCCATCAGATGTCACCAAAAGGGCATTGTTCCTTTGTTGTTTGCTATCCAATATTCAAGTGACCTTTTGAGTTATGATCATGAAATTTAGTACACTCATTTCTCCTGATTACGTGGGAAAATCATGTGAAACTTGACATTTATGGTGCAGGTCAGACAAACAGCAGCCTAACAATTCACAAAAACTGACTTTCCACTTTGGACAGAGGCACCCCAGTTGGCACAACTACAAACATCTGAGGTCACCTATTTTCTGGCTAGTGCTAGTAAACGCTGCATTCAGATCCTACAAGAGATAAGATTCAAGTGACACAAGTGTGCAGGGGACATGCAGCTGTACCTGTTCTTCCCCACATATAGTTTTAATACTGAAGTAAACAGACCTAAGAAGATTAGTCCATAACAAAGAATGCCTGTGTAAAAGTGAATCCAAAGTAGGTGGAAATTCTGCTGGCAACTGGAAGAAAAGTTAGTCTGCAATTTAGCAGTACCCCACAATCTTGCTGATGCTATTTTCCCACGGTAGTGTCAGCATGTAAAACATCTTGCTATCTCTGGCTGGACAGAAGACTCCATTTCTTCCTGGCAGCTAATGGCCCCGGCCTCATTTATACACATCCTTATCTTCTTCCACTTGGAAGAGAGCCATACAGTATACCTGGGCACAAGACCACAAGATCTCTGCAAACTCCAGCTAGGACAGAAAGCTACCACATAGCTCCTCATGAACAGAAAGCACTAAGGAATAAATCAAGCAAGGCATTTTCAAAACAAGTAATCATACTAAACGTACAAACAATTTAAAAAAAATTTTTTTCAACTGATGTAATTCATGGTCTATAATGCTAAAATATTTGAAATCTGCGTTAGTTTATCTTAATTAACTATGTAGACAATTGCAGTGGTTTCAGCAACTGCTACATAAATAACAAGATTTGTGCTGCAAGCTGGAGTGGGAAGCCTGAGAAAGGGACAAAAGGCTATATAACACATAATATACAAAGAAGTAAGTACCCTTACAAGGAATGATCCATAATACTGGCTGACTGCTATAAAAACAGAACAAAGACTATCAAAGGAAGCAAAACACTAAATCACAGATGAACAACATTTACAAAATAGAATTGCTAGTTCTTTTGTTCTGCTTAGCAGTATTAAATTTTCCATGTTAAATAATTCTCATGTAATTTAAAACTATATTCAAGGACCAAATAAAATACAAAAACTTCTAAGAACATAGACAATCAAATTTAGTCCCATCAATTAACAAAATACATGTAGCACAGAAAAGGAAGAAGCAAAGGAATTTAAACCAACGTGACCAGACAACTTTTGCAAAACCAAGCTTGGCCACAGAAGTTTAAAATTCTGCAGAAACTCAGGTTTTAAGGGCTTTATAATCCATTTTAGTAGAATAAAAGAACATTAAAATAAAAGAACAGCTTTGAAAGATGAAGGACTGATTGAATATAAGTTTTGACTGAAAATAGCACAAAGGGGCAAAATCAGAGTTCCTTTTGATAGTTTGTTCCAGTGAAAAATCACCTTTACCAGTTAATGCCTATTTCATTTATTCTTTTACATTCAATTTACTCTGGTGAGCCTAGTGCACCAGTAATAAGCACATATTCAGAGGTGCCCAGAGCCCCAAGTCCAATATCTAACATTTGTGATACCATTTTTATTATGTTTCTCCAGAGGAAAAATGTATGGGATTTAACTCATTTTTCCTTTAATGCACAGAAGACTCTCCATTATCTGAACTAATGGGGTCTGGGATATCCCATTTAATACAGACAGCACGATAAGTATACAGAGTCAGACTGAGCCCAGTAAAATTCATTAGGTATTCATGATCTCAGTGCCAATCCAGCTAGAGCTAAGCTGCCTTCTTTACAGCCATCTAAGCATTTCTGCATTGCACTTGCTTTAATCAGGCACAACATCACAAACCCAGGAACCAAGCCGGGTCTACCACTGCACCCAGCCTCAAAGGCTTTCTGAGGCACTGGACACCATGCTAAGGACCCATCCAAATGCTCATACTTCAGGCCAGCCTGGTGGATTCTACACTGATGTAAAAAATCTTGCTGAATCAAAGTGGAATCCATATTCAATTAGTTTAATGAATGCATAGATTTCCCACACGTACAATTCCAGAAGCATACTGCAGAGATGGCCAATTTGGCTCTGTAGAAAGGAGGGCTGGATCCATATAATTTACTAGCATACACTCCGCACAGCGCAAAATCAGTTAGCATACTTCTGAATGTTAGAGGATTCTTGACAAAGTATACTATGTTTATGCAATGTTGCATACACATTTATAAATTCAACACACACAAGCTAAAACATTATGGAGGCTTTGTATCTGGGACAAGGATTAATTTGCAATCTTGATAATTCTTTCATGGACAGCAAAGTTAACAGCACATTTATCTTCCCCTCTTTAGGGAAGCAAACGTAATATTTTCCCTCCAATTCCAGCTCTGTTCTCTGGCCTGAATAAATTCTTCTCATACCAGAATTCTGACTCAGTGATTTGACATGCAAGTTACCTGATAGTTTTCCAAACATCAAAGCCATCCAAAGGCTTAGTGCCATTGGTATGTCCTCCAGCAAGGTGCACCAGTGTCGGCAGCCAGTCAGAGATATGTATTAGTTCATGACTTTCTACACCTTTTTGTTTCAGTAAAGGACTTGCAACAAAGCCTACTCCTCTCACTCCTCCTTCCCAGAGGGTCCATTTTCTTCCTCTGAGTGGCCAGTTATTTCCACCTGCCATAGTCTGTCCTCCATTATCTGAAAAACAAGTAATTGTAAGGAATCAGTGGTAAGAAAGACACAGAACAATCCTCCCTACAACATTTATTCACCCATGTGAAAAAAATATTTTCACAATGTAGACGTGACATGCAAGTACTTGCATAGAGCTGTTAGGTGTTAATACAATGTACTACATATTCAGAATGTGTTAAAAACTAAGTTAATTCTTGCAAGAGTCTTACAAATTACCTCAATGAAAAGTTATTACTGGGCAAAAATGCTACCATACTACAAAGCAATGATTTAGAAAGGTATTGTTAACAACTACCATTGACCATTAGACATCCAAAGCTTCCAGAGCTATGGACTTAAAAAAAATAATAATTCCAACTACTTTCAAGACTATAGGAAGAGTTGCTATCATCATCAGTATTCAGACTACACTATTGTTCTGTTTTCTGAAGCAGTTATACTTTAAATGGAAAACTGTTATGCCAGTATCAGGACAATAAATGTACTCATAGTTTAGAACTAATTTTCTCTTTTTTTTTTTGTTTTATGTCACACAAAACAGATGATTTCACAGGCAAAGGGAGAAAACTTGAGTTCAGAGTACTTGAAATAGTTGAAACAATTTGGAAATGAGCCTACTGTGTTTGGTGAGAACAAAATGCAAGATGGTTATAGAAAAAGTTGAACTTTGACTACAGTAACTCAGAAATATCTACATGAATTAGAGAGAGTTCATGTAACCTTTTAAACTCTTTCCTGACCAATCTTCTACACTTAGAAAAACATCCAGATTCCTAAAATTGACAGGATTCATGACACTTTTAAGTTACTTTTACTACTATTGTATTGTATAGCTGTTCTTGTTCATACCTGCTTTAATGATTTCAGAAGAGTAATTGATAGCAATCCTTGTAAGCATGATTTTTCTGTATTTTAGTAAGTTTAAAATTACTTTCCATAGTAGTCATTGAACTGACACTCAGTAAAATCTGTCAAGTTTCTATTTTAAGCACTTTCTGACTAAAAAGCTGTAATTTAAGGTAAGAAACAGGAAGTTCATGTCCAACAGATTACAGAAGAACTTTACTGTAACTGCAACACGGCCAAATAATCTCCCTTCTGTTTTATTAATTAAGCATCAGTGTAAACCCCTACTGTGAACATCCTTCTACTGAGAAACTCTTTTTGTTCTACTAATGAATAATGTAGTGGAAGATTTTCAAAGGTGGAAGCCTAAACTAAATGAAACACGTGAGGAAAAAATTGCATGATCTGGAAAGTGCAGTGCTCTGTGGCCCAATTATCTTCCAGCAGGGCTGCTTGCACTCTTGGGTTAAAAAATAAATAAATCAAGAGTTTTACTGTTTACAGTATGAAATACATGCAACCCAATACTAGCTACCAATAATTCTCCCACAAAGATGAGATCTGAGAATTTAAACAGTTGTCAGAGATAAAGAAGACATCAGTTCAACAGTTCCTTTTACTCTTAGTGTAAACAGGAATTCCTGTTGGGAATACTCAGGGAACAGAGCTTTCAGTAGCTCTTAACCTTTGGTGGTATTACTGTAAAAGGTATCAGTAGCTACACAATTTTAGAACTTAGGACATACTGTGGAATCAAATCTTAAGTATGTTAAGTATTTTCTTTGTATGACAGGGTACTTACTTTCTCTAGCTGTTTAATGCTAGTATACAGGATTATAGAAACTGGCATATCAACAACAAAGTAGCAAGGAAATTATAGAAGTAGAATGTCTTACTGAAGAATGGAGAGAGAAAAGTGTACCTTTTCTGGTTTACAGTCAAATCTTTATTGTACTTTTTTTTTTTCCTGAGACATTACTATCTGTAGTTCAGACATTCAGATTATGCCAGTTTCATTATGCAATAAAATTCCTGAGACAAGGATTCTGTCTAACATATATCCACAAGTAAAGACTTATATGCAATGTCAGATGTAGTACAATAAGATTGAAAAAAAAAAGGGGGGGGGACGGACAACAATATTTTCTTGTTTTGATAGCTTACCTGATATGTAAATGGAAAAACAACAACAACATGTGAAACAAGATTCACCCCACTTGTTTTCAGATTTCTAACTTACTACTTCCCTCTCCCTAAGGAATTCATATTCAAGAATTATCTTCTGCTTCTACCTACTTATCAAGAAAGTTTTGAAGGAAGGAAAAGGATGGTTTCTGTTTTGATTCTTGAAGTTTCCTTTCTAGTTAAGCAGAACAGAGTTGATGTGTCACTTACAGTTTATACATAAATAATATCATTTTTCAAAGTTAGATATATCTATTTCTGTATGGTTTGAAATACTATCTAGGACTTCAAATATCAACAATACATTAAAGAGTAGAAAGTTTCATCATACTAAAAGATCATAGTCAAGTCTGTATTGATGAAATACTAAGCCAAATAGTAGATAATAAAAGCAGGGGAAGGGAATAAAAAAGAAGCCACTGACTTCATGAGATGTAGATTTTGGAGAAAGAAAGGCATGAAAAAACACTACAGGACTGTAACTGGAGTTCTAGGTGGTCTTACCTACTAGGGTATGTCTAGACAGCAGGACACAAAATGGATGGGTATCATGTAACCACATAGAATCATTAAGGTTGGAAAAGACCATCTGATCCAACCAGCCCCCTACTACTAATGTCACCCACTAAACCATGTCCCTAAGCATCACGTCCAACCTTTCCTTAAACACCCCCAGGGACGGTGACGCTACAAGTTCCCTGGGCAACCTGTTCCAATGCCTGACTGCTCTTTCTGAGAAAAAATGTCTCCTCGTTTCTAGCCTAAACCTCCCCTGGTGCAACTTGAGGCGATTCCCTCTAGTCCTATCACTAGTTATCTGTGAGAAGAGGCCGACCCCCAGCTCCCCACAGCTTCCTTTCAGGTAGTTGTAGAGAGCAATGAGGTCTCCCCTGAGCCTCCTCTTCTCCAGACTAAACAACCCCAGCTCCCTCAGCCGCTCCCCATAGGACTTGTGTTCCAGGCCCTTCACCAGCTTCGTAGCCCTTCTCTGGACATGCTCCAGGGCCTCAATGTCCTTGTTGTACTGAGGGGCCCAAAACTGAACACAGTACTCAAGGGGCAGCCCCAATACAAACATCCTTCCTCTAAGATAACACCTGTGGATGCTATCTTACTGATAATTTATCCATTGATGCTATTGCACAAAGTTTGCAGAAAGCCAATGGAGAAGTTCAAGATTAAAATATCATCGATATCATTGATCAATATCATTGATTAAATGAAAGAACTATATTTCATTCTAAGACACTAAGACAGATCCTCTGTCTCAGGAATTTCTTCAGCCACAAGCTGCTGTGAAGATTAGAAAAAATTTCACAAAGTTTTTGGTGAAGGACAGTGATGACAAGTTCTAACACTTTCCTAGGCACATGCTACAAGATATTGCTGCAGTGAGGGGATGCATGTTTAGGTGAATCTTCTGTCTGTGGGCATACAGCTATTCTCATATTCTTCCAAATAAGCTACTCCTTACTAACTCTTCATGTTGTTTTAGCAAAGTATCTTGAACGTGCAACATACTCTGAAGTCCATATGGAAAATTCCAGTCATATACAACACAGGCACTGTTACCAGTTAGGTAACAGACAAATAGGATCATTGTTGCTTCATGTTCTACATCAGAACCATATCCAATTATAAACCCACTTCAAAACAACACTTCCTCAACGATTTATCAACCATTTTTGCAATTGTTTCTCTCCATGACTCATCCTAACACATTACCTCAGCAGTCTCCAGAGCAAAGCTTTTGGAATCAAGGTACCTAAGGCTAGAGGCCCTGATTTGTAACATTTCTTATTATTAAAACTTCAGCCTTGCTACTTCAGCTGAAAACACAAGCCTCCCCCAAGCATGATACTTCAATTGTCTCTTTCCTGGAGACAAACATCAAGTAGAATTTCATTAAATATAATAGCAAAATAGTCTGGAAAATGTAGTGAGCATATTTTTCCTATCTGTAAGAATCATTTTTGTAATTACATCTGTATAATTTAGACTTCAGTAGTACCCACAACATATTATGTGCATTACAAAAATCATAAAACAAACCAGCTCCTGTTCATAAAGAAAGGATGAAAGGGGAGAGAATAAGGCTATAATTAGAAATGATGGTACTTGGCATAAGCATTACCTAACTAATTTATTCAGTTTTGTTTGTTTTCTTAAATGGAAGCATCATACATTTTTAATGAGCTTTGTTGTTGGCTTGGTTTGGCTTGGTTTGATAGATGTTTAGCTACTTTTATTTTCTCTTGGTATTTTTATCAATCCCATCATTCTGTGTTATTTTAAGAAAAGGGTACCTGAGATGTTCTTTTTCATTCTGACAGGATTTTCTTCTGTAAGCTGAAATTCGAGGCATATTTGCCAGCGTAAATGGCATATTTGCCAGCGTAAATGGCAAAACCAGAACCATTTATGCTGGCAAATTTGCCAGCATAAATGGCAAAACAAGGTCAGAAACAAAACAAAACAAACAACAACAACAACAACACACACACACACAAAAAGGATCATAGCTACTTTTAAAGGTTGGTTTGATCAAAGTAGTGCACCTTTGAATTAACATCAGCCTTGCTGACTATGGAGAAATCTGTATAAACTGGTAAAAAACACCAGTGCTGCACTGATTTGGGAAGCGATGTCATTCCTGCTGAGTAAGAGAAAGCAAAAACCGTAAAAAGAAAAGGAAATGTATTGAGAGCTCTAAGTACTGGTGAGAGAGCCTACAACTGTTAAATCTGAGGGAACCATGTAGTGACATACATAATACGGCAGTAGATATTTCTAAGGACCAGGAATTGGACAAAAGTTAGAGCCCCTGGGTATAAAAGCCATGCACATCTCTAGTATCATTCCCTGCCAATGTGTATGTCTCTAGTGAGTAGCACAAATGTCTTTTAATTTTGTGTTTTCCTTCAGTATCCAAAGACAGGAATCTGACAGGATCTGAATTCCTCTTCCAAAAGAATTGCCACATCAAACAATCTCAATTGAACTGACTAACAAAATTAGTAGGTCTAAAATGCCCCAAACCAACATGACGCCCCCAAACCAAAAGCAACAAGCAACAACACATTTTGTTAGTTTTTCCATAAGAATATATCTCTGGGACATGTGTTCTGATAAAAGAGATTGATATAAAGCTCTCCAGATGAAATTGCTTTTGCTTTAGAAATAATTTTACACAGTACTCCAACATCCTGAATACATTTTAAGTCTTGGAGAACTTCTGCCATCCATTTTGATGAAAATAGCTGGAAAAAATATATATTTTTTTCTTTTAAGCCTAGCAACTACCCAAATTTGCCTTCAAGAAAAAAAAAATTATTTCACTTAGGACTGTTTTTACTTTTTTCCCTCATACTCCTACTTACACCTAATCACTTTCTCCCCCTTTTTAAAGTCAATACAATGGTGTTCACATTAAAACACTTTAACAGACCGAGTTGAAAAAACAAAAATCCCTTGTACCTTCCTCCCAAAAGATTTTAGATGAAAACAGAACATATTTCTCACATAGAAAATCAGAGAATATAATCTATATTGAAAAAAATCTTTGTACGACAGAAGACAGCTGTCTTTCAAAATATTGTGGGTTTTGTAAAGCTAATGAATAGGATTTAAAAAAAATATATAAACCATAAGCAAAATAAAACACAACAAAGTTTTTGCATTTTGACTATACTTTTAAAAATGAATTCCAATGTTTTCTCTTCACAAACATCTGCTTTTGTCATTAATATTCACTGTCATATACATGAGAAAGAATTTAATTTGTTAAATCTGTAATTTGTAAACTGTCAAAGATGTTTTGCAGGAGTTCTTTAAGGAATCAATAAACAAAACTAAACAGAGGGGCCATTCTGTTTCTCCCAAACTCTTCTCTGAAGAGTTGCCAGCTGCCAAACATTCTGACTAGTGCACTATATATATGTGGTGGTGTGGGATGTATGCAACTAGTAAACAGCTTAATGAATATAACCTCTTTGAAGAACAGCTTGATAATAAGGAACAGGAAAAAACAATTCTGAGAGCAATAACTAATGAAGCATGTATGGATTCCAGTCTTTGCATTGACTCACTTTTTCATTGAATTAGTCTGCAACTGCAGCAACAGCCTACTTCATACTATGAAGACAATCTACATAGGCAACAGATAATAAGAACTATGTGAAAAACTTCATTCATTATTTACCCATTCTCAGACAATGGAAAAATTGAAAATGGCAAGAGTGGTGACATCAGAACAAACCCTGACCAAGGGTCTTCCCAGGATCATAAATCTCATTGTGCATTCCTTGCAAAGTTAATTTACCAGTTGCTATTGAATTCAGATGCAATATTAATAACGTTAATTGGTTTACCAAGACTTCACATATCAACGGGTTCGAAAGTAATGGTTGAGAAAGGAGTTCAAATGGAAACAATTTTGTAATAATACATAACGCCAGTTTGGGGACTTTGTTTTGCTTTAAGAAAAAAAGCTTACCCTCCCCTAATCATGTGCACAGAAATCATTATTGCCTATGTGGTGAAATTAAAAGCTTACTTAAAAAACTAATAAAAGATCTTTATTTTATTTTTGGATGGCGTGAAAACACCATAAGAACATCTTCCAAAGCACGCTTTAGCATGATCAGCCCAAGAACTTTTTTCCGCATATGGCAAAATGGTCCAAATGATTTCCCTTCTGTGACTTTTACTACCTGCACACACTGTCTTAGCAGCTTCTGCTAATGGTGTTGCCTCAAATTAATACTCTAGAATAGAGGTGCAAATAAACTAGGAACTGGTCTTCGCTTTTAAAGATTTCCCTTATCCTTTGTCAGTTTTTCTGTAGGACTTAAGTGACTAAATTAAAAATTGTAAATGATACAGAAAATAATTTTGCTTTGTCTTGTGTATTATTCAAAAGCAACAACGTGCCTTGTTGTATAGCAACACATTTTTCCACCAACAGACTAGATCTTGTTTCAACTATCTTTATCAACGACCTGGACAAGGGGATCAAGTGCACCCTCAGTAAGTTCATAGAAGACACCAGGGTAGGAGCGAGTGCTGACCTGTTGAGGATAGGAGGGCTGTGCAGAGGGAGCTGGATGAGCTGAACTGATGGGCCTAGGCCAACTGTATGAGGTTCAAGAAGGCTAAGTGCTGGGTCCTGCACTTGAGGCACAATTACCTCACGCAACTTTACAGGCTGGGGGAAGAGTGGCTGGAAAGCTGCCTGGCAGAAAAGGACCTGGGGGCATTGTTTGATAGCCATCTGAATGTGAGCCAGAAATGTGCTCAGGTGGCCAAGAAGGCCAACAGCATCCTGGCTTGTATCAGTGTCCAGAGTGTCCAGAGAAGGGCTATGATGTTAGTGAAGGGTTTAGAGAACAAGCCTTTTGAGGAGCAGCTGCGGGAGCTGGGGTTGTTTAGCTTGGAGAAAGGGAGGCTCAGGGGAGACCTTATTGTGTTCTACAAGTACCTTAAAGGAGGCTGTAGCAAGGTTGGGATTGGTCTCTTCTCCCAAGCACCAAGTGATAAGACAAGGGGAAATGGCCTCAATTTGCACCAGGGGAGGTTTAGATTGGATATTAGGAAAAATTTCTTTACTGAAAGAGTTGTGTGGCATTGGAACAGGCTACTCAGGGAAGTGGCTGAGTTACCATCCCTGGAGGTCTTCAAGAAACCTGTAGATTTAGAACTTAGTAGCATGGTTTAGGGGTGGACTTGTCAGTACTATGATAAAGGTTGGACTAGATGATCTTAGAGGTCTTTTCCAACCTGAACAATTCTGATTCTATAGCAAAGTAACTTTTTTTTTTTTTTTTTAATAGAGCACCCTTTTTTGTCTTGTTTGTGACTCTTCATGTTGCTGCATTCTTGTTATGACCACAGTTGAGCTAAGCCTTGCAGGCCTGTTCATGTGCCTGGCAAATTGTTCTAGACAAGCTCTCTGAAGAAGTGTTGCTGAGAATTCTCCATAGACTTATACAGGGTTGTATTAGGTGCTGTTATTAAGCAGTTTCAATTCCAGTATTTCTTTTCAACAGTGGTTTCTTACTCGAAGCAAGGAGCTACTCATAACCCTCCTTACCAAAAATAAAAACAAACAAACAAAAAAAACAAAACCAACCAACCACCCAACAAACCAACCAACCAAACAACAACAAAAAAGCACACCAAAACCTACCCACCCCTCCTGACTACATTTTGAGTACATATTGTTTTAAACCATGAGCCTCATAAAAATACTTAGGCTTTACATAAATTGTCTTTGACTTCCATTTGTTCTAAACCTTCCATTCTCATAAAATGATAAAACTAGAGAGTTTAAATTTGTGATACATATTATACAACCTCAGTTACAAGGGCAGAATGGCATTCCTAAATATGTACCCTAGTAATTCTAATTATCATTAGCTTAACAATTGTTTTTGGCATTTGTAGAACAAAAAGTGATCCAACAATATGGAAAATGTTTACAACGATAATTCTGCAAAATACAGCATGTAATAAGTTATTTCCTTTAAGAAATGTAACAGTCTTAACAGAAAACAAACAAACAAGAACACAATCAAACACACATAAAAACTTTCAGTACAACAGTGCACTAGGACAAGCATTTCTGGACTGTTTAGTACTGTATTTCTCAGTACAACAAGTTCTGCAAAAATAAATTTTAGCAATAAGTAACAAAAGAATAAAACTATTTGATAACTCAAAAATACGAACATGCAAAATATTTTATTATCAGAATGTTGTTAAATTTAAATACGTATCCAATTGGAAAAATGCATTTACTTTTTAGAGTAGCCATCCAAAAAGTATTTGATAAGGAGTCAATAAAAAAATAATTTAAAAAAAAATCAAGTGATGTGTGTCAAAAAAGTCTTTTGACTATGTAACCACTTTATTATCCTATTCAAAATTGAGCACAAAGAAAGCATTTTAAGTAATGTATCTACATTAAGGGCAAAGTAAGAGAAAATTTAAGCATCAAGAATGTTACAGATGTAATTAGATATCACAAGCGTATTCACCTCTAATCATTTATCAAGTACTGGTGTAATTAGAGTCTATGAAGAGGAGATCTAGCCTAACATTTCTGGCTCTCAGTAACAGACATCTAGATCTGAAAACTGTTACAAAATACTAGTAAAATACTCTTGCTGTATGTACAGTACTTTTCAAAACCAGCATTCACATGCTGCAGATTTTTTTTTCTATTTTTCACCTGTGCTTAACCTCCTACATTTTTCAACCACTGAATTTTCTGATGCTGTAAGAGAAAACTCCCATACCCTTAAATTTCTCCTCATGGGCCCCTGCAGTAAGCTGATCTAGCACACATCTGTCTAATATATAAACCATGCCAAGCTCTGTTTGAAAGGCTTGTCTAAAGCCATGCAGTATTTTAAAAGTGAGTACAGACCAGGAAAAAAAAAAAACCAACACAACTCTGTTTAATTTTATAGTGCAGTCTTGGACAGTTCAATACATTATCAAATTAAAGCATCTTTAAAATAAAGAGAAAAGGGGATCTTTTAAGCGCCTGCTACTCCTGCAACTAAAGTCTGCTGACACACTAAAGCCATCACCTGCACATAATCTAGCATGAAATATGCGCACAAAATGTTTGAAGGGGAAATATGGTCAATATTAATTCATAGTACTTACTACAGTTTCTTGCTTTTGATTAACAAATTGCTTTGTGAAGACAAGAGAAGAAATAAAGTTGTTTCTCTTTGCTAAAAGGAACAATGGAGACCCTCCCATATGTTCTCTCTCTTCATTTAAAATCAGGGGGTAATTTAACTTAGAAAAATGTTTAAATTCACATTTTATTTTCAAGCGCACCCCCCTCTCTTCCTACCAAGTAGGAGAGAGATGTTCATACGGTAGACAGACACGCCTCCATAAAAGGAGGACTAGATAGGGCTGATAAATGACTGGGAGTATGCTAGGAAGCACCAAATTCCAAGCATTAAGACTTGTAGGTGCCAGAAACTGTCCAATAGCTGGCAACATCTAGGTGTTTTTATTCAGTAAAAGCATTCGGAAGTTTATTTGGAATATATTTGTTTTTTTAGCTCTGCTTCTGGAAGCAGTGTGAACTCTCTTACAACAAGTCTAGTGCTGTTATCCAAACAACATAATGGATCTAATTAGGACACATTTATAGCAGCTTTTGGAGGAAAAAAGCAGGAAGTCCAGCAACTGTTACTGTACTTACAGACAGGCTGTATAAGCTCCAATCAGCCAAAACTAATGCATCTATACTTCCAGATGCATGGAAAATGCCTGACCTCAGGCCTGATGGTTTTGTGCTTTAAGCTGCAGCTGTAAGGTAAGAGAAGATGAACAAACTCTAACATGTGAGGACAGGAGACAGCCTAAAACTGGTTTTGCATCTATGGCTGATCAGTCATGTACAACAGATTTCCCTGACTTCAGATGCAGCAAGAGCTTTAAGATGTGCATGGATTGCAGGGAAGACTGCCAACCTTAGAGGATCATTGTTTCACTTTTCTCCTAATTCCTCTTTTTTTTTTTTTTTTTTTTTGGTAGTGGTGGGGCAGGGGGGAAGGGAGAGGGGGGATGGATGGGTGCAGGCAGGAATACTACTTTGACCTAACACTCTTTTTTTCTTTAAAAAGGAAAAAGAAAACAATCACTTCCAGGGATATGGAGCTGCCAAAACTTACAATTACATGCAAACAGCAGAGACGAATGAACTAATCTACATACATTAAAGCCTCGTGCTTATGTCCAGAATCTGCTTCTTCCATCATAATATCCTGTACCCCCTTTTTCCTCTGTGTTTACTTGAGGAGGACTGCTAGGATTGCACTTTGTCACTTATCTCACACAAAATAAACAGAGCAATCTGGAGCTAATTTAAGTGGTTTAGCGTATCAGGATACAGCTGGGAAAGATTTTAAGAGAAAGGCTCCAGATGAACAATAGCAGTGTGCAGCCGAGCAGCAGCGAGCACAGGAAGGCCATGCAGACAGGCTGGCAGACAGCTGTCAGCCATTCCAATAACAATTCCTGCAGCCAATGTTAACTGGTCAGTGTCGAAACTCCCCAGCCAGCCCAGGAACTGCCACAACCAAAACAGGGAATTAAGAAGTTCACCCATAACAACAGGAGTGTCAGGGCCACAATTCAGTGTCATGAGCATTTCAGTTGTTCCTCGCTTGTCTAGCAATAGCACAACTCTGCCTATGTGTCTGTGGTTTTTATATTTCATCTGCTATGAGCCAGATGTCTTTTTTTTTTTTCCTTTTTAATATTAAGTGTAGACACATGCACTGCTCTTACACATTACAAACTATGACTTGATTCATGCAATTGGACACATTTGCATCTGTTTTTCACATCACTTTTCCTTGAGAGGAGTGACTTGAGTTCTTAATCACTTGGGGCTACAGCTATACCCAGGAAATCCTGGCACATTTCACAAGCAAAAAGAAATACACATCTGCTGTCATATGAATATAAAAATGAAACAGAACTCTTTTGTTATTACCTGCCACACTGGACATATGAAAAAAGGGCAGCAAGTACCTTCATAAGTGTATTTGTCCCTAGGCTCAAACCAAGCACATAAAACACAAAAATTGAAATTCCATCTGACAATTCTCCCAACCAAATAACGGAACAGAATTATAAAGTTGAGAAAAATCTTTATAACACTAGTCTTAAACTTCAAGGAAAAAAAAAGTTAATTACTTTGTGATCTGTTGTAACCATTTTGTCTCCTGTATACTTCCATTCTCCTAGAGATGACAATGAAATGAAATGAAACGGGTAAGATTATTCAGCACTCACTGACAAGGTGGAAAATACATTGGTCTTATATAGGTACATTCAGCAATTTCCAAGGCAATGTCTACTGCCCATTCACCAATGGTCCAAAAGCTACCTTGGCTTTTGCTAAGTGCAATCAAGCTAACAGGAGGAAAGGGCTTGGTCACCATGCTACTTTAACAAATAAGAAAGACAGATAATGAAGAAAAAATTAAGTTTGCATTTATTTTACATTTAAGTTGCATTTACAATGCAGCCACATGCATTTCCTGAATGCAGCTGAAAGACCTCAGGGGCAATCAACTGTGAAAGCACAGTGGGCAGAAAAACACCTATAGGCAGAAAAAGAGACCTGTGGGCAGAAGCCCCTAATTCTCAGTCTCACTCATTGGCATCATTATCTACACAGCTGTTCCTGAGGCATGCATTTTTTTATTTTTGCTTTCTGTTGTTCTTGACTTCCTGTAATAGTAACTGTTGACTGGCAGTAGTTTACATCTCCTAGTCAATATGAATCATTTGTTGTTGATTAAGCGTAATTATTAAACAAACTCTCTTAAAAAAAGGCTTTGCTTTTTCAGTCAATCAAATGCACTGGTATAAAGCTTGATGCCACATTTATGGAGCATAACTCGCAATACATTCAAGTAGAAAGATACAATTTTGTATCATTTGCAGCCACAACTTTCTGTGAAAAAAAAAATGGAAACCACTTTTTTGTATTTTCTTCCAAGAGAACAGTAATAGAAGAATACTATTATAAAAACCTGGACTTGACAGAAAAACATGCACAGGATGCCATTCTAAAGATCCTCTTATAAAAAATGTTTATTTGATTTCAAAACGTGTCGCAATGTTGCATTGCAAACAGAAAGGCAGACTGAAGAAGACAATTATTAAAACTGTCATCAGATTTTGTATATCAGATGTCAACATATTTCAACTATTTCACTTTGAATTTGTTAAAATATCTTCTTGCAAGGTATCAAATGCAGTGCAGTGCTCCAATACATGCAGTTCTCTGCATTGATCAGTAAACTTTTGCATAGCCTAATTATGTAGACCTCAAGGAGTTGATAAGGAAAAGCACATACTGCAGTTGCTGAATTGGTTCTTTTTATATGTAGTTGGTTAAAGCCATTTACTTTAAAATACAAGTGAAATTACTGCTGCTGTTTCTTCCCAACCAAGTTCAAGCAACACTACAATCTTAATGGAAATTCAGGGTTAATTCACTTCAATGTACACAAAGCTCTGGCTATACTTTAACATGAGCAAATGCAATTAGAGGTCAAACCCAAGAACCGGCACAGGCAACAGTTTACTTGGCAGCATTGCTCAAAGTTCAGGTATAGTAAGTGTGGCTGTTTCTTCCTGCTCAAAGAGAAATTTGAAGATGGAAAGATGATGTACAGTAGGAGACACATATTCCAGTCATTGAAGGCACATTACGGTCTCTAGAGATGCAAAAATTTGCAAATGGCGTGAAGAACTTTAGCAGGAATCTATAGAAAAAGCAGATAAAAGATTAAGATTGAGCTGTAAGGAACTGAAATACAAAGAAGGGTCCTCACGAAAGGAGGGAAAACGAGGTTGTTAGTTCAAACATTAGTATGAAGAGCTAAAAATCCAAAACAGACATTGAGGTATTGAGTCTCCAGGCCAAATTTACATCAGATGCTTACAGGGTTTGGTACTCATCCATGGCCAAATCTTAATATCCATGACTAAGGTACACAACTACTTTGAAACTCTCTCTGTTTTTATCTGTCTAAATACTATAGATTGCCAGTAGATGCTGGATGCATTGTGCTCTCCCCTAGACTATCAGCCCTGCTGCTGTTTATTTCTCTACTTTTCCTTACCATTTTCCATTACAATTGACATTCAAAGGTTCCCCTGGTGTATGTTTTTACATACACCATGTATATAAGTATCTTTTTTTCTGGGTAACCTCAGACACTCATGTCACTTCAGTCTTCCCTTCTACCCACCAGCTGGGAAGGCTCTATTTTTGACCCTCATCTCTAAATCAGTGCTCAGTCCCAAGGATCTTGTTTTCTTGTGTCAGACTGTTTCATCATGGTCCAAGATGACTTCCTTATCTGTGTTACAATATCCCCTCTGCACCTGCTATTCACTGCTGCAATTTAATGTGGTAAAATCCTGCCAAAAATCTAGATTGACCATGGGTGACATCTTTAGTTCATGCTACTTCTGCTTGAGCATCCAGGTTTATTCTAAAGCTTGCTTCCCTCAACATTTTGAAGAAGTGAGGGAGAGAATGAGTGTGTCTCCAACTTTTTTTTTTTTTTAAATCATCTCTCAGGAATTCTTACTATAACCTAGTGGGTTTTTTTGTTTGTTTGTTTTTCTTGTTCTCAAGATGCATTCATCCAATCACATTTTCATAAATATATCCATGATCTCTTTTCCATCTCATAAAATTAAAGCTCATCTTTCCCTCTGCACATTTTTATCTCTTGCTATTTACCAGCCTGATTTCTTTAATCAGTTTCAAATCAGAGGACTTTAAAATAGTATCTCATCTTTTCTTCTACAGTCTACTCTGCATTTTACCTATGTGATGATTCTTATGCATGCAACAATGTTTCCAGCCTGGAAAGCCACAGTCCTGAATTATCAAAAATGTATTTCTTCTAGGCAATCAAAAACACAGAAGAAAGCTGAGGTTTGCACACTTTAAATATTCTTATCCTATCCCGCTACATAAATATGATTGTTTATCTTTTTCTTTCAGGAGACAGCACAGATATTTCAGCAGGACAAAAGTCATATTTTCCTGTATTTTGCATGTTATATATTGATAATCAGTGACTGGAATCAATCTTTCTCTTCTATCCTACTCAATAATCAATCTGAAATGTCATACAGATGAAACCACTTAGTCCAGAAAAAAAATCCTAGTGGCTACATATGCTTCAAAGAAAAGTGCAAATTCTTTCTCTCACCAAAGGGGGGAGTCTTTTCAAAGCCCCCCGAGAAAGAGATTTGTATTTCATGGCATGAAAAGCCTAAATCCCTTTTAAACATTTCCTAGAGAAATGGATGATCAAGACAATCTACAGGAAGGAGCAAAAAACTATGATACTGAACTTTCCTTCCATTTTTAAAGTCAACCAATTCTTAACTGATACAGTATCTTATTAAAATAATTGTAATTTACAAAAACTACTGTTTATGCATGATAGGGTTTTTTTTTTTCACACTTGAAATCTGTAAAATGCACAATTTCCTAGGCATTCAGCACATTTGTATTCTGAGGTTCTAAGTAAATTCTGCTGTTTATACTCACCCATGAATTAGAGAAGAGGGAAAATCTTACTGCTTTAACACATGCTAGAGTGAAACCTTGTGCAAATCTATTATGTTGTATGCATAGAAATAACATAGAATGTTGGAAAGTGGAACAGAGAGAATAATAAAAAAGACGGTTGTGCTGAGTTTTTATATGGAAGCTCTATTTTCTTCTGTAGAGTTTAGCCTTTACTCACACATTATTTGGAGCACACTTTAATTCTTGAAATATTCACAAGTACATGAAACAGATGTACTAACCAAGCCATACTCCATGTGAACATAGAGGTATGAAAAAAAAAAAAAAAGAAAATGCAAAGGAAGAAAACAGATTCAGAACTCAGCAGGGATTCAAATAATCTTTTTCAGGTAACACTTGACTTGGGCCATCTTACAACATCTGCAGCTTCTTCCAAATGCTTAATCCAGAGCAGACAGTATTGTATGCTTCCTTCCTAAATTAGTGATGGGTTTTCCTTATGTTTCTATATTGATTCATAAAGCAAGGGGTGTCCATGACTGACACAGTAAGTCTCTTGGACAAGCAGTATTTCTAAACACACATGATAGCTTTCTGTGAGATGGTTTTGTGCTGTTTCAAACAACATTAATCAGTTACAAAGGAAATCTGAACTTCTATGTATACAAAATTTCAAACTTAGCATTTGTTCTGTTAAATCATGATTTATAATTTTGTATTTCAGTATTCCTTCAAAAAGTATTTCCATCACTGTTTTCATATGATCTGCAATAAAAAATCAAGCTATATAAGAAAACCCAATAACAGCAGATACAAAAATAAATAAATAAATAAATAAATCAGTGCTTTAAGTGACAGATTTAGTATAGATCCACTACAGTGAGTGATTCCTAGTGACATAAAACACTATTCCTCTTTTCCCTGCATATTCAAAATTGAAAAGTTGGTTATATAAGAAATGTAAGTTCTAAAAAGAGTAAGAGCAATGTACAAAAGACTATCTCTTTGGCTAATTTTGGTTATGTGACCAGCTAATCAGAAAAATGGCATACATCTGGTTATATTGTAATATTTAGCAAATTTAATAGTACTTGATTATATAATGGTACCCAATGTATTAGTAAATTCATGGCCATCATCTAAAACAACTTACAGGACAAGGAAGAAATATTTAAGGTTGTGCAAGGAAGAATCATCAGGAAAAACAGAGAAAACTAACTTACCCAAAGTTTTTCTAATCTTTCTCCATCATCTGTGGTGATGTACTAGGATATAGTCCCCATAGAAAGTAAAAGACAGTTCACCACTTGCTCACCTCTAAGACAAGCAGGGCAATCAGGGATAGCTGTACCCACCAAGTCCTAGTAAAATAAGGAAGGATTAAATTCCTTCCCTCTAAAATTTCTGATATATTTCCACTGTGCAACAACCGAGCTCTGAATGATGAAAGCTTGAAAAGAAACACAAACTGGCATATTTTGAAGGCTTTTTTTCTTGTTGTGCTACTGCATTACAATGAACTGTAAACAGCAAAACCAGAAAGAGACTTCTCTTCTAATCCTGCATCTCACAGCATCTAATGTGATCCCATCACTTTGCCATCATCAGCCAGGCAACACAATTCTTTTAACAGAACATTTACTATACAGGAAAATGAACCAGGGACAGCTTATCAACCATCCAGAACAATATGATCCACAAAACTGGATTACTGAAGATGTTGCTTTTCTTCTCCTCCTTTGTGTAATTCTGTATTTGCTTTGCAATACTGAGTTTTTGATTTTTTTTATATTAATTGCATTAAAAAAATCAAATGCAATTCAACTTTGAGTACCAGTGACCATATAGGTTATTTTAATCCACAACAACTAGACTTTAACAGGAGTAACAACTATAGCAGAAGATAGAATACCCAATTCATCCACAGTTTAATTCTGTAAACACCTGTTAAATGTTATTTATTGTGTTCCTTTGAAGGACTGGGGCTTTATGAGCAATCATAGTCTTATACCTAATCAGAACCATATGGAGGCCAGTGTAAGGGTCCATCCACACTGAAGCAGAACTGGAAAGTCTATTAAAAGTTAACTGTGAAATTATTTCATATGTAACTTATAAAGTTTAAGAAGCCAGTTTGACCATGCTAGTGTCTCAATGCTGTTGAAAACAATGAGTCAACAGAGTGACTCATGCAACCTACAATATTTCTACAAAGCTAATTTCTGAATTTTGCACCTAAGAATAAGTAACTGGAATAACAAAACAGGCAGAAAACCTTAGACAAGGTAAACTAAAGGTAGACTTTGTGACAAACAGAGAATGGGATGGGATAAAAACCCATATCCCCATAGTTTTCTTGCCTTTGCCCTGATGAACAAAGTCTTGCATGCAGAATTCTTGTACATGGCTTGGATGTAACACTACCATCAGTCACTAGTATCAGTGATATAAGCAGGCAGTTAGTTGTTTGGTTTTGCTTTTTTAAGGAAAAAAAAAAAAACTTTTAAAATTTTGTTGGGGAATTCAGTATATACAAATGGGAATTAAATAGCATTTACTGGTGCCAGACACAATATGAGTAAGCACTAGACAGCTTCACACACAGCTATGTAAATGCATCTCATTTTTGACCTTCAACATTCTTGCTGAAAGTGCAGGTCACAAACCAGGACTTCAGAGCCTTTCCTTTGTGTGATTTAAGCTCATGATTGTGACTCGGAGTTAAACAGAGAGTACTGTCAATAATGGCAGTAAAGGATCACATTTGGGGAAAATTTCTCCCCTCTGATCTTCACAGCATGAATAATGCTTATTCTGTATATGTTCCAAGTACGGAACTCCCATTGAGGTTTTGTTTAAAAAAAAAAAAAAAGTACAGCATACACAGCAGAGATCTATGCTACGGATAAGCTACTCACAGCAGGAATTAGAGAATAACTTTGCCCTTAATTTGAACTCATGTTCTTCCCTGCTTCCCCATAATGAATTTGAAAGATCCATTTGTTGCTACATTTTCCAATTGTGCTGCAAGTGTGATAAAAATGTAAGCACACTAATTCTGATGGCTAGTATGAAACATACATTTTCAATGAAACAAACCACAGTCATTTAGTTAAGATCAGCTGATGAAAAAACATCTGTTGTATACTTCACTATGATACAGAAAGAGTAACCTGCAAGGGTCAATGTATGCAGGAGAAAAGCCACTCAAAAAAGTGTCTTCAGACTGATGATGCATTATTCTATTTTCAGCACTTAATATATATTTGTGTGTGTGTGTGTGATGGAACAACTACTGAAAGTCTTTCTGTTGGAAGCACAGTAGGAACAGAAAACCACACCTTCTCCTATAAAATTCTGCTTATGTAATTTTTGTCATGCTTTAAATACACCCATAGGGCTTTTATTTTCCATCAAGGGAACATAATACCTCTGATGCATCAGAGCACCATGTTTTTACAGAGTTGTGTTCAGATAAATCAACAATATTATTTTTTAAACTTACCAGAATTGTCTGTTTACTCTCCTGACTGTTCTAATGCAGAAACAAAATAAAAATAAAAATAAAAAATTGATCTTGTGGAAAAAATGAATTTAATTTATAGAAGATTCTAATAGATACAAAATTAGTCCTGTAACAGCTGCAAGTACAATGTCCTTTTTCATTCTATTCTTTTTCCTTTTTTTTATCCTATCTCTTTCCCAGTACAGCAATAGGATTCTAGTGCAGAAAGCTTCAGGCAACTGCCTTTACTTTAAGCAGCCTCAGCAATTAAACATGCCTCAGAGTTACAGACCCTGCTGTGTCAGATCTACACCAGCATTCACCATCACTAAATACAAGAGAAATACAAAGGCAAATTTTAATGTAAAACTACCATGAATAACCTGACAAACTTTTCATATGTCTGCAGTAGGCAAATGAAACGAGCCATAATTAAGAAAATTTTGGACTCTTCCCAATGAATGACAGAACACTGAACCAGGTCATTGAATTGTTTGTAGAAGATTCTGATACATAGTATAATGGCTTCTTTTACACTATCGTACAGAATAAATTAGTATAGTTTAATAGTAAACACAGTTCAACACAACCTTTCAACAGCTATGTGAAATTATTACGTCATTAACATGTAAACAAGCTGTCTTCAGCATTCTTTACTACCCCTCAGACCAAGAAAAAAAAAAAAAGCAAAAAAAAGCTAGGATAACTGTTAGCATGCCTCAGTTAAAGTTTTAATCAAAAATGGCCAGCTTGCGACACCGGCAAAATTAATTTCTGAGGTTTATTTACCAGTGAACTTCATTTTAAGTACTGACATTTGCTCAAAACAGGAAGAAAAATTCAGTTTTCCACTTATGGTGGAATTTAAAACAAAAAGCATAATAAGAAGTGAATATCTCTGGGACAAGGTCATTCTCTGTTCAGGAACTCAATTTTGGAATGCTAGGTTTTGCAAGGAAAAAAGAGGGGGGGGGAATTCAATGCTATAAGAAAGCAAATGTAAATAAACATTTTCTACAAAACATTTTAGCTTTTCACACGTCTTCAGAACAGGAAACCAAAATCATTGTATTTCTTGACTATCAACACCTTCCCATTTTTCATTTTGAGATTGTTTTCTGTCCTATGACAACATTTCTGCTTTTGATAACATATTCTTACAAAATCATCTCGATGAGTCATTGCTATTACCTGCATCTTAGGGCATCAATCTAGATGGGCTGTGTAACACACAGCACTAGAAAGAAGAAACTCTATTATTTCCAAAAACATTTATTCTTACCTCCCATAATCTAATGTGGAAAATGTTTAGGTAAAAAGAACAAAAGCCGGTAATGGAATATGAAACACCAGACACATGCACCTTTCATTATTTATCACTGGCATGCAATACCTGTGATCAGTGCAAGTACAGTGATAAGATGCACCTCTTATCTGTATAATAACAAGCTTAAATACTCAAGATATAAAAGTAATATTTGCAAATACGCAAACTCTAATAACTTGTTTCATTGAAGGTAATTGCAACCAAGATATATGTGCTTACTTCCTCTTTAGGAAAAAAACAGATACTCTGGTACTTTCCTTGCTGGCAGTACACTGAACCTTTCAGAATTTCTTGATAGGAGAGATTAAAGCACTTCTTCAGATCTATAATTGAGCAGACTTACTAAAAATTCTGTCTGATACACAACCTTCAAAGTTAGCACCTCTAACAACACAATCAGATAACAACTGTTCTAACCAATCTGTTCTTTAGTTGTTTTGGATAATCTAGAATTAAAAGTCTCTCTCAAGTCCCTTACCTACTAAAGAGAATGAGCAGAATTTCACTCAGGAACAAAGATATGGATAAAAATAGCCCTCAAGGAAAGTCCAGTGGAAGTCAGATCCCTGATTTCTACCGAAGTAGAAGATAGGCACAAGCAAAAAACCACATAATTTTATCAGGCAAAAAGCACAAAATGCTCAAATTAAAATAAAATCGACTAAGAAGAATTCTTTATTAAGGAAAGATAATATAAAGTTTTTGGGAAAAAATAAAGGAGTATATGAGAGAGACTGTATAAACATCAGTATGTATGTCCAAGACAATTTGTGCTTCTATTAATCACAATTCTAAAACGATAAAAAGACCATCTTTTGGAGTGAAAACAGCCATCACTGTCACATGCTCCATTATGGAAAGGATTTATGTAGTTTCCTCTTAGTAATGTAACCAAGGTTTGAAGAGAAAAAAATCTACATATTTTACTGTTCAAAGCCCTCTCATGGCAACTACCAGACACTGCAGTGCTAATTCCCCTTTAAGAATTGTCAGACGTATTGGAAGAAACAGTGGTAAGGGGGGTTGCTTCAAAATTGTTTAGAATATTTAAAAGCTGAAAGTTAAATAAGACAAGGGATATTCGCTCTAATGCAGAACTTAAATCAGAAATCAGATTCCTGTGTTCTAATGCTGGTGAGTTTCTACTCAAATCACTTGTTGAATATTGCAAAAACTATAAACACGTGCTATACACAGCAAATCCCAACTTCTTACCTCAAATACAGGTTTACATTTGAGGCAAAACTTGGACTACAAGCCAGTTTTAACACTGCTAAGCTAAATTTGTATGCTTCTTATGACCTTTGGTTATTTTAAATTAAGGTCCTCTTCAGGAAAGTTCTAGGTATATTCTTTTATGTTTCCAAAAAGTAAAACAAACCCTTGTTAGTTTGTTTGTTTGTTTGTTTATTTATTTCAAATGGATAAAAAACCATGGATACCCAAGGCACTGCAACATCCATTTTTACTTGTTTTGCTTAGACCGTGACTATATTTTCACCACTGATTCCATTAGTGTATAAGCACTTGTATCTGCAGGGTAAAATGTGCTCTATAAAAGCAAATTCTATTTTGTATTCCACCAGTCTAGAAGTTGCTTGTATCTATTACTTGATACATAAACATAAGATCACATACTATCATACTACCCTCCTCCCACCCTCTTACTTACCTGCAGAAATAGCTTATGAATCTGTTCAAAAAGACACCTGAGATGTTGATTGACATGATACACTACTGAGGCGTGGTGAGACTTCACTAATGACCAGAGTACTTCATTCTTGGCCAAGTATTTCTGTCAGGATTTTTATTTCCTTTAAAGTGGAACTGGAGTTCTACACAATTTACAAAGCCCTTTTAAAATGTGCAATAGTTCCATTTGCCAACTGGCATGTCTTCAAGTGAATCTTGGTTTAGCAATTACACATACTCATAGGAAGAAACACTCAAGAGTTTAACAAAAAGAAATCTATTGGGAGAGCAAAGAGTAAGTCACGTTCTAGTCTAGAACTAGATTGTGTCATACTAGCATCCACTAAACAGACATCTTTCATTTTGGGTTTGATACTTAACAGTGAAGGAATCAACGGGAAGACTGTATGTTTGTTGCAATGCTATGTGGCACAGCAAACAATAGCAAATGATTACTGTAATTTCTATATTTTTTCTGTGAATTTTAAGTAGTATGATGCAAACATCCAAATGTGAATATTGGCCACAACTAGAGAGGAAAAGTAATAAATCTAGTAAAATGTACTGCAAAAGTAGGGTCTTCACTTCTTTTTCCTCTACAGTTCTCCAACACAACACTTATCAAACTGCATCGGTTTATAACAAAACAGTGGGTGCTTGTATAGTCCTGTGTCTTTAACTACTATGCTGAAGAGACATGCAACCACGGTTCAACAAAATTATGGATACTATTTATCCTTCTCTAAATTCTTCCTTGTAGTCTTCATTCAAACCCTTAAAATGACCCTACTGATTCTTAACTCTGCAAGAGAGGAAGAAATATTTTGAAGAGAATTCCTAATCATACAGGAAAATGTGTTTCTTTTGTCATATTGAACAAGAGGAGAGTCTACAGGTTCCACAAGAGCATTGGGTAGGCCCTGGAGAGCTGAAAAAATATGTTTAAGAAGTATACCAGAAAAAAATGTGTATGAAAAAAGAGTTAGGGACATGTCCTACAGTTCGGACACACGGGAGCATTGGTTTTACTACAAAAAAACTATCTCAAGCCAGACTGCAGACCAAACTCCCAAAATCATTACTTTAGGTAACACCATACCATAAGTACCAATGCACACTAACACTTCCCATTATAAAGAACTTGCAAGCTGTGCAAATACCTTGCAGAGATCTCACATAGCATAATTCTCTGCACAAGACACCCAGCTGCAGACCCTCTCAAGTTTCTTTTCAACCACTTTCTGATGCCCATTTTAAAACACACCATCTGCAAAAGTGATAGATAGAATATAGAAAAGCTGAATAGATTTCACGCCTTTTTTTTCCGATACTTAATGGTTTCAACATTTGTTGTTTTGGAAGCTCGGTCTTTAATGCATGCAATGTTTTATGCCTATAAAGAACAGTTGTGTGAACTGAGGAAAGAACAATGGAAAAAATGAATCACTGCCTGCGATCTTCTTGATCTAGGCCCAATTTCCTTACATTTCAATCATATTAAATTCCATTCCTGGCAGTTTAAAACATCTATTAAGTCAAGACAAGTCCCATTAGACAGGACAGATACTGGATTCTCCTGACTGTCTGACTCTTGTTGAAATGTACCTGTAATTGACTGTATGATAAGTACTGTTAAAAGCAGGGCATACTCTGTTTGGAAGAAAATGTTTTATAAACAATAAATAAATATATCTCTCTAATTCAGTCATTCTCTGAACTTCCAGCTCAGATGTCTTTAGTTTTATTCCATAATGTACGGAAAAAACATTACTGAAAACACTCTGTCAGGACCCCATGAGCAAAGAGCGGATTTTTTCCACATGGAATAAGCATTGCTATCATTTTCCATATGGCTTTGCTGTGTATTTTTGATTCTAAATATGAAAACATTGTAAACAAAAACAAAAAAAATTCAAAAATTCAAAAATTATTGAATTCTATTAGAGACAAAACCTGGACACAAATGAACCACTACAAGGCAAACAGGCTTGGACTTAAAATGTTGTTCCAAGATTTCAAGTGCTATACAAAGCAGCTGATAAACTCAAAATATGCCACTTCATTTTAATCAAAACTTGAGATTGGGTTTTTGCATTTGAATTTCTTTTGGGGGGGAGGTGGTTTTCAGTTGCTTGCTTGCTTTGTTTTTCTACGTAGTGTTCAAAGAAAATGAATTTGCCATTTTGACAGCCCTGATGTGTAAAGCCTGGACAAACAAGCAATTTTAAGCACTGAAAGGTGACTTCCCACTGCCAACCAAACAATATTATCTATTTTCCTGAAACCCTGCCAAGCATCTGTATTTCAAAAAGGTTCCACTTCATTCCAAGTTTAGAAACAAAGAAAACAGTTTTATAATCCATTATTTGTATTCTCCTAATAATTTATAAACTAGATCATATGCTAATACATACAGAATCTTAGCCTGTAATTTGGCAACCTAGACTGTATCATCACATATTAAGCTTTTTTATTAACAGATCTCTGCTTCATGGGAGTAATGTGCCAGTGAAATATTTCAGGGAAGAAACTGCAAAAATTACACATTACATAAAAGTAGGAGAAAGAAAGAGTTTTGTCTTCAAAGTGCTTGCTGTCTGGTAGTTTGTGCCTCCTGCAACAGGTGGCAATTTATAGACTGAGCAGACAGCTACCTATATAGATCAAGACATATGAATATGACATACAACATTCTCTCAGTAAGGATTCAATTCTGATAGATATTCAGTGACCTCATGCCTATTAAGATGCCTCCAACTTCACTTCACTCCTCTGCTTTCACAACATTGTTCCTGCTTTGATAGGAGTATCCTCCATTTCCTCTGATACTTCTTCAGAGCTGTTTTAGTCATAGGTAAGACAGCCATAAGACAGCTCTTCAGTAGTTACAAAATATATTGAGGAAAGACAGAGGGCAGATGTGTCTGCATTCAGATTGTTAGACACTGTATCAAAGTATTACTAAAAGAATATTCAAACAAACTTACCAGTAGAGAAAACAAGAACAGTGTTATCCCAAAGACCATATCTTTTCAGAGCATCAGTAAGATTTCCCACAGCTTCATCCATAAGAGTCACCATTCCCGCATAATGGCGCCTCTTCTCATCTTTAATGGAGGAATAGGGTTTCATGTATTCTTCAGGGACCTCAAGAGGTTCATGGACAGACTGAAAAGCAAGGTAGAGAAAGAGGGGCTGGGGTGGAAAGGACAGAAAATAAGTTAGTTGAACATAAAGTACTAAACAAAAAAGTTACTGTATGAAAAGCAGTCCTGATTAACTAACAGCTACAGAAATTTATTCAACTTCCCATTTTAGTATCTGGTAAAATTATGGACAAGATTACTCTGGGAGTTGCTGGAAAGCACTTGAAAAAAAAAATGCAGCCATTGGTCATAGCCAAAACAAATTTACAAGGGGAAAGTTCTGTTTAACTAACTTCATTTCCTTTTATGAAAAGATTACCCATCTAGGTGAACAATCGAAACCAGTAGACATGGTCTTTCTGGATTTCAGCAAAGCTTTCAACAGTTTCTCTCAGTATCCTTCTGGACAAAATATTCAGCATACGACTAGACAAGAATATAATACAACGGAAAGCAATTAGCTGATGAACCGGGCTCAAAATGTTGTAGTAAGTGGGGCTATATCAGGCTGGTGACCAGTCACTAGTAGGGTTCCTCAGGGTTACATTTTAGAGCCAGGGTTACATTTTAGAGAATTTTACATTTTCTCTTCAGTGTTTTCAAAAATGACCTGAACACAGGACTCAAATGCATACTAAGTAAGTTTGCAGATAGGTTAGGCAGAACTTTTGACTCCCATGAGGGTGGAGAGGTCTTGCACTGAGATCTTGACAAATTAGAGGGCTGGGCAATCCCCAGCCACATGAAGTTTAACAAGAGCAAGTGCTGGATGCTGCACCTGGGAAGGTGCAGCCCTGGCTATTTGCACAATCTAGGGGATAAGAGGCTGGTGAACAGCCCGGCAGAAAGGAATCTGGGGGTTCTGGCTGACAGCAACTTCAACATGAGCCAGCAGTGTGCCCTGGCAGCCAGGAGGGCCAACCTTACCTTTGGGTACATCAGGGATGGCATTGCTAGCCAGTCGAGGGAAGGGATTGTCCTGCTCTTCTCCGTGCTGGTGCAGCCTCACCTCAAGTGCTATGTGCAGTTTTGGGCACCACAGTATAAAAAGGACACAAAACTATTAGAGAGTGTCCAAAGGAGGGCTACAAAGGTGGTGAAAGGTCTAGAAGGGAAGATGTATGAGGAGCAGCTGAGGTCCCTTGGTTTGCTCAGCCCAGAGCAGAGCAGGCTGAGGGGAGGCCTCATGGCGGCCTGCAGCTCCCTCACGAGGGGAGCGGAGGGGCAGGCGCTGAGCTCTGCTCTCTGGGGACAGCGACAGGGCCCGAGGGAACGGCATGGAGCTGGGACAGGGGAGGGTCAGGCTGGGTGTTAGGGAAAGGTTCTGCACCCAGAGGGTGGTCGGGCACTGGGACAGGCTCCCCAGGACAGTCCGTGGTCATGGCACTGAGACTGCTGGAGTTCAAGAAGTGTTTGGACAACACTCTCAGACATATGGTTTGATTTTCGGGTGGTCCTGTGTGAAGCCAGGAGTTGGACTGGATGATCCTTGTGGGTCTCTTCCAATTCAGGACATTCTACAATTCTATGACTGCCTCTTCTAATCCCTAAGCACAAACTAATAAAACTTTGATAAATGACTTGGGAAAACAGCAAGTGTATCTTTTCTTCATAATACAGCTAAAGGTTTTTTGTTGTTGTTTTTTAATGAAAATTCTCCTGCTAAGCTTTTCACTGCCCTTTTAGGTGAGCAAGTTACACGCTAAATCATTTCTATAAATTCATTACTTCTATTGTTAAAAATCAAATGGAGAAGGGTAGTAGGCCAGGGTTATGCAGCCAAAACTCATCCTGACAGGGAGACAAGGCAAGTTTTATCAGTGCTACTTTTCACATTTAGCTCTGTGTACTCTGCTGAAAAGCCCACATTTACAGCCCAAACATAGATCTCTGCATTAATACGTCATTAACATTTTTATAAACATTCTTCAGTGTTAAAATTCTCAAATAAAGTAAGAGCTGCTGACTCTACCTTCTCAGTTTTATGATTGGCTATAAGATCTATAGCTCTTTCTGTAAATAAATTAGTGGAATACAGGTTTTTAAATCCAGTTGCAACTTCTTCTCCATCTCGGAAGTCCAGAGCACAGCGTGTTACATTCTTTGCTTTGATGAGCACGCAGTGATCATGAGAATAATAATCCTCACTCCCCAGAAGATAGCCTAGAACAGGAAAAGATGACAAGTAAACAGATCAACACAACATCATAGAAACAGAAGCACTTTTTTGGGGGGGGAGGCATTTTGAGCTGAGACACCCATCCAACACTTGATAATCAATAGTGACATCACTTGATAGGACTAAGTATCTCAACATTTAACACACAGACTTTTTATCGCCACTACAAATAGTAATTTCAAAGCACACGAAACAGTTTGAAAGCAGTGTAATGACACTATATAGGGATAACTTTATATCAAAGGCCTTAGTATTAAACTAATACACTGATAGCAAAGGAATGACCTATTCCTGTACTATTATAATTTTTATCTGGTTTGATTTTGTATACTTGCTTTTTCCACATAAGACTTTTCTCTCTGTTAGAAAGCTTGGAATTTGTTTTGTTAGGAATTGCTTGCGTGTGTGTCTGTTGTTTTTAACATTTATGAAAATGCATCCAAGTATGAAGTATTTCGTTTTTTTTTAGCTGTAAAGTAATTTCTGATCCTCTGCTGACCCCAACTGGTGAAAAGAAGATACTACTATTTAAAGATACCCAAAAGAAACAGACTATGTATAAACTCTAGACGTATAAATTTTCTCCTATCAAGGGCTACCCTGTTAAGCATTGAGTGCTGTTGTTTTTTATTGATCAGAAACAAAACTCTTCGAAATCAATTGAATCTCAGTAATTATTACATCTAAAATTAAATTTCAGATTTATCTTCTAGTACCCTGAAAAAAAAAAATCAACCAAATCTGGAAAAAAAAATCTGAAGTTCTGCAAAATCAAATTAAAACTGAGACCAACAATTCAAAATTGAGGAACTTTACTTGAACTTTTATACAGCAACTTCACGTATTATTACTCAAAAAAAAAAAAAAAAAAAAGCTTGCTAAAAATCAAATGAATGTCCCTAACTGCAATCAACTCCTACTGGAACTATATGAACATAATAGGATATTAAACTACCACATCCATTGAAAAATAATTTCCTTGGTGTCATGCTGGGCACCCAATGACTATGCCTAGAGCCAGCCTTAGTCCTGGTATTAAAAGCCTGCTCTTTCGCAGGAGCATAAGCCTATATAGACATCTATGCCATCAAGAATAAGACAAGCTCCTGTGAAGGGATGGAAGCAGACAACCAACAGGGGAAGAGGCATATAGATTCAAACAGTGGTCCATCATGTTATGATCCGTATTTACTACCTTAATTCAGTTGTAAAACCATATCCCAAGCTCTCTGAAGAGTCAAAAGAGACAATCTAAGGGAATAGTCCTTTCCACCTAGAATTTGAATCACCAGTATCTATAAGGGAACATAGCACAAACAGGCTCTTTATTTAGGTACCTAACATTACACAAGAGGAGTGTGGGCCTCAGCAAGCATAGCTGAAGTTTCTGTATCTCAGGTTCCCTATTGTAGAACTGGGCAGCATTACTGTCAACAGCTTACAGAGTTATTTTGAAGACAATCTGTTTTGAAACCCTCCATTCAATGAAAGTATCTTAAAACAAACCAAGTCAAAGTTAACAACTTTGTATTCAGTATCAAATGGTATGAGGTGTATTACTGATAACCTGATTCACATAATGGGGAAATAAATATTATAATATAATTATATTAAAATAAATATTACAGTGGGGAATTAAATATTATTGTGGGCAAATATTCTCATTCACATGGGATACTTGCACAAAGCTATTAAACATCCAATCAATACTTGGACAGGAGCTTTTGTGAGAGGAAAAATATGTGATATGTAGTTGCAAGTTGCTTTGTAATACATACACACAGACAATCTAATTCTGGCATTATTTTTTTTTTTTTTCAATCTAAGTGCTTGATTTCACAGCTTGTGCGTTCCTATAACACCTACATCTTGTACGCTGTTTTTATAAAGGCTCTCACACCACCTTCCTTTCCAGAAGAAGTGGAAAACCACTGATATTCTATTTACAAAGCATGAAGACACTATGGTGCGATGTTTATTTCTTTCTCTTTTAAATATATCAGCTTATTAGCAGTTTAATATTATTTGCAGAGCATGCGAGGTCTACTATCTGATCTAAAAAGTAGTTTAGAGACACTTTTAAAACAAAACTAATCACTATACCTTAAATCTTCTAACCATCATAGAATGAAATTAAATGCAGATATTTAAAGAGAAATACTTTCTCTGGAGGCACTCAATAATCACAGTATTTCCTTCAATAAATCATAAGGTTTTGGCATGCATTTAAGGCACTAACTGATTTTTAACAGTTATGCATTGGAAATATGCATGCTCAAAAACTACTTATGCACTCACAGTATATCTGCTCTTCTTGGAAGAATCAAGCAGTTTTCTCATCATTTTTAACACTACATTGCCCATGTTAAATTTAACCATTACCAAAGTAAGTATCAAATCCTCTGCGTGTTGGAAGGCATTCTTTCCTGTACATCCCTAAATGCCACTTCCCCACCATGTGAGTAACGTATCCTGCATCTTTAAGTAGCTCTGGTAGGAGTTTCTCATCTAGTGGTAGACAGCTGGGCTGGCACGGCCAGATTATTTGGTGTTGTAAACCTGTATGGATCTAGTGGGGAAAAGAAAGGAAGAGGTATTAGTTTCAATGCAGTAACACATAAGCAGGTCCAAAAAGAAACAATATTACACAGCAGGGTAGCATTAGGTTCAGGGCCTGCTGGTTTCACTAAAGTAGCACCACCGAAGTTCAGAAAGCCAAAGATGGAGGTCGGGGCTGTATGGAGGAAGACCATGAAATAGTACTGCCAGTGTTAACAAGAGGATCTTCCCAGGCATAATTCAAGTGCAATATAAATAAATAAATAAATAAATAAATAATCAAGCCTTTTGTATTTTCATCTGAAAGCCTAACATGTAACAACTACCATTACAGTCTTCCTGAATGCAAAAATTTAAATAGAATGCAGATGGACAAAAATGTGCAATGCAGTTACAGCTACAGAGCTTTTGCCTTTATCAGAGAACAATTACTGGAGGAAAAGGTGGCAAAGGCTAGGAAAGCTATTTTTGCAGTACTGCTCCAAATGGGTATTACATAAACATAGGTATGCATTTATTTACATCCTCAAAGTGAGTGTTGAGCACTTTTACAAATAAAATAAAAGAAAAATTGGATATTGGAAATAAGGGAAGTTTTAGACACTGACTAGATCTGACCTCTGACTGTTTCACCCAGGTTTCTAATCTTAACAAGTGGTGAACTTTGTATGTCTTCACAAAAGTATGACTGGTAATAACAGTCTGAGTCGTATATTTTGCTTGATGCAAGAAACCTCTTCAGTTACTATGTACTACAAGCTGACTTTTGTCAACTCCCATATCTCCTACTAAAAAAACCACCACAGACAAACAAAAAAAAGTCCCACCACCCTAAACCTAGGAGGGAAAACACACACATACCAGTTTAAACATCTTGTTTGTTTACTAAGTATTTCTAGTAATCTGCCTCTGTCGAAGCACACAATCTCCAACACCTCCCTAGACAGCAAGACATCAGATTCCATAATGCCACTAAGCACTTCAGTGTAGCAAGCTAAATGACTAATTTGAAATCATCATGGTAGCAACCATTTGAACTCACTTTTAAACCAAGTAAGCCCTGACTTAAAGTGCATGGATAAGTAGACTAGACTAGTAGACTAGTACACAGTGGTGGGTGTACTAGTTGCTAATTTTCTTTGAAAATGGAGCTGGATTTTTTTTTTTTTAATGCAGCATTAGAAAAGTATTATTAATATAGTGAAAGATACAAGCTAGGAAAGCATTGCAATTTCTTCCACAGTCACTAGGGAGGAAAAAAAAAAAAAGGAAAATAGTAAAACAAATCTACAACTTTCAAAAACCAACAGCTTTGCTCTTTTTTCCTCATTGACTGTAGGATGACTATCAGAATTCCAGCTCCAGATGTAGGATACATTCTTAAATCTTTGAGTAATTCTTCATCATGTTCACCATATCATTGTATAAAACAAAACCCCACACACTTGTTACATAGTTTTTTCCTGAACAGAATGTCTGCTCAATTTTATAGAAAATTTTCTTCAATTTTCTAATATTATTTTACTCATTTTTACTAAGGTCAACATGACATTGAATTATCAAGTCAGATGCATATGATGAACTCAAATCAAGACTGAACCATGAGCATTTCTAATTTCCACTCTAAGATCAGATGCTGCGAAGTCCAGTTGACACTGACCTATTTCTAGACAAGCAAGTTAACAGTATGAGCTGCATTCTAGAATAGGTCAATATAAAGAAATAGTGTAAGTAATTTAAAAAAAAAAAAAGTACTGGTAGAAAAACTACATCCTTCTATTCCTTATTGGCTCTTCAAGTTTGGGAACAGAGCAAAAGGTAAGTCCCCCCTAGACCAATCGCTCTGCTACACCAAGAGGTAGCACCCACTAACATGTAATTTCATTCTGAGCACTTTCTTTGATAAATACAGTTGCAGAACGTTTTGAGAGAAAGGGGAAGTTTCTGACACACATTTAGTTCTTTGCGAGTTCCTCCATTTTTTTCCCCCCGTTTTTGCCAAAGCTGCAATGAAAGTGAAAGGAAAAAAAAAAAAAAAAGTATAGCAAAATTATGAAGTTCAATTCTTAAACCTGTGGGAGGAAAAAAAAAAAGGGGGGGGGGGGTGGGTGGGGTGGGGAATCATGCGCATGAGGAGGAAGCTGGGTAGCCAGGCTGAGGATCAGCCTGTGGGCACTGTCATGGGAGCGTGGGGCACCATGTGAAGGAAGATGTACAGGTGAAGGATGCATTTAAACACTGCACGGGAAAAATAAATAGCACAAACTGAGCACGCAGTGCTGCCTCTGGCTGGATCTTGCGTGTGCCCACCCAGCTCAGAAGCACCTAAGAGAAGGGGACCGCGCTAGGGCTGTTTGTCCCGGCGCCCTGCCGCGCCTTTTAACCCGGCACCTTGCACTACCCCGCCCCTGTATTTCCCAGCTCGCAGCCCGCAGCTCAGCGGGACGCGGACGGGTTTATCTCCACAGAGCGGGGCACAGCCCGTCCCTACCTGGTAGCGGCCGCTGAGCAGCTGGCTGCGGGAGGGCGTGCAGAGCGGCTGCGTGTAGTACCGCTCCAGCCGCACGCCGCCCGCACCCAGCGCGTCCAGCCGCGGCGTCCGGATGGCCGAGCCGTGCCAGCCCACGTCGCCCCAGCCCAGGTCGTCGGCCAGCACCAGCACCAGGTGCGGGGCCGAAGGCCGAGCCGCCGCCGCCAGGCGCAGGGCGCACCACAGCAGGCAGAGCCGCGGCGGGACGCCCGCCCGCCCCGCCATCCCCCCGCCGGCCGCCGGAGCAGGAACTGGGCCGCCGAGGGAGCCGCGGCGCCGCCCCGGGGCCGGGCTGAGGCGAGGGGAGCGCCGCGGCCTGGCGCAGGCCCGCCCCCGGCCTCCCTCCCTGCCTCGTGTGCGGGCCTGAGGGAGAAGTCGTGGTGGGGTGCCCGCTGCCGGCAAGTGCCGAGTTAGCTTTAGGTTGGTTCGTTTGTCAGGGGAGGTTAAAAAACAGGGTGTGCGCTTGTGGTCTGTGTCAGCTGAGTAACCATCTCAGCGATGTTGCCTTCCGATTTCATCTTCCTGTAATTCCCACGATAAACATCCGTTTTAAACCGTGGAGGCTTTCCCAGGTGGAACCATGGGTCTGCCTGCAAGCCCGCATTGCAGCGTTCGCTAGGAGAGTACGGGGTGTATGCTGGTGCAAAGAACGGGACCGTTACTTCTCCCTGCCTACGTGAGGCTGTTGCAGCTCGTCCAGTGCTACCCACAGAGGTTATGCAGTGCTTTAAACAAGGTGCGGCAGCCGCCAACGCAGCCATGGCCTCGCTGCTTGCCAAACGGTGCCACAGACCTGGAAAGACAAGCTGCCACCGTCACTGGAGAGGCAGCTGAGGTGTGTGAGATGGCAAATATTCCTGTAGGAGAAAGTGCATGGCCTCTGCCACCGTTAGCTACTACCCTCCCTCCCCTGCCCGCTCCTTCTGCAAAGCCATGAGTGACACAGTGCTATTTTCTCCTAATTTTGGTCATGTGGTTGAGAAGTCTAGATCCACCTCCGGCTGTAAAATGTTGTTTATGACTGTTAGAGTGTAGGAAGGAAGTGAAGAAACCAAGAGGCAGAAAGAACAGCTATGTCAACAGGGCTGTTTCTTCAAACCTTGTAATGTTCTAAAGCAACACTGTAGACAACTGCTAACCTACTTAAAAGCCTTGGTGTAAAAGCTAAGACTCTGGATGGACAGAACTGTCAGCTCTGATCAATTTTGTTCATCCATGGAATACATAAATATTTCAGTGTCCAGTTAAAAATCAAATAAACGCATCTTTGATACTTAGCTGGAATGGTACATACATGTCATCCCAACTTCACAGAGCAATTTGGTAACAGGTGAAAGAAAAATACACACCAAAAATACTATTTATCAGTGGAAAAAAAAAAAAGTATCAAGTACTGTTGCTTATTTTCTTTCTGATTGACTGGTCTCTGTAGAAAGTAGGTTCTCGCTCCTCTGAATTAAATATAGTGGATAAGCCTATGAAGTTACCAGATATTCTATAAACCCCAAAGGATTCCCTGCTGGTTTGAAAACAGTAACAAAGATGACTGATGACACTTTCTTTTTTTCTACAGTAATTAGTAACACATTCATTCATATTCCCTCGAGGAGTCAGTTTAACCTTAAATTTTCATCTCTGAAGCAGTATCGATTATTAGTGGTCCTGATACCTTTCTAAAAAGATATTACTTGCTCTCTACCCCACTTCCAGGTCTTTCTCCAGACCTGGTCTTTCTCCAGGTCTTTCTCCAGGTAGAAGAAATGGGTTGTGCCACAGAGGCATTTCCAAATCAAATGACAGAAAGAGATTGGAACTGAAACTGCATACACAGGAGAGGAAAATCCATAATGAAAAGAAAGCAGGAAAACAGATGAGGAAAGCGTTGATAAGAAGGTGTATCTGGCAGGTAATGCAAAGTGCCAAGGAAATCCAGGCAAAAAGGAATTTTATATGATGTAAAAGAAAGAGAAAGAAAACAGAATTTAGAGGGAAGAGATGCATTAAAAGAAAAATCTAATTTCATTGTTAATTTTTTCTCTCATAAAGAACAATGAAGAATGAATGGGTACTATTAAGTCAAGTTACCACTGGTTCCCTTATACCAAGATCTCTAAGTTCTTTTTCTTTACATACAAACAATTATTATTGCTGTCTTTTTGTAATTTTATTCTGCATATTATACCTTGTTTATTTTCTCCCTGAGTCAATTTCTGGGACTGAGCACTGATGTGTTTAAGGTTCTGGGAGGGGACTGTTCCTGCATGCTTTTGTTCACCCCAGTTTTAGGAGTTGGATGAAAATTAATAAAATTAAACAAATAAGATAACCAAATTTCTTTCTTTATTGCTAAGGAGGCAAGTGAGCCCCTAGTTAAAATAGGACACTGCTACAAGAAGTAACAAGATTTTCCTAACATCTTTTTTCCCTGAAGAAAATTCCAAGATTACTGACAAGCTGATATGTGACTATGAGTTATATTTTCTTTGTTGAGATGTGATTCATACTGTTCATAAGGCTGGAATATTCTGACTTACCTTGTTTTTAGTTCAGATCCCATCACTATTCACAGTCGTCTCACAGAATTGTATATTTTGCTAACTTCCATGTCCTCATTCTAAGTAAAACTCCATTCAAATTTTAGCAAATTCTCATGGAAACAACTCTTGTTCATTCAGAGCAATTACTTTTAAAATCTGCAGCGCTGGTAAAAATAGAAATGTTGGATGCACATTTTGCTATAAAATTCATAATAACTTATTTACATCATATGTTTTAAAATGTAAGATGGTGTTCAAGCGCAGCTGAACTCATATCCCCTTATAGAGGGGTGTCAAAAATTTTTGCTGTTTGTCCTGCTCAACCAGAATGGGCTAACCTGATTGCCTGAGCTGCCAGAGTTAAAACATTATGTCAGACCATCTAAAACATACACAGCAGATACTGTAGCAGTCACAGTCTGGATATTGCTGCTGTCTTCTTTTTTCTTGTATTTTTCTTATTACTATTTGAGGGATATAGATTCCCAAACAGAAAATATTTTATATCAGAGTATTCTCTTGAATCAAAAGAATAAACCGTGAAAATGGCTGGTGTTCAGTCCCCTCTGTTTCAGTCAACCTTTTCTGAACTTGGGTTTTAAAAATTTCAATTTTGAGTTCTATGATTAATGCAATCATTAAAGTGACAGAACGATGGCCTCCGTGTTGCTTTATCATTCCACACAGAATATGAACATGGCACAATGTGGAAACCTGGACCAAAGGTTCAAGTGATAGCAGTAACATTTACTCTTGGGTACTCTGAGGCTGGGAGGAGAATAAAGGACAATGACATAGAACATGTCTGAGAAACCTGCATTCTGAGATGTCCTAATCTGTCCACGCACAGAAATTTGAGTATTTCACAAGATTTCCTAGATGATCAACTGTCATTTTTTCACCTCATTACAAACTTCTCTGTTAATGTGGGTGACTTGAGAGACTCAAAAGATATCTCTGCCAGCCTTTCCACCCTGGTATTTCAGCTTGACTGGCTGGAAGTCCTCTTAACACATGGATGTACTACTTAAACAGTCTTGTCTTATTCACTTTCCCTTGCTGTATGTCGACATCAGAAGTTTATGCAACACCATATCACGACATCCAATGAAAGGAAGCAGTAACAGGAAAACACAAAAGCCATCGAGCACCCTCATCCATGTCTTCATTTTTTTTTTTTTCTTTTTTTTTTCTTCATTTTTTGACTATGAAAGATTGACTTTTATGTGTGGTGGTCTCCATGGGCATGATTTGTAAAGCTTATTCCCCTTACAATTTAGCCATGCTGCGATGTGCTGCAGTGATAAACTATCCTAATAAATAACTAGTAAGCTGGTTTGGGTATCAGACTGTAAAAAAGCAGCAGGGTAAACTAGGAAGCACAGTCAGAGATATAGCTGTGTTACAATAGCTGCAATGCTTTTAATACTTAACCATGTCTGCTTAAAACTGGTTAAATTATCTCTACTCCTGAATGCACTGTTAACTAGAAAGCACAGCCATTTTTAAGAGAGAAAAGAGTGCATCAATCTCTCAGATAATCCTTTTGTGAAGAACATGGAGTTGTTTTGGCCTTACAAGTTGGCAGCAGTAAAGGAACTTTTTGTGTTGCCTTGTCCCAGAAACAGCAGTCCACAGTTTTTGTCTGCTTCCCTAAAACTTGCAGCTAACTGAACCTTAACTGGCTAGGGCTCAAGCTGGGTGAGACCCAGGTGACAAAAGCTGTCATTGAGCAGCCCACAAGGGAATCAGTGTTTGGGCCTCCTCTCTAGATCCTTTATTCTCATAGTTACATAACTGAGTCTAACTTCATGTCTGGGTTGTGGAAGGCATAACTTAAACAGTGTTTTGGCATAGCAAAACTAATTAGGAACATCTATGTGAGAACCTGTGTTCTGATAGCTGTTATCGTACACTCCCAGGTATCAAGTCTAGTGAATTTGCATATTCTTGGGAAATAGAGAAATTCAAAGTTATGTTCCTAAGAATTGCTCTCCTACACCATATTCTAAGTAAAATAGTATCACATTGTGCTGTATTTTAGGATCCTTAAATGATCACAGATACGTAGTAACCAAATGCCTCATTAAGAATAATATCACCTTTAGAAAAAGTAACACCTCTGATTGGTTCAGCAAAGAAGAATTAAACCACTTAGGAAAGCAAAACAGAGAATAATTTCTGAATGGGATTTTCACTCAAGATAGTACTACAAGCAAACCTGCCAAATCTTGTGTTTGATTTTGACCTTCTTTGTAAAAGAGAATCAGAGCAGCACAATGTAATGTTAGCTTGCACTAAGACTTTAGCTAGAGTCAGTGTTCATTATTCAAACTGTGTTTCTCCTGATATATTCTATTTATACTTCTTTTCTAAAGATTTAGATGCACAACTTATTTGGAAAAAACAGTACATTTTGCACATTGTTTCTATTCTTATAAAAACTTTTCTAAAAAGTTTAATCTATAGCATAAAGGTGAGTGTTACTCTTTGTAAGTCAGAAATTGTCGTATTGTGATTCAAAAGAATTGTTGAACATATTATGGAATTCAGAAGTGTGTTTTAATATTCCAGTGTGTTTCCATTGTTTAGTTTATTCCAATCATGCTTTTATGGGCTATCAAGTATTTAACACTGAAAAAAGCTCCTCTGCTGTGGATTTAATTGAATTTTTCCATTGTTAATATTTTTGTCTGAAAACATATGGTTCTAACTACTGTTCCATCTATAATTAACAGGAAAAGGAGGAACAGAAGTTCTTCAGTGTCACTGTTAAGTCTTCAGATTTAGACCAGTAAATCCATGAGACAGTACTTTAAATTCTTTTCAAACACTGAGCAATAACATCTTTTGTGTTGTAGAATATTACATATAATCTACCAGCTAATCTGTATAAAATAATGAAGAACAGACTTCTTGCAGCTGTTTCATTAGAAAGCACTAGATTTTGATCTGCAAGGATTTCCACTAGGACGATATACTGAGAAAATAAAATAGCAGTTCAGTTTGCCTTTAATATTGCCTTTATTATTTTTTAATGATGTATTGGATATATTTCAATTCTTTAGGGAGCATTTGCTATTGGCCAATACCAAGAACAGCTTTCTCCCCTACATTGATTTAGATCTGCCAGTCTGTGAGCAAGCTGAATCAAGGATCTTAACTCACTCCCAGCCACTTTTTGCTCACAAGTGTTACTGAGAAGGGTCAGCATATACTGGTTCATTAACTGTGCTCAAATCTCTGATGTGAACAACCCATACAAGGAAGCAAGGGGGCAACACAATCAAATTTCTCACTCATGAATGGAAATGAGGATCTTGTGTTCAGCAATTAATGAACCTGAGTAATTTGATTCTCTTAATTTCATGCATATAAATGGAACTATCTCCTACTGCAAAATTTCCTGTATCATCATCTGTGTTTATATTTTGGGACTTTCACCCTTTCTCTGAAGGCGCATTCTTGTTGGTTCAGTCAGCACCAGTGGCTCTTGTATAATAGTTGCTGAGTAATTTTTCCCTAAAAGTTCAACTTCCAATTTCTGTCCAACTTTGCTGAGTTCTATGGGAACATATGCAAAAGCCAGACTTCGCTGGGCACTGTAACTGAAACTTCCAGATGTGGTGTTGCCAATAACCTGGAAGGAAAAAATAAAAAAAAAAAAAAAAGAAAGAAAAAAAATGTTTAATGCTTATTTTTGACATGCGTGAACTTTTTTTTTATCTTTGTTTTTGTTTTTCAAAAAGCTATACACCTCAGATACTAATTTTGGATTATACACAACACATATCAAGTAAGTTTCAAGTGCATCATGCAGTTCATGACGTTCTCAGTGGGTGGCTTCAACTTAAACTGGACAGGTTTTGCTCCCTGAAAAAACAGTCTATTCCTATTGTATTCAGTTAAGTTTTAACTGAGAACAAAACCTGTACATATATACACATACACACAAAATGTCATATATATACATAAATTATATACAGTAATTTAACTACTAATAAGTGTTTCAACATGTAGTATGAGCTGAAGTGCAGAGGCCTAAACTTCACTGCATTTTTGTTTTGTTGTTCTTCCAAGCAAATTACAGAAGTTGTTAGGACAATGGTGAACTTGCAAGGTGACTTAATGGATGACATAATACTTTAGTCTAACTCCAGTTTCTACACTGGTATTCCACATTTTCACTACAGAAATTTACTGTTAGTCTTTGCTTCCTGCTTGACATTTGGAAAATGGTATCATACCTTCAAAGTGTTTTGTGCCAGTAAAAGAAAAATACTATATTCACACTTGAAACACAAAGTTAGATTCTGTTCATGGGGAATTAACTTTAGTTTCTTGTAACATGATCATACTCCTTACCTTGCCATTATGCCACACACTTTCATTTCCCTCTGGATCAACATCATCTGTTTGCAGGGTGAGATATACCAGTCGTCGTTTGAGCCCCTTTTCTTTAATCTGCTTCAGTGTTTGCTTCCCTATAAAGTCTGCTGGCTGAAAAAATAGCAGATAATAATGATATTTAGGTTAGTCAGGTTACGCAAAAAGGTTAGAGAGAAAATTATTTGTTTGTGCTCATTTGTTTTCCTAGTATTTAAGTATTCTGTATGAAATGCAGGTTAAATAAAAGTTTTGATGTATCTTGTATCTTGATACTTTATACTGATATATTTATTGTATCTTGGTAATTTTATTCAGTATATTAGTTTTTCTAGAGCTTAGTCTTTTCAATATTCATAACTTCAAATGCAGTAGGAACACATATGTAGCAAGATGTGTGCCCAGTTAAAGTTGTGAGCCAGAAGACTTACAAAGAGTTTCATTTCAGTTTCTATTAAAAAAATGGGATTCCAGTACCAATATCCTATAGCCTTGGCTTCCCTCTGTGGACTTTCATCCTTTTCAATGCTATGAGCAACCACAGCAGTAACTTGGTACTAGTTTGCTTTGGTGTCTCAATGTCAGGGTGCAGAGCTGGCAGCTTTCTCCATGTTCTTGTTTTAAGCTATGTTTTTTTTCCCCATAGGCACCTTTTTATGGGATAATAAAGAACATTAGGTACAGAATAATACTGTCATTTGGAGTTCCCTTTTCCATCTTGCCTAACAAGATACAAGTACATTTCTAGCAGCAGACTGCATAAATGTGTGACAAGTACTGGGGTTGCCATCTGTAAAGCTCGGAATCCTGAAGGATATATATGACAGTATTCATTGCATGTGATGATGTTGAGCTGGCTGAGCTAGCCTGATTCCACAGCCAGGATCGCAGATATGAGCTTGTTTTGCCTACCAGTAGCTGTGAAACTGACTTGCCTCACACTGCTATCTCCTAGGTCTTAGATGTAACTGAACTTCCTTACTTGGTTGGCTGGGAGCAAATTAGAAAAACAAGCTATAGAAAGAAAGGTTGTTAGAAAATTGGTGGTCCTGGACAGAATGCTTCAAGAGCCAAAAGAAAGCCCCTTTCAACGATGCTGACAGTTCAGACAGAGGATGAAATAGTAATTAGACTGGATCTGTGCAGGAAATATGAGGAATAGTGTGTTACAAATTCTGCCTTTTTTTTTCTCATTATTTTTTAATTTAAAGGCATAGATTAGACACAACAAAAGATTTGCATTTTACTAATTTGTCAGATCCACATCATCCTGGCCTGTGGGCAAGAAAAATAATAGCAGTTACGAGTTCATCTAGTTTTACAGCCTTTGCTGAGAAGATGAGTAATAGTGAAAGCTATTTTAAGGCACATGGTCCTAGGTCAGTGTGACAGTTCTTGTACATCTGAAGCAGGATTTTTACTCATTTGATGAGTGCTTAAGAGAAGGAAGTGAAATATTGTTGAAGATAAAATGCAATTTCTGGTAATGTTCTTTAACTTCTGCAGAGAATTATACCAACTAGATCCATCCTAGCACTACATTTGAAATACATTTGTAGTAAGTGCTCTGCTTATGGAGAGAAATTCAAAATAAATAGTTCTAAAGTGCTGTACTCTGGGAGTTTGTCATTGTCACTCCTTATGCGTCAGCACTGAATCATTATTTTGCAGTAATAACAGAACTACAAGTACAACGTATTGTACTTGGAATACAGTATTACACAGTTAGAACATGTTCTTATTACTATACAGAATCACAGAATCATCTAGGTTGGAAGAGACCTCCAAGATCATCTAGTCCGACCTCTGACCTAACACTAACAAGTCCTCCACTAAACCATATCACTCAGGGCTACATCTAAACGTCTTTTAAAGACCTCCACGGGTGGTGACTGAATCACTTCCCTATTCCCTGGCAGCCTATTCCAATGCCTAACAACCCTTTCGGTAAAGAAGTTCTTCCTAATATCCAACCTAAGCCTCCCTTGGCGCAACTTTAGCCCATTCCCCCTCGTCCTGTCACCAGGCACATGGGAGAACAGACCAACCCCCACCTCGCTACAGCCTCCTTTAAGGTAACTGTAGAGAGCGATAAGGTCGCCCCTGAGCCTCCTCTTCTCCAGGCTGAACAATCCCAGCTCCCTCAGCCGCTCCTCATAAGACTTGTTCTCCAGACCCCTCACCAGCTTCGTCACCCTCCTCTGGACTCTCTCGAGCACCTCCATGTCCTTCTTGTAGCGAGGGGCCCAAAACTGAACACGGTACTCGAGGTGCGGCCTCACCAGAGCCGAGTACAGGGGGACAATCAATTCCCTCGCCCTGCTGGCCACACTGTTTCTTGTGCAAGCCAGGGTGCTGTTGGCCTTCTTGGCCACCTGAGCACACTGCTGGCTCATATTCAGCCAACTATCAACCAATACTCCCAGGTCCTTCTCTGCCAGGCAGCTTTCTAACCACTCATCTCCCAGCCTGTAGCTCTGCTTGGGGATGTTGTGCCCCAGGTGCAGGACCCGGCACTTGGCCTTGTTGAACTTCATGCAGTTGGCCTCAGCCCATCGGTCCAGCCTATCCAGATCCTCCTGCAGAGCCTTCCTACCCTCGAGCAGATCAACACAGGCACCTAACTTGGTGTCGTCTGCAAACTTACTGAGGGTGCACTGAATGCCCTCATCTAGATCATCGATAAAGATATTAAAGAGAACTGGCCCTAGTACTGAGCCCTGGGGGACTCCACTAGTGACCGGCCTCCACCTGGATTTAACTCCAGTTAAATTGAACTGGATTACAACAGCAGGCATGTTTCCAGCCACACGTGGTTCAGAGGAACATCTCTGCAGAGCCTTGCAAGGAGAGAACCCCCCCTGCACCTCGCTGCGCACAAGGGGCTCAGCAGCCACTGCACAGCGTGCTTGCGCTCCAGCCGCCTGAGCCTTGTGCGTGCCACACCACCGCCAGCCTCTCCCCAGAGGGCTGCCATTCCTCCCCCCGCCCCACAGATTGTGGGGAGGTGCTCCAGCTGACCCAGCCTGGGTCAAAGGTGCCACGAGGGACTCCCCCTGCAGAGGCAAAAATGGAACGCCAAGAATGCCTTTTTCCAGAGAGAAAGCCGAAGAACATGGCAAAGCTGGCAAACCGCAGCCTGCTGCACCCTGAGGGGCAAGGGAAGAGCAAACCCTGGGCTGGAACAGCTGGGAGCTGAGAGCTGCAACGTCCCTGACAGCAGTTTTGTTCAGCGGGATCCAGGGCCACGTTGGACAGCCTTGGGTGTGCCTCCCACTGCGCGCTGCAGCCTCTCTCGCCTCCAGATGGGTCACTGTTCTCTGCAACGTGCCGTGCCCTTCAGCACACTTTCCCCGTCTTTTTCTTGGGGAAGAAACCTCTGACTTACTCTCACACCTTCGGTATTTGTGGGTAGGGAAAGGAGGAGAAAATACTCTGTATAGAAATGCCTTCTACTTCTTATGGGGAGGCAGCAGGCCATCCAGGCAGTGTTCCATTGTTAGTAATAGAAGAAGAAATAATACAATATTGCTTAATATGTTACATTTGCGATGTACTCTTCCGAGGCTGCGCTTGGAAGGTACAAAATATATGTGTAAGGGTAGCATGAGAGAATGCACCGATTCATGATGAGGAGTAAGGAGGATTAAAAGAATGCTCAATTTGCAAGACATCTAGATAACTGGGGCTTCTTGGACTCTGGGAACTGGATCAAACCAACCTTGCGGTTTGGACTGAGACCAAGGGCTCAGAGAGCACGCGTGAGAAAGAAAGGTTAAAAAGTTCAGCTCTGATGAAGACATCTTACTTCATCCCGACGACCACCCAGACGACCACCAGAGAGTAGTACGCAAGCGCAGAAGGACTGATAAGATAATTAGCATACGAAGCGAGGCTAGGCGGAGCTAGGAAATGAATATGCATAGATGAGCTGTGAAACCTAATACACATGTAGTATCTTAGGAGATAAAAGGGAACTAAGAAAACAAATCAGACGAAGTTAGATCTGGGCAAGCATGCCCCTAACTTCCGGCGCCTAATAAAGAACCTTCATATAATCACTTTCTGGATTATGTGTTTTCATAAACGCTAACACCATCATTCCCATTACAATTGCCTGCTTTATTCTAACCTGGCTCTCCGCAAGAACGCGGGCTGAACTTCCCAACGGCCTGATGTGCTCATGCAGCAACATGGAAGCTGCTCTGCAAGCTCCGTGCATTCACTTATGGTCAAACGAAGCCAAATGCCACTTTGTCCTGGTAAGTGACCAACAAGGGTCACTGAAGTCTGTCGCTGGGGCTGGGGACCCACTGCGTGGGGAACTCCGCTGGCTTCAGCAGAGCCCCCCTGCACGACGTCAGGCAGAATTCTGACCAGAATTGGACTGATTTTGGTCACACAAAGGCTAGAGGTCAGACTGATCTTAACGATGTCCTTCAGAGTTTCCTTTAGGAGTATCCTTTACGTTAAGGGAAGTGTCCCTGCAAATGACGTATAAAATTGACACCACTTCAGCTGCTTTCATTTTTAGTAGAGTTTTGGGATTTCTTAGTTTTTCCTCAACTTTACTCTTTAGCTGAAATAAAGTTCATTTCAATGCAATTACTGCTACAGCTACTTGATTCCCCTCCCCAGAATCACAACCCGGGGCTTTGGGCTTTTCCATGTTTATTATTCACTTAGTTCTTCCTTCGTGCTTCCACGGTGGGCAGGAACAGACGTGTCCCCCTGCGCGGCGATGGGGGGCAGCCGGGGGGCTCCTCTCTGCTTGCCTCTCCTCTTCCAGCCGCACGCACAGGCAGCGATGGGACGGAACCGGGACACGCTCCTGGCCTCTCCCCCTCGGCGGGGAGCTCTCAGAGCTCTGCAGGGCAGGCAGCACAGCCCCACCCGGACCCCAGCACGCTCCCACAGCCTGCTGGCACGGCCCCGCAGCCCTGCACACACCCCTGGGCGCCTTTTCCACCACCCGGCCCAGGCCTGGGCTCCGTATCACCTGCTGCCACCCCGCAGTGATGCACTGCCCATGTCACAGCAGGCAGGGGGTGCCCCCTGTCACAAAGGGGCGCGGACGGCCTCGGCCCCGGAACACTGGCCCCAACGGCCACGCAGGCCTGAGATGGCTGCCCGTGCTGACAGGGAGGCTGCTCAGCTGCCTGCTCCTGCTGCTCCAGCCTCAGCTCTGGACACACACTCAGCCAGGGGAACTCAGCTCGTCTCTCCTCTCTCCTCAGGCCCACACCTCAAACGGCTTTCAGCACCCTACAGGACAATGACCGAACCAAACCACCGCACACACCTGGCCACTCCTTTCCAGCACTGTGCCACACAATAGCCCACGCTCTACAGGACAGGTAACATCACCCCAACCCACACCCTACCATGATCTCATAGCAAGCAGACAGGTGACACGCTCGGGCCAGGACGGCAGTGACCGCTCCATCAGGACGACGGGACACGGACAGCCTCGGTGAGACGCTAGAGACTCTTGGGCAGAGAGGCAGGGGCTGCCCGTGGTCACAGGGGGATGCTGCTCCGTTTGGTGCTTCTTCTCTTTCAGCCAGAATCACGCAGCGATGGGACCAGACCATGGCACAATCCTGGCCTCACTGCCCTCGACCACTCAGCTGGAAGGAAGAGCTGCCAACGCTCTACAGGACAGGTAAGATCGCCCCAACCCACACCCTACCATGGTCTCATAGCAAGCAGCCAGGTGAGACGATTGGGCCAGGACGACAGTGACCGCTCCATCAGGATGATGGGAAGACGGACGGATGTGGTGAGACGCTGGAGACCCTTGGGCAGGGGCAGCCCATGGTCACAGGGGGACGTTGCGCGGTTTCTTCCTGCTCTTTTAAAGCCAGACACACACGGCAATGAGACCAGACCACGGCACGCTCCTGGCCTCTCTCCCCTTGACAACTCAGCTCGAAAAGATGCCAGCACTCTACAGGACAGATAAGACAGCCCCAACCCATTCCCCACCATGGTCTCACTGCCGGCCGGACGGTGATGGCTTGGCCCAACACAGCTGACTCTTGGCTGTCAGGAGACACAGGCTGGACGGCATTAATGTCAGGCTGGGAGAGCCTTAGGCTGGGAGGCATGGTCTGCTTCTGGCCACAGGGGAAGGCTGCTCTCTTTTGGCTTCCTCTCTTACAGCTGGAAACACACACAGCGATGGGACCAGACCATGGCACGACCCTGGCCTCACTGCCCTCGACCACTCAGCTGGAAGGAAGAGCTGCCAACGCTCTACAGGACAGGTAACATCACCCCAACCCGCACCCTACCATGATCTCATATCAAGCAGGACAGTGACACGCTCAGGCCAGGACGGCAGTGACCGCTCCATCAGGACGATGGGACACGGATAGCCTCGGTGAGACGCTAGAGACTCTTGGGCAGAGAGGCAGGGGCTGCCCGTGGTCACAGGGGGATGCTGCTCTGTTTGGTGCTTCTTCTCTTTCAGCCAGAAACACACAGCGATGGGACAAGACCACGGCACGCTCCTGGCCTCGCTGCCCTTGAGAATTCAGCTGGAAGGAAGAGCTGCCAACACTCTACAGGACACGTAAGCGATCCCCAAGCCATACCCCACCACAGTCTCACAGCATGCCAGAAGATGACACGGTTGGGCTACGAGGGGCATCTCCTGGCCGTCAGGGAGACGTGAGATGGACAGCCTTGGAGTGAGGCTGGGAGAGCCTTGCTCAGGGAGGAAGGGATGGCTTTCAGTGTTGGCAGGGGTGGCTGCTCTGTTTGTCACCTCCTCTATTACAGGTGGACTCACTGAGAGTGAGGGAATGAAGCCATGGCACACTCCTGGCCTCTCTCTTCCAGCACTCTGATGGAGAATTCACCACGCTCTCCAGGACAGATAAGATCACCCCAACCCATTCCCCTCCCCGGTCTCACTGCCTGCGGGAAGGTGATGGGCTTGGCCCAACACGGCTGACTCTTGGCTGTCAGGGAGACACAGGCAGGACGGCCTTGCTGTCAGGCTGCGAGTGCCTCACGCAGGGAGGCTGGGACTGCTCCTGGCCATGGGCTGGGGCTGCTCTTTTTGATCATTTTCCTTTCTCACCCCATCACAGAGCCCCGAGCACACCAAGGTGTGCCACTCTCCCTTCCCTCCTCTGCCCAATCCATCCACGGCCACTGACCTGAAAGCTGCTGCAGCTTTCTACAACCGCAGCCACCGAAGGAGCAGGAAGCACACAAGGACCCCGTCTCTACCCTACTGTGGTCCTACAAGCACAACAACGGGCCCTGCAGCTATGGACAAAGAGAGCTCGGCACGCCTCCACGCCACCCCACCCCATCCCATGTCTCTCTCTAATGCTGCTCAAATAAACGTTCTGATTCACAACCTCATCGGCTGCTTTTTCCTGCCCTTCCTGGGGAAACCTTGGGGGGCTTTGCCTTTTGCAGAAGGAACGAGTGCACCAGCCTCCTCTTCTTCAGACACTGGCATCAAGAGTATTTCAAAGCAGATTAAGGGTCCTAATTTAAGACCGGTGTCTGCAGGCGTGGGTCTGGAAACCAGTTTGCTCCCTCTTTTACCAAGGGACCACAGGTGTATAAGGAAGGAAGAACACTTAACACAAAAACCTCATCTGCTCTGATGGAACTGCTTGAGGAAATTCCCCTTCCTGACATGCGCTCTGCACCCAACATGCAGCCGCTGGGGGGGCTGCCCTGCTGCTGGAAATCAAAGAGAACCATGCTTGCTACCTGGGAAATTAAGCGCCTCTCATAGCTTTGCTGCACATTTCTCCCACGCACCAGCCTTGCCAGGGCTGGCCATCACAGCTCACTTTAGGCCAACTTCTTCCTAGTCAGCTTGGCTACCTCCTGGTTACAAACCTGACTGCCAGAAGCAAACTGGGACTGATTAAAAACAAAAGCCCAGGGGACGGCGCTACTTTTGCACACTCACGCTCCCGACTCTTGTAGGAGACGCATCCAGAAATGCCCCATGCACTGAAACACAGACCTGCGCTGGGAGGGAACCTACAGAACCTTTCTACCCTCGAGCAGACCGACACAGGCACCTAACTTGGTGTTGTCTGCAAACTTACTGAGGGTGCACTGAATGCCCTCATCTAGATCATCGATAAAGATATTAAAGAGAACTGGCCCCAGTACTGAGCCCTGGGGGACGCCAGTAGTGACCAGCCTCCACCTGGATTTAACTCCAGTTAAATTGAACTGGATTACAACAGCAGGCATGTTTCCAGCCACACGTGGTTCAGAGGAACATCTCTGCAGAGCCTTGCAAGGACAGAACCCCCCGGCACCTCGCTGCGCCCAAGGGGTTCAGCAGCCACTGCACAGCGTGCTTGCGCTCCAGCCGCCTGAGCCTTGTGCGTGCCACACCACTGCCAGCCTCTCCCCAGAGGGCTGCCATTCCTCCCTCCGCCCCACAGATTGTGGGGAGGTGCTCCAGCTGACCCAGCCTGAGTCAAAGGTGCCACGAGGGACTCCCCCTGCAGAGGCAAAAATGGAACGCCAAGAATGCCTTTTTCCAGAGAGAAAGCCGAAGAACATGGCAAAGCTGGCAAACCGCAGCCTGCTGCACCCTGAGGGGCAAGGGAAGAGCAAACCCTGGGCTGGAACAGCTGGGAGCTGAGAGCTGCAACGTCCCTGACAGCAGTTTTGTTCAGCGGGATCCAGGGCCACGTTGGACAGCCTTGGGTGTGCCTCCCACTGCGCGCTGCAGCCTCTCTCGCCTCCAGATGGGTCACTGTTCTCTGCAACGTGCCGTGCCCTTCAGCACACTTTCCCCGTCTTTCTCTTGGGGAAGAAACCTCTGACTTACTCTCACACCTTCGGTATTTGTGGGTAGGGAAAGGAGGAGAAAATACTCTGTATAGAAATGCCTTCTCCTTCTTATGGGGAGGCAGCAGGCCATCCAGGCAGTGTTCCATTGTTAGTAATAGAAGAAGAAATAATACAATATTGCTTAATATGTTACATTTGCGATGTACTCTTCCGAGGCTGCGCTTGGAAGGTACAAAATATATGTGTAAGGGTAGCATGAGAGAATGCACCGATTCATGATGAGGAGTAAGGAGGATTAAAAGAATGCTCAATTTGCAAGACATCTAGATAACTGGGGCTTCTTGGACTCTGGGAACTGGATCAAACCAACCTTGCGGTTTGGACTGAGACCAAGGGCTCAGAGAGCACGCGTGAGAAAGAAACTGAGCTGTGAAACCTGAGCTGTGAAACCTAATACACATGTAGTATCTTAGGAGATAAAAGGGAACTAAGAAAACAAATCAGACGAAGTTAGATCTGGGCAAGCATGCCCCTAACTTCCAGCGCCTAATAAAGAACCTTCATATAATCACTTTCTGGATTATGAGTTTTCATAAACGCTAACACCATCATTCCCATTACAATTGCCTGCTTTATTCTAACCTGGCTCTCCGCAAGAACGCGGGCTGAACTTCCCAACGGCCTGATGTGCTCATGCAGCAACATGGAAGCTGCTCTGCAAGCTCCGTGCATTCACTTATGGTCAAACGAAGCCAAATGCCACTTTGTCCTGGTAAGCGACCAACAAGGGTCACTGATGTCTGTCGCTGGGGCTGGGGACCCACTGCGTGGGGAACTCCGCTGGCTTCAGCAGAGCCCCCCTGCACGACGTCAGGCAGAATTCTGACCAGAATTGGACTGATTTTGGTCACACAAAGGCTAGAGGTCAGACTGATCTTAACGATGTCCTTCAGAGTTTCCTTTAGGAGTATCCTTTACGTTAAGGGAAGTGTCCCTGCAAATGACGTATAAAATTGACACCACTTCAGCTGCTTTCATTTTTAGTAGAGTTTTGGGATTTCTTAGTTTTTCCTCAACTTTACTCTTTAGCTGAAATAAAGTTCATTTCAAAGCAATTTCTGCTACAGCTACTCGATTCCCCTCCCCAGAATCACAACCCGGGGCTTTGGGCTTTTCCATGTTTATTATTCACTTAGTTCTTCCTTCGTGCTTCCACGGTGGGCAGGAACAGACGTGTCCCCCTGCGCGGCGATGGGGGGCAGCCGGGGGGCTCCTCTCTGCTTGCCTCTCCTCTTCCAGCCGCACGCACAGGCAGCGATGGGACGGAACCGGGACACGCTCCTGGCCTCTCCCCCTCGGCGGGGAGCTCTCAGAGCTCTGCAGGGCAGGCAGCACAGCCCCACCCGGACCCCAGCACGCTCCCACAGCCTGCTGGCACGGCCCCGCAGCCCTGCACACACCCCTGGGCGCCTTTTCCACCACCCGGCCCAGGCCTGGGCTCCGTATCACCTGCTGCCACCCCGCAGTGATGCACTGCCCATGTCACAGCAGGCAGGGGGTGCCCCCTGTCACAAAGGGGCGCGGACGGCCTCGGCCCCGGAACACTGGCCCCAACGGCCACGCAGGCCTGAGATGGCTGCCCGTGCTGACAGGGAGGCTGCTCAGCTGCCTGCTCCTGCTGCTCCAGCCTCAGCTCTGGACACACACTCAGCCAGAGGAACTCAGCTCGTCTCTCCTCTCTCCTCAGGCCCACACCTCAAACGGCTTTCAGCACCCTACAGGACACTGACCGAACCAAACCACCGCACACACCTGGCCACTCCTTTCCAGCACTGTGCCAGACAATAGCCCACGCTCTACAGGACAGGTAACATCACCCCAACCCGCACCCTACCATGATCTCATAGCAAGCAGACAGGTGACACGCTCGGGCCAGGACGGCAGTGACCGCTCCATCAGGACGACGGGACACGGACAGCCTCGGTGAGACGCTAGAGACTCTTGGGCAGAGAGGCAGGGGCTGCCCGTGGTCACAGGGGGATGCTGCTCCGTTTGGTGCTTCTTCTCTTTCAGCCAGAATCACGCAGCGATGGGACCAGACCACAGCACAATCCTGGCCTCACCGCCCTCGACCACTCAGCTGGAAGGAAGAGCTGCCAACGCTCTACAGGACAGGTAAGATCGCCCCAACCCACACCCTACCATGGTCTCATAGCAAGCAGCCAGGTGAGACGATTGGGCCAGGACGACAGTGACCGCTCCATCAGGATGATGGGAAGACGGACGGATGTGGTGAGACGCTGGAGACCCTTGGGCAGGGGCAGCCCATGGTCACAGGGGGACATTGCGCGGTTTCTTCCTGCTCTTTTAAAGCCAGACACACACGGCAATGAGACCAGACCACGGCACGCTCCTGGCCTCTCTCCCCTTGACAACTCAGCTCGAAAAGATGCCAGCACTCTACAGGACAGATAAGACAGCCCCAACCCATTCCCCACCATGGTCTCACTGCCAGCCGGATGGTGGGGAATGGTCTCACTGCCAGCTTGGCCCAACACAGCTGACTCTTGGCTGTCAGGAGACACAGGCTGGACGGCATTTAATGTCAGGCTGGGAGAGCCTTAGGCTGGGAGGCATGGTCTGCTCCTGGCCACAGGGGAAGGCTGCTCTCTTTTGGCTTCCTCTCTTACAGCTGGAAACACACACAGCGATGGGACCAGACCATGGCACGATCCTGGCCTCACTGCCCTCGACCACTCAGCTGGAAGGAAGAGCTGCCAACGCTCTCCAGGACAGGTAAGATTGCCCCAACCCATACCCACCACGGTCCACAGCAAACAGACAGGTGACACGCTCGGGCCAGGACGACAGTGACAGCTCCATCAGGATGACGGGACACGGACAGCCTCGGTGAGACACTAGAGACTCTTGGGCAGAGAGGCAGGGGCTGCCCTCACGGGGATGCTGCTCCGTTTGGTGCTTCTTCTCTTTCAGCCAGAATCACAGAGAGATGGGAACAGACCACGGCACAATCCTGACCTCACTGCCCTCGACGACTCAGCTGGAAGGAAGAGCTGCCAATGCTCTACAGGACAGGTAAGATTGCCCCAACCCACACCCACCACAGTCCACAGCAGACAGACAGGTGACATGATCGGACCAGGACGGCAGTGACCACTCCATCAGGACGACGGGACACGGACAGCCTCGGTGAGACACTAGAGACTCTTGGGCAGAGAGGCAGGGGCTGCCCGTGGTCACAGGGGGATGCTGCTCCGTTTGGTGCTTCTTCTCTTTCAGCCAGAAACACACAGCGATGGGACAAGACCACGGCACGCTCCTGGCCTCGCTGCCCTTGAGAATTCAGCTGGAAGGAAGAGCTGCCAACACTCTACAGGACACGTAAGCGATCCCCAAGCCATACCCCACCACAGTCTCACAGCATGCCAGAAGATGACATGGTTGGGCTACGAGGGGCATCTCCTGGCCGTCAGGGAGACGTGAGATGGACAGCCTTGGAGTGAGGCTGGGAGAGCCTTGCTCAGGGAGGAAGGGATGGCTTTCAGTGTTGGCAGGGGGTGGCTGCTCTGTTTGTCACCTCCTCTGTTACAGGTGGACTCACTGAGAGTGAGGGAACGAAGCCATGGCACACTCCTGGCCTCTCTCTTCCAGCACTCTGATGGAGAATTCACCACGCTCTCCAGGACAGATAAGATCACCCCAACCCATTCCCCTCCCCGGTCTCACTGCCTGCGGGAAGGTGATGGGCTTGGCCCAACACGGCTGACTCTTGGCTGTCAGGGAGACACAGGCAGGACGGCCTTGCTGTCAGGCTGCGAGTGCCTCACGCAGGGAGGCTGGGACTGCTCCTGGCCATGGGCTGGGGCTGCTCTTTTTGATCATTTTCCTTTCTCACCCCATCACAGAGCCCCGAGCACACCAAGGTGTGCCACTCTCCCTTCCCTCCTCTGCCCAATCCATCCACGGCCACTGACCTGAAAGCTGCTGCAGCTTTCTACAACCGCAGCCACCGAAGGAGCAGGAAGCACACAAGGACCCCGTCTCTACCCTACTGTGGTCCTACAAGCACAACAACGGGCCCTGCAGCTATGGACAAAGAGAGCTCGGCACGCCTCCACGCCACCCCACCCCATCCCATGTCTCTCTCTGATGTTGCTCAAATAAACGTTCTGATTCACAACCTCATCGGCTGCTTTTTCCTGCCCTTCCTGGGGAAACCTTGGGGGGCTTTGCCTTTTGCAGAAGGAGCGAGTGCACCAGCCTCCTCTTCTTCAGACACTGGCATCAAGAGTATTTCAAAGCAGATTAAGGGTCCTAATTTAAGACCGGTGTCTGCAGGCGTGGGTCTGGAAACCAGTTTGCTCCCTCTTTTACCAAGGGACCACAGGTGTATAAGGAAGGAAGAACACTTAACACAAAAACCTCATCTGCTCTGATGGAACTGCTTGAGGAAATTCCCCTTCCTGACATGCGCTCTGCACCCAACATGCAGCCGCTGGGGGGGCTGCCCTGCTGCTGGAAATCAAAGAGAACCATGCTTGCTACCTGGGAAATTAAGCGCCTCTCATAGCTTTGCTGCACATTTCTCCCACGCACCAGCCTTGCCAGGGCTGGCCATCACAGCTCACTTTAGGCCAACTTCTTCCTAGTCAGCTTGGCTACCTCCTGGTTACAAACCTGACTGCCAGAAGCAAACTGGGACTGATTAAAAACAAAAGCCCAGGGGACGGCGCTACTTTTGCACACTCACGCTCCCGACTCTTGTAGGAGACGCATCCAGAAATGCCCCATGCACTGAAACACAGACCTGCGCTGGGAGGGAACCTACAGAACCTTTCTACCCTCGAGCAGACCGACACAGGCACCTAACTTGGTGTTGTCTGCAAACTTACTGAGGGTGCACTGAATGCCCTCATCTAGATCATCGATAAAGATATTAAAGAGAACTGGCCCCAGTACTGAGCCCTGGGGGACGCCAGTAGTGACCAGCCTCCACCTGGATTTAACTCCAGTTAAATTGAACTGGATTACAACAGCAGGCATGTTTCCAGCCACACGTGGTTCAGAGGAACATCTCTGCAGAGCCTTGCAAGGACAGAACCCCCCGGCACCTCGCTGCGCCCAAGGGGTTCAGCAGCCACTGCACAGCGTGCTTGCGCTCCAGCCGCCTGAGCCTTGTGCGTGCCACACCACTGCCAGCCTCTCCCCAGAGGGCTGCCATTCCTCCCTCCGCCCCACAGATTGTGGGGAGGTGCTCCAGCTGACCCAGCCTGAGTCAAAGGTGCCACGAGGGACTCCCCCTGCAGAGGCAAAAATGGAACGCCAAGAATGCCTTTTTCCAGAGAGAAAGCCGAAGAACATGGCAAAGCTGGCAAACCGCAGCCTGCTGCACCCTGAGGGGCAAGGGAAGAGCAAACCCTGGGCTGGAACAGCTGGGAGCTGAGAGCTGCAACGTCCCTGACAGCAGTTTTGTTCAGCGGGATCCAGGGCCACGTTGGACAGCCTTGGGTGTGCCTCCCACTGCGCGCTGCAGCCTCTCTCGCCTCCAGATGGGTCACTGTTCTCTGCAACGTGCCGTGCCCTTCAGCACACTTTCCCCGTCTTTCTCTTGGGGAAGAAACCTCTGACTTACTCTCACACCTTCGGTATTTGTGGGTAGGGAAAGGAGGAGAAAATACTCTGTATAGAAATGCCTTCTCCTTCTTATGGGGAGGCAGCAGGCCATCCAGGCAGTGTTCCATTGTTAGTAATAGAAGAAGAAATAATACAATATTGCTTAATATGTTACATTTGCGATGTACTCTTCCGAGGCTGCGCTTGGAAGGTACAAAATATATGTGTAAGGGTAGCATGAGAGAATGCACCGATTCATGATGAGGAGTAAGGAGGATTAAAAGAATGCTCAATTTGCAAGACATCTAGATAACTGGGGCTTCTTGGACTCTGGGAACTGGATCAAACCAACCTTGCGGTTTGGACTGAGACCAAGGGCTCAGAGAGCACGCGTGAGAAAGAAAGGTTAAAAAGTTCAGCTCTGATGAAGACATCTTACTTCATCCCGACGACCACCCAGACGACCACCAGAGAGTAGTACGCAAGCGCAGAAGGACTGATAAGATAATTAGCATACGAAGCGAGGCTAGGCGGAGCTAGGAAATGAATATGCATAGATGAGCTGTGAAACCTAATACACATGTAGTATCTTAGGAGATAAAAGGGAACTAAGAAAACAAATCAGACGAAGTTAGATCTGGGCAAGCATGCCCCTAACTTCCGGCGCCTAATAAAGAACCTTCATATAATCACTTTCTGGATTATGTGTTTTCATAAACGCTAACACCATCATTCCCATTACAATTGCCTGCTTTATTCTAACCTGGCTCTCCGCAAGAACGCGGGCTGAACTTCCCAACGGCCTGATGTGCTCATGCAGCAACATGGAAGCTGCTCTGCAAGCTCCGTGCATTCACTTATGGTCAAACGAAGCCAAATGCCACTTTGTCCTGGTAAGTGACCAACAAGGGTCACTGAAGTCTGTCGCTGGGGCTGGGGACCCACTGCGTGGGGAACTCCGCTGGCTTCAGCAGAGCCCCCCTGCACGACGTCAGGCAGAATTCTGACCAGAATTGGACTGATTTTGGTCACACAAAGGCTAGAGGTCAGACTGATCTTAACGATGTCCTTCAGAGTTTCCTTTAGGAGTATCCTTTACGTTAAGGGAAGTGTCCCTGCAAATGACGTATAAAATTGACACCACTTCAGCTGCTTTCATTTTTAGTAGAGTTTTGGGATTTCTTAGTTTTTCCTCAACTTTACTCTTTAGCTGAAATAAAGTTCATTTCAATGCAATTACTGCTACAGCTACTTGATTCCCCTCCCCAGAATCACAACCCGGGGCTTTGGGCTTTTCCATGTTTATTATTCACTTAGTTCTTCCTTCGTGCTTCCACGGTGGGCAGGAACAGACGTGTCCCCCTGCGCGGCGATGGGGGGCAGCCGGGGGGCTCCTCTCTGCTTGCCTCTCCTCTTCCAGCCGCACGCACAGGCAGCGATGGGACGGAACCGGGACACGCTCCTGGCCTCTCCCCCTCGGCGGGGAGCTCTCAGAGCTCTGCAGGGCAGGCAGCACAGCCCCACCCGGACCCCAGCACGCTCCCACAGCCTGCTGGCACGGCCCCGCAGCCCTGCACACACCCCTGGGCGCCTTTTCCACCACCCGGCCCAGGCCTGGGCTCCGTATCACCTGCTGCCACCCCGCAGTGATGCACTGCCCATGTCACAGCAGGCAGGGGGTGCCCCCTGTCACAAAGGGGCGCGGACGGCCTCGGCCCCGGAACACTGGCCCCAACGGCCACGCAGGCCTGAGATGGCTGCCCGTGCTGACAGGGAGGCTGCTCAGCTGCCTGCTCCTGCTGCTCCAGCCTCAGCTCTGGACACACACTCAGCCAGGGGAACTCAGCTCGTCTCTCCTCTCTCCTCAGGCCCACACCTCAAACGGCTTTCAGCACCCTACAGGACAATGACCGAACCAAACCACCGCACACACCTGGCCACTCCTTTCCAGCACTGTGCCACACAATAGCCCACGCTCTACAGGACAGGTAACATCACCCCAACCCACACCCTACCATGATCTCATAGCAAGCAGACAGGTGACACGCTCGGGCCAGGATGGCAGTGACCGCTCCATCAGGACGACGGGACACGGACAGCCTCGGTGAGACGCTAGAGACTCTTGGGCAGAGAGGCAGGGGCTGCCCGTGGTCACAGGGGGATGCTGCTCCGTTTGGTGCTTCTTCTCTTTCAGCCAGAATCACGCAGCGATGGGACCAGACCATGGCACAATCCTGGCCTCACTGCCCTCGACCACTCAGCTGGAAGGAAGAGCTGCCAACGCTCTACAGGACAGGTAAGATCGCCCCAACCCACACCCTACCATGGTCTCATAGCAAGCAGCCAGGTGAGACGATTGGGCCAGGACGACAGTGACCGCTCCATCAGGATGATGGGAAGACGGACGGATGTGGTGAGACGCTGGAGACCCTTGGGCAGGGGCAGCCCATGGTCACAGGGGGACGTTGCGCGGTTTCTTCCTGCTCTTTTAAAGCCAGACACACACGGCAATGAGACCAGACCACGGCACGCTCCTGGCCTCTCTCCCCTTGACAACTCAGCTCGAAAAGATGCCAGCACTCTACAGGACAGATAAGACAGCCCCAACCCATTCCCCACCATGGTCTCACTGCCGGCCGGACGGTGATGGCTTGGCCCAACACAGCTGACTCTTGGCTGTCAGGAGACACAGGCTGGACGGCATTAATGTCAGGCTGGGAGAGCCTTAGGCTGGGAGGCATGGTCTGCTTCTGGCCACAGGGGAAGGCTGCTCTCTTTTGGCTTCCTCTCTTACAGCTGGAAACACACACAGCGATGGGACCAGACCATGGCACGACCCTGGCCTCACTGCCCTCGACCACTCAGCTGGAAGGAAGAGCTGCCAACGCTCTACAGGACAGGTAACATCACCCCAACCCGCACCCTACCATGATCTCATATCAAGCAGGACAGTGACACGCTCAGGCCAGGACGGCAGTGACCGCTCCATCAGGACGATGGGACACGGATAGCCTCGGTGAGACGCTAGAGACTCTTGGGCAGAGAGGCAGGGGCTGCCCGTGGTCACAGGGGGATGCTGCTCTGTTTGGTGCTTCTTCTCTTTCAGCCAGAAACACACAGCGATGGGACAAGACCACGGCACGCTCCTGGCCTCGCTGCCCTTGAGAATTCAGCTGGAAGGAAGAGCTGCCAACACTCTACAGGACACGTAAGCGATCCCCAAGCCATACCCCACCACAGTCTCACAGCATGCCAGAAGATGACACGGTTGGGCTACGAGGGGCATCTCCTGGCCGTCAGGGAGACGTGAGATGGACAGCCTTGGAGTGAGGCTGGGAGAGCCTTGCTCAGGGAGGAAGGGATGGCTTTCAGTGTTGGCAGGGGTGGCTGCTCTGTTTGTCACCTCCTCTATTACAGGTGGACTCACTGAGAGTGAGGGAATGAAGCCATGGCACACTCCTGGCCTCTCTCTTCCAGCACTCTGATGGAGAATTCACCACGCTCTCCAGGACAGATAAGATCACCCCAACCCATTCCCCTCCCCGGTCTCACTGCCTGCGGGAAGGTGATGGGCTTGGCCCAACACGGCTGACTCTTGGCTGTCAGGGAGACACAGGCAGGACGGCCTTGCTGTCAGGCTGCGAGTGCCTCACGCAGGGAGGCTGGGACTGCTCCTGGCCATGGGCTGGGGCTGCTCTTTTTGATCATTTTCCTTTCTCACCCCATCACAGAGCCCCGAGCACACCAAGGTATGCCACTCTCCCTTCCCTCCTCTGCCCAATCCATCCACGGCCACTGACCTGAAAGCTGCTGCAGCTTTCTACAACCGCAGCCACCGAAGGAGCAGGAAGCACACAAGGACCCCGTCTCTACCCTACTGTGGTCCTACAAGCACAACAACGGGCCCTGCAGCTATGGACAAAGAGAGCTCGGCACGCCTCCACGCCACCCCACCCCATCCCATGTCTCTCTCTAATGCTGCTCAAATAAACGTTCTGATTCACAACCTCATCGGCTGCTTTTTCCTGCCCTTCCTGGGGAAACCTTGGGGGGCTTTGCCTTTTGCAGAAGGAACGAGTGCACCAGCCTCCTCTTCTTCAGACACTGGCATCAAGAGTATTTCAAAGCAGATTAAGGGTCCTAATTTAAGACCGGTGTCTGCAGGCGTGGGTCTGGAAACCAGTTTGCTCCCTCTTTTACCAAGGGACCACAGGTGTATAAGGAAGGAAGAACACTTAACACAAAAACCTCATCTGCTCTGATGGAACTGCTTGAGGAAATTCCCCTTCCTGACATGCGCTCTGCACCCAACATGCAGCCGCTGGGGGGGCTGCCCTGCTGCTGGAAATCAAAGAGAACCATGCTTGCTACCTGGGAAATTAAGCGCCTCTCATAGCTTTGCTGCACATTTCTCCCACGCACCAGCCTTGCCAGGGCTGGCCATCACAGCTCACTTTAGGCCAACTTCTTCCTAGTCAGCTTGGCTACCTCCTGGTTACAAACCTGACTGCCAGAAGCAAACTGGGACTGATTAAAAACAAAAGCCCAGGGGACGGCGCTACTTTTGCACACTCACGCTCCCGACTCTTGTAGGAGACGCATCCAGAAATGCCCCATGCACTGAAACACAGACCTGCGCTGGGAGGGAACCTACAGAACCTTTCTACCCTCGAGCAGACCGACACAGGCACCTAACTTGGTGTTGTCTGCAAACTTACTGAGGGTGCACTGAATGCCCTCATCTAGATCATCGATAAAGATATTAAAGAGAACTGGCCCCAGTACTGAGCCCTGGGGGACGCCAGTAGTGACCAGCCTCCACCTGGATTTAACTCCAGTTAAATTGAACTGGATTACAACAGCAGGCATGTTTCCAGCCACACGTGGTTCAGAGGAACATCTCTGCAGAGCCTTGCAAGGACAGAACCCCCCGGCACCTCGCTGCGCCCAAGGGGTTCAGCAGCCACTGCACAGCGTGCTTGCGCTCCAGCCGCCTGAGCCTTGTGCGTGCCACACCACTGCCAGCCTCTCCCCAGAGGGCTGCCATTCCTCCCTCCGCCCCACAGATTGTGGGGAGGTGCTCCAGCTGACCCAGCCTGAGTCAAAGGTGCCACGAGGGACTCCCCCTGCAGAGGCAAAAATGGAACGCCAAGAATGCCTTTTTCCAGAGAGAAAGCCGAAGAACATGGCAAAGCTGGCAAACCGCAGCCTGCTGCACCCTGAGGGGCAAGGGAAGAGCAAACCCTGGGCTGGAACAGCTGGGAGCTGAGAGCTGCAACGTCCCTGACAGCAGTTTTGTTCAGCGGGATCCAGGGCCACGTTGGACAGCCTTGGGTGTGCCTCCCACTGCGCGCTGCAGCCTCTCTCGCCTCCAGATGGGTCACTGTTCTCTGCAACGTGCCGTGCCCTTCAGCACACTTTCCCCGTCTTTCTCTTGGGGAAGAAACCTCTGACTTACTCTCACACCTTCGGTATTTGTGGGTAGGGAAAGGAGGAGAAAATACTCTGTATAGAAATGCCTTCTCCTTCTTATGGGGAGGCAGCAGGCCATCCAGGCAGTGTTCCATTGTTAGTAATAGAAGAAGAAATAATACAATATTGCTTAATATGTTACATTTGCGATGTACTCTTCCGAGGCTGCGCTTGGAAGGTACAAAATATATGTGTAAGGGTAGCATGAGAGAATGCACCGATTCATGATGAGGAGTAAGGAGGATTAAAAGAATGCTCAATTTGCAAGACATCTAGATAACTGGGGCTTCTTGGACTCTGGGAACTGGATCAAACCAACCTTGCGGTTTGGACTGAGACCAAGGGCTCAGAGAGCACGCGTGAGAAAGAAACTGAGCTGTGAAACCTGAGCTGTGAAACCTAATACACATGTAGTATCTTAGGAGATAAAAGGGAACTAAGAAAACAAATCAGACGAAGTTAGATCTGGGCAAGCATGCCCCTAACTTCCAGCGCCTAATAAAGAACCTTCATATAATCACTTTCTGGATTATGAGTTTTCATAAACGCTAACACCATCATTCCCATTACAATTGCCTGCTTTATTCTAACCTGGCTCTCCGCAAGAACGCGGGCTGAACTTCCCAACGGCCTGATGTGCTCATGCAGCAACATGGAAGCTGCTCTGCAAGCTCCGTGCATTCACTTATGGTCAAACGAAGCCAAATGCCACTTTGTCCTGGTAAGCGACCAACAAGGGTCACTGATGTCTGTCGCTGGGGCTGGGGACCCACTGCGTGGGGAACTCCGCTGGCTTCAGCAGAGCCCCCCTGCACGACGTCAGGCAGAATTCTGACCAGAATTGGACTGATTTTGGTCACACAAAGGCTAGAGGTCAGACTGATCTTAACGATGTCCTTCAGAGTTTCCTTTAGGAGTATCCTTTACGTTAAGGGAAGTGTCCCTGCAAATGACGTATAAAATTGACACCACTTCAGCTGCTTTCATTTTTAGTAGAGTTTTGGGATTTCTTAGTTTTTCCTCAACTTTACTCTTTAGCTGAAATAAAGTTCATTTCAAAGCAATTTCTGCTACAGCTACTCGATTCCCCTCCCCAGAATCACAACCCGGGGCTTTGGGCTTTTCCATGTTTATTATTCACTTAGTTCTTCCTTCGTGCTTCCACGGTGGGCAGGAACAGACGTGTCCCCCTGCGCGGCGATGGGGGGCAGCCGGGGGGCTCCTCTCTGCTTGCCTCTCCTCTTCCAGCCGCACGCACAGGCAGCGATGGGACGGAACCGGGACACGCTCCTGGCCTCTCCCCCTCGGCGGGGAGCTCTCAGAGCTCTGCAGGGCAGGCAGCACAGCCCCACCCGGACCCCAGCACGCTCCCACAGCCTGCTGGCACGGCCCCGCAGCCCTGCACACACCCCTGGGCGCCTTTTCCACCACCCGGCCCAGGCCTGGGCTCCGTATCACCTGCTGCCACCCCGCAGTGATGCACTGCCCATGTCACAGCAGGCAGGGGGTGCCCCCTGTCACAAAGGGGCGCGGACGGCCTCGGCCCCGGAACACTGGCCCCAACGGCCACGCAGGCCTGAGATGGCTGCCCGTGCTGACAGGGAGGCTGCTCAGCTGCCTGCTCCTGCTGCTCCAGCCTCAGCTCTGGACACACACTCAGCCAGAGGAACTCAGCTCGTCTCTCCTCTCTCCTCAGGCCCACACCTCAAACGGCTTTCAGCACCCTACAGGACACTGACCGAACCAAACCACCGCACACACCTGGCCACTCCTTTCCAGCACTGTGCCAGACAATAGCCCACGCTCTACAGGACAGGTAACATCACCCCAACCCGCACCCTACCATGATCTCATAGCAAGCAGACAGGTGACACGCTCGGGCCAGGACGGCAGTGACCGCTCCATCAGGACGACGGGACACGGACAGCCTCGGTGAGACGCTAGAGACTCTTGGGCAGAGAGGCAGGGGCTGCCCGTGGTCACAGGGGGATGCTGCTCCGTTTGGTGCTTCTTCTCTTTCAGCCAGAATCACGCAGCGATGGGACCAGACCACAGCACAATCCTGGCCTCACCGCCCTCGACCACTCAGCTGGAAGGAAGAGCTGCCAACGCTCTACAGGACAGGTAAGATCGCCCCAACCCACACCCTACCATGGTCTCATAGCAAGCAGCCAGGTGAGACGATTGGGCCAGGACGACAGTGACCGCTCCATCAGGATGATGGGAAGACGGACGGATGTGGTGAGACGCTGGAGACCCTTGGGCAGGGGCAGCCCATGGTCACAGGGGGACATTGCGCGGTTTCTTCCTGCTCTTTTAAAGCCAGACACACACGGCAATGAGACCAGACCACGGCACGCTCCTGGCCTCTCTCCCCTTGACAACTCAGCTCGAAAAGATGCCAGCACTCTACAGGACAGATAAGACAGCCCCAACCCATTCCCCACCATGGTCTCACTGCCAGCCGGATGGTGGGGAATGGTCTCACTGCCAGCTTGGCCCAACACAGCTGACTCTTGGCTGTCAGGAGACACAGGCTGGACGGCATTTAATGTCAGGCTGGGAGAGCCTTAGGCTGGGAGGCATGGTCTGCTCCTGGCCACAGGGGAAGGCTGCTCTCTTTTGGCTTCCTCTCTTACAGCTGGAAACACACACAGCGATGGGACCAGACCATGGCACGATCCTGGCCTCACTGCCCTCGACCACTCAGCTGGAAGGAAGAGCTGCCAACGCTCTCCAGGACAGGTAAGATTGCCCCAACCCATACCCACCACGGTCCACAGCAAACAGACAGGTGACACGCTCGGGCCAGGACGACAGTGACAGCTCCATCAGGATGACGGGACACGGACAGCCTCGGTGAGACACTAGAGACTCTTGGGCAGAGAGGCAGGGGCTGCCCGTGGTCACGGGGATGCTGCTCCGTTTGGTGCTTCTTCTCTTTCAGCCAGAATCACAGAGAGATGGGAACAGACCACGGCACAATCCTGACCTCACTGCCCTCGACGACTCAGCTGGAAGGAAGAGCTGCCAATGCTCTACAGGACAGGTAAGATTGCCCCAACCCACACCCACCACAGTCCACAGCAGACAGACAGGTGACATGATCGGACCAGGACGGCAGTGACCACTCCATCAGGACGACGGGACACGGACAGCCTCGGTGAGACACTAGAGACTCTTGGGCAGAGAGGCAGGGGCTGCCCGTGGTCACAGGGGGATGCTGCTCCGTTTGGTGCTTCTTCTCTTTCAGCCAGAAACACACAGCGATGGGACAAGACCACGGCACGCTCCTGGCCTCGCTGCCCTTGAGAATTCAGCTGGAAGGAAGAGCTGCCAACACTCTACAGGACACGTAAGCGATCCCCAAGCCATACCCCACCACAGTCTCACAGCATGCCAGAAGATGACATGGTTGGGCTACGAGGGGCATCTCCTGGCCGTCAGGGAGACGTGAGATGGACAGCCTTGGAGTGAGGCTGGGAGAGCCTTGCTCAGGGAGGAAGGGATGGCTTTCAGTGTTGGCAGGGGGTGGCTGCTCTGTTTGTCACCTCCTCTGTTACAGGTGGACTCACTGAGAGTGAGGGAACGAAGCCATGGCACACTCCTGGCCTCTCTCTTCCAGCACTCTGATGGAGAATTCACCACGCTCTCCAGGACAGATAAGATCACCCCAACCCATTCCCCTCCCCGGTCTCACTGCCTGCGGGAAGGTGATGGGCTTGGCCCAACACGGCTGACTCTTGGCTGTCAGGGAGACACAGGCAGGACGGCCTTGCTGTCAGGCTGCGAGTGCCTCACGCAGGGAGGCTGGGACTGCTCCTGGCCATGGGCTGGGGCTGCTCTTTTTGATCATTTTCCTTTCTCACCCCATCACAGAGCCCCGAGCACACCAAGGTGTGCCACTCTCCCTTCCCTCCTCTGCCCAATCCATCCACGGCCACTGACCTGAAAGCTGCTGCAGCTTTCTACAACCGCAGCCACCGAAGGAGCAGGAAGCACACAAGGACCCCGTCTCTACCCTACTGTGGTCCTACAAGCACAACAACGGGCCCTGCAGCTATGGACAAAGAGAGCTCGGCACGCCTCCACGCCACCCCACCCCATCCCATGTCTCTCTCTGATGTTGCTCAAATAAACGTTCTGATTCACAACCTCATCGGCTGCTTTTTCCTGCCCTTCCTGGGGAAACCTTGGGGGGCTTTGCCTTTTGCAGAAGGAGCGAGTGCACCAGCCTCCTCTTCTTCAGACACTGGCATCAAGAGTATTTCAAAGCAGATTAAGGGTCCTAATTTAAGACCGGTGTCTGCAGGCGTGGGTCTGGAAACCAGTTTGCTCCCTCTTTTACCAAGGGACCACAGGTGTATAAGGAAGGAAGAACACTTAACACAAAAACCTCATCTGCTCTGATGGAACTGCTTGAGGAAATTCACCTTCCTGACATGCGCTCTGCACCCAACGTGCAGCCGCTGGGGGGGCTGCCCCGCTGCTGGAAATCAAAGAGAACCATGCTTGCTACCCGGGAAATTAAGCGCCTCTCATAGCTTTGCTGCACATTTCTCCCACGCACCAGCCTTGCCAGGGCTGGCCATCACAGCTCACTTTAGGCCAACTTCTTCCCAGTGGGCTTGGCTACCTCCTGGTTACAAACCTGACTGCCAGAAGCAAACTGGGACTGATTAAAAACAAAAGCCCAGGGGACGGCGCTACTTTTGCACACTCACGCTCCCGACTCTTGTAGGAGACGCATCCAGAAATGCCCCATGCACTGAAACACAGACCTACGCTGGGAGGGAACCTACAGAACCTTTCTACCCTCGAGCAGATCGACACAGGCACCTAACTTGGTGTTGTCTGCAAACTTACTGAGGGTGCACTCAATGCCCTCATCCAGATCATCGATAAAGATATTAAAGAGAACTGGCCCCAGTACTGAGCCCTGGGGGACGCCAGTAGTGACTGGCCTGCAAATGGATTTAACTCCATTCACCACGACTCTTTGGGCCCGGCTATCCAGCCAGTTTCCAGCCGAACGAAGTGTACGCCAGTCCAAGCCAAGAGCAGCCAATTTCTCGAGGAGAATGCTGTGGGAAATGGTGTCAAAAGCCTTACTGAAGTCAAGGTAGACCACATCCTCATCCTTTCCCTCATCCACTAAGCACGTCACATTGTCATAGAAGGAGATTGGGTTCGTCAAGCAGCACCTGCCTTTCAGAAACCCATGCTGACTGGGCCTGATCGCCTGCTTGCCCTGCAAGTGCCACGTGATGACACTCAAGATAATCTGCTCCATGAGCTTCCCTGGCACTGAAGTCAAACTAACAGGCCTATAGTTTCCCAGGTCTACCTTCCGGCCCTTCTTGTAGATGGGTGTCACATTTGCTAGCCACCAGGACCTTCCCCGATAGCCAGGACTGCAGATAAATGATGGAAAGCGGCTTGGTCAGTTCTTCCGCCAGTTCTCTCAGCATCCTCGGGTGGATCCCATCCGGCCCCTTCGACTTGCATACATCTAAGTGCTGTAGCAAGTCGCCAACCATTTCCTCGTGGATAGTGAGGGGCATAGTCTGCTCCCCATCCCCTTCCACCAGCTCAGGGTACCGGGTATCTAGAGAACAGCTGGTCTTGCTACTAAAGACTGAGGCAAAGAAGGCATTACGCACCTCAGCCTTTTCCTAATCTCTGGTCACTAAGTTTCCACCTGCATCCAGTAAAGAATGGAGATTCTCCTTAGTCCTCCTTTTCGTGTTAATGTATTTATAAAAACATTTTCTATTGTCTTTAACAGCAGTAGCCAGATTGAGCTCCAGATGAGCTTTGGCCTCTCTAATTTTGTCCCTACACATCCTTACAACGTCCTTATAATCCTTCTGAGTGGCCTGTCCTCTTTTCCAAAGATCATAAACCCTCTTTTTTTTCCTAAGCTCTAGCCACAGCTCTCTGTTCAGCCAGGCCAGTCTTCTTCCGTGCCGGCTCATCTTTAGGTACGTGGGGACAGACCGCTCCTGAGCCATTAAGATTTCCTTCTTGAGGAGTGCCCAGCCTTCCTGGACTCCTCTGCCCTTCAGAACTGCCTCCCAGGGGACTCTGCCAACCAGCGTCCTGAACAGCTCAAAGTCTGCTCTCCAGAAGTCCAATACAGCGGTTTTACTGGTCCCCCTCCTGACTTCACCAAAAATAGAGAACTCTACCATTTTGTGGTCACTCTACCCAAGACAGCTCCCGACCACCACATCTCCCACCAGTCCTTCTCTGTTTGTGAACAGAAGGTCCGGTGGGGCACCTCCCCTGGTAGGCTCACTAACCAGCTGCATCAGGAAACTATCTTCCACACTCTCCAGAAACCTCCTAGACTGCTTCCTCTGAGCTGTATTGCATTTCCAGGATATGTCTGCGAAGTTGAAGTCCCCCATGAGGACAAGAGCTGACGATTTTGCAACTTTTGCCAGCTGCCTGTAGAATTCCTCATCCGTCTCCTCATCCTGGTTTGGCACTCGGTAACAGCCCCCCACCAGGATGCTTGCCTTGTTGGCCTTCCTGCCGATCCTAACCCATAGGGACTCAACCTTATCATTCCCAGTCTCAGTCTCGAGTTCCACAACATCAAAACACTCTCTAACATAGAGAGCCACACCACCACCCCTTCTGTGCTGCCTGTCCCTTCTGAAGAGCCTATAGGCAGTCATTGCAGCACTCCAGTCATGGGAGTAGTCTCACCACATTTCCGTGATGGCAATCAAGTCATAGCTAGCCTGCTGCACAATGGCTTCCAGCTCCTCACGTTTGTTGCCCATGCTGCTTGCATTAGTGTAGATGCACTTCAGCTGGGCCATTGCCTGCTCCCCAGGCCCTGACATTGTTCTCCCTGGCACACCTCTAACAAGCCTTAATCCCTCTCTGTCCCTCTTCCTACCTAGTTTAAAGCCCTCTCAATGATCCCTGCCAGCTCCTGTGCTAGTGTCTGTTTTCCCCTTCGAGACAGGTGGGACCCATCTGCAGTTAGCGGGCCGGGTGCCGAGTAAAGTGTCCCATGTTCAAAAAAAAAAACAACAAAATTTCTGTGTTGGCACCAGCCTCTGAGCCACCTGTTTATCAGGTGGTCTTTCCAAGTCTTCTCTGTACCCCTCCCCGCCACTGTAGGGATGGAGGAAAGCATGACCTGTACTCCCACTCCATCTACTAATCGTCCCAGTCCCCTAAAGTCCCGTTTGATAGCCTTCAGGCTTCTCTCTTCAATATCATCTCTGCCAGCCTAGACTATCAAAAGAGGATAGTAGTCAGAGGGGCAAATCAGGTTGGGAAGCTTTCTGACAATGACGTCCCTGACCCTGGCACCAGGGAGGCAGCAGACTTCCCTATGGGTAGGGTCAGGTCAACAAATAGGGCCCTCTGTTCCCCTGAGAAGGGAGTCACCTACAATCACCCTTCTTTCTTTCTTAGTGGAGGCAGTCCTGAGGTGTGGAGTCGACTTCTTTGCCCTAGGCATCCTCCTGGGTAGACTGTTCACCTCATCCACACCCACCGGTCTCTCAAGCTCCAGGGCCTCAAACCTATTGTGTATGGGCACCTGGGGAGGCAGGGCCGCTAGGGAGAGGGGTTGCCTGCGACGTCAAACAGGGACCTGTTTCCATTCCTCCTCATCTCCTAGGTACGTCTTGTTCAAGTTCACATATGTCTGTGTACAGGCTCTGACGAAACTATTAATGCACTGATGAATTTTGAAAGATTGGACTATGCAAGCAATTGTACAAAACAGCTGATGTCGCGAACCAGCTAAGGACAAGTTAGACTGAAAATCATTGTGGATCAACTGAAAATAAAGGCTGATGCCCCATTTTGGGGAAAGGCAGCATGAAATACAGTCCAGATCAGAAAAAGACAGGACTGTGAGGATTGACTTGAGAACTCTCAAGATGCGTTGGAAAAATATAAAGCAAGGCTCTCAAATCAGACAGTAAGTAGCTACTGGGTAGTTCCTTGTCACTTTTCACAGAATTGCTTTTGTGTTACACAGGAATATTTATGACAGGAATAACCTACAAGTAGAAACACAAATGAGATGGTATACCACAGCATGACACACAGACTAAAATGCTTTTCATTAGACAGAGAGATACCTAAGAAGCAAACATACTACGGGTGAAGTTAGCGCTGAATCAACCCCTTCCTGAACATGCCAATGTAGCACTTGGTATTTAGTCTCAAGGAATCTAACTGTGGAACTAAACACAAGTATTCAAATAAAATGGCACGTGACCTAGGGCCTCCACCTGCTGAACCAGGAGAGGATAGGTCTCCCTTCAGTCTCATATCCTATTTACCAGCCCAGTGTGGATGTTACGGCTGGCACATTAAGGCATCTAAAATGGCAGTAGGAATGTTTTTAAATCCCCATCCTTAGGTCTCTTAGTAATGTCAGAGTGGTGTCATACAGGACTCTCAGAACTAGCTTCTGACTGTATTATTTTGCTAGATTAATTAATTAAAATAATTAAATTCTTCTAATTTATGCCCTTTTCCTCTATTGAGTCACCCTCCAGTTTTGCAAAACCAAAAAGAATTGTAACCCACAACTTCGGGAATGTGGTATCACATAGCATTGACATAGTTCTGTACTGACAGCATGGATTCTTTTTTGTGGAGTATTCATGTACTTGTAAATGCACGGATGTAGAGAGAGATGAAAGCCCGTTAAAACATGTATCATTTTCATGGGCTTTCGTGTGTGTTTTCTTTTTTTAATTCAAAGTTTCTGGTTAATTTTTACCTCTGTAATTTCATATTTTCAAGTGGAAAAATATTTTCTATAAAGGTTAATGCAGCAATCATAACCAGAGCCTTGAATATGACCTGGTAGCATATGAAGTGCTGCTTTAATGGGTCATTTGAGATTAACTGTATAGATGACAGTTAACTCCTGTTAACCTACTTGTAATCTTGATAGTGACAGCAAAAAATAAACAAATAAATAAATAAATTTGACTTTAAGTTGTTAATTACCTTTTAGATATAGAAACAATTATGGAAAATTCTAAGCAGCTTGCCAGTTTTAGAATCTATGTATTTCTGGAACGTTCTTTGCCTATTCATTACAGATACAAAACGAAATTCTTGCCCAGTTAATTTCTGCTAGGCCAGGCTTTTGACCCAGATCACTGTGTAGTCCTTATGCTACCTGGAGATAGGTCTGGGGGCTTTCATGCAATGGGCTTGTTCTGTGTGGATTTATATTCCTTGAAGTTTAAAAATTTTCTTGTCTTTTTAGAATTCAGGCCTGCAAAAATAACCCAGAGGTACAGACTCTGCAAAATACATACACATCCACAACCACACAGTCTGCAAAAATGAGTATATAAATGTATGTGTACATACATACATGAACATACACTTATATGAACGTTATATGAACATAGCTAAAAATCTATGACTGGACATATGTGTATATATAATATACATCTCTGAATATATACATATGTATATATATACATACACACACACACACACATTTTAAAAACATTTAAAACAACCTCTTAAGAAATTACAGCTATATGAATACAACTAAATCAGTCTTCTTATTCTACAGTTTGTGGGTATCCACATCAATTGTACTGACCACATTTCCACCATTATTCATTTTTGATTTATGAGCAAGTGTATGTGTATGTGTGTGTGCATGAGGTTGTTCATTCCAATCCAAACGGTATTTTGGAAATTGACTCATTCAAACTCATAGTGTCTATTCTTGGTAACTGCTTCCTGTTTCTAGAAGAAGAACAGTCAGTCTGTTTCTATTTCTTTTAGGTTGTCACACTAAACGTAATGCAAGATGAAATCCCATTCAAAACAGCATAAATCACTAATAGAAATATTCTGAAAAAGAGAAACAAAGAAAAAGGAAGAAAGAAGAAAACAACAGAAACAAAGAACAGAAACAAAGGGAAACACCAAACAATTCCAACGTCAAGTGTCAAATATAAATGAGCTCCTATTGTTCCTATATAATCACTTGACATGGAGAAACAATACAAAACTTTTACTACCTAGTATAACGAGAGTCTCATTAAGCTAAGCCTAAAATACAGAAGAATTTTCATTATCTTGGCAAGAGTTCCCAAAGCATTAAGATGGGGCAGATGTAATGTTTTTCACAGTAAGTAAAAACACTTCTTAGAAGCGAGAAACAGACAACATTTATGACTTAGCTGTATGATTTTTGAGTGCATTTTGACAGACAGAAGCAAAAAAGAAGGGTTGTGATTTTTACTTTATGTACTGGTATTAAGAAAAAATTGTATCACAAAGACAAATCAGTTAAGATTTTCAAATAGCATATAGCTTCAGGAAGCCCATAGATTATCTCATCTATCACCATATCAAAGAGATATTTTTGCCTTACCCTTCTCCTCATCAGGCTTTCATATTGCAACAGTTACCAAGTGTTTACTAGCACAAGATAAAACCACTTTTTTTTTTTTTAAAAAGACATTAGGAGACATTAACCAATTAGGTGATTTGAGGCACAGTGTTATATCCTGAAAAGTTTAATTTAGTTCAAATGTGTTTCAAATGTGCTTGATTTGCAAGGCGTACAGATACTATTTCTAATTCTTCATTAAAATCTCTTGTTGCTTATGGGATGCAAAAAATATAAATTACCTATAAAACTTTCAATTTTCTTTTTTAAATTGTGCAGCTTAATAGAATTAAGTGTGTGTTTCTAGGAAGACAAATGTCATATCCCTTCAACATTAATTGGAAGGAAAGATATGCAAATATCTTTTAATAACAAAGTATTGTAATTTATTTGGTATCCTGCTTATGAATGTGGGCTTGAAGCCAAATTATGTACACAAAGCCACCCAAATGAGTTAGGCTGCACCAACAGCTGCTGCAATCTGCTATAACCATTGCATTACAACACACTGGAGACAGCATTAATGCAATATTTTGAAATTAATTATTTTTACTTGGATGCTCTTGAATTATTTCAGGGTATCACTCCAAATGATATCAAAGGGTGACAACTGAGGATCATTTTACTCCACAGGTAGCAAATATCTGATAATTTTATTTTTCTGCAGCAAACCAAAGCTGCAGTTTACACTACACAAAACAGTTTTCAAAGGGATTTATGGACAGTCAGTATGTATGGCACCTGCATCACTGCATCTTTCATTCAATCTGTCTAAGTCCTTCTTGTATGCAAATGACCAGCTCTAAGAAATTGGTATTAAATAAACTGCTGATGAAAGGTTGAATTATTTTGGCTCACAATTCCTAGCTCAGTGGTTGTCTATTTTGTTATGTGATCCAATGAACACAGAGGGAGTGACCTAGGAGTGAATTTTATACAGATAACAAAATCACTGGAGATATTTTTCCACTGTATTTCATGCTCTGTGTAAATTAATGGGATAAATCTTCTGTTTTCATGACCCTCTGTACACCAGATGAAGTAGCAACAGAATATGATAGAGTATTATATAGAGTATTCCACACCTAAATCTTAATTTGAATAAGGACAGGATTTAGGTGGAAAGGTACGTTGAATAAATATTATAGGCATATAGAGTGAAAGTGAGAGAGGGAAAAAAAAAAAAAAGTTGTCCTCAAATACACTGGATCTAGTACCTCTTAACTGTCACTCTATTCTTTTTCATATCCTTCTACCTTTCCCCAACCACATTATCCCTTCTTAAGTAAAATCTCTTTCTTCTCCCCTCTCTCCTTTTCTTGCTTGGAGAAGAGGTGGTACAAAACATAGCCTTGTTCCAGGTTGTGGAGTGGGGTCAGTAATCACTGCTATGTTCATTCCAGTCTGAACAGGAGGGATGCGAGTCACAGAAAGGGAAGGATGGACAGACATTGACAATAAAGGGGAATTAACAGAAGCTGTAACAGGTTGGCCTGTCCAGCACTGAAGGGCTTGAGCTGTGCTCCCTGCACACTCAGTCAGCAAATCGAGACTGCATTATATGCTTTATACTGCAAGAAGAAACAAGAAGATAAAAATCAATCACTTGCTATGATCTTCCAAATATGGTTCCCATTTTAAAGTCAGTGGTTGTTTAAATAAAACAAAATTCAATTAAAAATTGGAAACATGCAAATGGATAAAAGAGGTTGTTTTTCTGGTAACCCCTTTTCACTCCTTGCCTCCAACCCTCTGAAACCTATGAGTCTCCTGCAGGTGAAAGGTTTTGATTTCATAACACTGCTTAACAGTGCTACAAGCTACATGATCTAAGTGTAGTCAGAAAGTAGTACCAGATCATAACGACAGCATTTCACACTCATGATGATATAAATGACTACGTATGCTTCAATGCTGCAGAGAATCAGAGCCAGCATGTACATCTTACTTTCTGCCAGTTCAACTCTTTTGTTGCTCTTTCTCAAAACTGCACTTGTAAAACGATGAAAATAACTTTTTTTCCTAAAAATATTCATTGTTCTGTGCTTTACAAAAGCAGAACACACCACTTTAAACTGTGGTAACACTATGAGTTGGACTGACACAACTGAGGGGCAGTTCTGGCAGAGTGGAAAGGAGGGAGACAAAACAGCTGTAAAGAGAAGGGCGTGAACATGTAAGACTGAACTTGCTACTTGAACTTGACAAAGGAATAAAATGGTGGAGGCACAATTTAAAGCTGTTTGTCTTAGTTTCCCATGGGATAAAAAGTCATGTATAGTTGTGCTGGAACCTAGGTCAATGTTCAGGGACTGTATCTTTGATTTACAGTTATTCACCATCTGCATTCTGCTGGGGATGTCACTCAACTTCTATTCATAAAAAATAAGGAATCAACTAAACGCTCACATGTCCAGTAGGTGCAAACATAAAAGCCACCATAGAAATCCAATGTAAAAGTTAGAAGAGATAGACACTTGTTATCTTAGAAACATTGTTTGACATCCAAATGCAGGCAGTCACTGTGCAGGCTTGGTAGAGATGAGACAGAAATAGTGAGAAGTCAACAGGGAAAGAAGCCAAAATGAAGCAGAATGCTAAAAAAATTGAAAGAAAGGAAGGAAGTAAGCGCTGGTATAGTGGGCCTAAGAAAAGAAAAAGCAAAGGGAGAGAGATTGTGGGTAATGTGTAATCTGGAAAGAACACAGATTAGAAAAAAAAGAAATGGTGAATCACAGAACCATTACAGTTGGAAAAGACCTCCAAGATCATCTGGTCCAACCACCACCCTACTGCCATTGTCACCCACTAAACCGTGTCCCTAAGCATCACGTCCAACCTTTCCTTAAACACCCGCAGGGACGGTGACTCCAACACTTGCCTGGGCAACCCGTTCCAGTGCCTGACTGCTCTTTCTGAGAAGAAATGTCTCCTCATTTCTAACCCAAACTTCCCCTGGAGCAACTTGAGGCCATTCCCTCTAGTCCTATCACTAGTTATCTGTGAGAAGAGGCAGACCCCCAGCTCCCCATACCTTTCTTTCAGGTAGTTGTAGAGAGCAATGAGGTCTCCCCTGAGCCTCCTCTTCTCCAGACTAAACAACCCCAGTGCCCTCAGCCGCTCCCCATAGGACTTGTGTTCCAGGCCCTTCACCAGGCCTTCACCAGGACCTTGGCCGTGTTGAACCTCATCTCATCAGCCTCTGCCCATCGACCCAACCTGCCCAGGTTCCTCTGCAGGGCCTTCCTACCTTCCAGCAGATCAACACTTCCCCCCATCTTGGTGTCATCTGCAAACTTACTGAGGGTGCATTCAATTCCCTCATCCATAACATCAATAAAGATATTAAAGAGGATGGGGCACAACACCAAACAAATAAATTGCCCCAGTAAATAAACAGGAATTCAATAAAGAAACACTGTCTCTGATAAAGGTATTCCTACTAGTGGAAACAAATACTAAATATTAGCTAACGTCTCACACTGAAGCCTGGAAGAGCACATTAGAACGGAATCCAAAGGGTTTTTCCATCATCTGCTGCATTTCCCTCCCAGTGAGCTGTTGCTGCAGACAGTGCCCAAGAGATGGCAGTCTTGTACATAGTATAGCAAGTAATAAAAACAAAATCAAAACAAAACAAAAACAAACAAAAAAACAGTTAAATATGGAATTTTGTAGCAGTATACTCCTAAAGATTGTTGCCACTACTGGATTCACGTGGAAAATCATTCTGAAAGAGTTCCTTGTTTTTCACTCTAATATGAAGTTTATTGGGTCCTCTATGCTCAATAGAAAATCAGGCTGTTTTAAGAATAAGCTACTAACAATCAGCCACTTGAGAAAACTGCAAATGCACATGTTCGCAGATTCTGAAGACACAAGCATCTTCTGGAAAGACGAAGGAAGTAATATTTTTTTTCTGTATGTCAGTAGTGAACATAATAATTGGTTAGAACTTTAAAGTATGGTAAGAAAATATTTTCTAACATAAGGATGGTGAATTGTTAGACTAGACTGCCCAGGGAGACTATAGTACCTTCAGGACTGGGAGGGCTCTTTAATTTTACGCACAAAATTTTATACATACAACAAGGTAAACAAAGCATGAGACTCTGGAATTAACATATGGTAATTGCTTATCTTTTCTATGGTATTTGACAAAAGAGTTACATTTAAACCATGATTTTGAGAAATAAAAAGCATTTAGAGGTGATATACCACCTGAACCATATAAAATATAGCTCTGACCACCTGAACCATACAAAGTTCAAATGTCAGGTGGAACTAAAACGGTAGCCTGGTATATGAAGCAAAAAGAGTTGCAACTTTTTCTTTTCTAAAGATACCCTGTGAATTTCCTGCCACAAAGTCAATTAGGACCGTATGGAATATTTAGTAGCAGTGCTTATTCATGAGAAGAAATATTAGTGAGTGAGGCTATCTAACAAAGAACATTTAGTAAAACCAGATGAATAAAAAGATAACAGGTATTAAAAAAAATCCCACCCCTGAAACGGGAGATTTTCTTAAGAATTTATGAAGATGACGTGCCCACTAAATTGGAAATCCTACTACCATACGATCTAATCACAGACCATCCTGCTCATCTGAGCAAGCAGCTAACACCATCAGAAGAAAGGAGTACTAAGCAGAAGCCAGAGGAAGATATATAGAACAATACCATCTCTCTAGTCTTACTGATAAAACGAAACTTGCCACAGAAATCTTGAGGAAACAGGTTTACTTGCTGTTATGCTATAATAGATTGTGAAGAAAAAAAAAAATCAACTTAAGCTTTGAAGATTTTTTTCCCGCTACTCATCACAAATAAAATTACTAGTCTATATGTACCTGAAGATGATGTATACACTAAGATATTTAAACACAGAGAAATACAAGAATTTTATGGGGAATTTACATCTCTTCATATTTATTTGCCAGACATTTGAATGTCCTTTTGTGGAAATTAAAATAATTCTGATCGTATTACCTTCATTGGCATTTGGTGGTTCATTCACTTTAATCTGTTTATGAGCTGTTTACATTTTCCACGACGTATCACTCAAGATTCACTCATATTGAAGTTAAGTCTTTCTGTCCATTTTGTGAGCTATTTCAGCTACTTGTTGCACAGTAAGAAGCATTCTCTAATAACTAGCTGAATAGTTTATTTTGGTTTTAATTTACAGAAATAATCCCTCTCTCCAGCTGGGGGTGAATAGTTAAAGGAATAATCCCTGTCAGAAATTTCCTGCACACCAAGAATGCAAACAGAAGAATTTGTTGCTTATCTGATGGACTTTTTAAAAAAAAAAAGTTTACTTGACAATAGGAGCAAGCGATAATGAGAGGTCTATGCCATGACGAAGGGACACCAAACCAGAGGCAGAGAATTGTAACTAAAAATGGGACTCACAACCCCAAGCTGCCAAGAAGCAGAGTAAACAATCTCACATGGCGCCTCATGCTACAGTGTTTAGACTGCTTCCAATATCTGAGTTAACTCAGGTACCTCCGCAGTGTCAACATGCAGTCACAACTGCCCTCTTCTCTGAGTCAATAAATAAGCATCGATTATTTCCTTCTTCACATTAGTTCAAAAACACTGGCAAATGTTTAGGCGTCTGCATCTGTGCTAGAGGTTCACTTCACATGTATTTGTCTACCGTGATGAGTAGCCATGCAGAGAAGAGTGCAGAGCAGTAAAGAAAGAATTGCTTCATGCACATTAGTGCCTTTGCATGTTCTGCATGGGCATTTTGGCATATAAACTTCCCCTGCCTATGGCTGCTTTCCTACCTATACTTAAAACAAAACAAAACAACCAAACAAACAACGAAACAAAAACAGGCATATCAAATGGAAGTGCAGAGAAAAACAAGTAGCAATAACATTATTTTCCATTGCATCTCTCTGCTAATGCTCTCCTCAAGATGGGAAATTCCTTGATGGTTAAATAAAACATTATCCTTACACACAAGGCTCCGTATTTCCTTTGCATGACATTTCCTCCGACCAGGGCAAAATTACACAACCCAATGGAGACAGCTATAGCTTGACTACATGTAGGAAGGGCCACTGTCATCCATTCCAGTGGATGAGCTCCATAGTTGGGCAGGAATAACTTCAGAAGTTGTATTTCATGCTAGAGCACACACTGATGTTAGACTGGGGCAAGAATGGATATTTTATCAATCCTGCATTAAAGCAATCACGATTTAACACATACAGAGAGGTTCAACACTTTGAGAGTAAAAGCATATTCCTGTGTTCATTCCTCTTATAACCAGTACACTCCTCACATATAGACAAAAGCACCATTTTATGTTTAACTTGAGTCTGCAACTCTTGCCTACCCAAAGATAAAGATCTATAGCTTATTTGGAGCTGTAACTTAAAGTTTGGGATTCTTTTTATCAGTTCCACAGTGCCTCCATATGACATAATAAAAATTATCAAGTGTCATATATTATCTGATTTAGTATCCTTTTCAGGTATAAGGAAAATGTAAATAAGAATATAATTTGTCCCTGTATTACACTAAATCATTATAAAAAATGAATACTTCAGGATAACTACTTTTTCTTCTTACTCTCCCTTATGTAAAAACATTGGCACTTTCTCTATTTTACAGATGAAATTCCGAAGCTAAAGATTAAATCACAACTATCCCCTAATTCAGGGCACCTAATGTGAAATACCTAAGACCTGGTTTTTAGGTTAGAAACTTCACATCTACTGTGCAGGTAACAGCTGTGTGAGTCATTAAGCTATCTGGTAGCAACAAATGGCATTAGAGCTGCACAGCAAAGGTTTCACAGCGTTTTATCAAAAATTCTTCTTTTTGACAGAGTTTGGACACATGGTTTGTTTTTTATTTGGACTAGAAAAGAAAATTACAAGCAAATTCTCTATCTATTAGAGTGCAATAGAGTTTGATTTCCTAAAATATTAATATTATATGAAAATGGGGTTGTTAATAAAGGGAGATAGGATAATAAGTTTTCACTTTTATCACACATTTAAATTCAACTAGTCTCATTCTCTGAAATTCGAATCAGACAGGAACAATTTATGATGGAGTATCACTTCAGAAATTCTATCAAGAACTACATTTTTTTACCAAAATGCGAACTTATATTTGACTCAAATCTGAGTTGTCAGTCAGCAGTTCTTCTGAAAAATCCATTGTTTTTTTTTCAGTGATTCCTCTACCAAAGTGATAGGCAGAGATAAAGGTGCTACAGACAACTCCTTTAACAAGACTAAGCAAGTTAAATGTTTTCATAATATGAACAGGCTTGTTCAGCTTTTATATGGGTAATATATGCTTGCAAAAGCACGTAATAAATTTCTCTAGAAAGATAAACCACACTCAAAGAGTTATTTTGATACAGATTTAAATTAAATTAAATTTATTACTTAAATTTACTACTCTCAAATTTCTGGTCTAAGATATAATTTTGTTACCAAGAAGCATGTAAATATACATGTATTTAAGATACTTCATAATTATTCTCGAATAATGTGAAAATAGTTAGTTCATTTTCTAATACCTATTCTATTCTACAGATAATTACATTTTTCTTTTCATACCCTTAAAGGAATAACCTTGTACATAGTGGAACACTTTAAAAATCATAGCACATATACCTTGTTTAGCTTTACAAAATATTCCAATCCAGCTTCCAAGGGATTTGTGTCACAGTTCATCTGTTAAAAAAAAAAAAAAAAAGCCATCTATACATGAGGGACTGTCACAGGTTTTACTTTCATTATTATTATTATTATTATTATTATTATTATATGCATTCTTCTTTTTACTCCTGGGTCAATGTCATCTACACTACAGATGTGCAGCCTCCATTTTAATACACCATAAATTTCCTATATGTGATCTGAAGCAGAATATCTGCTATTATCCTTAATATAAAGCATAGATTTGTAAATCATTCTCTTAACTTTCAGTATGCAAAGTAATACACACTTCAATAAGAAACAAGACTCTGGAACCTGCAGAAGCCTGAATAACTGAGGTATAAACATTAACTGTAACACACCAAAATGCCTTAGCTGGAGATGAAAATAAAATACAATGCCAGCTATTTTTATCACCTTCCCATCAAGGGGAAGAGGGACATATGGTTTGTTAGGCAGCAAGAATGAAAGTAGTTATACATGGAAAAAGAGAAAGGATTCCCAAATGCCCAGCATTTCACCTTCGTGAATTCTTTCCTTTCCAAAGAATTAGAAAAAAAATCAGGTAAGTGGAAATTATAATGGTTTTCCACAAATTCTCTAGCTCCCCTGAGTAGTTCTTTACTGTGGATGAGCAAATTCAGCAAAAAGAAGCTAATGGGAAATGAAAAAGTTCCAAACACATTATGAAGCAAAAATAATTGGCCTCTCATGACATAGTTACTACAAAAATAAAACATTTTCAGAACCTATCAGCCAAATCTTTGATTTTAGAAGACTAGAGCTCAGCAAAACCCTCATAATTTTGCACAAGATATAAAAACATCAGTGAATCAGCATAAGTGCCTCTTTACCAGTAATTAAATGTTTGTAGTAGTTATCTTTATTTAGAAAAGACACTGTTCAGAATAACAGTTTTTTCCTGTTCAAAGTAAATTTTATTTTCATGCTAAACTTAGAAACTGGAACAAATACCATCTTTGTTAAGTCTAAATATAAGCTGTATAGTCATAATGAAATAAAGAAAATAAACAGAGAGAATAATTAAAAAGTTTTATTTCCTGACCTCTGCCCCCCAGGCTCGGAAGCCCTTTTCTAGCCTTAAAGCATTCAGAGCATATGTTCCAAAGTTGTCAATTCCCTCTTTCTGGCCAGCTTCCATGATTGCACTGTAAAGAGCTACAGAGTCTTCTTTTCTATGATACAGCTCCCAGCCCAATTCACCTGTTTGACAAACAAGACTAGCAGTTTAATCAACTCAACAATGAAACAATCCTAATAAATGCAGTCTCTTCACTGGTAAAAGTGGGGATCACTGCTGTGTTAATTCACATTAGAGGGTCAATTCTGCAATCATATAGAAAGTCAAATTCCCTGCAGGAACCAAAAGAGGATTCATGCCCTAGATCTTAAGCAGAGGCACTATTATTCTAATTTAAACTGTAACTGAAATCTACATGGAAGGGGGAGGGGGAGAAGAGGACAATAAAACATAACTGGTAAGGAAAGGTCATGTAATGAAGTCAATTAGCAATTAAGTTTAAAGGCATTACAAGCAGATGATGAATTGGCAAATGAACAGCAAATGTAACAGAGTGTAAATAATAAAGTGAGCATGTTTCGTCATATTTACTACACTTCATCTGCTTCAGAATGCTCTGAATTCAGTTCATTGCAGTAGAGATGGACATAAAAAGAAATAAAAAGTAACCGAGAAAAACAAATACTCAGCACTTCAGTGTTACATTTTCAAAGCACTTGACAAACAATAACATACGGTGATCCAAAAACAATTCCTGACGTTGGTTTTGCAGCAAATACCACAGAGGTTATCAGAACTGGCCTTTTGTTCTGTAAAATAAATATTTACACCATAGGGTATTCTAGAGAAAATGGTCTTGGAAAATTTGGAACAGACCATGACCAGAACACATCTGAAAAATCAATGTACTGCATTTCCTCACACTTTTAAAAATAAAGTGTGGTGAACCTACTACCTATGAATACATATTGAGATGTATTTTTCAATCTATTTTTAGTTATATTTTTTGGCCTCTTTCCTTCTTTATTCTGTCTTTCTTCTCTATCACTTACCTGTGTATGATATCCTAATGGCAGTAACAGCAATATCAGAGAGTTTCAAATGTTTAGACTGGAGAAACTTAAATGAAACGTCACTCAGATCCTCAGCTGTCAACTTCTGGAGGACCTGTCGTGCATATGGACCCGCTACACCAAGTACTCCCATCTCATCTGTCATGTTTTCTATTTCAACTTTGTATCCACCTCTCACTATCTCCTCTTCTATCCATCTGCATGTAAAACACAACAGTGATGTTAGCTTTATGCATTAAAAATAACTGATTCATATAAACATTAAAAATGAAGGGTTTTTTTTGGTTGTTTTTTGTTTGTTTGTTTTGTTTGTTTGTTTTGTTACTGTTCATCTTCTGTTGGGATAACTGGTATAGGAACTCAGGTGTCTGTGGTACAGTAAGGAAAGTTCAGAATTTAAATTGGTGGAATCCCAAAGTCCCAGAATGGCTGAGAGTGGAAGGGACCTCTGGGGGTCATCTGGTCCAACCCCTGCCTCAGCAGAGACACCCAGAACACGTTTACCAGGACCATGTCCAGGCAGCTTTTACATATCTCCATGGAAGCAGACTCCACAACCTCTCTGGGCCACCTGTGTCTGTAACGCACACTATAGGCTCATGTTCACCTCGGTGTCCACCAGGACCCCTGGGCCTTTTCTGCCAAGCTGTTTTCCAGGTGGCTGGCCCCCAGCATTTATTAATGCAAGAGGTTGTTCCTCCTCAGGTGCAGGACTCTGCATTTCTTGTTGAACATCATGAGGCTCCTGCCAGCCCATTTCATCAGCCTGCTGAGGTCCCTCTGGATGGCAGTACAACACTCTGGCGTATCAGTCACTCCTACAGCTTTATGCCATCTGCAGTCTTGCAGCGGGTATACTCTGCCCCATCATTCAGATCATTAATGAAGATGTTATACAAGACTGGACCCAGCATTGACCCCTGGTACGCCACTGGTTACTGGCCTCCAACTAGACTTTGCACCACTGACCACCACCCTCTGGGCTCAGCCATTCAGACAGTTTTCAATCCACCTCCCTGTCTGCCTATCTAGCTCGTACATCAACAACTTGTCTACAAGGATCTTAGGGGGGACAGTGTAAAAGGCCTTACTGAAGTCCAAGTGGACAATATCCACTGCTCTCCCCTCATCTACTAGGCTAGCCATTCCATCATAGAAACTTATCAGGTTGGACAAGCATGACTTCTTGGTGAATCCATGCTGACTACTTCTTTTCTATTTCCAAGATAAGAAAAAGAAGTGATATCCTACGACTGAACAGAGATCTGCCTTTGGATTCAGAATGTGTTAATAAAACTCGACATACTAAAAGATACAAATACATCGAACATAAGAAACCTCAAGATAAATTTCTGTGTTAACAGAAATGTACAAATGGGATTGTTGCTTCCTGAACATAGTATTTACAGTACTGCCGGGAAGTTTAGTTTTGAGTCTTGCTTTAATCAAATGCATCATCTGGGCACTGTCTTTCAGGAATCTCACAAAATAAATAAAAGGAATGTATTTAAAATAATATAAATTACTGATTTGTTAAAAAGTGTTTAAAGATTTCAGCACCAGGGGAGTACCAAATAGGATGGCAGAAATTCTTTAAAAGTAAATACAGTAGGCCTACCCTTTTTTACTTGCATTTGGTTCCTGAATGTGCCAATGGTTCATTGGTTCAATACACAAGCAGTGTATTATCCGTCATGTGTTAGGGTAGCAAATTCCAGTCTTTTATGTATTGATTCATTTTGAAGAACTGATTTTTCATCAATCTCCCATAAGAAAAAAAAAATCTTTTTTTTTTTTTTCAGTATGTGTGTACAGCCACTAATAGCCTTAGAAATGTTCCAAGGCTTCCAATGTGCATGTAATTGAAAAAGCAAATGAAAATAAGTCAACCTGCAACTGCTTCTAGCTCCTTTCTTTCTTTTATTTTGCTTTGTGACACCAGAGCCCAAAGCAGAGAACATTATCACAGTATCAGGAAGACTGTATTACCCATCTCTGCTGGCCAGGTCAGTGTCTCTGGGGTCAACCATGTTAAAAGGCAATTTTCTTTTTTTACATAAGAGAAAACACTAGAAAGGAACAACCGTGCTGTGTTCCACCATACAATGCCAAATACAAACAAGCTCAATAACAAAACAAGAACTACTCACACTAGAGTATATTACATATTACTATCAGTAAATTATCCTGTCCACCTTTTACACCAACAATTAATCCAGTATTCAACTGCTTATATTTCAGGATTCAGCTTGACTGAGTTTCTAAGAAACCAAGATCAATGAATAAGTAGAATTCTCTTGAACCTATTGCAAGGATTATTGAGTAATAATTAATAATTTGGCACTTAATAAAAAAGATTTCTACATTAATGTGACTGTACAGCACTATGTACTTACTGTATCAAAAATAAACTCACCTCAGATCATGGAGTTCTGACCCTGAGCCAGTTACAAGCATAAATTCTCCTGGATACAATTGAGAGACTGTTAGCTCAGCATAAACTTTTCCTCTTGGTGTTAACATATGGCTTATATTTGTGGTACCAACCTACAGAAGAAAATTTTCAATTATTAAGGATGCAAATTAAAATCTTTGAATTCTTAAACATTATAAAATATATGGAAACATACATTTACTTTAAAGAATAACTTTATATGTTTGTTCTGCTGTGCCTTAATAGGAGAGGTTACATACACAATTGGCCAAGTTTAAGATTTACAATGGAAATTTCATATTTTTCTTCATAGCAAAAATGAAAATTTTGAAATGAGATAAATCAAGACCTTCATAAATATTTGTTATTTGTTTATTAGACAAGACATTCTCAATAATAGATTTTCAGTGCAAACAAAATCAATTTCAGTTTGTTTGCTGATCATCAGAATAAAAAATTCTACTTGTTATTGTCATAAATAATCTTTTTCAATCATGTGATTGACATTTTCAGAGACAAAAAGTATATCCTTTGCTCCTTACTTAAAGAAAAAAAGATATTGAGCTGGGTTATGCTTTTGTGGTCCTGATTTATGCACATTTTTCATATTTTATGCAGTTGTTGACTATTAATCTACATCTCTGTACATTTCGATCAGATACTGTGTAGAAATGGGATCTCTAAAGGCAAACTTTCAACAGCTACTTAGCTGTGGCTACAACACGTATGCATGTTCATACAGATACTATCCATACAAACAGAAATGTGAATGCACCATAGCTGTTGTTCTGGTCTGATTCCAGAGACAGAATTTAATTTCTTTCAACTCATTCTGTGTCCATAAGAACCTTGTCAATCACCCAACCAGGGGCCAGATTCCAGCCAATAAGTGGAAAAAGTAAAAATATTGCAGATACTACCATTCCTTTGCAAGGTCATGCTACATAAACAGAGTTGTTGTTACACTGCAGGTGCATAGTCAAATCTTCACAGTCTGATGCTAGTCACACCCAATCTGCTTGTGATAGAAGAGTATTTCCAGTAACTTCACTGCATTATTTTATGATACAGACAAGCATGAATGGCACCAGAAATCAGACAGCTTAAATAATCAACTGTTGTGAAAGCTGGATATTTAAGTGGACTCCTAAGCTGTTCATTTTGTTTGCTATCTTTCTTTTTAGCTTCAGCAACACTTATTAAATTCCATAGAAAGCACTCGATATGTCTTCATGGTTTCCTGTTTAATCTTGCTTTCCCTGCAACACATAAATCTATTCAGCAAGTGTTATCCATGCCAGCTGATGACACAGTCACCTCACCTCTAATCCAAACTATAGAAAAGACAAACATCAATCTATATTGCTATCACAAAATGAATACTGTAAAATATATGACTGTATGGCAGTTCAGGTTCTCTTTTCTGCCAAACCTATGGGACACCATTCTTGTGTATAGCCTTTCCATTCTGTTGGCTCTGACTCCATGAGTCCATATCTACCTCCATGACTGTAGTTTCAGTGTACTTAATGTTTCCCTATACTTACTTCCTCTGGTGTCTGAAGCAGATGAAACCATAATATACAGGGGAAAAAAAAAAAAAAAAAGAAAGGAAATAAAATCTGTGCTAAAATGACAGAATCCCACTTCAGAAAGGAACAATCTGCTAGCTGGAGGTGTATCTCTGAAGCTAGACATTCTGTGAGAGTGTTTGACAAAGCATGAAAACAAAAGGGACTTGTGGAGCGCTACCTGACTGGTAATGGGTCTGAGTCTTTACGTCCCACTGCCCTTCTCCGACTCTTGCACTGTTCTGAAGTACAGTTGGAAGAGACACAGTGCCATTCACAATAGGTCTCCTTCCAAACCTGATGGAGTAGCACTATTAAACACTAGCCAGCCAACCAGGCTGGTAGAAAGACCTTGTTGTTTTTTTGTCGTTGTTATTTTGTGTGGTTTTTTGTTTGTTTGTTTTGTTTTGTTTTGTTTTAATTGTTTTGAAACAGAAGTGCTGAGGTACTACAGGCCAACTCCTGTTCTCATCCCTGCCATCAGAGTGGTTCCAAAGAGTGTTTATCAATATGCTGGCAGGCACTTTGTATATATAAGTATAAATATACATAATAAATATACATATAACATATATAATATATATATATATTTAAAAAAAAAAAAAGAGAGGACTGAACTGAGGACCAAGAATCAGAAACCTGAGCTATGTTGTCAGTGTGCCATTTTTGGTAACAGGATCGTACTCTGAGGATCTTAGAGCAGAGTCAGACTTGTGAAGAAAGGACAGATGTGACTCTGAAAGATGAAAATGCTGAATATTTGCAACCCTGCCTGCTCTAGACGGGTAGCTATAAAACAGAGTAAGTATGAGGGGAGTAAAAAATAAGCATGAGCACATTTTAAAAAAAATGTTCCTTTGGCCATCCAGGAAGAATACAAAATCTCTCTATGGTCAGGCAAGAGCACATCCCACTGCTATCCTCTGCTACTTAAAGCTGCCATAATGTGGCACAGTCTTAGGCAGGCAGTTCCCATGCAAGTCTTAGCATGGGAGTTATTCTTGTATGGGAGTAGCATGGGAGTATTATTGTAAAATAATTCCATGTATCATTCCTATGGTCCTCTTCATATCAAGATTTGAAACACAGGAAGTTCTGTCCGAACCTAAGAAAACATTTTTTAATGTCAAGGTGACAAAGCACTGGAATGAGTTTCCCAGGGATGTTTTGGAGTCTCCATCCTTGGGGATATTCAAAAAAAAACATTTGGACATAGTCCTAAGCGATCAGGTCTAGGTGACCTGCTTTAGGTTGGACAAGATGATGAGAATGAGGTCCCTTGAGCACCAGCAACTCTATGACTCAATGATTTGTGTCAAAAGGTACTTTTTCTTGGGACTATTTTAGTACAAACTCCAGTGTTTGTGCTCTTAACTGAGTAAAATGTACCTCCTGACACAGGAATTTCTCCAAAGGACCTGAGTGCTTGGTATCTGAAAGATATTATGACAACATTATGTCTCATTTTCCATTTCTGAAACAGATCTTTCTTTGTCTAAATCCTACATTAAAACAGTTATCATCATCCCATTTACCTTTGGAACAACATTTGCAAATAGGTGATCCAGCAGCTTAACAGAATCAGTGCCTTTTACTTTAAACTTGCCAAATGGTGACAGGTCAATTACACCAACTTTTTCCATAACCTGTTTATACTCACGACCCACTGGGTCAAACCAATTTGTGCGACGAAAGCTGGGTCTGAAACAGAGCATTTATAGACATAAAACACAATTTGGCCATTTTGTGCTCTTTTCAGCAAAATGTAGCCTTCAGTTTCATCAGTTTAAAAATCATTCAAAAGATTCAACTCTCCTAATTGTAGGTAGCTTACACAATATTTTCCTTGGACTAATATAGCTTAATTATTAAATCCTCTAACAACAGAAAAGATATGGGTTGATATTTTATCAACCACTTTGTAATAAACTGTGAACTGTTCAAATGTTGGAAGAAGTAGTAGTCTGTCATGTGTAAATTTACAGCATACTTTGTTGCTGAATCATTTATTTGATTTTAAGGTGTCAAAGGCTTTATATCTCAACAGCAGAGTGTGTCTCCATATTCCTTTATGAGCCTCATTTAGATTGGGACTACAGTAGCCCTGGGGAAAACATTTGCAGCGTGCTCCCTGATGTAAGCAGGTAGGCAGGCACAGAAAAAAAAAATAAAATAGGAAGGAAGACTGAACTTCTCCTTTCCTGATAATTGTACAGACAGGAATGAGCTTTTTCATGAAAACATTACACTGCACCAAGGGAGAAAGTACAGATTTATTTATTTTTTCTATCTCTTTTGATAGAAAAAAAATCTCTTTTGATAGATTTTAGAACTTTTTTTTCTATCTCTTTTTTGAGGTAGGCTGCTTTCTAACACCCCATCTCTAGAACACCTACAAGTTAACTCGATCTGTGTTTTGCAATGTCTGCATTAACAGAATGAAATGGATTCTAAAATATGGAAAAAACAATAACAGATCTACCGAACAGATATCTTTTAGCAGAAATGAATGATAAATGTAAGATTTCCATTAAGTTTAACTCAGCTTGCCCTTGCTGACAATTTCTTAGGGGAAAAAAAAAAAGAAAAAAAGTAATATTTCATTTACTTATATCCAATCTCATCTCCAGGTTTGTAAAACCAGTGGGGTTGCTCCCATCCTGCATGAAAGCCCATGGAACATTTTGACCTCAGCAAATCATAGAGGGCACCGGCTCTCTCTGTTGGTCTCCCAGCAAATCTTTCCTCTTTAGGGTAACCAACTAGGGAAGAAAAATAAATACTTTACCAGGACAGAACGCATAAAAAACATGTATGCAAACAGAGAAATCTAGAGGCAGGCTTTGCTGGAATTCATTTGCAGGATATAAACACAATTCAGAAAATATCTTCTTACCAATGTTATTAAAACCATAAGATTCTCTTGCTTTGGCTGCTGTGTATTCTGTGGTGGTCCACTTTCCATAGCGATTAGGGTCTAATTCTATCAGGTCAAATGGAGGTTCCCCCTCAAGGATCCAGTCACTCAAGTACTTTCCTATGCCCCCAGCATGTATAATGCCATACCTTAAAAACAGAAAAAGTCCTCAAGTGCTATGTCTTTTTTTTTTTTTTAATCAATACTAGCTTACATTACTAATACATCTCCTATTCCCTCCCCTCCCCCCTCTTTTTTGGTTTGTTCCATTTTGTCTTGTTTTCCAAGGTTATATGTGTTATTGACAGATAGTTCTACTGCACCACTGTCAGTAGCAGAAGTCCACTAAAGTATGGCAGTTATGGTGCTAAAGATTATAGAAAGCTCTTACTTTCTCTGAAGTTCAGAATTTAATAATCTTTTCCAGGAATGTTAACAGTTAATACTAAAGAAAGTTGTCTAACTTCTGATATCCATAAATAAACTTTCTAGCCATAAAGTACCTCTTCTTTGTTGATTAGATTCAATTAAACAAGACTCAGAATTGAAAACCATACTGAGACATTATAGTAGCTATGATGAAGATTTACATTACAGTGGCAAGAACAACTGCACCAAAAATAAGGAGACGACATTACCAAGCAGCTTTAAAGAAACTGGAGTAACAGAAGGACTTCTTATATTGCTCCACTGAAAACCAGAGAATGTAGTGGAACTGGGGGTGAAACTAGGAGAATTTTGCAGCGGTGCCAGAATGGAGAGCTGCCTTTTCTTACTTGATATGCCTTCTCTGTTCTCTGCTACGAGAGAGAACTGGTTCCAGAACATTAATGCTAAAAAAATACACAAGTAGGAATGTTCTGCTACTAGTCTGTAGCAAAAGCCTGTCCTGTTTCTACCTAGTAAGTGTGTGAAGCATCAGGCAGTAGAGGAGGTCTCTTGTTAGAAACCTGTATTAAAGGAACCATACCAGACAGCAAAGGTAAGTACTCAAAAGTTATGAAATGATAGATCAAAGGTTTTCTTATTTAAGTATTTCGTACATAATTTGACCTTTCAAAATGCTCAACATCTTGATGCCCAAAAGGAGAAGTCTATGTGTGAAATATGCTTCTACCAGGTAGCTGAACTGGACAACTGGTAGACAAGGAGCTTCAGTGTACTGCAATATGTGTATGTCACCACTCAATATACATGCAACCAAACAGCACTATGTAATGCTGAATTACAGGCAAGATTATACATTGAAATGGTTAATGACAAATAATTATTAATAACAAAAGATTTAAAACGTCTGATGTTAATATATCCATGAATTAGTTTACCGTGTCTAAAAAAGGGCCTAAATATCCTTCTGTCATGTGAAAATTAATTATTAATTATTTGTGACATGCTCCAATGAGCAGAACAGAAAAATCCTTGAAGAAATATGAAGCCAATGGAAAACCAAATTTAGATTAGCATGCAGAAATTAAATCACAGAGACTCACACTGAATAGTGATGCCAAAACTTGAGCTGGTGCTCATCAGCTCTGCATTCAGAATTCTAGGCCCTGAATTAAACAGTCCAAGATCTTATGAAAAAAATAGAATGTAATCATTTAATCCCAATGCATATGTGTAAGAAGAATTGGTCCTGGCACTTAGTCCTGGCACTTCCTAACTGTAGAATGCCTGACTTTATAATCTTCATGATATTGGTTTGATACAGTAGTTTTTTTTATCTTTTTGTTTGTTTGTTTAATAAAACTAATATCAAGTAGTTGAGTGCATGAAGCAGTTCTGCAAAACATAACCCTTTAGGACATTCAGCAGAAATCTTCAGATTCTCACCCCAGTTGATATAGAAAGGATGACTGCTTGTCAACTGCCACTCTATAAGTACTACAAAAGAGCTAGCCATTTCTGGTGTTAATTTAGTTAGACTCACTTGGGCAATTCATGTGTGCAAGCTTTGGGAGCACAGCTATGATGCCTTCAGGACCAGCTCCAGAAGTTTTAGCCAGCTCAAGTCTCTCTGCACCATTCACTAAAGCCAGAAGCACAGAGACCATTGCATGACTGTGGATGGAAACAGACCAAATGCACTGGAAATTTTTAGGTTTATTTGAAGACTGAGTTGATGGCAGGGTAACCTTGGGAACAAGACAGACCAGGAGGCAGCCCAGCAATGTGGATTTGCTAGGTCAGGTGGAGCAGTGCACCTTGTCTGACTGGTCTCCACATTTTGCAGAGCTTTTCAGCATTGTCTCTGCTCATTTAGTTGATTCTGTGCGTGCTCCCCATTGGGCCTACATCATCAGAAATGTTACTGACTACCCAGGGTGCCCAAATCCTTCATCAGCTCAGATAAGGAGAGCTGATAGTATTAATATATCCACTGCCATTCTTCTAAGAAGGAATGACGTACATGGTTTGCAGGGATGGGATAGGATGGGGTGGGATGGGATGTTACAGGTGTAAAGAGTGTTACAGCTTAGGAGTCTCTGTCTTCATATGAAGATTTCAATAAATTGTGCTTTAGTGAACACGAATTGCCCTCTGCTCTTCTCTCCTTTCAATCCATGCCAGCCTTGCTTTGCTCTGTGGTCTTCCCCACTGTCTCTTTCCTGTTCTTGTGCCTTATTGGTTTGTGATATATTGCTTCTCACCAATTTTTGGCTCCTGAAACTTTTCACTCCATTCCTTTTTTCCTAGGAAATCTAAGTCCCTGCACACCATGGTCCCTTTTCTAGTGACTTTGTTCAGCCATTTTTCTACCCCATTTCTGCAGAAAAACTCCTATTCAGTCTCTGGCTTTAGAATACTACTGTAGATAGAACTCATGAAGACTTAGTGAATCTCTGTCAAGTGTTTATGAGCTGTAACTTCTCTGAAGGCTTGTGAATGGGCCTTGCAGATAGATTTTGTGAAGAATGGCAGAAAGGCATATCTTTAGGAGAAAGGTCACTTCTGCCAAACATGAAGTTCATTCTCAGCAAATGAGGAGGTTAGAGTTCTTCAAAAGAAAGACTTCCCCCCAAACCTGAACATGGCAAAATGGCATATCTTCCAATAATCTCATTCTTTTGAAAGATTATACTGCTTTGACACCAAAAAGGGTCAGAAAAAAAAAATCCAGCTTATTGTTAACACTTTCAAAGCTATAAGTAACCAAAAACAGTCTTAAATGGGAAGCATTGAGCAACCTTGATAATAAACAGTGCTACATGCCCTGCTGACTATACTTATTAACCTCTTTGCACATTAAAATGTCTAGCATGCTGCTAATTTTAGATAATAAAAATCCTCTAAACTAACAGCACTAAGTCCTCTGTCACAATGTCCCTGCTAGCTGACTGTGAGATAAGGATTTGCTAATGCACACAAAAAATTACAACACTGGCAGAAACACTGCAGTGACCCAGAAGTGCAGAACAGAGTCAAAAGTCCCTGAAAAGCAGACAAAGCAATCCAATGACAGCAACATAATTGCGACCTGTGCCTACACATTTAGAGATTAATCAAATTCCTGAAATAAGTTGTTTTAAGAAACTTAAGCATGTAACACTGGTCTCTGGTTATTCCTACACGGAACTTTGACTCTGCTCCTATTGATGCCAAATGAAGGAAAACAGGCTCCAAAGTCTGGCAACACGGTAATGAACTTAAACAGTCTTTCTGGTGAACTAGGACTAGGCAAACCACTTTTGTAACTATAAGATCTGCAAATGTTACTAAAAGATAACAATTTTGTTGGTTCTTTTTTTTCAATCCAAGCAGCAAAGGTGAACACCTTTCACAATGAATCATTGCAAAATTACCAAACCCTTTTATTTTGAGGGCCTCGGAAAGCATGTTAGTGATACTGCCTTATCTTACGATCTGAGGGTTTGTTTGGTTTGGACTGAAAGAAAACTGGAAAAACTTAGCTGGATTTTGAACGGCAAATTAGGCAATTGGAAAAGCAATGTAAACAGAACGTGTTCAATAACATGTGCCTAGAATTGCATTCAGTTCATTCTATCCATCTTGAGACAACAGGCAAAGTGAGACAACTAAAGAAAAGTCAGTAGGAGCTTTACCACTGACTTCAGTGGAGCCAGAGTATATAAGATGCAAATCACACTCAAAATAAATGTCATAGTGGGCAGGAGAGAATAAACAACACCAGAAAAACACCCATTCTTGTTGTCACACTAACCTCGTCACATTAACATCTTCATTTGCTTTCTTCCAACACCCAGCAACATAATTTCTCAGCTCAATCTCCAACAGTCAGAACTATGACTGTATCCCTAGAGCAGTAAGTCATCCAGTGTGCCTTCAGTCCTCTATGCTTAGCATGCTTTCAACTCTTCACCCAAAAGTTATTACTTGTGATTAGAAGTTCTTCCTGTAACAATCATTCCTGCCACAATTTCAGTGACACCATTTTCCACATACCAAAAAAGTATTGAACACAATGTAATTGAAAGTGATGCATAAAATGAACTGGAAAGTGTACTGCAAAGACCAGCACTTTCATGGCTTCAGCTTGCTCCACAGACATTACCAAGTCCTACCCACTTCTTGCTGCTTCATAAAGTGTCACAGATAGTAGCCTCCACAATAAAAGGAGGAAACAGATTGAAAGAATTGTGAGAGTTATGAAAAAGAAGAAAGAGAGAAGGATAAGTTCACAACATGTGGGTAGTGGTTATTAAGATTATTTCCAAACATCTTTTATATAGGTACAAAGAAAAGAAAAAGAAAAAGAAAAAGAAAAAGAAAAAGAAAAAGAAAAAGAAAAAGAAAAAGAAAAAGAAAAAGAAAAAGAAAAAGAAAAAGAAAAAGAAAAAGAAAAAGAAAAAGAAAAAGAAAAAGAAAAAGAAAAAGAAAAAGAAAAAGAAAAAGAAAAAGAAAAAGAAAAAGAAAAAGAAAAAGAAAAAGAAAAAGAAAAAGAAAAAGAAAAAGAAAAAGAAAAAGAAAAAGAAAAAGAAAAAAAAGAAAAAGAAAAAGAAAAAGAAAAAGAAAAAGAAAAAGAAAAAGAAAAAGAAAAAGAAAAAGAAAAAGAAAAAGAAAAAGAAAAAGAAAAAGAAAAAGAAAAAGAAAAAGAAAAAGAAAAAGAAAAAGAAAAAGAAAAAGAAAAAGAAAAAAAGAAAAAGAAAAAGAAAAAGAAAAAGAAAAAGAAAAAGAAAAAGAAAAAGAAAAAGAAAAAGAAAAAGAAAAAGAAAAAGAAAAAGAAAAAGAAAAAGAAAAAGAAAAAGAAAAAGAAAAAGAAAAGAAAAAGAAAAAGAAAAAGAAAAAGAAAAAGAAAAAGAAAAAGAAAAAGAAAAAGAAAAAGAAAAAGAAAAAGAAAAAGAAAAAGAAAAAGAAAAAGAAAAAGAAAAAGAAAAAGAAAAAGAAAAAGAAAAAGAAAAAGAAAAAGAAAAAGAAAAAGAAAAAGAAAAAGAAAAAGAAAAAGAGAAAATCCATAAAAATTTTGCAAAGTTCAAGCTAGCTATCATTTTAATAACAAGACAGACAAAAGTTCTCACAAAGAAATTTACTCACCCAAAACCAATAGCTACCCAGTAATTTCTTACACCCTGATGCGGTCCCACCATAGGAAGAATGTCTGGAGAATAGGTGATAGGACCTGCAATTGTGTTTATGATGTTTGCTTGTTTCAGAACTGGGACCATTTCCATAGCAGCCTCAATGTGTTCCATTATTCTGTCTAAATCAGACTCAAAAAGTTCTTTTCCAAAACCTGCACAAATATTTGACTCATTATATACTTGTTAAATACACTGAAAATATTTACATTTTAATCACAGTTATGCAATCTAAATACATAAAATTTATACGGAATTTATCAGTTAGTATGTTCAAGCATATACTATCCTACCTAAGAAAAACGGTGTGCATAAAACCTTAGTTACTTGCAGGATCAAGTACACTGTCACTGCAGTTACACTGTCTTTTACACATATTTGTTTAACCCTAAGGTCACACAAATTCAACAATGAAGTAGAAAGGAAGTGGAGAAACACAGAAACTTCATCTGTGTTATTAAGACCCATTTATTTTTCTCAATATGGCAACAATTTGAGGAGGGAAACAAAGATATTGCCTGTGTCAGCTTATTTCTTCCATGGCACTTTGTGAATTCCTGGATACATTTCAGCCTTCAGCCTGTGCTCTAAGAATTACTGAACATGACTCTGTAGAAGGACTTGACACTAGTGGAGACAAAAAGCTTACTAAGCTAAAACAGTGCAATCCACAGCCCAACAATATTAATTAATTTGTTCTTCCTTAAGAAACACTTTCTGTTGTTTTTTTTTTGTTTTGGTTGGTTGGTTTTTCTTTTTAGACACCATGACCATTCACTTAAGATAAATTTCTGTGAAAAATTGAATGTAAAACTGGAGCCTAGGTATAGCACAGTACTTATTTTTATAACCATCAGTATGTCAAGCTTGGGATTTTTCTGTACAAAAATTCTATACATACCTACAGCTCATTTGTACTTATATCTTAGCACAGTATTTTGTCTAAGCCATTCCTTTGCTGTATCTGTGTTCCTTTTTGACAACTACATTGTCTCCAAGGGAACAGCGAAAAATTCATAGCCCTTGCCAGTATGTTGGAGAGAACTGTAGCTTAAAAAAAAATTAAAACCTATTCAAATGCAAAAACGTATATTTAGTGATTGGATTTAATCACTACACACAGACACCTATTCAAAGAGTAAGATAATACTATGTTGTAGATGTATACTTTGTGCCTATTTCAAATAGCCTTTTTTATATTACTTTTTTATTTCTATTTACTTGGAACATTAGAGGTCACAGCTACTCTTTGAAATAGTTTTGCATTGCAATCCTGCATTGCCCATGTTTTCTATTTTCCAATATATAAGGCAATGTGACATAGTGGGATTTATACATATTAAAATATATGATAGTGCTTATCGAGTTTGAAGGTTTAATGTACTTAGTTACCTGGTGGGACTCCATTTGTTACCCAAGAGTCCTGCAGCTTCATCTTCTTTTCACTTTCATATGGACCAAATAAAAGACCATCTCTTTCCTGTCTTAGGTAATATGATCCTTCTAAGTCACGAATCACAGGTAATTCTCTTCTTAGGGCTTTCACTTCAGGGATGGTTGATGTCACAACATACTGATGGTGGACAGGTATAAGAGGGTGCTCCAGGCCAACCATCTTGCCTATTTCACGAGCCCAGAAGCCTACAGAAGACAACAAACAACACACTAACATTCAAAGATTTTCCTTTCAATTAATGGAAAATAACAGTAAAACATTTTCAAGAAGCACAGTGCTTTGTGGAATGTGACAAAGAAATTTTTTTTACACACTTTCACTTTTAAAATTATTTTTCATACTATCCAGCACCATTTTCACTCCATAATTTCATGCTCTTGTTCCTAATTATGCTACCATAAATTACTCTAGTTTACAGTTATTCAAAAATGTAACTGGAAAAATATGAATTAGGCTTTTAAAAGTTCAGAAAGGAATTTAATGATCAGTTCCACAAAACCCACAGTTCATTTCAGTAAACTAGGACTGCAATGCACAAAAATCAAAAACACAAGCAGAATAAATTAGTTCATCTACAGGTGTTATCCTGGACTCTTACTATCAACCAAAAGAGCTAGTGTGCTTTCCCAAAGAGTAGTCAAGTGCTAACACAGCAAGGTAGTACTTTCAGCTGGCTAATCCCCAGAATTCATTTCCCTCCTTTTTCACATGCATCATGTAACTTGTATTACTTATGCCTTTCATGTATTAATCAATTCACTATGATGTTCCTATTGGCAAGTAGTTAGCGCACTCTCCCATAGGTGTCCAATTAAAAGTTCTGATACAGGCTGTGATCAGAAACAGTAAGAATCAATTTCCCTGCCCCTGAAGCCTGCTCAAGGACTTTCATGTAAAATCCTAAGCATACATTAAAGAAGGACTAATTCTTCTCTGTTAAAGTCCTTCCAGACTAGCTGCTCATACCTGGTAAGACGCATTCACTTAGTGATGTATCAGTGTCAAAGCCAAGGAGTAGAAACTATTTATCTCTGCCAGGCTTATTAGTTAGGGCTTTGCATCATGGCTCAAGTCTGCTGTGAGATCGGAGTGTATAGATGAGAGAATCCAGCAGATACAATTGACTATGATGGCAGCTGCTCTTAGAGATTGGAATACTCTTTAACATCGCTCTCCTGACTCTTTGTAAGAAGGAATGTAGGTCTCAGAAGTAGGAATGAAGGGGGTAAATCCAACAGAGCAGGAATTTCAGGGGAATCTGTGGGGTCAGGAGTAAGGGTTGGGAGAAGGCAATACGGAAGATGAAGAGGTAGGAGAGCCTTTCAAAGAAAAGGCTACATGCTGTATGCCACCCAGGAAAAGGAGGCAGTTCAACCGGGTTCCTGTGTAATCAGCTAACTCCCAACTTCATGAAAAACTATCTCCAGCAAGATTTCCCACTTAACACATCTGCCTCTTCTCCTGGGACCTACACAAAAGGATGCCCAGCTTAACATGCAATTTTTCTTCCTTTTTGCTGCTTACTTGGCTTCAGACCCAGATGTTCCTACCTCTCTCTTCAATTCTACCTTTTCCAAGAACTGGCTAAATTTTAGCTCTCAGGGCCCTGAGGGCACTAACAGGTCTCAACAGTCCTGAGCAGCCCCATTGGGACTTTCACCCACACACCTCCCCATGGGGCCTGACGCCCCATTTCTGCTCAGCTCAGGGACATCAGTACCAGTCTGAGCTGGTTTGATCGGAGGAGTGCCTGTTTACAGCTCTGTCACAACCATGCCCGTGCCTGGCCATGGACCTCATTGATCCAGACCCTGATCCGTGGACTACTTCCCAGCTTGGCCTCACCCCAGACTCATCACCGTGGACCTGCCTGTTGATCACTGGGCAGTGTCTGGCCCTGGTTACTGTCACCAGACCTGCTCTCGACCTGCCTTGTCTGCAGGCTGGATTTGTCACTATGGCTGCCTGTGCCTCTTCCCCACAAAGCAGTCTGGAAATCTGGACTCTGGGTGGATGCCAAATGCCAAATGCCTGCCCAGCTCCCTCCCTCATGCCATTTAGGACAGAGCCCTGGCTGGCAAGGCCCATGCCCTACCAGCCCTGTTACCACTCCTGGCGCCTTCTCCCACAGAGAGTACCCAGCCAGTGCAGCTAGCTGACATCGACTTGGGAATACAGCCGCTCATCTCTGGCATGGCCAGAGTGACTGGAAAAGATAAGTTGGGCTGTGCTGGCTTGGAGCTATTCCCTGCACACAAGCAAGCCTCTGGGTCTAACACCCACATATAAAAAAAAATAATAATAATCCAAGGACAAGGTTTTCTGTGGTAAATCGGCTGACAACTGCTAACAGACAGGTAAAGCAAGGGAGAATGAAACCAAGGATCATGACAGAGAGACTTGGTTAATTAAAAGCCCCTGCCCAGTAAATGGTAAAAAACGGTATCTGTTGTACTTCATTTATCATATGTAAGACTTTGCTTCTTAACTGAATCCTCAATACTTGGAGGAGACTCACTGACAGAATAGCTGTTCTCTTGGTAAATTAGCTGAGGGAAGATCATGCAGCATACAGTGATTCAAAAAATCTTTTAAAACTACTGAAACCTGATTTATGCTCCCTTATATAGAGAACAATCAAAAAATGCTAATGAAGTTGAATTTCTAGCACATCTTCAAGGGCTTCCTCAATTAAACATGACAAATACACATTTGAATTTAAGCATAGGCTAAGGGGACCTGGAGATGACCATTATGGAAAAAAAAAAAAAAAGAAAGAAAAAAAGAATGTATGAATGCAATGAATGTATTTACTCTCATTTGCTAGCCATTCATGTACAGTGTCCTGCTCCTACCAAGTCCAGCCATTGACTAGTCAACTACAATTACTGTTTAGGGAACTTCTTTTGGTTTGTGTATTTCCATGTCACCTCCAAAGAAGACTACTTTAAGGTAAGGTCAGTTAATGAGAAAAGAAGGTGAAGTAGCAAAAAATTCCACAAAATCTAGTATCATACACTGTTTTTCTGCCAAAATTTTTTAGACTCAAAAGAGATATTTGGAAAAGAAATAATACTCCAGAAATGCACTCTGAATAATTTCACTATTTTGCTTACATGTTAAAACAGAATTAGTGGGAAAACATTAAAATAAAAATATTCAAGCTCCTCAGAGAAAATAAAAATGGCAGACAATTTTAGATCTTTGAAACTTATTTTTTTTCTTCCAAAATAATATCAAGTTTCTTAACCATTAAGTTTCCAGAAGTATATCACAAACACAGCTGATTTTAAACTGCTGTTGAATTAAAAGCAAATACTTTAGGCGTGCTTAAAATCAAATTTAAATGCCATAATTCTAAAAAATATATATTCATACATAGACTAAATGCTTATTTAATTGGTTAGAATAACAACAGCTGGCATTTACTAAATGAAATATATCATAGTTTCTTTTTTTTTAAGTTTTTGAACCATGTGCAAAAGCCATTACAAACTCAAAAAATGACGAAAGATAGAATATGTTCTCTAAAAATTCTAATTGGAAGCAGATGTCAAGTCCTATCACACAGAAGAGATAAATGAAAGCATGAATTATATCTCAAGGACATTTATAAAGATAGAATTGTAGAGATTGCAAACATCTGATGCTGAAATATTTACTGATGGTATTACTGAGTATAACTATTGAACTATGTAATCTGACTCTCTCTTGTGTTTTAAAAGAAGAGAAAATATTCCATCACTACATGTATATAAATGGTTTTATATGAATTGTGTACAGGCCTGCACGTGTGCATACGTATGCACGTGCATATTGTATAAATAAACTACATTCACTTTTTTTTTTGCAGAATTTAATCAATCTTTATATTATAAATAGGCTGAAAAACACTCTAGCTGGCTCAATACCAGTTAATTTATGTCAGGGATTATTTATTAGGCATCTGCTTTCTTCCAAAATGGAAATCTCACATAAGGAACAGCTAAAGATTGGTTGAAACTAGTTTGTTCCAGTTCCACTGCAGATGTCGGTTGGGGGATGAGGGAGGAAGAGAGAATGTGGAGAGCCTTCTGATATATTCTTCTCTACTCATATTGCAACATGAGCCTAAAATATGAGCTCTGAATTATACCAGTCATGATCTGTAGTGGAATGAAGCAAGGCTGAGAAGAAGAATGAATGTTAGCTGAGGGAACATTTATAAAATATATTGGTTATACGGTATTAATTTCACATCCCTAGCCAGAATGTTAAGCAACATGTGCTTCAAATGTTCATTTTGGCTGAACAGTTAGCCATGTATTGTTAGTTTAATAAGTTATTAAATAAAAAAAAAAAAAAAGCACTATGAAAATTTCATAAGGACTCATTCTGATTTTTACAAATAGACTTTGAAAAGCAATTACTGAAAAACTCTGCCTAATGTCTACTTGATACATAAGCCAAAGAAAGACAACTACACTACAAAAATAAATAAATAAATAAATAAATAACATCTGTGACACTTTGTACATATGATGTAGAGTCAGTATTTTGGAATAATAAGCACCTACAAGTTTGAGGCCTAAATAAGAGGTCTAAATGCCAAAAGAAAACCCTGCCTCTCCGTGCCATAATCTTGAATTGTTTCCAGACTAATAAATCCATCCTGTGTAACAAATGACACAAGTATCCTATTAGTAAGAGAGCTTGTGATTTTTTTGTCTGAATGCTGTCCCATAATTCATGTCCAAAAACCATGAACTGTGAGTCCATACGCAATCTAAATATTGATGTCTTTCATCTTCTAAGTGCTTGACTTTTTGGTCTAAATAAAATTATTTTTTTGGTTTCCCCATCTGTGTCATTGCTTGCTTTCTAACAAGCATACTGAACTCCTTACCTAGTCCTCTTTCTCTCCAAAATGTTGTTATGTTGCACTACATTGACATCATGACAGCTCATGAGCGTGCAGAGAACCTCAAGGTGAACTTTTCAGATCCCTGCTAGTTTAGCAAGGCTGATAGCCATAGCAGGTGATCACATGTACGTGGGAGGTATATGATGAGAAAGCACACTTTTCAGTGTGAAATGAATGCCTAGAATGATCTAACACAGGGCTCTCTGCATTCCAGACATGGCAAGAAATGTCACCCAGTACATACCATTTTTCTGTCCAGAGCACAACCCTTTTATCCCATTCCCTCCAAACTTCTCTCTGTGCCAATCTTCTCTCTTCCCTAACCCTGCTTTTCCTGTACCTGCTTTTCATCTCAGTCTCAAGCTCTTTTTCAATCACTCTTTTACAATACTTTTTCATCTAGTTGTCTCTCTCCACGTGCAAGTCAGCTTTCCTCTTTTGTCAAATCCTGTCCCATGTGCCTCATCTTCCTTCCAATCCACTCACATTCACCTTTCCCTTGCTTGTCTGACAGTCTTCCATCCTCAGACAGCTCAGAAAGTCTCAGTTTTCCAATTCCAGTTTCACCCACAACCAGTCCTCAAATATCCTTCCTAATCTTTTTGTCCAGAAACGCTCCAGTTCCCATAATGAAACATGTCAGATCCTTTCAAGCTATCTCCCTCCACAGTGTCACCCCCACGGTTGCTATCACCACAGTCCTTCCCAGTCTGAGCTTCCTTATTCAGTAAGTCCTCTAGCACTTAAGCTCTCCACTTGCTGCCTGTGCTCCCAGCCACCTCCCGGCATCTTTCCCAAGCACTTTCCCAGCACTCTCCCTCTCTACTCTCCTTCCAGTCCAACTCTCTCATATTTCCAACTACCAGCCATGGTTATTCTCCCACCAACAAGAACAGTACCTGTCTCACTCAACTCCTTCATTTTATCTGCCTTGCATTAGAGACATGCTTTTCTGTTTTGTTTTTCCACTGCACATATGTAGAAAGGAATTAAAAGGATTATATATCCCTGCTCTCAGTTCACTCATCCCATCTAAAGAAGAAAAAGTCTCCTGGAGTCATCACGCCTCCCAGCTGAAACCTGATTATTCACTGGGATGGGATGTATGAAAGACTATTTCAAAAACACAGGTACGATTCAGTTTGAGGCTGTCAGTGTCTGCAAAAATTTTATCCAAATGGTAAATATTCAGCAAATATTCAAACAACTGAAAACAGAAAATCTTCTGCTAGGAGCCATTAGGCACACTCCCTGTGGGAGGTGCCAATGGTCTCACCAGTACTGTGATTTTCTGTAATTTGTATAAAGCAGCATAAAAATAAGTGAAGTTTGGTTTGAATACTGCTTCCTAGACCTACCAACTCATTTGGGAAAACAAAATCAAATCCTGTTGGAAAGATTTCTGAGGCAGAAACATCAGTTTAGCTTCTTTAACAAAACGAGGAATATACAATAAATAAGTAATAAATAAGTAATAATAAATAAGTAATAATAAGTAAATACAATTTCCTTTGAGTTAGGAAATTTTTATTATGTGGAAAAATGTATTATTAAACAAAGTGTATGTTTAAAATACTAATCAAATAACAAAAATTGCTCTTTCAATGATATGTGGAGAGTTAAATCTTAGAGAAGATAATAATGAAATAGGCAAAGTTATCTTATTGGCTGCAAATCCTCAGTCTCCGAAAACAAAAAAAAAAAAAGTGAAGATATTTCTAGTTCATTTGTACATCCCATATCCCTTCCTAAGTAGCTCTCATAATATTTTAGAGGACCACATTCACAGACAGTAACCTGTCTCTTCTACACCACTTACTGCAGACAAGTAAGGGTCTATTCTGCTTCTGAAATCTAACAAGGCAGCCTAACTAGTAAATGCTGGAGACAAGCCAGAAAGTAATATTATTAATGCCTAGTCAAGGACATTTATCTGAAGAGCTAAATTTTCACAATACTGTAAAGTAATAAGCACAGAGTATATTTTACCACAAACCAAATATCCAAAAACGTATACTTATTCCTGTAAACCACACAAATCTGCACAGATCCTCAGCGTCACCTAGTTTGTAAATCAGAATAGTATACAACTGATGATGTTAAATCCTACCTGCAGTGTTCACAATTCTCTTTGCTTGAATTACTCCAAGTGGAGTTTCAACTTCCCATGTCCCATCTGATCGGGGGTTCAGATTAGTCACTTGGACCGGGTAATTCAGTTGGGCACCATATTTTCTGGCTCCTGCAGCCAAGGCCATTGTGAGAGAATAGGGATCAATATGACCATCTCCAGGGTTATACAGGCCAGCTAAAACCTATGTGGAGGTAAAATCACACAAAATGAAAGAAACTAAAATTTATCAAAGTCAACTAATTTTGTTTCAAAAATGATTTATTTCTTGAATGTGATGTATTTCTTGAGTAAACCTTAAGGAGTCAAATCAAAACAAATTTTGAAAACATAGCACATTATAAAGGCTACAGCTAACAACTTAACAGTGGTCCTAAGGAAGCAAAATTCCTCAGTTCTCAGATGTAATTAAAAGTTTTCAGTGCCTTAATATTATAGCATACTGTATTCACTAAAATGCACAAGTGATTTTAGTTTATATATTTTTCCACTGAAATAAGAGAATTTCTCATACCATTTGTATAAGTGGAACAGGATCTAAATACCTGCTAGACCGACATTTAAATGCAATGGAAGTTGTTCCATGAAATTATTTTTTTTACCATATCCATGTTCAATAAGGGGAACAGCTCTTGTACTTTCTCAGGAGTAATTAGGTACTGCTCTGTTGGGTGCCAACCAGCTCGAGTCATTTGGTATTTGAATTCATCTACCCTAGTAGGGGTTGAAGCAATTCTGATGCTGCCAGGCTGATGAAACCCCACAGCCTAAAACAAAGAGAAAAAATGAAATACTGTAAGAACTTTTACTTATCTCCATAAATGCATGTTCCTATGCTATGGGAAGTCCGCAGGAATTTTGCCATTAAAATGACTGGAAAAAGACTCAGTGTAAGTTAGGTGCCCTTGGAGGAGCAGGACTGAGATGAAAACTCCTAGAGTTAATTTGCTTCTCAAGTAAATACATGCTATCTGCAAAAGAATTGTAAAAAGTTTTTATTGAATGTCATATTTTTATTAAGATTTGATTAATATCTGAATTTATGAACTCACTTTCAAACCTATAATCAGATACATCTGAAAATAAATATGTAATAATTTGTATTAAAGTTTATCACCTACATAATTTGCTATTGAGAGGCAGCAGAATAAACTTAACAGACGAAGCATCTCTATTGACAAAATGAACAACCCCCCTCCTTTTTTATCTTTTTAATAAAGCAGAAATCCTTATACAGCTAAACACTGAATGCTCACTTTCAGGTATACATAATGTATTTTATCTTTTCTCTGTTAATTAACAGGGCATTAATAGGGTTGTATAAGTCTTTTATCAGAACTCACAATGATAATTTGCTGCAGTGTTTTATCTTGCTGTAGTTAAGAGCAGCAGAATGAAGAAAAAAGCACATTGTGACAATTATCAAGTTAGTACTGCAAGGATCATGGAGGTTCTTCTGCAGTCTGAAGCAAGCAGAGCATAGTAAATGAAATCTATGTGGCTGAATGTTGCCAGATAAGGAAGACCACTCCTGTGTTTCTCTGCATACCCATTCCCTAAGTCACTAAATAAAAACATGTCTCTGAAGGGGATGGGAAGAATTACAGCAATCTTCTCAAGTACAGACCATCATATCATATGAAATTATAAGCAGACAAGTTTAAAGCAGGAATGTATCATAATCAATCCATTCATTCCAGATCCTTGATGCTATTTTAACTCCTAGAGCAAGATAAAGTTGCAGACTCTCAGTCTGCTGAACTTCTGAGATGTTTGATGAAAACAATCTTCTTAAACTTTACAGAGATCTGAGAAACTATCTAAAACATTTACTGATTAAACACAAGACTTCAGTATAGTTATGCAGGCAGAATATATTTCAATATAAGGAAAGCCTTATGATAACCCTGAACAAACACATACACCCTGTCAACTCTTTCATGAGACTATTCGTAAGATTGATTTGAATTAATACTTAGAAAGTTAAGGAGATTACCTGCCCAGTCTCTTCTTCCAGCTTTTCATAGAGTTTGATGCTGTAAGCATGGATTTTCTTCAGGTTTATTCCAGGATGAAAGTAGGTAGTTAAACCAGCCTCAAATAAGAAATAAAAACAACACAGAAATACAATTAGAAACGGAGTGTTGTCTTTCCCACCTTCCAACTGTCATTCAAAAGTGAACCGCTATGATACTATAAGGAAAAGCAACACATGTATAGAGCCAAGTGCTACAAAAATAAAAGCAAAATTCTTTCCCTACTCATGGCATTCTTCTCTCTGCATATGTTTTTCCACCTGTCTTTTCTCATCAAATCTGTCAGCTCATGATACTCTTGCAGTTGTCCTCTCCTATGGTTTCCTTTCTTCCTTAAATTATGCAGTTGTCTGTTTCAAATCTTTTGGAAGTGACACACAACTTAGTCCTCGATCAACTGCAGCCTCTGCAATTGCTGAAGTAGCTTAAGAAATTAGTGTATGAATTTTGCACATCATTTTGCTAGGCTTGATTTTAGAAAGCGGATGAGCCCTTTTGGGTTCATACAACTGTAATATCAAGAAGCTACTACAGACTTTTCTGTATTTAAGGAAACTATTCACCTCCCAATACTACAGACAGCTTCGTCAATATAATGACATTCATAAGTGCAGATATTTAGCACTTGAAGGAAGTTTAATTCTTACAGACTTAATTTAAGAGTTTAAGTCTTACAGAAGTTAGGTTACATGTCTTCATATCTCCAGAATCTGACATCTCACTAAAGCCCTTCTTCGAAATGAGATAACAGGTCTGAAAAATTACATTAGATTTTCAGGCTAAGTAACTACATTGATTTAAATATTTTTATAGAGAGACAAGTTTGCTAACTAAAAAAAAAAACTTATTCATACCTAATGTTTGTTTTAATTAAGAACCCAATTTATATATAATAGCTTCATTTACTTACATAGATGTAATAGAACAAATGTACATTACAAGATTTTTAAAAACAGTTAAGGGAACTAGACACCCGAGTTCACCTTTGAGTTCACTGCCATTGTGAGATAAAAAGAGCAGAGAATCTAAAGGTGAAAAATAACACACATAGCAGAATTTTGATAGTTTCCTTCTAAGTTGCCTACTAAGCATATACATAAACTACCCTTGATTTTCACTCATCAAATCAGCTCTGTGCAACAAATACATCATTTTAAGGCCCTAACTTTTAAAGCTAACTTAATAAACGTATATATATGAACAAAAAAAGTAAGATTTAGTGGTCTATAAATACAGGTTCTGATTCAATCTAGTTTAATTTTGCTGAGAACTTATTAAACATTACTCTTCTCTGTAATTAACAATACTCTTCTCTATAATTAACAACATATATTGTATGCATTACACATTCTCATTTTCTGAAACAATGGCCTGTTGTGGCTCATCTTTCTTGTTGCACCTTCACATTTTAGACCCATTTTTTCCTTCAGATAAAATTAGCTTCAAATTGCACTTAGCAAGTTGTTTCCATTCAAATGCCATAGCCCTCAAAAAAAAAAAAAATTAATAATTCCTAAGTCACTCACTGCCTGAGATGACAAATACTCAATCTCTTCAGAGTATAAGTGTCTGGCATTAGTGACTGCACAGCTTTATGCATGGTGTCAAAGTTTTTCCTACTTTTCTTCATGTGGATTTTATCTTCCTGATACCTTAAAGTTTATATAAAATATCATAGCATACCAAATGAGTGAAATGACATATTTTTCATTTGTGATGGTATTTTATTCATAAATTTGGCTCTGGTTCCCTCAGTATGTTTAGTATTGTTCATTACCCAAATGTTTTAAGTTTAAAAGGCGATCATGAAAATCTGGAGGAGAAAAAAATATCCACTGAGGGCTACATTAAATGCAAAGCAAGCCCCTTGGATTCAGGAAGTCCCTGAGATAGAAAAATAATCTGGAAAAAAATATTGTTTGTCCTTTTCTTATTATCATATTGTATCATCATCATATCATCCAGAGACTGGATATTTGACAATGTGTGCATTTGACCTCATTTATTACATGTGGTTTTATGCTGTTGTGAACACTTGTATTTTATTTTCCTCAAACTAAAACCCAAGGCTGCTTCAGTAAAGAATTTGTAATTAAAAATTGCTTGTTTCCTAAAAAAATAAGTCCCAAAGGCCTTTTTGCTATGTATAGAGAATAAAGAAATAAATTACGCATTGAAGTGTTCACATTTCTTCAGCCATTTACAATAACCTATGGGTAATTCATTCCCTTGTGTCTAGAAATCATGCCATAACATATTATTTCTACTGTCCTCTTTCATTTATGTAAACATTTTCTGGTTGGTCTTTTGTTATTTTTCCAAATGTAGCAATATATTTTCCAGATGTAAGGAAATTCCATTTTAGTAGCCACTGTTAGTGAAGTCATCTCAACCAAATGAAGCATTAATCACCTACAAGTTGGCTATAAAACCATATAAATTCAAGAGCATTTAATTGCAATAATTAAATCAAATCTCTGATATTTTTTAAATAAAGAAAAAAAATCTAAACACACTTAGTGCCCTTTGGCTTCTCATGAAGAATGTTTCTGATTTCAGAAGTGTAATTAGGAGACAAATATAACCTGACTGGACTATATCAAAATTAAAGTAATAGAAACACAGAATAATTTAGACTGAATGGGGACCTCTTGAGGTCCATATCTATGCTCACGCTTTAAGCAGGGTCAGCTACGAGATCAAACCAGGTTGCCCCGGGTTTTCTCCAATCTGGAAAATCTCCAAGGACAGTGACTGCACTATCTCTACGGATAAATATTCTGATACTTTGCATTTGTACTTGTTAAATTTCATGAAGTTTTCCTCATTCCATCCCTCCAGTCTGTCTGGGTCCCTCAACATAGCAACCCTGCCTTCTGCTGCACTGACTGGTTCCCACAGTTTGGTGTCAACTGCGAACTTGACAAGCATGCACTTTGTCACCTTCTCCAGATTATTGATAAGGATATTAAACAAGATGGGTCCAAGGACAGACCCCTGTGACGCTCCACATGTTTCCAACATTTGGGTGGGGTAAGATCCATCAACCACTACTCTCTGAGCCCAAACATCCACGCAGAATTTTTTTTACCTATCTAGCTGTCCCACCATACAGACCATAACATCTTAAGTTAAACATATGAATATTATGGGAGACAGTGTCTCAAGTATTGCTGAAGTCCAGGTAAGTGACATCAGCTGCTCTCCCCTTGTCCACAAATTCAGTCAATTTTAACATAGAAAGCAACTGTGTTTGGTCAGGTATTTTTTATGCTTGGCAAATCTATGCCAACAGTTCCAAATTACTTTCTTCTTTATGAGCTCAGATATGATCTGAAATTCACTCCATGATTTTTCCAGGAACCAAAGAAAGGCTAGCTGGCCTTTAGCTCTGCTGATCATCCCTTTGGATTTTTATAAAGATGGGTACTCCCCCAGCTCCATAGTATTTCAAAAATGATAAAACAGCAGCCTTGCAATGCCATCAGCAGCATTCTTAGATTCAGCCCATCTGCTCCAATGTATTTGTGAGTCTAGTGCTCCTAATCCCGGACTTGATGATACCTGTCCACTGCTGGTAGTTCCTCTACTCCTTGAACTTTTCTTCCAAGCACAGAGGTGTGTGAAACTTTGTCAGTGAAAACTGGCAAAGAAGGCATTGAGTACTTCAGCCTTATCAGTGTCCACTGTGGCTGAATCACCCACCTCATTCAGCAGCAGTCCCACATTTTCCTTGTTCAGCATTTTACTGTTAATGTAGCAGCAGAAGGCCTTGTTGGCTTGTTGTTCCTTGCGAGTCTTAACTCCAGTTGGGCTTTAGCTATTCTAACATTCCCTTTGCATGCCCATGCAGTTTTTCTAAATTACCTCTTTGCAGCTTCTTCCTGCTTCCAATTCCTCTAACTCTGCCATGAGCTTTCTGTTTAGCCTAGTTAGCCTCACAGGACATCCACCTCCTGTCCTGAATTTCAGGGTGGACTGTTCTTGTATATGAAGATTTGCCCTCGGTTTTTCTCCATTTTTGTGAGACAGATGTTGTTGTTGTATATGAACATGAGCTCGGGAAATAATTTTCTGTAGAATGGCCACTATGCTATGAAAATTGACAAAGACTTTAAAGCATTTTTATAGATGAAATTTTTTATATTTTGAAATTTTCATGTGTTCTTTTCCTTCTATTCCAATCTGTTTCAGATTTTATATTTACTTTACTATTAAACTAGCTTTCTGGAGAAAATGGCATTAATACTGATGCTACCTACGTTCAGTCTTATTTCAAGTTTGAATGAGCCTTAACAAGTTTTTATTTGTCTTGTGCTGTGATTTATTAACCATCAGCAGCAAAATCAACTGAACGTTGCGTGAAACAGTATTACATAATAATGATACATTACACATTTTCTTAGAAAACACCTTGTCGAAAAATAACTACACAAAAAAAACAATTTGCTGAGTGAGTTATATATGCATTGTTCAGTCCTTAGAACGTCAGTGAGATTGCAAATGATTTGACTCGCAGTATACTAGAACCCTGCAAGTTCATGAAGTCTAAGTCCTGACCTAGTTTATATACATACAATAATCACTACTTTGTCATGGTTAGATGGCATAAAAAATGAGCAGCACTCACTCTCTTATTTATATCTGCTCATTATTTCTTGTTATTCTTATAGCTAATACAAAAATGTGCATGGTTTCTGTCCCGTTTTCATTTCAATAAAATGAGAGTCAGAGAAACTCATCTCACACCTCAGAAGTGGAAGTTTTAACAGCAACACTAACAAGAATATGATCTATATGAAATGTGATCCTGAGTGCTGGCAGAACTTACTGGACTGTGAAAGAGGGAAAATCTGGTACAGTACAGCAATATCTGAACCAGGCTTTTTCAAACTTTGTGGCCGCAGGCAATATACTATGTGCTATATGACATGCGAAATATACGTGTAATTTTCATCTATACCTAGTATTATATCCCTATGAAGAGACCACTGATAAATGCACAGTACCTACTGCAATAAAGAATTGACAGTCACAATTCTGATCTTTTTCATCATGTGAAACAGACAACAATTTTTTCATCTTCAGACACACCACTCTAATATGGAATTCAATGAAGAGCATTAGCATACCATGTATTTTATTTAATAGTTATCCATTTTTAACCTGTCTCATAACTAGGTGTCTTTCTGTGTTCATCACCCCGCAATGCTGCAGCAGGTACTACAAGGCAGCCCTCTGAGTAGCCTGGTACAGGCATCTTCTCTACTGTGGTTCCTCCCTGTCTTTACAACAGAGTTCCTCACCCGGTGCTCCATCATTGCATTCACTAAAACTGAACAGGCAAAAATAATGAAGGAGAGGTTGCTTTTACATAGTTAGGAGCAATAAGCTAGAGTGAGAGAGCATATCAACAAAACATTAGAAACAAATTCCCCCATTCACGGTTTTGGTTTCATATTAAATGAGGGGATTTTACTTATTTTTTACACACACATTGTTCTGTATATGCATTGGGTAGATAGAACTCAGTCTGTGACTCTTTTATGTTTAAGTCAAATTATTTCTCTGAACATTTTATAATTATGATTCATTACACAAGATGCATGATCTGACACTTACTATATACCATGTTGCATTCTGAACTGCATCAGCTGAGGTATGATTGTCTAAAAGAAGTGAAATTACTGATTTTGTTTTTCCTAACTTGATACAGTGTGTTTTCTTCTGTTTTGTTTGTTGAAAAGCAAGTACAATAAACATGCTTATACATTTCAGGCAGTTATTATTTTTTTTAATATTTTTTACTAACATCCTCTTTTAAGGCTCCAAACCCACAAAGTATCTGCCCTATAATATTTCAAACTTGAGGCTTTCTCCTCTAGGAAGAGTGTAAGAATATAAATGGAACACAATGCGAGTCATCCTCCTTACTTTGTTCCTAAAAGTCACTCAGATATTCTAGTTGTAAGCACTGCATAAATGCTCTATTGTATTAACAGAGTAGTCCCAGAGACAGCAAGCTGTTGCTTTTATATGCACTTTTATTACTACACGCAGGGATCACTTTCTCCTAACTCCATGTGAGCGTAGATGGAAATGAATGGAAAAAGCATCTATTATTGTGGCAAGCTTTATTTTATTTCATTACACTACCTACTCCAGACATTGACACATACAAAATATGTAGTTACATACATGCATGCTATGCACCACTATATCCATGTGATTAGCATTATTATAGGAGGTGTCCCCAGCTGTCATTATTACATGTATGTCTTTTTAGTTCTTTTCCTTAGACTACAGACAAACAGTCGGCCTTACAAAACAGCAGTGTACAATTGTCGGCTTTGCTCCTCCAAGACTTTTTGCAGTGTCAACAATGGTAGGAAAGAAAGCTCTTGTCTCTAATAAACAATTTCTGAGACAATGATGTTCTCTGAGAACTGGACACTGATGCTGGTCCTTAATCACCTCTCTTTCAGGATAACGCATATATAAAAAACAATTAAGCATAAAATAATGCCAATTTAGAAATTTCTGGGTTTTTTTGCATGGTATTATAACCACTTCCAGGGATAAAGTCTGCAGTATAAACTAGATTACTTATGACATTATAACTTGTTTTTAAAAAAATCCAAGTTGAACTAAAGTTTAAAGTCTAAGTCCACTTAGCTGCCAAAAACATATAATAATATTAACAGTTATCTTCCAGTAATTTCAAAATACAATATTTGTCCCAACTTCTACAAATGAGGAAAGTATACTATGGATCGCTGAACCAACTTTTCAAAACTCACACAGCAGGTCTATACAGAGCTCAGTGCTAAAGTTTGCATCTATAAAATAACCAAGACAATCTCTGGAAAGCCAGGGAATATAAGGGTAATGAAACTTCCACCACTGTTAGATAAACTGTTGTTAATCTGAGAGATTAACAAAATGTTCCTTACTGCATGCCAAGTAGATCCTGCAGTGAGCTCAGATTTTTCCAGCAGAATGACATCCTTCAAGCCAGCCTTTGCCAAGTGATAGGCTAGGCTCACACCGACACAGCCACCTCCAATGATCACTGTGTCTGCTTTGTCTTTCCGCAAGGAAGGAGATGGATTTTCTTTCCTGGGAAAAAAGAATAACAATTACAGACTGTTTCAGAAAGACAGTTACACATTTGTCCATCTTCATTGTTTTCAGCTCCTATCATTACGTAACTTGGTCCCTGCTTGGGAGTCTAACTTAGAAAGTAACCTGTTCACTCCTATCTGCTTTTAAAGTAAATGCTCCTAAAGGGTTTTATACGTACACAGGACTAAGGAAAACTGCAAAGCAAGTTTGCTTCCACTCACAGCTTTAAATCTTTGCTATTTGTCCCATTTACCCTTATATGTAGTCTTGTTTCAAATGAGAACCTGTACCCCTGTAACAATGCCAAGATCTGGCTTTTCAGAAGTGCGAGTGTAACACGACACAGTCTTTTAAGAATGACTACTTAGTAAAGCTCATTAACACTTTTTTAAAGCGATATGTCAGCGTTCACCAACAGTGAAAATCGATATTTATTTTCAAGTTCTGTATATCTTAACGTGTTCTACTTTGCCAGTCAGAGCATTATGGAGACAGGTTTTTCTCAATGGCTTGCTTACACCTGCTACAACGCGGTTTCACAACTACTGTAAGCCGGCACAACTCAGAGCTGTCCCCCCGGGCAGCCCATTCGCTTCCATCTTGTGTGACCCCCCGCGTCGGCCGTCCCTTCCGCAGAGGGCCGAGCAGCAAGCCAAGATCAAGAAATGTATCAGGATAAATAGCCAAATTAAAACCGGCCATTTTTTTGGATGAGCGGGGCAAGGTCAGACCTTTTACTGCAGCAGAATACTGTGGCACTACAGTACCTGTCCTTTCGGGACAGCTAATCAACACTCATTTAACTTTATCTCCCCCCTCCTTCTACGCAGCTTTTTGCTCTTTGCTTTCTCAGCTTCTCCGGCAGAAAGCGATAATGTGTAACCAACTGATCTTTCACCCGTCTGCGCTCAGAAATCCGACCTGCTAGCTGCAGGCATGACGATGCACATGACAAAATGGCATTTTAAGTACAAACTCACCCGCCCTGGGTGCCCGCGCCGCAGCCGAGGGGCCGGGGGGCGGCCGCGGGCAGGGGGCAGCGGTGGCGGCGCGGGGTCGGCAGGCGCCGCAGGGCCGCCCGCAGCAGCGTGCCCATCCCGCACACGGCTCGCCCGCGACACGGGGCCGGCACACAGCCGGATCTGCGCCCCCCGCCGAGGACGGCCCCCGAGGAGGAGGAGGAGGAGGAAGGCGCCGGACCGCCCCCCTGGCCGCGGAGCCGGCTGCCCCCGCCGGGACTGGGGGTGGAGGACGAGGGGAGGGCCCCCCGAGGGGTCAGGGACCGGGCAGGGCAGGGACGGGACGGGAGGGGGGTGTCTCCCGCAGCGCTGCCCACCCCCTGCCCGGGCTATAAGAGGGCGGGCGGCTCGCTGAGGGCATCCCCTGCTCCGCACCGAGCCGTCGGGCAGACTCGGGCAGCCGGCGTCCCCGGGCGAGCAAGATGCTGCCGATCGCCAAGAGCTTGAAACAGGGCAAGAGGGTAACTCCCCGCATCCCCCGCGCAGCCCCGGACCCCTGCTCCCTCCCCCCTTCTTCCCCCCCCCCCCCCCCCCCCCCCGCACCTCCTCTGCTCCCTCCTTCAATATTTTTAATTTTGCAGCCCCTGCTGCAAAACCCCCCGCTGCTGCCAGCCCCTGCTGGAGGGGCTCGGTGTGACTGCGGGTAGGGGCGTACTGCGAGAACCTACATCACGGGCGTGGTGTGCATATATACCTACGTAGTATACCCATATGGTATACCTATACACCCATATGGTATACATATATACCTATATAGGAGCTATGGCTGTTCACCTTCGGGCCCCTGAAAGCGTTTGGACACCACTATAAGGTGGACGGATAAATTGGGTTGGAGTTAATACTGTGGCAGCTCCTGGGATCTTGGTTTCTCCGAACGCCTAGCCACCAAAGTTCAGAAGCTTTTTGCTGTATAGTGTTTGATATGCAAACTAACCTGTGCTTGCAACACATATAAATCATGAATGTTGTAAGCGTAAGCCTTCACTGCATGGGGTTTCTCTCTCTAGCATCCTGCCAACACTATTTAAAAGCTCCAAATCGCTCTTCCCTTGATTTATATGACTGAATACCAGCAGTGTTTGTAACATGAGTGCAGTCTCCAATATATGCATGCCCTTTGCACTCTCGTTTAGCTGAAGATAAGCCAATATAAAAAGTTATTCAGGCATCAGCCATTCTGCCTGTTATGACAAAACTTTGAGTATTGTCTAAATCAAATTCTGGCATGCACCACTACTGCTACCCAGTAGTGGGACGGTGGGTGGAATCATATATTCTGCCTTCCTCTCAGAAGGACAGTGTTATCATTAATAGGACACAACTGTTTTTATTCATTTTTATATGTAACATACAAGTCAGAGAACAGAAGGCCATGGGAAGAAGGCTCAGCTTTGGGCCTTTCACATAGATCAGTTATAGCTGAAGGGCTCACTGAAGATCTGAACAACCGTTTCGAGCTGCATGTTTCTCTCCACTGATGGAAAGATAGGACATTGGTAGAGCAAGAAGGCTTTACACTTGCATGGTTTGGTTACATTCCTAAAGCTGGTGGGGGGGATATCTTCATACAGTCACTTGTACTCTTTCCATGGATAGATGTATGAACTATGTGGTGCAATTTCATTCATGGTAGCAGAAGTGAAGCAGTGAAAAGGTGGCTTAAAAGCTTTGGTTAGCATTTAACAGGTACCTTTTTTCATGTTATTTAATATCAGATTTGTGCATTATGGACTGCCTGATCATATAATTTTGGTCTGGATTGGGTGTGAGCACACAGCTGTAGTTCTGTTGTACAGGACAAAACAGAGTTGATGCCAAACTTATGCTAGCTATATGTCGGTTGAGCCAATGGTATTTTATCCACTATGGATAAGTAAAAATGGTTTGAGGAGATGATATCAGATCTATAATAAGAAGTCTCAATACAGGAATTATATTTTTGCAGAATTTGAACTGAAAAAAAAAAGCACATTTGTATTAAGTGCTTCGTGCTTTATAGTTATGTCACCTTTTATCTGCTATTAGGTGCTCTTATGCTATGTTTAATATATTGCACTACATCATATATTAAGATATCACTTACTGTTATATCATGGCTTATATTGCTTCTCTGTGTTAAAAAAAAAAAAGGAAGATTATTTACAGTGTAGTTTGAAAAAGATAGAACTGTGAGGGAAAGCTGCCATTAAATCTTAGAAGTGACTTGTCAAAAAAAAATCCATCTTAGTTGCACTGCATTGAAATATAATATCCATATATTATGTCAACATGTATCTATTACTTAATCTTCAGTTAACAAGCAATGAATGAAGTTTCTTGTATGTTCAAGATTTTTCCTTCCGCACTCCTGCATGCACTCTGCATACTAAACTTCTGAAGCAGGCTTTGTCTGTTGTCCCTTGGCAAGCAGAGGAAGGAAAGACTCAGTCATTGGTTCCTCGGCTTCTTTTCTCTGGCTCTGTTTGAGGCATTCTGTTACAACTGCGAACTAGTTAATTGCAAGCACAATTTTTACAAAGCCTCTGGACACTTACACGTACAAGAGAGTTGCCCTCTGTTGAGGAATGACTGGTAGACTCACTGGAAATTACTGATTTTGTGGATTCAGTATTGCAGGTTGAGTTTTGCCCGGGTCCTGCTGAAATGAAAATAAAAGCTCATGTACTTGAAGCTGTAGAGTTAATCAGGTCACTATTTAGGCAAATCCAAAACGTGCAATAGATTGGGAAGCAAAATCTGCAAGCCAACACTTGGCCAGGCTCATATGCCTGCACTGCAGCCCCATACCTTTGTTGCCATGTCAGCACCAAAACATGAGTCAAAAATGCTGACCCTTTCAGCCAGTCTTTGTAGCCTTAGGGTAGCCAAACACGGCAATGCTTGGTACTGGAACGGGCAGAGGTGGCATGGTGCTCCTTGTTGGAAAGGCATACCTCATCCCTCCTAAAGGGCAGTGGTGCTGAGAAGTCATAGATGTTTCTTTCCTGTGTATACGTGATGAGATAAATGAATTAATGGAGGAGAAATTATCAAGAAAGATAATCTATTAAAGGTTGGCAGCTAATTGTTTAAAAAAACATCCTCTCGGTGCACAAGCTACACTCAACTCTATGTCCATAAGGCTTTTCTTTGTCCTACTCCTTCAGATTTCATTTAAGGCTTTTTGGAAAATTTGAACGAGCCAATGAAGCAATGAATGGAATACGAAAAATAATACATATTATGTACAACCAATCCATATTTTTCTCATGTTTTTCATTCTACAACAACAAAAAGACTTGCCTTGTGTTAGGGTCGTTTTCAAGGCAGAAACAAGGTTAATCACAGGGTGTTGTAAGGTTTGGCGTCTTAAATTATTTCTGGGCTGTGCAAAATAAGCAGGATTTTCTTTCATTTTCTAAGTCTAGGTAAGCAAACACAGGCCAGTGAAAACAGCCTGTCAGAAAATGGAGGCATTTTGAGGTGTCTTATTTGCTTGGAAAATGTTACATGCTTACTGTTTTATGATGCCTGTTATGTCATCTTCTGTCATGAGCTACTTGTGCTGAGGCTCTGTCAAGATGACATTTGTAGCTAAAGAGCAAATGAGCTGATACTTTATATCACATATATTTTAAAGGAGAACTTGAGACTGTGGTTTATATTCATATAGATGAAACTGTACCGTTGACTTCTAGCTCTGGGGACTATGCCTTTAGAATACAATAAAACTGACTAATGAGAAGTCTTAAGTAATACATATTCATATATTAAAGCCTGATGTTCCTATAAAACAGACTATCTACCATTTTTTCAAGAGAACTTCAAGAAGTGAATGGATTACTTTTTATTACTATGGTAAAGACCTTTCTGGTAGCCCACAATTAATCATATTTTCTTTGTAAATACAGGAAATGACAATGAAGTCATGGAAGCTCATGAAACTGAAGAGCTGTAATTATTAATCTTTTCTCCTGCTTTCTTCAGGGTATTCTAGAGCGCTTAGATTCTGGAGAAGTTGTGATTGGAGATGGAGGATTTGTCTTTGCCCTTGAAAAGAGGGGATATGTAAAAGCTGGGCCTTGGACTCCTGAAGCAACAGTAGAGCACCCAGAAGCAGGTCAGTTTACTGGGAAATGGTAATCCTATAATGAAAGCAAAATGGTTGGATAAATAATAATTATATAGGAACTTGTAGCAGGTTTTAAGTATGGCTTGACAATGTGGAATTAAACACTGTTAAGAATAGCCTAAAATGCATACACCAGAAAATCATTTTACCCCATAATCTGTCTCTAATATTGTCCAGAAGTGTTTGACAAGGGACCAATGAGTAGTGCAAACATAGTGATACCTCTCTAGAATGCTCTCTGTCTTCAATAACTTGCAGCCCAGAGACTTTTTGACACAGAAGTGGTATCTTTGTGTTCAATAACATTCACTGATTGCTCTTTCATGGACTTGTCCTGTCTGTCCTAGAGCTGATATCAAACTTATCATTCAAAACATCTTGTCACAAAGAATTAGGCAGGTAAGTATCTGTTTGTTTTCTGACCATTCTGGGATTTTTATATAGTTATAAGCAAATATAGCTTGTTTATTAATTCTTTCTGGAAAACGGTAGCTTCAAATAAGCAATAGGAATAAGCAAATAGGAATAGGAAATGGGAAAGGAGTGTTTAATGTATTTGCCTCCACTATGAAAACAGGAATGATAAACCTCGTAAGAACCTAACCATTCCAATAAAGCAGCACCAGTTCCTGTGTCTACACTATTTAATGGAATAACTCTTTACAGTGGAGGGGAACAAAACAAGCTTGTTGTGTTCAGAAGAGCATTTTGTCTCCGTTTTCAGTACTTGTGAGAGTTTCTATATGGAAGCAACTTTGTAATTTTGCTTTACAAAACTGAATTGTTGGTTTCTAACAATACTGGTTACCTTTCCTGGACCACTTTTAGTTCTAATTACCACATCTGATAAACAGGACATAATCACAAAGCTATTCAATCTGGGGAGGGTCTATTGCCTATGAGCTAATGTCAGCTGGCTTAGCCTGGACAATCGTCCTACTAATTGCTTGCCTTGCTGAGATTCTGCTTTATGCTGGAAACTGGTTCTTGTTGTCAGACAGTGCTTCAAAGGATAAGACATGCTTTCAGTGAAATTTTGTTGTTTGGCTTTCTTTAACATGTTTTATGTGAGGAAAACCTCTAGATGAATTCAATATGCTAGATGAGCAAACAGATTTGCTTCAAATACCTGACTAGTTGCCATTGATTAGAGCCCAGCCACCTAAATTGCTACTGATTTTCTTGTAACTATTTATAGAACACATTGGCTATGTCTGTAACGCACTTATAACATTTTAATAAACCCTTTATAGGCTATTTATAAATATACCCTTAACTGGAAATGTGTTAATTTCTTTTAGTGCAGTGTGCTGCCTCCTCTCCATTACTGCTTTTTGCTCCTGCATGTTCAAGAGTCATGTTACTTTGAAAGCAGGTGTGAAGAACACAAGGAACAACTGGCTAGGCCAGCTGGTATAAAATCCATACAACTACCAGGCCTTCTTCTCTTTGTAAGGAGAGAGGGAAAAGGAGGGAGGTTCTTAGACTGCAGCAAGGCATAAAAAAAAAAAATGTGAATCAAAAGCCATAAGAGAGGAGGAGTTCTGCAAGACTGAAAAGTTCAGAAATGAGATCTAAATATTTGTTCTGAGCCAGATCAGGTATCAGAGCTACTGCTGTGCACAGGGCATATACACTTACTGCCCCCATCTCCTGCTGGATTAATTTTTTTTGCTAAACGTCCAACTCACGGTGAATTGAAAAGAAAACTCAGTGTTCTACACCTGACTCCTAAAATGCATCAAATTATTAACAATTATTTGGCCTTACATGTGGCTGTTATCCTCATTTCTCAAACAGTGGCAGAAAATACAGCTTCATTAACATGCTAGAAGTCACACAAGAAGTAAATTACAGTTTGTTTTTTTGTTGTTTTTTTTTTTTGATGGTGTCATGCACACTCTTGTTGACTTTATAATAAGGACAATGCATTCTAGCAACAAATGTTTGCCTGAGATTGAATGAGATTCAAGCTGATACTTTACTTTTAAGGACATTCTTTCTCTCCAAATGTGAACAGCAGTCCCAAATGGATCTACATAACTGATAATCTGGGATATCAAGTTTCTTATTTACATGTGTTAGGTTGTTTCATTTACTTGCCTATGTCATTGTCTTTATTCACACAAATCCCAAGTCTTTTTCTAGGAATGCAACAACTTTATCTAAAGACCACACTAACACTGTGGATAAATAAAACTGATTTATTATGGAAATGTCATAGAGCATTTGTGAAAGTATATGTAGATTTCCACCCCCTTTTCCTACTTCTTGATTAGTTTTCATAAGTACTTTTTTATGGGGGAGAATGGAAAAACAAACTACAGACCACTAGAAATATACAGAGACAGACCTTTTAGTTGTGTTTTAATGCTTCAGGAAAAAACAATACTCCCTGCACTAGGAAATTTTTGACTTTGAGTAAAGGTTGTAAGACTGAAATCTGATTCTGATATTTCAGGCAAATTCTAGGGGCTTTTTGAACTGTAGCCATACTACAATCTGTGTTCCTGAATAGGTCTTTTTGGTTGCTGGGAAAAGAAGCATTGTATTAAGTCACAGTGTGGTTAGCCAAGGCTACAACTGAAAATGAAATGCTCTACTAGCAGAGAAAACCAAGGAACATTACACTGTGCTTCACTGAAAGTAAATGTGTAATTGTGTGTTTGGAGATTGACTCTAGCAGCTACTGTTTGAGCTTCTCTGGTGTAGAAGTCTGTGTTTGTTGTAGCTAAAGACAATAATTTTATAATGGCATATTCACACATATTCCTAATGACACAGATCGTCCGTAGGCAATGAGGTATGATAAAACAAGACTCCTGGAAAATTTCCAAACATCTGCCATAGAAACTGAAGTGTTTTCATGTCTGTATGCAATATCTAGGGAATAAATTGCTCCTGCATTTGCTATAAGCTGTTGAGCCTTTCAACTCCATTTTGCATGATTGGTAGTGTTCTGGCAATTATAATTGTTTTGTGGGGGGATATATATATATCCATTTTATATTATATATATAAAATCAATTGACAGCTCCTGTTCTGCTCTTGTGGTGTCATTTGTGATGCATTGCTTACTGTGATGAAGTCAGAACTGACATAAGAGAGCCTACTCCCACAGTAGTAATGTAGGAAACTTGTCCATTAAAAGTAACGCCAGCCTTTCCTTCAAAAGAATTGTTGGCTCTGTAGTAAAATCATCATGTAACAACTTATGAGACAAATTAAGTCTGTGTTCTGATTCACTTTTTTTGGAGCAATGAATCATCTCTTAATCAAGTGTTCTTTTAGTCAGAGAGCTTTGGTCTCAGCTGAGGCTAGGTTTTGCTTGGAGAAGAAAAGTAGAAAGTACAAAGTGGATGAGATTTGATGATCTTTTTGTCTGGTATTCCTTGCTATGCTTTATTTTGCCAGTTGTCTGTTTCCCCCTCCCAAACCATGATGCGGTTCTATAAAGTGAGACTGGGAGGTCTGAAGGACTGGCAAGGTGTCAGACAAAACTGAATCTACTGATGAACTAAATAGAAATCCTCAGCCATTCTTAGCAGAGAGTAACTGAGGAGAATGTCTTCTACCGAATGTTCTAAGAGTGTGAAGAAAAGGAGTTCTGCAGACTACTGCTTCTACTCTCTCACAATGACTCTTCTAGTAAATACTGTATCACTTGTTTTACAGTAACATTAATTTAATAAGCATTCAATTTGAGGATAACAATAGTAATAACTGTTCCAAACATCTCTTCTTTGTCTCTTTAATTCTTTACAGTTCGTCAGCTTCACCGGGAATTCCTCAGAGCTGGATCCAACGTTCTGCAGACATTCACCTTTTATGCCAGTGAAGACAAACTGGAGAACAGAGGCAATTATGTAGCTGAGAAAATAACTGTGAGTAATACATTTACATCTATTTTGATGTGATGTGAAATAAGTGGATTCATTTCAAAAGGCTCAGTAAAGAGATTATGGAGTATTTTCAGTTTTTGATAATGGTTTTGATTATATTTGACGACCAAAGTATGAGATAATGCAATTTCAGAGGTAGGAGCAGTAAGAAAGACAAGGTTAAATGCAAACACAAACAAAAACACACCAAAAAAATGGCACAAGGATGAAGAGAGGAAGGAGGATGCCCACGTCTTATTTTTTTCAGCTGAAGAGATTAGATTACTGGAGTTTTCACACAAAGAGTACAGGGAGAACTAAGAGCACAGGGAGAAAAATCAGTTAGGGAAAAAATACTTTAATACCTAGAGAGACAAATCAACTGCAGAAAATGGTGAAGAATCCTAGAAAACAACTTGCTAGTAAGAGTGGAATGTTCACAGAATCACAGAATGTTTTGGGTTGGAAGGGACCCTAAAGACTACCCAGTTTCAAGCCCCTGCCATGGGCAGGGACACCTCCCACCAGACCAGGTTGCCCAAAGCCCCATCCAAGCTGGCCTTGAGCACCTCCAGGGATGGGGCACCCACAGCTTCTCTGGGCAACCTGTGCCAGTGCCTCACCACCCTCTGGGTGAAGAATTTCTTCCTTATCGCTAATCTAAATCTCCCCTCTTTTAGTTTAAAGACATCACTCTGTGTCCGATCCCTACACTCCCTGACAAAGAGTCCCTCCCCAGCTTTCCTGTAGGCCCCCTTTAGGTACTTGAAGCCTGCTCTAAGGTCTCCCCGGAGCCTTCTCTTCTCCAGGCTGAACAGCCCCAACTCTCTCAGCCTGCCTTAACAGGAGAAGTGCTCCAGCCCTCTGATCATCTTCGTGGCCGTCCTCTGGACTCATTCTACTAAGTCTATGTCCATCTTGTGCTGGGAGCCCCACAGCTGAACGCAGGGCTCCAGGTGGGGTCTCACGAGAGCAGAGCAGAGCAGGAGAATCACCTCCGTTGCCCTGCTGACCACGCTGCTTTTGGTGCAGCCCAGGACACAGCTGGCTTTCTGGGCTGCAAGCACACTTTTCCAGCTCATGTTGAGCTTCTCATCAACCAACACCTCCAGGTCCTTCTCCTCAGGGCTGCTCTCAATCCATTCTCTGCCCAGCCTATGTTGGTGCTTGGGATTGCCTCAGCCCAGATGCCTTGCACTTGGCCCTGTTGAACCTCATGAGGTTCGCACAGGCCCACCTCTCAGGCCTGCCCAGGTCCCTCTGGATGGTATCTCTTCCCTCCAGTGTGTCAACTGCAACACTCAGCTTGGTGTCACCGGCAAACTTGCCAAGGGTGCACTTGATTCCACTGCCCTTGTCACTGACAAAGACGTTAAACAGCACAGGTCCCAGTACTGACTCCTAAGGAACACCACTCGTTACTGATCTCCACCTGGACATTGAGCTGTTGACTGCAGCTCTTTGAGTGTCACCATCCAGCCCATTCCTTACCCACCAAGTGGTCCTTCCATCAAATCCATGTCGCTCCAATTTAGGGACAAGGTTATCATGGGGGACAGTGTTCAATGCTTTGCACAAGTCCAGGTAGATGATATCAGTTGCTCTTCCCCTATCCACCAATGCTGTAACCCTGCCATAGAAGGCCACCAGACTTGTCAGGCACCATCTGCTCTTAGTGAAATCACATTGAAATCCTGGATTGCCTATGCCCTGCTGTGCTGTCCCTCCAAAAGATATCAGGGTGTTTGAAGTCCCCAATGAGAACCAGGGCTTGTGAATGTGAGGCTGCTGCTGTGTGTCTATAGAGGGCCTCACCTGCTTGGTCTTCCTGGTCAGGTGGCCTGTAGCAGACCCCCAGTACAATGTCCCCTGTCCCTGCCCTCCCTGTAATGCAGACCCACAAGCTCTGTCAGCTCCTCATCCATCCCCAGGCAGAGCTCCACACACTCCAGCCTCTCATTGACATAGAGGGCAATGCCCCCTCCTCCTCTCCCCTGCCTGTCCTTCCTAAAGAGCCTGCATCCGTCCATTACAACACTCCTGTCATGGGAGCCTTCCCACCATGTCTCCGTAATTCCAGTGAGGTCACAGCCCTGCAGGCATGCGTATGTCTCTAACTCCTCTTGTGTATTGCCCATGCTACCTGTGTTAGCATAGGGACATTTGAGCTGGGCCCCCGATGAAGCTGACTTACTGGCTGGAGTGGCAGGAATTCCTTCGTGCTGCTGTTAAAAACGTGCTGCTGTCTTTTAAGACCATTTCTTCAGTAAAGTAAAAACTAACATATCCAGGGAAGGCTCTGTGGCCAATATTGCCCTCTTCAGGCGTAAAGGTAATCTGGCACAGCAGCAAAGTATAATGGTGTTTTCTAATGCTGTGCAGTGAGGAGCTGTAAGATGCTGGGTGCCTTCACTAGATGCAGGGCACAGCTCCACTTTTGGCATCAACATTTCTAGATAGTTCCTTTGAGTCTAGGAAATTTGGCATTGGGAATTTTCTCTGATCCTTTCCTTTGGTCATATTGTTTGTTTCAGCCTCTGGAAAACAGAGAAGATTCTCCTAACAGCAGAGTGAAAAGAATATATTTTTATATATGAAGATATACCAGGCAAGAAATTAGAACAATCTGGACACTAGGGAAACAATTGTGGCTTAAAATTAAGAGATCGCTTTTACCCTAATACTGTTGCACATATCAGTATGCAACATATAGCATTATTCTCAAATCATCATATTTGACACCAGCTCTCAGCTATCTGGGCTTCTTGTTTAATAAAAATAAACACATCTGTTATACAAGTATGAAAGCCTAATTTTTATACTTCTTTCTAGGTAGTAACAAGATTGGAGCCTGTTTCTGTACAGAGGATATAAGTAATTCTGAGTAGGATGAATCATAATTCTTCATATTCTAAGGGGCTAAAAACATTGGTCATTACAAATATTCAGATACTCTGCACAGCTTAGAAGATATTGATGTGGGAATGATTCCAAAGAGGGTGGTTCTGCTTCACTGGGTGGAATTTTTGGGGGAAGATCTTCCTGATCAAATTAAAAAAATACATTTAAATTCTAAGCGAATGTGAGGTCAATATGGGCTTTGATTCTTTTGTCCTCTTCTGTGCTCCATGCATATCTCTGACCAGGTAAAACTGATGTAATCTGTATTCATACAGTGCCAGAAAGTGAATGAAGCTGCTTGTGACATTGCAAAAGAAGTGGCTACTGAAGGTGATGCTTTAGTGGCTGGAGGAGTCAGTCAAACACCATCATACTTAAGCTGCAAGGATAAAGCAGAGGTTAAAGCAGTTTTTCGAAAGCAACTAGATGTCTTCGTGAAGAAGAATGTGGACTTCTTAATTGCAGAGGTAAGACTCTTAAACAGAAAAAAAAAAAAAGCGTATGCCTTCAACTGGTACAGTGTGTTAACTTTCAGATATGTAGTCTACTTTGGGGAATAAAGTATATACTGCTTCCTCCTTTAAAATTTTATGCTATTCTTTTATTCCAGTAGTATCAGAATTCTTTGTAAATGCCTAGAAAAATCTGCAAGTGTTCAAGAATGGGACATTGAATCCTAAATTTCTATCTCAGTCAAGTCAAATTCTATACTGGCGCAAAAAGAATAGGTGAATGTGGTCTTAACTAGTTCCAGTTTCCTCCTGTACTCTGAACAACCAAACTGTGGTGACTAATCTGCATGAAACTAGCTCTTTGGGGGTGAGTCCCTGATTAACTCTCTACGTGGACATTCCTACTCTGGAGCAAGAGTGCCTTTATTTTTTTAGTTTCACTAACTAACTCTTTAAAATCCTTTTTTTTTTTAAACTATGTGGTCAGTGAACTCAATAGAACTCTTAGTGTAAGTCATTGTATTGCTAATGAGTTTGGGGTCTGGATTAATGTGCTTATGCTTCATCTCCAAGAAATGAAACTAGCCGAGTTTAAATTTCTTTCAGTATTTTGAACATGTTGAAGAAGCTGTCTGGGCAGTTGAAGTCCTGAAAGAATCTGGCAAGCCAGTTGCAGCTACGATGTGCATTGGTCCAGAAGGGGACATGCACGGCGTGCCCCCAGGACAGTGTGCTGTCCAACTAGTAAAGGCTGGTAAGAATCTGTTTTAACTGGCCCTTTAAAAGTATGGAATAAAACAAATTTCTTAGGCACTCATTTACTTGAGATACCCATCCATGTAATTAGCTTCCTGATTACATCTGCAGATATAAAAAGTCTCTGTGTTTATTTTGCTAGAGCAGTCTTTTCAAAAAAATAAAAAAAAAAAAATAAACAAACAAACCAACCAACAGAGAAAAAAAAAAAAACATAAAAATGCAGCTGTTAAATCTTTGTTATCCAGGGTGGTATTGGGAGTAGAAGCCACAGGTAGCTGATATTGCATAGAGCAAAATGCTAAACCTATTCCAGTTTGGATACAGAATCAGCCCCAAGTTCTGTGCTCAGTATTAAGAAACATAAGCAGAATCCAATGCAACCTTTGATTCTCCACTCATGTTTTAAGAAATGTCTGGAGCACAGTTCAAATCCAGGATGAGAATGGGGTTGAAAAAATATGTCCTTTTGCCTATCAAAGGATGGAGGACAAGGGGAAGGAGGACAAGGGGAAGGACAGAGGGCATGAATCAATGGCATGATGGTTGGTACAGGGGTTTTTACTGTATCTATCCTGAGCTACTCTTTTCCTTTGGAGTTAGCATTCACAAGCAAAGGCAGAACTTGTGTTAGGAACCAGCTAGCTAATTGCATTTGTGGCTGTGGATGTTACTCACCGTGGTGTTTCCTCTGGAAGGTAAAGAGGAGCGCAACTGAGATGTAAATGCTCTGATCAGGAGAGCAGAGGCTGGCTCTAAGCATGGAGTGCTGTGGCTGAGAACTTTCACCCCCTCCTTCCCAGGGAGATGTGACTTGAACAATTATTTTCTTCCTCACAGGTGCTTCTATTGTGGGAGTCAACTGCCATTTTGATGCAGATACTTGTCTGGAAACTGTGAAACTGATGAAAGAGGGCTTGCAGGCTGCTAAACTGAAAGCCTACCTGATGTCTCAACCACTTGCTTTCCATACACCCGATTGTGGGAAGCAGGGATTTATTGATCTTCCCGAATTTCCATTTGGTAAGACAAGGGTATCTCTTTTTTATTGGCTGTTTCTTTTTTCTCCATTTTTTTTTTTTTTTTAGAAAAATTGAAACTGCAGTTTCTCCTCCTGTACAATAGTATTAGTCCCTATTATCTTGTCTAGCACTGTGCTTAGAGGAATTGCAGTGTACTGTTAGGTGAAAGATCATCCACATAGTGAAAGTACTTCAGTAGTATCATAGTATGTGAATGACAGTAAAATTATAATGAAAATTGTTAAAATGCCACAACCTAAACTCCATTATAAGTATAGCTCTTCCTCATGCTATAGAGCCTTGTTCAGAACAGCTGTAAAACAGCTCAAAGAAATGGACAAGCTCTGGACTTCAAATACCTTTGAACTGGAGCTCCCCCATGTTCTGGTTTGTGACATCTATCTCACAAACCCTATAATGTTTATCTTTATAGGAATTTAATGTCCAGCACATACATGGAAATAGATCATTAGTACAGGTGCATGATTACTGCAACTCAGTCTTGCAAACTATCTAATTTGAGATTAGAGAGAAACCGGAAACAATATGTTCCTAGATGTAGCTAACAAGTGGGTTAGCAGTTTGGAGATGGATTCACCACTGTTATGCTCAGGAGAAATTTTACAGAGACTGAAAGGCTCATCCACTTTTGTATTTAGAGCTTATTTGCACCTGGGATGTAGAAGATCATATCTTCCTAAGATGAGAGGACAAAATCAGCCAAAACATATTTATTTTGATTAGAAGAATACCTTTCTTTTCAAGTACCATGCACTCTTCTTTTCAAGATCAGTCTATGACATAAGGTATTGAAACAATTGAAACTTGAGTTTGTAGCAAAAACTAAGAGAGATGAGATTTTTAGGAAGGTCTCTTGGTCTCTCTCTTTCTCTTTTTTTACTTCCTCTCTTTAAATAAAGGAAAGAAAGAATGAAGCCTGAGGCTTTCATTAGATGATAATAGTGTATCTAAATTCTGAATATATTCTGGAATATTTCAAAGTGTCAGGACCTCATTTGTGCTATTCATTCTTTCATATAACTGCTCTGATTGCAAGCAAAAAAGATAGAACAGATGCAGTAAGTAATCAAGTGAATTGAAGGATTCACTATTTGGTTTGTTGTGGTTCTTGGCTTGTCTGTATAAGCAGTCTGTATGAGATCTCATTTTTTAGAAATTTCATGACTCAGTTGGAGAAGCCTGGTTCTGTGAAAATTTTCAATACCCAGATCAATTGATGCCAGATAAGCACTTTGATAAATGATTGTTAAACTAACCCAGTTTTTGTGTGTGTGTGTGTGTGTGTGAGAAAGACTATGCAGAAGAGGCATTTAGTTGTTTGAAGTGTGCATACCCTCTGTAAAGACCAAGACCTCAGTTTCTAGAAAAGAATTGTCTATGTTGTATTCACAAACTCCAGCATCAGCTGCCAGCAGTATTTATTTATCATTAGCAATTTTTTCGGTTTTCTGTGTCTTCCTTTTAACTGTAATTGCCCTCAAATGTTAAGGAATAACAGTGTTTTAGAAAGAAAGGAATGTGCTGGTCAGTTATCTCATAAGTAGATACATGGAGGGGCTAAATCTAGGAACTGATTACAATCTTCACATTCCAAAGTTTATGAAAACTTCAATCTCTTTTTATCATAAATAACCAAATTGTTAAGCTAGGGATATATATCTCTGAGTAAAGCCAAGAAAATAAATGCTGTAAAATGACAGGAGTGGAAAATAAAATGTTAAATAATTTTCGTGAGGGTAAAAAATACAACAACAAAACATGATCTATGTGGAAACTTCTTTTCATTGAATATTGTTTGCTTTTAATCATCATATTCTACCACATGAGTAGCCAGTTTGTACAGAGGGGTCTATCCATGTTCCTTTAGAGAGGTTAGGCTCTTGCTGTCCTTATGCTTATGATGCATAAAGGACTGATTGTGACAGTGTGGGTGATGGAGAAAACAGTGAAATATTCTATGCTGTTCGCCTGGAGTTTAGTTGCTTATACATGTATCAGCTGCGTGAAAGATGATGCATTCTTACCATTCATCCCTTTGTATCAATTTTGCATTTGCTTTTTAATGATATATAAGAGACAAAGAAATCATCAACAGGACTGAACACAAACTTACATGTATGTGAAAAGCTTTCTAAGATAGTTTCATCTGCTTTTTTTTTCTCACCATTAGACTATCTTAATTTCCTCTGTCCAGCCCCTCCATGTGAGACTAACTTTTATTGAAGAACACTTTTTTTTTCCTTCTGTTTTTTATTTTCTGACCCCTATTTAACTACTCATTGGACTTTAATCAGTTCTGCTTTTTGTCAGCTTCTTGCTTGTTAGGCAGTTCTGGGACAGGGTGTAGGCAGAAGAATCCTACCTCTGTGCAGAGGTGCCAGAGCCTTACTTCCTCACCACAACTTGTTTGCCTAGGGGAGTGTTCTGTGGCCTGACCTCACACTGTTCTCCCCTCATAACCTTGCTGGTTAATTTCCTGCAGGTGTGCATAAAGAAGCAGGAGGATTTACCTCCTGTATTTTTACTCCTCCAAGTTTCTTTTCCAGTCCTTGGTCTTTTCTTTTCCATTCTGCCACTTGTGCTTCCTTCCCACTCTGGTGTGCTTTTCTTTGTTCTTTTCATCCTCTGTTTGCTGCTTTCCTTCCACAATTCTTTCCTCTCAGCTCTGTTGTCCCTCCATTCTGCTCACCACTGGGTGACGGGCTCAAAAGAAACGTGTCATCTACACATAGAATTTTCCACAAGGAAGGAAGTGGCATGTGGCAGCAAACTGCTTATGGATGGGAGTATAATTAATTAAGGGATGGGCTAGGAAACAACTGGCTGCCACTAGCTGATCATGGAAAAAAAAAAGTTTAGTAAGCACTCCAGAGGAATAACAAGCAAGCTTATTGCTGTTGCAGGTAGTCCAATACCCTCTCCTCTCACAGATTAGAGTGCAATAATCAGATTTCCCACCTATTGATAGGTCACTGAAAATGTAACACTGAAAGTGATCTAATACTCCTGTTCAGAACTCTAGCAGAATGGCAAGCACGAGGCCCAGGGCTTGGTCAGTCTCAGAGGACATGAGGTGCTGTTTTGCAAGAGCAAAAAAGCTTAGAACAAACATATCTCAGTAGTGCTTAACAGAACCTAAAATCTAGACTTCCAAAAGTTTGCATCATTAGTTTTAGCTCAGACAGTTCAAACATCTACAGCCACTTTTGCAAACAGCGTGCAAGTGTTTCAACAATGTGATTCCTTACTGAAAAACTGTGGAAATGGAGTGTGCTGGATGCCTAAACTATGAATGTCTTTGCAGCTCTGGAGCCAAGAATTGTCAGTAGATGGGATGTTCAAAAATATGCAAGAAAGGCCTATGACTTAGGCATTCGTTACATTGGAGGCTGCTGTGGATTTGAACCATACCACATCCGAGCAATAGCTGAGGAACTGGCTCCTGAAAGGGGATTTTTGCCTGAAGCTTCTGAGAAACATGGTAGCTGGGGCAATAGCCTGAGCATGCATACCAAACCCTGGGTCAGAGCAAGGTATGTATATGTATATGTGAACTAGAAAGCACACCAACACAACCCTTGCTTAGGCTTACATTTGTCCATGCAGCAGACTGGCTTAACTGATAGGGAGGTTTTCTTTATGTTAATAATCTGGAGGAATTAAATCTGATCTGGGAATAATGAAAGAGGTGCAGGGGCAGCAGAAGATTCCCAGAAGTTCTCACACACCCCCTTTAAAATGAAGAGTTGGTCATAATTAATGTGAAAGTAATTCATGAAAGTTAAGATGGAAACCTAACAGACTATGGTAGAACAGCTTCTAATGGTGAGTGGCTTACAGTGTTCCTTTTGAGGGTGAAAAGATACTTTTTATATGTGTGGCATTTCTTTGCATGCTTTAATTCATCTTTCTGCATCTGAACACAAAATCAGCCTGTGCAAGTCAGATGACCCTTTGTAATAATGATTTAAGCCACAGTTCCTTTAGTATTGCGAGGTGCTGGAACAAATACTATATTTATTTTTATTTATTTAGGGCAAGAAAAGAGTACTGGGAGAATTTGAGGCCTGCCTCAGGCAGGCCATATTGTCCTTCATTGTCAAAGCCAGATGGCTGGGGAGTGACCAAAGGAGCCAAGGAGCTGATGCAGCAGAAAGAAGCAACAACTGAACAGCAGTTGAAGGAGCTCTTCCAGAAACAGAAGTTCTAATCCACTGCAGTTTTCTGAATGTTAGGATGTTAGAACATCTCATGCTTCATGAGAAAATCTGTGAAGATGAATACCCTGTTAATTTATCAGTTAACATGTAATGAAAGAGACAAAATGCATAGAGAATGTGATTATAGATTAAATATGTGAAGCTTTGATAATAAAGTCTTTCTCTGGTCAAATAGTTTAGAAGGAGATTTGGATTCTTATAACAATTGGGCTTCTGTTAGCTAGGTGCCACTTATTGCGTAGACATAGATATACACGGAAAGTAATAATTGGCTCAACTGGCCTGTGCATAAAGGAGAAAGCCACCTCTAAATGGAGTATCAATGGACTTCCACTCTTGAGACTGTTTTCTGTTTGGAATTACGTAGGAGCTTTCTCAGACCTCAGCATTTGCTGAGGGCCACTTCAGGCATGCACAAGCTGCCAGTGCTTCAGACAGAGTTATCTGTAGTCACTTACTTTAGTTAAAGAGAACAAAAGTATATTGGAAAATATATCTTACAATGGAATCAAAAGATAAGAATCAGATCTTGCAGGAATTTCTTACATGCAGGAGAAAGGTTCAGAGAAAACTTAGGATGCAAAAATGACAAGTAAATAATTCATTGTTTTTGTCCTAAGTTATCATGTTCACAAAACTTTTTTCTTTGGAGACTCTGAGGCTTATGAGATTATTCTGAAATTATATATTAAAAAATGAATAAATTAAAAATAATATGATGGAATAGTACTGTATTATCTTCACACTTGAAATCGTACGATCTCAAACAAAGTAACATAACTCAAGTAAACAACTGTCATTGTCAAATGCTCCAGCTGATTTCTGGATATCTCATTTGAAACACTTGGTTTTATTAAAAATCGAGTATTCTATAGAAAATTAGCAATAAGAAGGTGTGAAAACCCTGTTAGGTAACAGAATCATCCACATAAGTTTAAAAAAAGGAAAGAAAAATCGAACGGTAAATTTGCTGAGAAAGGTTTTCTTAGGAAAGGTATCTCTATACTTGGAAACCATGAAGGACATATTTCCATAGTTTATTTTTGTGAAATACTACACAACTGAGAGTTCTGTCTGAAATCTCATTCCCACCCATCCTGCATTAGAGCCACTGCCTTCCTTTATGAAAATATTCTTGAAGTTAGAATATTGAAAGCCTTAGTTGGGCTACTTTTTATGTATAAGATTATTTCATTATTTCTATATCCATGCTGATATTCAAAAGTCCAAGAAACATTTCAATATGCAACACTTTACTGGGAAAATTCAAATATATTTTTCAGGCTGTTATTGGCATGCAAATTTTAGAGAAAGTCATCTGTTTTCACCATGTCTTTAGCAGATTGAAATAAATGCAACCTGGAAATTTTGGCTAAAAGCCAAAAGCAGACAAATCAAGAAAGTGAATATTTTTAAATGTAGACTATTTTGGAAAGCATCCATTTACATATCTGTGCATTACATTAAACTCCTTTCCTTCCTAAACCCTTCTGGAAGTTCTCCCTGCAGAAAATGCAACTATGCAAAATCTATGAACCAAAAAAGCCATCTCTTTGATCACCACCAAAATGATCACAGCATTAAAGATATATGCATGACGAAGTGGCTAAAATACAAGCTACAATTGCTAAGGAAGTGCTTTGTGCAATCATTACGAGTTTAGGCACTTCCTGTAGGAAAAGATGCAGCTTGACCATCATACTGTATAGAAACAGCTGGACTGACTTTTTTTTTTTTTTTTAAAGCCCAAACATGCAAAAATTCATATTGAAGTGAGTGAATTATCGAGGGTGGAAGGGCCTTGCAGAGAGATCTGGACAGATTGGAGAGCTGGGCGATCACCAACCACGTGAAGTTTAACAAGAGCAGGTGCCGGGTCCTGCACCTAAGAAGGGGCAACCCCGGCTATACGTACAGACTGGGCAACGAGACGCTGGAGAGCAGCCCCGCAGAGAGGGATCTGGGGGTTGTGGTTGACAGCAAGTTGAATATGAGCCAGCAGTGTGCCCTGGCAGCCAGGAGGGCCAACTGTATCCTGGGATGCATCAAGCACGGCATCGCTAGTCGGTTGAGGGAAGGGATTGTCCCGCTCTACTCTGCGCTGGTGCAGCCTCACCTCGAGTGCTGTGTGCAGTTCTGGGCACCACAGTACAAAAAGGATGTGAAACTGTTGGAGAGTGTCCAGAGGAGGGCAACGAAGATGGTGAAGGGCCTAGAGGGGAAGACGTACAAGGAACGGCTGAGGGCACTGGGCCTGTTCAGCCTGGAGGAGACTGTGGGGAGACCTCATTGCGGCCTACAGCTTCCTCGTGAGGGGGAGCGGAGGGGCAGGCAACAATCTATTCTCTCTGGTGACCAGCAATGGTTGGACCAGATGATCTTGAAGGTCTTTTCCAACCTTAATGATTCTATGATTCTATGACCTGAGGAAATGGAGTCAAGCTGTGACAGGGGAGGTTCAGGCTGGACATCAGGAAGAGGTTCTTCACCGAGAGGGTTGTCACGCACTGGAACAGGCTCCCCAGGGACGTAGTCACTGCACCAATCCCGTCAGAGTTTAAGAAGTGTTTGGACTGTGCTCTCAGTCATATGGTCTGAATTTCTGGGGACACCTGTGTGGAACCAGTTTTTGGACTGGATGATCCCTGTGGGTCCCTTCCATCTTGGGATATTCTATGATTGATTCTGTGACTTGACAATACAGAACATTTAAGAACCATAACATTTAAGATAACAATCAAATATTATTTTAAGGACTTACTTTTAGATACCCAGTTTAAAAAGGACCAAATTTTAATAACCAATAATGATGATGAGAAACACTGAGGAGTTTAAAAACTGTTCTAAAGGAGACCTGGCTCAAGGGTAAAGGTGCATGATGCCTGTTAGATTGTTATCTCAAACTGGGCTTAGAAAGAAATTGACCAGGTGCTTTATTGATCACCACAGAACCCTCAAACTCTACAGGAAAACAAACAAACAAATCCCAAACATAAACAAAAATCCTGCAGAAAAGCCAACAAAGTTTTATTTCCGATTTCTTTCTGTGTAACATCTGAGTGAGGGGTTAAGGAGCTGTTAGATTTTTTTTAAGCTTTCTAATGCTTTATTATATGACTAGTTAAGGAAATAAGATGGACCAAGAGCACAATCCTAGGAAATTTGTTTCCCTAGGAAGCCTGTCTGAAAACTTTGATAATTAGAAATGAAAGGGGCTTCAGGCAGCCACAGGCTCTATTTAGTACCATAAGGCAGGATCAGCTGTTCATAGGATACATTTGTATCAACTGTTTGGAAAGGCACCTAACCATAGAGACTCTGTGCCAACCCCACCCAATATGGTTACATCCCTTGTCTTAAGAAATTGTTCTTAATTTGGTGACCCTGCTTGAGCAGCGGGGCTGGACTAGATGATCTCTGGAGGTCTCTTCCAACCTCAACCATTCTGTGATTAATCTGAATACTCCTTGATATAATTTGAATACACCATGATGGAATTTTAATCCATTATTTCTTTCCAGATCATTATAGACACGAAGAATTTATTCCCTTTGTCTTCCCTGAAACCTTTTATACATTTGAAGATTCATACACATTCCTTCTTTCTCTCTTCTGATTGAGAGACCCTGTTTGTCCATTCTTTCTCTGTGGCTTCTGTGTCTGTGATTCATCACAAACCCAGAGATCATCTCCATCAGATCTTTTACCAGAGCTTCCTGGGTCTTAGCATTTTTCACATGGAAGCAGAATTGAAATGACCTGAACTTTGGAAGTCTAGGTCCAGAAGTGAAAATACAAAGTCTTTGCTATGTAAACAACAAACATTTGCTAACTAGGATGAATGTAAGGACAAGAGGGATTTGAACAAGAAATAAGCTTTGGAAACTTTCTACAAGCTCACTGTGCTCCACAAAGAAGATAAATACATTTTCAGTGAGCTCCAAATTTTTTCAGGAATCCCATGCAAAGAATGCTTGATGGCTTAAGAAATTTCAGTTGTACAATCACATCTCCATCTTGCTGGCTGGCTTGATTTACCTGTAAACTGCAGGAAAGCAAAGACTTGCTTTCTTTTGTAAAGTAGGATGTTCTGGAGTAAGATACAAAATCATGGAAAACACTTTTTTTTCCTTTTGCTTTTGGAGGAGAGTTTTATAGGAATCCTACTGAAACAGAAATCTCCATGTACCATCAAGTTCTTCCAAAAGCAGTTTGTGGCTCATGCCTTCCTACTTCAATTCTATCCATAACTGCAGTGCTAGGTTCAGTGACAGTTTTTAACTAAGCATTAAAAAAAAAGTCAGTTCATATATGTCTTGTTCTACTATATTGACTTGATAAAATATCTAACATAAATAATCTAATTTCATCCTGCAATGTCTTAAATTATTCCAGGTATAGATACTATTGAAATAGGATGAGCAGATTATCATAAAATATATTTTCAGTATCTCACTTTATTAGAAAAAATTCTTCTGTATTGCCTTTTCTTTATGTTCCACTTATTGACATGTTTATGGACAGATGCTTTCTGCCGTAAGTTTTGTAAAGAGAGAGGTTACAGAGCTCCACCTACATGGAGTTCCATGGAATTATGATAACCAGTTTGGTCAACAGTGGATGATCTGTATACACACAGCTCCTGAGACAGAGAGTAATCAATTACGTTCCAAATTCAGGAATCAGAAGATGGAACTCAATATATTTTGGTCAACTTCACCTCAGAGCTTCTATATCCAATAAAGTTGTAAAACTGAAAAGAAAAACAAATTCTGGGTAACAAGACTTGAGGCATTCTGAGCAGAGGGTAGTAGCTAACAAAAGAATTTCAAAGCAAGTTCAAGAAGTGTATATTTGGAATAAAGAGAAGAAGCATAATTCTATCTCATGACTAACAGAGCAATAGCAAATATGCATTGAGCAAAAGATGCTTTACAGGCATTACCAGTTATCAATTGGTTGTTCAGGAGTGTTTTGTAGCATTCATTTGCAAATATTTGCATGTTGTCATTTCAATGCAATGGAAGAAAGAGACGAACTGGCAGCTGAAATACAATAGGAAAATGGTGAAAAATGAATAAACCCTACTTTGCAACTTATCTGCTTGCAAATCCAGAGACCAAACCTGTTCAGCCCTGTATGCCAGTCACTGCCTTTTAGCAGTCAGGTTAATAAACTTTATAGCTGGTGTATTTTCAGCCGAAGAACAAAATCAGGACAGTTTGATACATGGAAGACCAAGAATAAAAAGACTGTACTGTTTCTGAGTCAAGCAGTAGTGTTCTTTTACACTGGGAAGGAAGGGAAGTCTTTTCTGCAAAAGGTGTGCAGTGGAGTATAGAAGGAAGAACATTCTTATTCCCTGATCTACCTACCTTATCCCAAGTCCCACATATCTTGTTGATGGTTCTCCATCAAAGGTGAAAACCTCGTATCTTGGGTTCCATAGACAGTTCCATAGTCTGATTTGCCATAGCTGTACCAGCCCTTCCCCCAAGATTTTATGGTCCTATGTAGCTTTAGGGACCCTCATGCTTTAGAACCTCAGGCTATGACTTCTTAATAGCTTGCTGTTACTTATCCTGAGTGTGGTGCAGTTTTTAGACATTTTTAAAAGATCAGACACATTCTGTTGCTCTGAAAATGCTAGTTACAAACAGTGGTACTAGTAAAAGGCTACCTGCAGAGTAATCTAAAGCTAAATCTCTGATAAGCAAAAGCTAAATCCATATGCATTTGCTGATGCGTATCATTAAAGTTGCTGAATCTCTGGAGCTGCCTTTTTTTTTTTTTTTTTAATCTCTCTAATAGAGGAATTTTGCCCAAATAGCAAAGGACTGAAAGTAAAGACTGTGGTATTGTTTTTGCATTTCATGAAACTGGATATAATTGTTGTCATACAGATGACTCCTCTACTTGCCAACTCATTTCCTTGATCAGTGATCAGTACATTAGTAAAATGTAATTGTTTCCAAAAAAAAAAAAAGTTATATGTTTCTGTATATTATGCATTATATATAGTTACAGTGTAGTTATGAAAAAAGAAGTCGAAGAAAGGCTTGTATGCAGGAAACCTTGCATTTATTTATTTTTTTATTATTGTTAGTTGGCCTGCTGGAAGATACTACTTTTTCCTCCATACCTTTCTGTAAAAAGGCATTTCTTAGTAGTATCACACTACTACAACTTCATGAAAAATCAAACAGATGTCTTATTATGGCTAAAGCTTTTTTAAAATCTTAGTTTTTACCCTTTAATTCCTGCATAAACTTTTTTTCTGTGTGATGAGATGTCATCGTATTGCAATTTAAATACAGAGGCTTGTTGAAACGTGTAAATGCTGCCTCCTGGCGACTCACTGTATGGCTACAGGATGGGGGAATCTCAAATGGATTCTCAGGCTTATACACAGAAATCAGAAGAGCATTTTATTTGTATCTAACTTCAGAACAGACTTAATCACACCTGTATTTGTTACTTAACAAGGAATTTTTTTCTTCACAAGAACTGCCAAAGATAACTAAGCACCCAATTGTGCAATATTTCATTCTTATTTTCCTGCCAGGCGGAAAGAGCTGGAGTATTACTTCAAGTATGCTCAGGCTGGCTCTTATTTTGAAATGTTAGAGAATGTAATATGGAATACGATGTAGACAAATATTTTAAATTATATGAAACAGGGTAGTGGAGAAAACATGAAAATAGAAGGTAGTTAACAAGTGTAAAACCTAAAATATATCTAAACACTGCCTTCTCCTTACCTCCCCTCTAGCATTACTCTGAAGTCCAAACATTACTAAAATGCAGATTTTTCTACATAGCTTAATTCTTAGTAGTTAAGAAATTTAACCACACACCCTTAACTGTCTGTGTGCTCGTCCTGTACAATGAGGAATATCTAGGCAAAGAGATACTGTGTGTAATATTAAATGCTATTCAACACTGTATCAATCACACAATGGGGCAGAAATTAGCTGACTTGACAGGCATGCAGTACTACATCCACTGTAGCCACTGCTCTCTGCAAGGCTAGAACTTGCCAGGTTTGTCTGCTGTCCTGGCAAGACAGACCTGTGACCGAGAAGCAAATCGAGGCCACATTCTTTAAACCTTCTTACTGTCTTTCTTGATGCTTTTATTCATTTATGAATTCTTTTCGCAGACAAATCTTTGTTATTCCACCCTACTTTGCTACTGCTACACCTATGTTTAATATGACTGGTTCTGCTGGTTGCATGAGGCAGACAGGACTCAAAGATAATTAGTATTTTCACCGATGACCTGAAAGATGATTTGCATTTGTTTTTTGGACCTGAAGGTGTATGTGCTCCATTCTGTTAACACTGATATGACAGCACAAAGGAATGGAAACTGGATTAGCTGTGTTTGCCTGGAAACTAAGCAATCCTTGGGTGGCACAAAGATGATATGTGTGACTCTTACCACCAGCTTCTTCCCAGTTGTGGGAATATGGAACATTCCAAAGACGTGACAGCATGGCCACAATAACTCACACTCCAGCTACCTTTGACTAGAAAATTAAAATACTTCATCAGTTTTGTCATGTAAGCCTTTGAAAAGAGGGTTGCATAGAACTACAAGCAAAGAATTATGATCTATTTACTCCTTACATTCATTCTGGATAGAGTTATTACCAGCTGCACAGGGTTTAACAGCAATGACTTTTAATTTTCACTTGTAATTTCTACCAAAATATTTACTGTATATATACACTGAGATGTTACTGAAAAGCTGTGCATGAAAGTTGTCTTCAGCTGAGGATAGAAAGGAGATAGGAGTGTGTCCAAATGGCAACTGCCAGCTGTATTTTCAAATGGTATGCAGAAAATTGCCTGGCCAAACGAGGATTTGGCCCCTGGTTCAAAGCTTCATGAAGAAACCATGGAGAAATCCTCTTTAAATGGATTAGCTATTCTGTTCTCATGAACAGAAGCAAAAAAAAATATGGATTTAAATCATTATTCCCTTGGATTATTGATAGCCACACATTATCACTCAGATGAGCATTAAAGGCTGGCAGACCAAAATGCTTTGCTCCAGACCTCCAGGCTGGTCACTTCCCTGTGGCATAACTGCGTAGCTAGGATCAAGGCAACAGACAGACCACATGCATGTAGTCCACTGCAGCAGAGGCAATAGAAGCAAGAATGGGCTGTGTTCACTGTTAGGTACATTTTTACTGTTTATGGCTTCGTTTAATAGTCTGTCTGAAACAGTACCTGTTTTAACAGTGTGTCTGGTTAACAAGCAGTTATTTCTCTGAAGCACAAAGAGATTTCTGAGTAACATTGACTATTCAGTTACTCAGCTAGCTAGTTGCAGCTAATAAATCAAAGCTCTTCTCATTCTTTTATCCTAATATTCTGGCCTCATTTCTAAAAGTAGTACCTCAATATGTGCTGTGCATGTGATAGATTTACTTATGAATCCAATCCTACAGGCACTCTACAGCTTTGCAAACACATCTGTTAGGACTTTTTTTTTTTTTTCCCCAGCTATATAGAACATGTACATGAAGCTTCTACAAAAGAGCAAAAAATCACATTCATTTACAGGAGCATACAGTGACATTTGTTATAATCTTCAATGAGGTGATGCATGGAATTCATTAAAATAATAAAGTGTGCGATACTCACAGCTCCGTATTTCCTTGAACATGAAAGACAGTAATATTTTCCATGTGAAAACCTGCTGCCCCTCACTGGTTTCTAAAAGAAACAATGGAACAATGCCATCAATCACTCAGAACAGTAAGGACATGCTTAGAATCCACAGCTTTTAGTTAATAACTAAATTAAGAATAGCATGATGTCAAGGAATAGCCTGTAAACAGAGCTAATCATGATGCCTTGTTGGTCTACTTAATTACTAAGCCTAGCACATGCACCTTCTTCCCTCCAGTGTTTGTTGTCATTTCCCATAGAATGAAAATGAACTTTGAGTTAGATTATAGCTAGAGGTCATAGTTGATCCTGGAAATGGCACAGAGGGAAATGCTGTCGTAAAGAAATTCTGAAATTCTTCAGAAAGACCTATGTTTAGAAACATTTAGTGTTTGCAGCTACAGAATGGAGCAATGTGACCTGCAAGCAGTTCATGTGTTCAAAACAAAATTCTTCAACGAGTAAAGCAAATAAGGCTGGGATTCCTCATCTGAAATAACATCTAGTCTCTTCAACCACTAATAGCATGAATAAACAACAAGGATGTAGCAGAGGGTTATGGTAATGAAAGTGCAATTCATCTGAAGAAGCTTATGTAATTGGATTATATTTATATAACCTCCCTTTTTGCAGCATCTCATTGCTCTGTACTCTTATAAAGTGCTTGATTTTACAAGAATCCAGGCAGGCAAATAACCACTGAACACAGATGGGAAACCAAATTAAAAGAAAGAATGGGAGCTACATTCAGACTGATTCACAAAATTAACTTCACTATCATAAACGACTCCTCCATCGGTGCCGTAGGGTCTTCCAGCCTTGTAGAAGCAGTGTTCTGAATTGCTGTGTGCACTCCTAAGCCTGGATACCTCAGCAGTGGCAAAACCAAAGGTTTGTACTGAGAGCAAGTGGCCTGAATGGGGCCCTAAAGAGCTTTTTCATGGTCATGCTTTATTTGAAGTAAAACAGACAGCTGTAGTTAGATGTTTCACAAGTCCTGCTGGTCGGGCAGGAATAATTCTGGGGAAGCAGTAGTTCTGTAAGTAATCCTTTAATGTAATGACAATTTTAGGTGAGCCAGAGGAAAGTGCAGTCTCCTCTATCCAGCTTCCTAAGGTCTTGTAAGTTTTTGGCAGATATTCACACATCCATTTTACCCCATGATTCCTTTCTTCCCCACAGCTAGTTAGTCCCTCTCTTCTCTGCGACCTTTTTTCCATTTAAGAGACCAAAAGCTTTATTTTCAATTCAACTGAAGATGATTATAATTGATGTGAATTATGCAAAGCCTCTTGTCACATTTTCCATTCTGGCTGACTCAAAGCCCTGGATCTCAAACCCCACTCTGCACTGCTGTTCGAGGTCTGATTGTATAGATCAATCCATTTCTAGTTTCAGAGATCTTTGTCTAGTTGATCATATTAGTAATTATGGTCTGTATGAACATAACTCACAATATTTAAATGTAAGTTAGTGGATGAATACCATCAGATGAAAGTGTCCTTTAGTAAGTCCTTTGTAATACATAAATAACTCTGCTGAGAGCAAAACAAAGGCCCTTTGTGTTATTGCAGAGTGGAGCCAAAAATGTTCTCGAAGCAAAGTTTGTTTTCAATATAATTACATACAGCTCATACATAAAGCAGCTTGCCATGCTGTAGCCAAAAATGTAGTCCTTTAAATTCCATGAACATCTCCATCTATCTATATTAACAATAGAAACAAATATATGGTAAGACTGTTTATATTTCACTGGTTCCTTTATTTTATTCTACTTGATATATTACTTGTTGTCTAAGGACACAGTCCTGCAAGAATCTTACTGCTGGCACAAATATCTGCCTGTACAAACGGCCTCGCAGCACTGGGAGTCCTGTGAGTGAATTCAGGATTGTTTTGATATGTTTTGTGATAGTGCCTGTTACTGATTGTGACTGGGGACTTTAAAAGCTGCAGTGACAGAACAGAGCAGAAAACGTAGCAAATATATTCTAAGATACTACAGAAAAAGATGAAAACAAAATCTTAGATAATTTCTTTATATTAGGTGTGCTAAGAACAGGAGAATATATTCAAATTTCCCTGTGAAAGCTTAGATGCCTAAGAAATTATTTTAGGAAAATGAACACGTCCCCATACACCTGATATTAGCCAGCTGATAGATCAGCTGAAGCATCCTGTCAGGATGATCCATTTGGAGACTTCTCAACAATTAAATAACCCTTCTGCACTTGAACTGATGGAAACAATTCTGAATCCCTCAATGTTGATGGGAGAACACTCCCTCCAAGACAGCACCATAATTCATCTGGAAAATTTTGTCCTTTAGTTATTTTTCCTTACATACCTGCATCCTTCCATTCCACAGTATAATGACTGTAGAGCCAGATGCCAATCATAACCAATTCTCCATTGTGTTTTCACTTGTATATCAGTATTTAACATCTTTCTTTCTGAATGCAGTAACAGAAAAGCAAGTGATGATAATCCACAGTGCAGTCTCATTACTCAGTAGTGTATGTTTCTTTGCCACTACAACATGTTTATGTGGTTCCAGGAAGAATCACCACTACAGAAATAATTTTCCTTGTATAGAAGTCCATAGTCAGTAAAGGGCTGCTATAGTTGGACAGTAGGGATGTGACGTCTATGCCACACTGAGATGTGGAACAGACCAAAGGAGAGCCAGTAGCTGAAACACCTCAGGACCACAAAAAAGCTTCCTCTAAAATCCTTCCTCTGCTCAGGATAGGTCGAGTCCCTGGAGGTCTCGGATCAAAGTAGACAAGATTTGCACTGAGCACAATTTACTTTGCTAAAAGAACATGAACCATGATGTCACCAAAGGGTCTAGGTCTCTAGAAATTTTCTCTTATTTTGGGGGAAAGTCCATTTCCATCCCTGTTTCTGAATTATTTTTTTTAGTGAAGCAGAAGACAGTTGTGACCCTGACACAACCTACACAACTGGAACAGTACATAGCTATTATTTCCACCAACAGGCTGGGAACCACACCATCAGACATCCATAGTCCTCTTATTCTTCCCATCTGCTACTATCACCTGCATCTACTCATGTACTAGCAAAAAAATGTGAATAAGGAAGGCATCCTAAACCCTTTTGCATTTCTCACACAAGCAGGCAGGCTAGACCACAGTCTTGTCCTAAATCACTATCTGTTTAGCCTAGAAATACTAATGGCACACCAAGCTGTGCAGGAGCATTGATCTGGTTAAGGCTGGGAAGACTCTGCGGGGGGATCTGGACAGGCTAGGTCAATGGACTGCATCCACTTGCGTGGCATGCAACAGGGCTAACCGCTGGGTGCTGCACTTGGGGCATAATGACCCCTTGTAGTGGTACAGGCTTGTGGAAGGTGGCTGGAAAGTTGCTTGGCAGAAAAGGACATGGGGATGCTGGTCAAGAGCCGGCTGAATGTGAGCCAGCTGTGGCCCAGCTGGCCAAGAGGGCCAACAGCCTCCTGGCCTGCACCAGAAATGGTGTGGCCAGCAGGACTAGGGAAGGGATTGTCCCCTTGAATGCAGCACTGGTGGGACCGCATCTTGAGCACTGTCTTCAGTTTTGGGACCCTCATGACAATAAATTGAGCTGCTTTTTATCAAAAAGAAGTAAGATCTGCTCCGAGGATTAATACGCATTTTATACTTATTGTTAAACCCCTGGAAATAAAATTGTTTAAATGACTTCTTGTCTAAATAGTTTCAAACTAACTGGTAAGCTATACTGACAAAAGTACTTCTTGTTCTGAGAGACAAATGAAGAGGTAAACACAGCCATGATGAGTATTCTCTGTCAGGGAAGGAAAACTCTCTATACACTTTTCCAACGTGTGTCACAAGTGAAAGCTGGCAGATACAGGATCTACCAAAGAACCTACAAGTTCCTAAAATCACAGAAACATAGAACCATCTGGGTTGGCAAAGACCTTCAAGATCATCAAGTTCAACCATCAGCCTGACCTGCCAAGTTCCAACACTAAGCCATGTCCCATAGTGCTGCATCCACACATCTTATAAATAACTCCAGGAAGGGGACTCCACCACTTCCCTGGGCAGCCTTTTCCAATGCTTGACCACCGTCTCTGTGAATAAATTCTTCCTAATGTCCACTCTAAACCCTCCCTGGCGCAACTTGAGACTGTTTCCTCCTGTCTAAGATATCACTTCTAAATTTAAAATTGAAGCAGGAAACAAACAAACAAACAAAAATTAACAGTGGGATTTTGGACTCTTGAAACTTTAAGCAAAGGTAACTGTGTCTGCCAGAGCAGGACCACCTGTAGCAAATCTCAAGGTAATGCTGCACCTCAGTTTCAAAACACAGAAACCACATTTATATCTCTGCAAACTAATACCACGCTGGCAGTCTGGGCCCTAAGTTTTATCTTTGGACACTCTACCTGCATTCCAACAAAAATTTCAGACTTAAATGAGGACAATATTGATCAGATTCACTAGATACCTGATGGAAAAACTAAAAAAGTCAAGCTGAAATTTTTACTAAAAATGTCATTTAAATATGTGGAATTTGAACAACTTAGTGCTCACTGAAGAGGACATTTCCAGAAAATGTGTGTGCCAAAGTAGAAGTAAGAATGTGTTTTATGTGGTTTTCTATGCACACCCCTAAAATGGTGTTTCAGTGTACGCTGCAGACACAAGCATTATGGGTTCCTAAAGACAGACCAGTTCAAAGCATTCCTGTTAACACAGTGACTGAAGGTACACACACAAGAAACCATACATGTTTTCTGGTAAAAATGAAAACCTTGGTTTTCGGGAACAGATATTGCTCAGTGCCAAGTTGTGCCATCTGCATAACGATAGAGCCATAAAGGATGATCTATCTCTCTCTATCAGCCAAATTCCCCATGAGTATGTCTTTGATCTGTGGGCAATTGCATGACTTAGCTGAAGTTTCTGGGCATGATAATTATCTTACATTCAGCCTGAGGAAACAATTTAGAAGGACCCCTTTGTTTGGTGATGGCTAAAATAGGAGCAAACCAGTCACCTGGGGACTGAGCCACGCGGAGGCCGCAGCAACCACTGAGCTGCACAGTCCCATGGGCTCTCCCCACGTGTGGGAAATAGCACGGGCGTATGGGATTGATTTGAATGCAGAACAGTGTGTGTGCGTGCATGCGTTTGTATATGCATGCATATGTATACATGTGTAACAAACAGAGCAGTGAAGAGAAACTGCTGATACAAACAAGTCAGCAAAAAAGCAAGACCCAAGCAGAGAAACAGCAGCTGGAACGTGACCATGAACAAAAACTAGAGCAAGCAAGAGGTTTGGGGCTGCCTGTGCTGAAAAAGGCTTGGAACTGAGAACAGAGAAACTTGCTCCTGTTACTTGAATTCAAACATACTCAGAGAAATACGCTCTGCTTCTATAAAAGCACTGGATTGCATTAAAAAAACACCTAACTGCATTTTCAGTTTCTTCTTTTACAGGAAATATCCCAAGATTCATCCCAAAAATTATTCATGCCAAAACAGGAAAACAACATAAAGGTAGAAAATTTGGGAAGCTGTTCACGAACTGGAACTAAAATCTAAAATCAGAAGATTACCTGGAATGTATCTGCAACTAGTTTAATTTCTTGGTTTTGGGTGTATGCTTTTGAAATTGAAATAAGTAATGCCTTCAGCTACTTGATTTATGATAGTTGCACAACGCCAGGTCTGCAGCTTATGTTTATATAAAACTGTTGTCTAAAAAAAAAAAAGGGTTGCAATTCAGTTTTGATGAGAGAGAACCTCCTTAGTGCCCTCTCTAGCCAAGTAATACCTCCAGAATGCAGACAGACAGATGTCTTTCTCTGGCCTGCTTGTTCCTTGTCTCATCTATTAGAAAGCAAATAAAACTGCACAGACCAACAATGTTAATGAGAACAGTAGAAGTTCTTACTGAATGAAATCACCATATTGGAAAAGAAAATATACCACATATATATTACAAATCAATTACACAACATTCATGACTTCCCTTACCACACAAAAGAAGATGTAAAAAAGAAGAGATAATGTAGTGATTCAGCTGGACTCGCATATTACATTATATTTCAGGGTATCTGTGTACTGCATATACCACTTTGGTTAAGGTACAAACCTATGTACTTGCTGAATACTGGAATATACACAGAACATTATTTTCCTCCTATTGTTATTGAAAGACCTTATAAGAAGTTGTAAATGATGCTCCTTTTTTTAGAGGTGCCTCCTCCACGTGAGAATCAAGAGGCTACAAAAGGTCTTACAGCAACTGGGAGTTGTAACTAGGAATCAGAAACAACTTGCATTTAGAAGTCCCAATAGCAAAATGAAAGAAAATGGAAGTAAAAAGTATGCAGAGCAGAGCTAGCCAAAGATAAAGGCACAAATATTATTGCTTTGATTTAAATTGTAATAATTTTAGAGGGAAGAAGGTAATAAAATAAAATATCTTTATAATGCATACACTCATGCACAAGGGAGAAAATGAATTGAAGTTTTTGAAAAAATATTTTAGGGTCAAAATTTCAATAAATTTTTGTCATAAACCAAAAGGGTTTTAAGTCAAATTAGGTTTTCTGAGGAGAATGTAGTAGAAGAAAAATTGTTTTCTTAATCCAAAAGTGCAGTTAGGAACTATTTGGGGCATCCAAAGAAGGCCAAACAACAAGAACGCAAGTGATGGAGTTGGAGAGGAAAGAGGAAAACAATAATCAAATTAGAAAGGAAATAAAAGCAGAGAAAGTAGAACAGTAAGAAGGAATGAATCAAACTGCTTACCTCTTGCTCCAGTGCTCTGAAAGGTTTTATGTCTGACTTATCTTTTACACCTACAGTGTCCTGCCCAAGGATTTCAGTGTTTCACAACTGTTGAGATGCATCATCATAAGAATGCATTTGCCTCACAGTATACCCCACATTCTTTCAACCTCCTTTTTTCTTGACTTGCCTCACACCTGCATCATTGACGACAGTCCATCAAAGTTATTTACAGTGCGCTGCTGTGCCATCAGTCTGTCTGCAACTAGTTCATCACTTCAGATTCCCACCCAGCAGTTTCCTGTCCCTCTGCAGCTGCACCTCCCACTTCCTTCCAGGCTGCATCTCCTCAAGCTGACAAAGTTCGTGATGGTAAAATGGATGCACGTGTTTAAACTGGAGAAACTGCTTCTTTCAAGGTGCTCCAAGACCAAACCAAACAGTATTTATTCCTTATCCAGGCGCCAACTAATTCTTCCTGAACCCAAAAAAGAAAAAAAAAAAAAAAAAAGTGGTGTTGGGGGGGGAGGGGGGTTGGGAGGGGGTGAGGCGCTGATTTTCTTTAAATCTTGTTGATTCCTTCAAATCCTTTTGCCTGCAAGCAAAAAGATGTGCCCAGCTTCTGGGCTGAGAGGCAGAAACTTACATCCCAAATTGTCCAAATGAAAAAAATATGCAATGCTATCAGTATGAAGAAGATGCAGAGTTAATTTGAAATTGTATGGTGAAGATGGGAACTACAAAGTAGACTGTATGGCAGGATATCATGAAGTGTAGGTTAAGAGAACGTGTGCTGCTGGCTGAAGAGAAACACAGCGGTTTGACCTGCCATGTGGAAGCCCAGCCAGACCAACTGTTTTGAACACTGGGATCATCTGGTCCTAAAAAAGAAGAAGCAAACAAACTTAAAAGCAAACAAACAAACCTTTCCTTACAAAATAAGGTTTTCCTCCCAAGTTAAGGAAGAAAATGCTTAATAAGGGCTAGTTAACGTTTACCCTGTATCCATTCCAGCTCATAGAAAAGTGCAATCATTCTTTAAGGAAAACACAGACAGTAGCATGGTAAATTATGGTATTTGAAGAGCGATGCATGGCTGTCAAACTGTAATAGGAACAGCATCTCAGATTATCTGATATCCAATGGCACATGCTCTGAAAGAAGCTCAGACTGAGAAAAGACAGCCAGGAAACATCAGTGTTGAACAGAAGCAGCAAGATGTAAAACAGTATTATTTATAAAAGAAAAGATTAAAGCTAGAAAGGTCTCCAGGTACCCACCAAGGACCATAAAGGACAAGGACTGTGTGACAAACAAACAGACCCACCACTGGGTCTCCTTTCATCAGCCCTAAGGAACATCCTGACAAGAGGTGTGCCTAAGGGGAAGGCGTGCATGACACTGCCTCTTCTGCCAGCTTCAGCAAACGCTGGGCTGAAAGACAACTTGCACTCCTCCTGTCACGTCTCTTCACTTGCGACCTTTTGTTTCCCCAGTGTAGATCTTCTTGTTTCTGTTCCTCTCCCTATGCCGTCAGCTTATGTCTTAGCTGGCCAGATCACTATTTTCGGCAGCACTGATGCAAGTCTAAAACAGGGAGGCAGAGGAAAGCAATGCCTTTAAACAGCTCAGTGCTTATAAAGGTTAGCCAAATCTTGGGAGTTACTGCGTGCTGTGGTCAGTCTCCTCTAGCAACAACGTTGTAAATTAAAATCAGGAGCAGAAACAGAAGGTGCACTTTCTAACTTGGCCTTTTTTCCCCCCCTTTATTCTTTTGTGGGTGCTTGCCTTAATTTGTCATTGAAGAGGCAGATTTAGGCTTTTACTGCAACAATAATAACAGCAGCTCTGGCTCATCATCTTAATTTCTTCTTCATCCAAAAAGAGCAGTTACTATCATCTTTAATACCAGCTAAAAGACTGCCAAATACAACAGCTTCCCTTATAAGAAACAAAACAAAACCAGCAACCACTACTGCAGCTATGAGGAAGGAAGTAAGAGATGTGGTTAAAATCTCACTCAACCATTTTCCCTGTTCTTTTTTTACTTTTCTTTGTGGCTAACAAATGTTAAAACTTCTTGGCTTTTTTAGATGTGGGTATTTGCTGAAATACATTTGGTTGTTTCTGAATGGCCAGACCTTAACTACTTAGTATTATACAGTGGGTCATGTAAATAAATACCTCTGACCTTCCTGACTCATTTGTTCCAGTAAAACAGGCTTAAAGCTTCTAATTAATACAGGATGTCACTATCATCTTTCCATCCCCCTCCAATGACTCCATAAACACTGTGCCATTGTTTCCTCATTATTTTCTTCCTAGTGCTTCTCCTCTCACTGCTACAAGCTGACACTCCTTGGGTTACTTCCTCATCCCTACTGACTTAGGAGCTCCAGTCATTGCCGCTTCCCCCAGGAAAGTGCTGCTGCTACACTAATTCCTTTACTGAGCTGGAAGGCAGTCCTTTATGCCAGACCCCAGAGTCTTTGCTTATTCCCGGTGACATAATCTTTCTGATACCTGAGAAAACATACTATTCCTGGCGATGACAACATGAGGACTGAGTGCCTTCTTATAGTTCAAATCATTCATATTCTTGCCTTCAAGGTTCTGGCCTGCAACAATGATTTGTCATCCCATTTCAGTTCAGAAGGCTCTCCTTTCTGGTCTCAGCAGCCATGGCAGCATGTCCATTTCTTTGATATTTCTTTGAATCTTGGAAAGATTCTCTAAGCAAGCCAGGCTTCCAAATATCCATCCATTCCCAATCTGTTATTCTTTACTAATATAACAAGTTCTAGACAATATAAAGCCAAAGGACTTCACCCAATATTGAAACTGCAGAAGGTAAATCAAGTTAGACACCAGAAAACACTTTACCATTGCAAAGAAAACTAGCCATTGCAACAGTTCACTGAACAAGAAAGAGGAATCTCCATCTTTGGACACTTCAGAAAGGAGGTGACAGGGACATCTGGCAGTGTATTATGTTCTGGGAGAATGGGATCTTTGGCATGATCTGTCCAGGTCCTTTCCAGACATGGTTACTGTTTCTGTAATAAAAATAGCAATGTCTGAACCCATGTAACTCAGATAGCCTAACTTGATTTCTGTTCAAGAGGTCACTTCAAACCAGTGGTCAAATCACACTCAAGCCAGGCTCTTGATAACTGTTTACAAAAAGAAACTTTCCCACTAACTGTGGCCCCAATACTTATGCCCTTTTTGTACCTGACTTTTCCCATAACCCCTCCTCTGCCTCTTAGTGCCTGCTCTGACTGCAAACTTGTTCAGACAAATAGCTTACGTGAAATCTTGGCCATACTACCTGGAATGGAAGATATTCTGTTTAAGTCAGTGAGACAATTCAGGGTAGTGAAGTTAAGCACATACTTGTCTAAAAGATATTAGCATAATAACAGTGCAGATTTGAAGGACGGTGGGGACTCACATTCAGATAGCTGTAATAAGGAATTATAAATCACCTACACTGAAGTTAAACTTTTGATGACTGAAAGATGATGATTGAAGCTTTTGCAATTCTTCAAAGTAAAAACAGGACCCTGCAATTAAACAAAACAAAACAAAAAAAAAAACAAACAAAAAATTGTTTTCATTGCCATATAAAATTATAAAATACACTCGGTAGTACTCAGAGTCCTCAGGAAATTTCCAAATGAAATTTGGGAAACTGAAATGAAGGGATGATGAACAAAGGCACCAGATGGGGACTCTCCTGTTAACCAGCAAGCTCGCCAGTGAAACACCTCCATTCTCAGAAGGAAATGATAAGTATCTCTCTGTAGCAAGGGTAAACAAAAGATGAGGCAACGGAATTTTTTTATTTGAAATGTTGAACTTCGTTGACATATCTAATAAAATCAGAGGATCTTACAGCTGACATAACTTACTCACAAGTGAAAATCTCCAGTATACTGGTTTCTATCATTAAACATATTCAAAACCTTGGCTGAAAATGACCAAAGGATGGAACACAAATTAAAGTCCATCAATCTATTCTAAAGCCTTATAGAAAACAGGAAGCACTAAAAAGAATGCAGTTGGTAATTGCAAAATAATCAGTGATATTTTAAATAAGCAAAAAATTGAGGGATTAATGGATAAATAAGCTTGCTATGTTAAATCAAATAACAATACTTGAATACTTTTTCCTCCCAGCTATATCTGTCTAGCAAAAGATCTCTCTGTCCCTTGTTTTGAATAGTTAATCTTGTATTTTTGATAACTATTACGACCAGAATATGTCCAAAAGGAATAAATATACAGAATATAGTTTTGGCACAATTAAGCAGAAGGGATTTGCCACAGGACAATGACAATAACTTACCAACAGGAACTTCAATGACAGCTCAGACCTCTTTAGTTCTTGCATCAACAGCAAAGAATGTCAAGATGTGTTTGTCATATGATGCAATTCTAGGAATAAAGACTGGCTGGAAAAGGTGTCAGCTGATAATTAATGACAAGCACATGAGAAGCCATTAATAAAACCACTCCTGCAGATGCCCTGTTCCTCTGTAAAAGAAAACAAGACTGCAGTCTTAAAGCAAATATACAATACTGTTATGAGAAATGGCCTGTGTTATGAACGTTACATCATGTTACATCATGTTAAAATCTAGCAGGTGATCACAGTCTTACTAAGTTTCCTTTCAGTAATGCCAGGCATGGATGAGATTTGTAGAACAGAAGCTGAAAGTAAACCTTGGTAATATGAAAAGCAGAGCCTGGGCTAGCAACACTGAAGTGCCAGTGCCACAGCCCATTGCTAAGTATGCTGTGGTAGCCTGATCTGAGAAAGCAAGGATTACACAGTCACCACCAGTCAGTTTGTGCCTCTGTTGCTCCATGTCTTACAATATTTGAAAATGCTGGCCAGTTTTAGCCAAATTTGAAACCAGCATTGAATTGCAAAATCATTCAGCTGGATGATTCTGACAGATTAAATGTCCAAAGGTAAATTAATTTTAACTACCTTGAAGCACCAAATGATTCTGGTTGGATGAGACCTCAAGCAATCTGGTTCACCTGGTGAAGTGCCAAAAGGGTAAATCAATCTTTCACAAGTTTAAAAAAAATAAATAAATCAGTCATTATACGTATATATACACAGATTATATTTTGCATCAGCTGAGTGACTAAGACATGCATACCTATATTAACATAGCTTTGGGCAAGTCATAGCACATACTGATTCTTACTCAGATGGGGTGGCACCTTGGGGGAGTGTATGGTGAGTTAGGGTATTGAATTGAGGATACAGAACATAAATCCGTAAGGAAATAGTTTTGAATATTCTATTGCTCATAGTACAAATTGTTTGCCTAAGGCATAAATGTTAGAACTGAAAAGAGTAAGGCTCATCAAATAGGCTACAGAATACTAGTGTTAAGTTTTCTGCATAAAATCTGACACAAGCAACCTTCTGATTTTAATTAAAAAGGCTATGTGTCATTTCTGCCTATAAACATAGTAATGATTTAGATGCTGTTTCCATTCTGAAGGGCCCACAGTCAGAAGCTGAATTTTTGTGCAAAGGATTTCAGATACTGCTTAAGAGGAAAAATATTTATTTCTAAAAATAAAAGCTGCTCGTTTTCTTACAAGTCTGATTTGCTTTCAGACCAGCTATTCATCACCAGTCACATGACAGTAACAAAGAATCAGATCAACAACCACTTTCTACTAATGCTGAACTTATCTGGATACAGAAAAGTGTATTATTTCTAACACTACAACCTCTCTCATCCCACATCCAGGAACTCTGCTGTTTCACTGAAGTATGACAACTTAAGAGGGTTGCCAAACAGCAATGCCCAGTGACGTTACAAAAAGAAACAAAACACATTTCCCCTTTTTCATTCTCCTTTAAACTACAAATTACTGCTCTGTATGAAATCTCTCTTGGACTTCACTACTCTTCCAGATTTGATCATCTGGATTCAAGGGGGGATGTAACCATTCACTGGGAAGCATGCAGGCCCATCAGCACAAGATTTGGACTTCTTTTTACAAGGACTGCTTCCCTTTCTCAGCACTGCCAGTGGGATCACATGGCAATTCAGCTGAAGACGGAACCAGATGAAGATACCATCTGTTTCTTCTGTACTGAGTAACTGGATCAGACTCAAGTATGCAGCAGCTTCGGGTGTAGCTATGTCTACAGACAGCAGCTCATGCTACCCAGTATTTCTCCAGAACAGTTTAATTGGGATGAGAACTTGTTTCATAAGTGAGGCTAAATGTCAGGCCTTCTACTTAGCAGGCAGGAGAACACCTAAGATCTCCTAGATGTAAGGGTCTCACCCTGACAAACTTTGGAGAAGACACCTGGGATTCAGGCTTGCCATTAGAATCAGCAGTGTTGCTGTGACCTTTCACTCCATAAGCTGAGTTTATTCTGTTGTGTAGAGTGTTTACACAGTGCTCTGGTGAATTTTGTTGCAAGACTTTCTCACTAGTATGTATTTTATTTTACTCAGCAGGCTGTTCTCTTTCTTGAACTGTCTCCAACCTCATTGGATCCCCAAATGCTGGAACAAATATCTGGCAAACCGTAGCTGCTATCTATAATTATTTCTGCTCAAAAACTGTTAAGACTTTAAACGTCTCTCTAGCCTGCTGACTCGTGTTTTATTAGGAGACAGACTTCCAAAATGCCTTGGAAAATACTCTGTGCTTAGTAAACATCATACAAGTCTAAAATGTTTTATGCTGCAAAGTCTGTTGGTATTGGCATTATTCTGGCTTGTGTTTTACCTTCTGCCCCAACTCTGCATCACACGCTAGCATACTCTGTTGCTATTGCGATGACCAAAGATGAATGTATAGATTTTCTGAGATGTTGCTATTCAAAGACTATTTACACCACAGACAGGGCTGTGACTACATCTTGCACAAATGTTTATAAGGCAGCTTTAACATAAGCAGGTTGTATATTTAGAACAGTATAGCTGAAACTGTGGGGAGATAACATACAAGCTGGACATGAACTAGTTTCTGTGGAGAGGCTAACAAATGATTCAAAATGCACTAGGCATTCTTGAGACAGTATGAATAATAAAGCTAATCAATAAGTATTCATGGTCTTCCCTGACCTGTATGAAAGAGAATGATAAACAACAGAATGTTTTGTTGGGAAAAAAAAAAAAAAAGTAACAGTGCTCCAGTGTTAACAGTGTGATGTTTACAAATCAGAAACTTAATTCAGTAACTACTGTGCTTAGAATATTTTTGATTATTAGACTATATTTTACAATTATTTTTCAAGAGTTTTTATCCATGAATCACGCAAGAACAGAACTACCATCAACTAGAAAGTGTTTCTATTAAATTTTACATTTTTTGTATGTATTTTTACTTACGCCATTCACATTTATCTAAAACTTAAGCAATACAAAGAAAGCAGTAAGGATTAACGGGACAGCAAAAGACAAATTTCCTGTCACTCCCCTCAGGTGTTTTGACTGGAAATCTCAGGATTCCTTGTCTGCTGTGATAACTCTGAAAGTTACAGAAAATGCAAACAAATCCTGGCACTTTCTTGGCTCAGTGGCAATTTTTGACACCTTAATAGATGAAATCCATCAGATTCAAGCTAGGACCTCTTGAGTATTCGCTAGAAATGGTATATTTACCCCTCACATAACTGAGTAATTTTTGCCCTTTACTTAATCTATTCTTAGCCTTTTAGAGAAGGTATTTAGAAATTTTACCATCCACTTGTGACCCAAATACAGCATTGGCTGTACATACAATAGCCTGTTATGCTCATCTCAGCCAGTGTACAATGTAATGACACAAGTCCTGCAGAATCTCACAGGGGTCAGATGGCCTGGAAATGTACTGGAAATAGAGTGACTCATCCAGTCTTCAAAGTTTTTTTTCCCTCAGAGCAAAGGAACAGCAGCTTACATGTTTATGGGAAGTGCCAGGATCACACACTAAATCGAAAGCTAAGTAGTCTTCAACCCACTCTTTTCATCCAAATGTCAATCCAGAATTCCTCAGATAAACCTTTTTCCATATAATCAAATTATTTTAGCAATGACCTCATATGATCTTGCAGACAGATCAGGCTGTTGGTCTGTCAATCTATCTCTTTATCAGGCTGAGAAAGGATGGAAACTCTAAGGCTAATTAAAAACATCTGAATTGTGTTCTTGTCATATGTTGCACTGATTAATCAGAAGGCGGACTGTATTCACTGCCATGGGAACTATGATTTCCTTTTTTTTAGATTCACGTAGGTATTTTGTCTGTTATAACTCAATGCTTGTCCTGTGGTTTGGGGCTTCCCCTATCTAGTTACAAATGTTCTTGATTGACTGAGGTGAATTGTGGATGTGGCTAAGCATATTGCTTCCTCTTTCCTTGAATAACAACACCCAATACTCCACTACAGCCTGTACACTGCTGCACAGCTGGACACACCGTATTCACAGCCAAGCAGGCATTTTCTTTATTTCTCAAAATATATAGACTGGACTTTTTCACTCTGGTCCTCAAAGAAAATATGACTTTTAAGGAGCTATTTACAAATTCCCTTTGTTTAATTATGTGATACCAAATATGACCAAAAAAAAAAAAAAGGCAGAAATATTTCTTGCATTTTTGCACTTAACACAACTTAAAAAAAATGTTTTCTCAAAACTACAAATTTTTCTTTCCGTCATCAGGATCATTTTTTCTATTCCCATGTACTTGGGTGGAGCCCATCAGAATATGGTTTCTGTAAACAAACAAGTTGAAGAATTGCTTTGTAAACCACTACAGAGAGCTGCAAGCACCATCATTCCCAACTCATCCAGCCTGCAAGACAGGACTGCTCCTGTTGTATCTCTTGTTGCAAACTTTTTTTATTTGCCACAGAGCCTACTAATTACTTTCAAGTAACTTAGTAAAATTCTTATTAATCTTGGAATTTTCCCACTATAATAGTACGTCTAAGTTGGAAACTTAGTTTTTGTATCATCTGAGCTTTCAGGGAGGGATTCTGGAGTATTGCTGACATATTTTTCTCCATTGTCACTTACATAAACTATCAATCTCCTTGATTGGTTAAAAGAGAAAAGATTGACTTTTATGAACGATTCCTTTCAAGGAAAGATTGATTTGTATTTAAAGTATCGGATCCTCTCAGCAGTGAGAGAATCCATTTCATGTTCAGCTTATCATATATTCATAAAGCTTACCACACAGTAATAATTGCACGTTCTACAACTGCAACAATATCTGGCTGCAGAAAATTTTTCAGTTTCGAGCCAGCATAAATATCCAAAGTATTCAGTTTTCCTACACAGAATGGATGGGCTTATCAAACACACTGCACCTCTATTGTTTCTCCTGTACAATACAACTCCTTGTACCTGGAAACTGCCCCAAATCTCCTCTTATATCAAAATGGTAGATACTTTCAGAATTTCAAGTGCAGAGACAACTATTACTAGAAAGTGTGCTTTTTGATGGATGTTTTATTGGAAGAGTGTTCCTAAGCCATCACAAAGTCAATAACGCTTTCACGCAGTCAGCTTCTAGTCACACTTCACACAGACATACTCTTAAAAAAAACACAACCTTTTGCCAGAAAAAGACTCCCACTAACAACAAACAGACATGGCTATTTGGCCTGCCCACACTAAAGTTTGAATTACACTATCAACAGAAACCTCTTAAAAATGCTTGTCTGCAATAGTTGCATTAACACAATAACAGCAATTAAAAAATTAATAGCAATTTCAGGACACCTCACAATACTCACAATGCTACAGTACTCTGAAGCATGCTAAGGAATATTCTACTTCATCTCAACTATTTTAAGGAATTGCACAGCTAGTTAACCAAGAACACAACAGTCTTGTATTTGGACAGAAATCATATTACAATAGCGGTAGTTTGGAACTGATCAAACATCAAATCAGGCTTCTCAGCTGAGACCTCGTTTTCTTAAAAATGCTTTGTACTAGAACTAGTTTATTCAAGGTGTTCAAAGATTCAGAGGGGTGTAACTTCACTTCAGCCTGAAGCATTCTGTAGGAGTTACACGCTAGCTGGAATGTTTGTATAAACACTTAGAGGATTATTTCTGTTCTTGTTCACAACATCAGCATGCAGAAGACAATTTAGACAGCACTATGAGATCACTTTGCAGTGGTTCTGGTTGTTCAATCCACAGATGACCCAACCTTTTACGACAGACAATTAACGACCCACCCTACACATCCACAAATATGTATGAGCAGTTCCATATTGTATCATCCTATCACCAGCCCTGTTCAGCATTTATTATGTCTGGATCTGCCTAGGCAGTCTACAATCAATGCAGCTGAGAAGCATTCAGTATGTCCCCTTCTGTGCTGAATTTGGATTCTGTAGTTTCCTTGTTTTTCCAACACGAACCTGAACTGAGATCATGTCTAAGAACTAGCATAAACAGGTTCAGGTAAATGATATTGCAAGGCACAAAAATCACAGATAAACACATGCAACTTTGCAAAACTATTTGTCACTGGCTTGCTAACTTAAAATCGTATTAAAAATCACTGCTTGGAGACTGCCCAGGGATAGCAATGACTCAAAGTACTCCCTGTATAAAAGTTCTGGCATTTAACCCAATTCTTTAAAAAAAATAAAAATGACATCAACTAAATTCCCAAGCTTACATTTCAGCTCACTAGCAACAGAGCGCTTGTGGCTCTCAGAAACCTTTGGCTCTTTGAAACATAATAATCTAGCTTGTTGGCTGAGTATCTGCTACTTCCAACAGCCCTGCTCGTGAGGTTGACTCGGCCTCCCCCATGTGCAGTTTCCAGGTTAGCGATGTGATCTACACACTGAAGTGCTGCAGCACTTTCTCGGCAGCAGCGCTGCACAACTCTCCATGCAGCTCATGTTCTCTTAGACGACAGAGGCATTCCCCAGTAATTGTTTCACTTTTCGCTTTTCTAAACTGTGGAAATCAACCACAAGCCAGGGTGATTGGGTGCTACCTAACCCACCTCTGGTTAGTGTACAGAGTCACAGAGTGGTTGAGGCTGGAAGAGAACTCCAGAGGCCATCTGGTGCACCCCCCCTGCTCAAGCAGGACCATGCTCAGATGGCTTTTGAATACGTCCAAGAATGGAGACACCACAATCTCTCTGGGCAACCCATCCCATTGCTCAGTCACAGTGAAGTCATGTTTCCTGACGCTCAGGAGGAACCTCTTGTGTTTCAGTGGTGCCCAGTGCCAGGACAGCACAGCAAAGAGCCTGGCTCTGCCCTCTTTGCGCCGTCCCTTCAGGTATTCATGTACATTGATGAGATTCCCCTGAGCCTCTCCTTTGTCAGGCTGAACTGTCCCAGCTCTCCCAGCCTTTCCTCCTACAAGAGGTGCTCCAGTCCCCTGACCATTTTTGTGGCTCTTTGTTGGACTCTCTGCAGTAACTCCACCTCCCTCTTGTACAGAGGAGCACAGAACTGGATACAACAGTCCAAGTGTGGCATCGCCAAGTGTGATGAGGAGAGAAGAAGGATCACGTCCCTCAATGTGGTAGCAACACCCCTCTCTAAGGTAGTCCAGGATACCAGTACACTCCACTACAAGCCTTGTTTGGAAGGTCATTACTAGCCTTTCAGAATTTTATTTTTTTTTCTGTTTTACTCAGTGGAGTTCATTGACATATTTCTTTTAACCACCTTTATGAACAAATCAACATAGTCTGAAAAGCCTGCCCTATTATATTGCTATGAATGAACAGTTATGCATGTACTGCAATACCGAAGTTACTCTGAAGGTTACTCAGTGCTCCATGACAATGTGACCTTGAAAAATTGCTAATACCTTGCAAGCTCTTTTTTTTTCCCATAAGGGCACAATTTTGGCAAAATGTAATAGCTGTTGAGATCTGATGGCATAGCTTTCCTGCTGCATTAGAAGAGGCCAATCAGAAACTTGACTGTTGCTGAGCAAGTTTCATACCAGTTTTCACGCTACACTTACCTAGTATCTCCTTTAAATTCTACCAGTTTGTCCCTCCGTTATTAGAAAACAGCCAGGCTAACACTGCTTCAAAGACCTTGGCTTCTGCAGTAGCTGACCTGACATACTAGGACTCTGATCCTTTGGCTGATGAGGAATCTTGAATCCACGTTTAATTCTTTTAAGACTGGGTATATACAAATGCATCTTCATCATTTTTTCTTTCATGCATTACTAATGACAAAACTGGATTGCTACTTACATTCATCCACTGCAAATTTGCTTCTGAATACTTAACAGAATCAAACTGTAGTTTCCCCACCAACATATTGATTGCTTGTTTTCTTAGCCACTTCTACACGGGGTATAATCTTATCTTTCAGATAATTTCACAGGTGCTTTGATCTGCGCCTTAATTTACAGCAACAGAAGAGAATGTTATTCTCCGAGATGCAAAGCACACCAGTTTATGGTCCTTTCCTTTGGCTGCTGCGCCATCATTTCCTTCTTTTTCCTAACAGCTGTGCCTTTTGGTATTTGAGATGTAACTCTCCTGAATACACGAGGTTTCTCAGTTAATGACCTGAGAATGTTTGGATTGTCAGAGGCTCTCCCCAAATACTTTAGCCTCTAAGGACAGGATGCTAGTCAATACCTTAATTTAGAAAAAAGCAGTGACGGTGACTCACTCTGTTTCTCTGGCAAGCTCAACTGAAAATGTTTTATTCCCCTGGTGCTTCTTCAATGTACAAAGGAACAGTATCACAGATGAGCCAATGCATACTATCTCATTTTTGATTAAACTATTTTCGGACCTCTATCATTAAGATTTTTTTTTTCATTTATACACAAAGTGAAATGGAATACCCCAAAGGGCAACAAGAAACCGACCGTCGGCCTTAAAATTGCATTTGATTAATCATTCCTTTCAGACTTTAGTTGTCCGTGCTGGCTTCCTGTAACCTTCGACGTGCTCCTCAATACACTTGGAAAACTCCGCGAGGTTTCCACACTGCCAATTCTTAAGTAGGACAGGCCAACACAAGCACAAAACGCCGTGCCTCGGCGCAATCAGTTAACTTCATTTTTAAAGGCACAGAATTGCCCAAGACAGCTATTTCAGAACATGCCCTCCTCCCCAGGTCTCCCTGCAGCTGCTGCGCTCCTTCTCGGCCAAACCACAAACTCCTGCTGCACGGAACACCGCGAGGCACGCTTGATAAGGGCCTTTGAACTACTTCGGTTCGATCTCTCGTCAGAACGAAGCAAGCTGGCGAAGCGACGTGTCCTTCCCGGTAACCACGTAGAAAAAGCGCTTTGTGGAGCGCGAAGAGCAGGAAGCAAGCTCCGTACTGAAAAAAAAAAAAAAAAACCTCTGCCAAGGGCTCTGGGGAGGGCTCGGGGGGGAGGGGGGCCGGGGAGCTGCTGAGGCCGGTACCGGCATGGACGGAGCCGTGAGGGGGAGCCGTGAGGGGGAGCCGTGAAGCGCCCGCCCCCAACGGCCCCCAACGGCCGCCAACGGCCGCCAACGGCCCGGCACGCGCCCGCCCCGGCATGCCCCGCGCTCCGCGTCCGAGGGAAGGGGGCCGGGGTGAGCGCGAGGGGCGGGGCAGAGGGCGGGGGGGGCGGGGCGAGCGGCGGCCAATGGCGGAAGGGCCCGTCGGGGTGGGCGGCGCCGGCGCCGAGTTGCCGCAGCGCTGCCGCCGCCGCTTGTAAACAGAGCCCGCTGCCCACGTGACGCGCGGCGGGTACCTGCGCGGCGGGCGGCGGGGCGGGCGGGCATTGTCCGCCGGCAGCGCAGCGCAGCGCGGCGGGAGGGAGGGCGGAGGAGGACGGGCGCTGCGCCAGCGCCAGCACCAGCACCGGGCGACGCTGCCTCACCTCACCCCCCCCTCCCCCTTTATCTTTCCTCCTCCTCCTCGTCGTCCTCCCCCTCCCCGCCGCAGCGGCCCCCTCGAGCGCCCGCCCTAAGATGGCTGATGGTGGGCGGTGAGGCGCCGCGCGGGGCTGCGGGCGGCCGTTGCCGGCCGGCGAGAAGCGGGGGCGGCTGAGGGGCGGCACAGCCCGGCGCGGCGCGGCACGGCACGGCACGGCACGGCACCACACGGCCCGGCACGGGGCTCGGTCCGCGCGGCGCCATGTCCGCCTTCGCGCTGGAGGAGACGCTGGAGGCCGACTGGGTGGCCGTGAGGCCTCACGCCTTCCAGGAGCGCGAGAAGCACAAGTTCGTCTTCATCGTGGCCTGGAACGAGATCGAGGGCAAGTTCGCCATCACCTGCCACAACCGCACGGCGCAGCGGCAGCGCAGCGGGTCCCGCGACGTGCGGCGCGCCGGGGCCGAGGCCGGAGCCTCCGCCGCTGCCGCCTCCAAGGCGCTGCGCAGGGGCCCGGCCTGCGGCCCCGACCCCCCCGTCCCGGCCCGCAGCCCGCTGCGCGCCCGGGGCGGCCCGTCCCGCAGGCCGTCGCGGGGCCCGGAGGCGGCGGGTGGCGCCGCGGAAGATATCGAAGTGCTGGAGCTGGGCAGGGAGGAGGCGGCCGGCTCGCTGTCGTCGTCTCCGCCGCCGTCGCCGCTGCAGGCAGCCGAGCCGTCCGCTCCCGACGCGGAGCCGGCGGGGGAGGAGTGCAGCTGGGCCGGGCTCTTCTCCTTCCAGGACCTGCGGGCCGTGCACCAGCAGCTGTGCTCGGTGAACTCGGAGCTGGAGCCCTACCTGCCCGCCTTCCCCGAGGAGCCCTCGGGCATGTGGACGGTGCTGTTCGGGGCCCCCGAGCTGTCCGAGCAGGAGATGGACGCGCTCTGCTACAAGCTGCAGGTCTACTTGGTCCACTGCTTGGACACCTGCGGCTGGAAGATCCTCTCGCAGGTGCTCTTCACCGAGGCGGACGACCCCGAAGAGTACTACGAGAGCCTGAGTGAGCTGCGGCAAAAGGGGTACGAGGAGGTGCTGCAGCGGGCCCGCAGGAGGATCCAGGAGGTGAGGCTGCTGCGCTCGGTACCGGTCTCCCCGCCTTTTCCTTACTCTGTGACATCTGTAGTTGTTCTCTCCAGCTGCTCTTCTCTGCCTTTGAAGAACAGATCGAGCCATAGGACAAAAAAAAAAAACAAAACTATCTAGTTGATTTTTTGTTTGCTTGTTTTTTTGATGCTTTGAGAATCTACGTAAGAAAACAGGACTTAAGCTTTCCAGGGGGTCTAGGGCCAGGATTTAAGAAAGTGCAGATTCCTCTAGTTATCTCAGCGTGGCTCACTACTTTACTCTGTGCGATCAAATGTAGACATTTGTGAACAAGGATCTGAGGGACTTGGCAATGTCTTGCTGCCAGATTTTTGTTGTTGCGTTGCTTTGCAGCAGGATGTGTTGGAGTCTGATTTCTCCTGTTTAATAGGAGCAGCAACATGTGGTGTTTATTTTGACAGTACAATTTAGGCACTCGAGGCCAAAAAAATTCTAGGTTTTTACAGGCTCTGGGTGATGAATCTGGTATTTCAAGTGAGATGATGTCTTCTGGTGGAATTGGCATAACTACAACTTTTGTTCGTTCTTGGTAAGTTCTTAGAGTTGGGATTTCAAAAAGAAAGCTATCTAATCTTAGCGAGGATTTACAGCGTTGACATTGCTAGAGTCTGACAGGTCTTGGATGTTTCAGGACTTGAGTGTTTCAGGATGTTTCATCCCACTTCCCCATGCCCGTACTCTGTTTAGACAGAAGCAGTTGAGGAGGTTGATTCTGTTAACTTCTTAGCATCAGTGTGTAAGATTTTTTTCACATCTTTGTGTGCTGAGGTGTATGAGGACCCAGATTTTCCCAGTTAAAAAAAAAAAAAAAAGACTTGCATTTGTTTATATGCTTCTGTGGCCTTGGATCAGGATGCACCAAGATCTATCTTGGTGTGACTGTGGATGAATCAGGTTATGGAATTTTTGGTTTTTGCAAATGACATCTAAATTTTGTTGTATCACTGTAAATCAAGTTTGGCTGCTTCAGCTGCCCCCTTATATTCTTGCAGGATTGCGTGTTCAAAAAATGTGTGGTGGTGAATGGTTTTTTTTTTTTTTTTCCCCTGATGGAGTATGAGCACATGCTCTTGCTGTCTGTTTCGATGGCATAGTTTTGAATCTTTGTAGGATTCTGTCCCAGCTTTTCCATAGTGACTGAAGCTACAGAGTACGAGAAAACTGTTGTCAGTGATGAAATCACCATAAGGGCATCTCAATGTAGCATTTTCAGGTACAAGCTTATTTCCAAACCGTAACATTAGGATTTATCGTGGGAAAACAGAAAGAAAGAAAAACCACAAATAGCTATTGAAAGGGAAGAATTCATCGTCATTAATTTTTCTATAGTACTGGTAATTAGTCTGATAGTGTTCTGCAGTAGTCTTAGTCCAGAGAATATGCAACCGTATCATCGTCTACTTTTTTCTTTGGCTACATGAATGCTTGGTTGTATGTACTTAGATTCACTTGGCCCTCAGCTGAGCAGTTTTTGTAAAGAGCTGGTCAGGACGAGAGAAGTTCCTGTTAAACATGGAGTTTTGGAACTGGGTGTCAAACTCTAAGTGAGTGGTGCTTTTGAAGAAACACTGTTTCAGAATTACTGTGCAAGAGCTATTTGTTTCTTGAAGAATCTCAACTTTGGTTTTGTTAGGACCAATGCTATGGTCAAAAATTAAATCAGGTATTGGTAGGCAATGAAAGCTTTATCCTAGTCAACCCATTGTTCTCTGTTAACATTGAGAATTTGGTGGAGTCAAAATGGCAGAATGTATTTGTGCATTTGACCACAGTACAACCTTCCTTTCCAATGGCAACCAATCTACTAGTGCGCCTCAAGTCAGTATGGCTGTACTTCTGTCACTGCTCATGATGTAAACTGATCCTTCTTTAATTAAATGTAGTTCATGTTTAAGAAAAGACACCAATTGAATGACCTGCTTGACCCTTTTGGCTCTCAGGTTTCTCTTTTCCTTACCTGTTAGTGGTTTGTATGGTCCATAATGTTTTCCTTCTAAGCAAATACTGATATTGCTTGTCATTGAATTCTAAGCGAATGAAGCAGTGGATGATGGGGGCTGCCAGGTATTTCTGAAGGAAAGGGTTTTCATACTTTCAAGCAGAACCTACTGAATCAATGTTTTGTCTCTCATTTTAATTTACTTTTCCATCCGTACTTGAAACCTGCCTGTTAGCTGTTTGGAATGTTGGTTTCCGGCAATTTTAAACAATTTTACCTCTCTTAAGAGAACTTCTGAGGAGAAGGAGAAGGACTTGGCACTGGCAACTGAAATAGTATGAAGGAGCATAATGAATATAGAGGGTTTCCATGTATGTAAAGTTGTGTAAAATACAAGTTAAGAACTCTAAGATTTTGGCTTAACTTTTTAAGATATACAGGAAATAATTATAAACCTCAGAAGTGTAACTTTCTCCAGGACAGTTATTCACTGTGCAGTTACAACATTATTTAAGAAGTGCTAGTAGTTTCTGTTGACCATCTTCTTTGAGGCGGAGACGCAAAGTGAGCAACAAAACCTCTCATGTTCATTGTTCCAGCATCCCCTATTTGGCCATTTGTTGCTTTCCATAAGTTACACACAAGCCAGTTTATTTTCACAGCAGTTAATAATTGTTGCTTTTTGTAATAGGCATTTTTATCATTGTCTCAATTATAAAACTTTAATAGGCCAGAAGAATGTTACAAGCAGAAACAGATCCAAGATGAGAAAGCTCCTCTGCAAGTATTTCTATATGACGTGAAATTAATTTCTTCTGCATAATTTGCAGTTTAAAATTAGCACGTCTTTTATTTAAAAAAAAAAAACACACAACAATTCTGGAATAATTTAGAAACACTAAATTTATGTCACAGTAAATACATGTATCTAAAAGAATACATGTGAGTGTAGTAATATCAAAGATGGTATTGTATCTCTGCTGTGTTGGCAAAAGATTGAATGCAGTCTCAGTATTACTGGATAAAAACTGTTATTATAAACTATGGTTAAGGCTATTTGTTGGCATAGTCATGGCAACAAACACATTTTTTCTATGGTTATCTTTTTACTTGTTCCTGCATAGCAAGTTGTGAATATGGGAACCTTATCTTTACATTTCACGCTTATTTCAGTGTCTTTGAATTAATGGTACTAATGAATCTCTCTTTTTCCTTAGAGTTCTTAATTGCTGTGGCATTATGAAATTTGGCAGGTAATAGTCAATAGCATCTTGAGTGCCAGTTATAAGACTAGTCACAGACTCGCTTTCGTTTTGATGTTTCTCTATGAATTCTTGCGTCTGTAGGCAGACTCTTGAAAGACCATTTTGTGTATCTGTTCTCTGTGTGTTCTTCTGTGTTGTTTTAATATAAAAGCTCAGAAAAAAACTCTTAGTAGATGATTAAATTCTAAAGAAATTCTGAGAGAATCTTATTTTCAGTGGCTAACTTAAGACTGCCTTGGGAGTGGCAGTGTCCTTCCACTGTGTGGTGGAATATCTTACTAAGCACCAGAGTAGCCCTGCGAATTTTTATGTTGGTTGGCTTAGTTTTCTTTTGACTCAAAGGGCTAGAAAGGTTAAGAAAAATTAATGTCAGTCTTTTGTGTGTTTTGTTATAGTAACCACTTCTTTATAAGAAGAATTTTTTTGACAGCTGTTTTGCCATTTTCTTTCAAATTAGTATATATATAATTTTTGAAAATAACTTTTGCACAGCTTTAGTAGGGAAACTGTTTTCAATGAGTGAAATATGACTGTCAAATCACACAGATGAGTAAGTATTGGCTCACGTGTAAATCAAAGGATCTCACATGCTTTCCAAAGGCACTGTCAAATATTTTTATTTACGAGAAAAAAATCTAAAATAGTATCCATAGGTTATTCTTTTGTTGTTATTCTAGTATTTCAGTGAAAAATAATAGTTGCAGTAGTCTTAGTAACTTGTCTTTATTGCTTCTGACCACGTGCGTTCAGATCTAAAGTGTATATATGGTAGGTAGTGAGGCACTTCATGAAAAATTGAAGTTTTCCAGAGGTGAGGTGACCTCTCCCTATTCAGTGATCTACTCCTAAGCACAATGTGATTTAAAGAGAGATTTCTACATCAAGGAGTTAAATAATCCAAGAGTAATTAATACAAAACAGTACGAAAAGTATTCAGTGATGCAAAAATTAAATAATAGCAGTAGTGTTTCCATCAAAACCAGTGAAACATCTCTGTGCAAGAGGCAAAGAATCCTGGATTCTACAACAGCTAGATCTAGAAGACACACAAGGTGTTTCAGGAGGGAACAGAACACCAGTTCAAATTTAAACTAGGGTGCGCGGAAGATTAAAATAAAAGATATACTGTAGATTATTGTTGCTATTATTACTTCTCTATCTCTGTTGAAATGAATAGAGCAGGGTTAATTATTAATTACTGCTCAGCAATAGTCTAGAGCATTCTGGAAATCCAAGCCTATTTTTGTTTGAAAGTTGTTTTTATGTTCTCATCAGTTGTAGTGGTTAACACTTGTTTGTGGTACAACTACTTTAATTCACTCCTAAATACTCAGTAAATAAGCCATCTAACCAACGTACTGCTATGTTAAGTTAATAGTAACCAAAATACAGTATGGCAGCAGGTGTAGGGTATGCTCTATAGAACAGGTAAGTAGTCTTCACCTTCCTAAGAAACAGTTGCATGATAATAGTACTCTGGCTAGTACTTCTATTGTTGTCCAACCAAAGACTTTTTTTTTCCCTCAGTGTTAAACCTTGCCAGCCATCATCTTTTTTTTTGTTTATCTAATCTGCAATTGGAGTTATTAGCAATTAGGTTTGGTTGTTACAAACTAGTCCTCAGTTAATAAATATTTTAAAGGCTTGGCATTTTAGTGGTTGGAAGTTCACACCTGACTCATTCTGCAAGCATCAAACACAGTGGTGAGGATACCATGATACATTTTCAGGTAAGCAGAATAAAATGCGGAGTGCTTCCCACGCTTTTCTGTGAATAATAAAAATCTAAGTCACACTTAGAATGAATTCTGTGAATGTAAATACTTGTTACAAGTTAAACATTTTATTATGGTGTGATACCACTGAAAGGCAGGAAACTGATGTAGAGAAGGCTGTATCACTTGAGATGCTTGGTCCTTGTTGCAGGGAGGATAAATAAATACTGCAACAACTTAATCATACGGTGGACTTAAAATTGCTGAAAGTCAAAGCTGTTATTGCATACCATTGTAAAACACATGCTTTAAAATGGCTTCTAGGAATTCAGTATTTAGGGGACATTGACATTACCACAGTCTTTGCTTATCTTAAGCCTGTGAGTTAAACCCTTCTAAGTACTACGCAAAATAACTGTTTACCTTTTAATTGGAGATATTTTATCTCTCATCCTTCTTCTGTTGGATATCTTCCTGACTAAATGTTTGTTTTTTTCTAGTGCCCTTCCCTTTTACTTCTCTTTCATAGGTAGTAGCAAGTTGCTTTTGATTGCTTGTGACTTGTGATTGCAAGTTAATTAAAGTTTTGGGTGCTAGACTTGTTTTTGCCAATATTTTTTTGTTGTCTCTTTCCAGTCTGAGTTTGATATTTCTGGATTGGAAGTAATATTTTTTATTCTTTTTCCTTTTTGCAATCCACTTATGGCATGTATATGTAGACAATCTTAATGTGTTTTTCTAGTTTTGCCTTCTTAGTTTGACAAGAGCTAGCTGAAGATGATGAATACTGCTACCATATCTGAAAACAGTAGAGAGTGTTTAAAATAATACACATTTCTTCAAGATGTATAAATGATATGTGCGCAAAGAAAAGGACTTTTGCTTGGAAAGTTCAGTTTTCCTTGACAGAATGTGAAAAATAAAAGTACATTCTATAGAATATAGCAATACTGTTCAGGATAACCCTTAATCAGTAAGCATAGGCTTAATATTTAGAAACTGAACACAGCAGCTTGTTCTTATAGTTCTTATAGTTTTCTGCCCTATCAAAATACCTGGGAGAAGTGCAATATATGCTCTGTTTAACAGTCTGAACCCTGGCTGGGGAATCATTTTTATCTTGTAGTTGAGGAGGTATTCTAATAAAAGTAAAGTCTATCTCTAAAATAAACTTTTCATAGTTGTTGTAGCTAATAGGCAGTTCTAGCATTTTCATACGCTAGAGTACTTTGACAAGGTGGGTACAACCTATGTGATAAATCCTCTGAAACCCATTATGCTCTTGGGGATTCACAGCCTACCTTATTTCTTAGCTTTTAGATGCTGTGGTGAGTTTTTTCTTCAAATTTACATTACTTTGTCTTCTTGCATATTTTTTCCCCATTTTTACCAGCATTACTTTCCTTCTCACTCCTCAACTGAATGTCCTCCAGGACTTAGGCCTTCAAGTCAATGCCTTTTAATACTGCTTTCAATATCCAGTAACTTTTTTCTCCTCAGTTTCTTGCTGTGATAATATAACACAGGCTGGCTTAGAATTGGAAAGCAGATTCTTTCTAATCGTTGCATCTTCTTACATTTCTTTCTATAAGACACTGCTTACTAGTAGATGGTCTTTGAGGTTTATGTTGTACTTATAAACATAATATAGCTTCCACAGAGCTTAAAAAGCCACACTAAAGCCTTATATTTCAGAAATGGCCAAATCTACTATTTTTCCTCTTTTGGGAGGTGAATGTTTAATCTTAATAGAAACAAACCCTTGCAGTCCACCATGAAACTGCTGTTATTGAAGAGGACTTCAGATAAAGTGGGGACCTGGTGAAATGAAAGATACATATATATAAAACTTCTCTGTTTCAGGAGATGAAAGCTTACCTGTAAGGAGTACGTTGGGGAGAGAAGGAAGACAGGGCAGGAGGAAAGGAGAGGGAAGGGCAGTAAATAAAGATATTCTGAAGATATATTTTGAGTAACTCAGTTATATTATGTATATATCTGCCCTGCTGCTCAGAATGCTGTCTGCTAGATAGCAGTAGAATAAGGTTGCATAAGTAGAATAATGCTGCACCTGTTGCTTTAGCAGTTGAGAGTATCTTCTAAATAGGCTCGATCCTCATCTTCCTTCTGTATTTTCTCCACAGAAGAATCAACTATTAAGATTTCTTTCTACTATAATTCTGCTATGGTTGATAGTGTAATGCCACTATGTATTTTTTTAGTACCATACGAAACCAGGAGAAGCAAATGAGCATGTATTGCAGTCAGCAGAGGAACCTGCAGCACCTAGAACATTATTCTGCAGTGTTGGGCAACCAGAGTGCTCAGGATTTGCCAGTAACATGACACCTGTTACATTTCATCCTCCCTCAATCCTAGAAAGCAAATGAACAGAAAGGTAGTTAAAATAGATAAATTTATTTTTTAAAAACTTGTCACAAGTTGTTAATTTACCGTGTAATAAAAGCATGAAAGTAAGGTATTATGCTGTTATAAACCTTTTGCTGTGTTAAGAATGGAGTGTCCAGTTGTTTTGTCCTGCTTAATCAGTGGTCAGCATGATAGTGCTCTGGGAAAGGGCTGACATACAAGGCCAACGGAACCTGTAGGTTTAACCATGTTATATATACACCAATCTAGATGGTTTTGAGAAAGGGTGACAATATACACTGGAGCAATTTATTTGAACTAGTCATATGTTTTGCATAGTACTAACATCACTATAACCATTCAGAACAAAGATCTTGGATAGTTCATTGAAAATCCTGCTCTAAGTGCAATGCTGTTTAATAGCAAACAGTCAAGAATGTTTTAAGAATGGTAAAGAAAGAATTCTTGAGCCCTTGAAAGAAGTAGTAGTATGATCTCATCAGAAATCTGATGTTGATATCTGCTAGAGTATGTGTTAGTCTCTAAGAGTAATTGTTGAAGCCCATACAAAACTTGATATGGGATCCTAAAGTCTAGAAAATAGTCCAGATTATTTGGACAGGAGAATGGATGATTTCATAGTATCTTCCAGTCATAAACTGCATAAATTAGCAGGGGAAATGTGTTTTTGTTTTAATTAGTTCGTTGTTGAAACTTGCCTAATTCCCATTTTCTGAAGAATTTGGGCCTGAAATACAAACCAAGCCATTATAAGTTTGCCTGAAAACTCCATGAAGAACTTTAACACATAGTGCTAGATTTTAACTTTCAACATCTCCACAAATGTCTCCTTGTTTTCTAGCTCTTACTTTTCAGCTATGTACATTACTCCTAATAACTTCTTACTAGTGGCACATTTGCGCAGTTTGGATTTTACCTTTTGCTTAAGTCCTTTAGCTATAGCAGCCAGAAAGGTATTTCAATGTGAAGACAGCTTCCTAGGCAAGCTAGCTTTTGAAAATCTTCATCTGGAGCTGTTGAGAGTAGATATAAATAAATTTCTGCTGTTCAACTAGCTATGACTGGTTGCAATAATTTTGGCATAGGTTGTTTTAAATTAAAAACCCTTTTACTGGTAAGCTCCTATCTCTGGGTTTCCTTTTAATCTTTTTTTTTCCTGTTTATGGTATTTGTATAGTAAAAACTATGGACTTTTTTTAAATGTATAGGGCAGACAAACATTCACAACAATTTGAATGCTTAGTGAGCATTTCTGTTTGCTGTTTTTTTGTCAATTCAGTAGCCCATTTTATTGTTTCTTTTTCCAGTTCTGAAAATTGTTATTTTTTTGTGCTACTGTTACAATACTTTTCCAACTGGATTTTTTTCTTTTGAAAAATGTTTCAAGTATTCAACTAACATTTGTTAACTAAAATGAGTTGTAGCACAACTTTTCACATACCTTGCATCATGGTTTTCATCTAGATGCTTTTTGGGAGAGGGCTTTGTTAAACATTCTTCAGTAACTTAGAATTATAGATTATTATGTTAGAGAAGAAAATTTAGTGTTTTTTTCATTTGTTTTTAATACCTTAAAGAACTCTTCATACTTTCTATCTGTTTTAAGGAAATTTTAAAAAGTAAAAAATAAAAAAAGGCATGAATACAGATGCGAGGCTTCTGAAGGAGAAAAATTTGTAGATCAGTTTTAGAAGTTTCTAAAAAAGTTTTAGTTTTTCTACAAACAGCCCTGAGTCTACAGAACCCAAATTGTTGCAGTTTGCTTCTGTAAGAAAGTTATTTTGCCTTTTTTATAGTTGTTTATAATTGGGAGATGTCAGAATTTCAAATTTAACCCTTTGTCACTTTAGAGAAGTAAAATTCAGGAAAATATCCATACATGGGAGGACTTTTAAAAATCCAAAACTACTTAGAATATTGAAACTGACGTGGAAGAGTTTAGTTAATAGGTAAATTGTACATATTATTTCAACTGTGTTATATCATGATGCTTTATCACACATGTATTTTATTTCTCTGTGTCATGTAATACATATACCCATATATATTTAATACATATATCATTTCTCTATGAAAACAGGACTAAAAACAACCCAATTGGATAACACTGCAGAATACGGGTCTATGTTCATCTGATATTAATTTAAATTGCTCTTTTCTGAAATGTTGTGCTGCTACGAAGGTGATATAATAGCTTACTGTTTGTGTGGTATTTGTTGCTAGAGTAGGAGGAAAAATAGTGTGCATGATATGGTGTTTCAGGAGTTTCTTCATACTACAGCCTTTTATTAGTAACAGTGGACTGTAATAGTGGACTGGATGTTGTAATTTTCTTTAAGAAGCTTTAAAAATAGGGTGTAGTCATGTGTAAACCTGTTCCTTTCTTAGACCTAACTTCTCTGGCTTTTTGTGACTTCACTGTTGTATAAGGTGCTGCAGAGTTTGAAACAGTATTGAACTACATGAGCCTTGGGAAGCCATGCAAAGGGCCATTTCAGTTACCCATCAGCTGTTGTCCAAGGTTTAAAGGTGGCTAATCCACAACACCGCTGAAGAACTGGACATGCTGTAATGCAGCGCTTGCTGATGCTGAAGGTGGGGATGGGTGGGATCCTCCTGCAGCTTTGTGTGCCTTCCTGTTCTGCATCTCTGTCCTTGATGATTCAACGCAGCGTAAACCTCAGTAAATTCATCCAATGGAAATAGTTTTTTGCCTGGTGCTTAGTTAGCTTGCTGAAGACATGACAAAGGTGGTGCAGAGGAGGAATGGTGCACCTGAGAGGAGAAGAACATGGAGCCAGGGTGGAGCTGGAAGAAGAAGAAGAAGAGGGGTGGGAAGTGGGATATACTTTCAGTAAGAGCAAGCTCATCTCAGCTTTAAAAAGTAAATTCGGTCTTACCAGTGCCTGGAACCTGTTGTCATAATGCTTTACCTCCTTTGTATTAGATGTTAAAAAGCCTAACATCAGATTAGTATCAGACATTTGAGAATATCTGCTGCCATAACAAATGTATTGTAAAACTGTACTAATTCTTTACTGACTATGTGAGTCCCATGAGTTGACTTCAGTGTGACAATGATAGTATATTTGTTGTTCCCATCAAATTCTCACATTTGTTTTTGTAGAAGAATATTTGTTGTTTAGCAGAGTGGGTGTTTCATTTGTATCCTGACATTGCAAACCTTACACAGAGAAAGTGGTTTTTAGAGTAGTGTCGTAATACTTTGTCAATTAAATGTACTCATTGTATGCGAATATTAGTTAGAGATGGCTGTCAGTTTTCACAGTCTTGAATATGTTTTTCTGATGAATATCGTAGTTCAGAAGCACAGAAAAAGAGGGTCCATTGACCAAAAATTAATGTATTTTATGTCACAGCATGAACATCTCTTTAATGTATGTTCTAAATATTTTTTTTATTTTGATTGGATTACTGTAGAAAAAGTTACTTAGAACTCATTAGGACACAAAAAACAGCTCTTTGCCAAGCCTTCAGGGTGAGGTGTTGTCTAGAAGTTTTTTGTTCAAAGTTACCATGTTCCAACTAATCAGTGATTCATTACTGACTTTATCTTTTAGTTATTTTACCCCTTTCCAAGGGGAAGGAGTCCCAGAGTACCCTATTAACTTTGAAATAAGGTAAATATTAGATGCCCCTAAGGGGTCTGTCCTGGAACCGGTACTGTTTAATGTCTTTACCCATGATACACACAGTGGGATTGAGTGCATCCTCAGCAAGTTTGCATATGACACCAAGCTGTGTGGTGCAGTCAATACACCAGAGGGAAGGGATGCCATCCAGAGGGACCCGGACAGGTTGGAGAAGTGGGCCCGTGTGATCCTAATGAGGTTCAACAAGGCCAAGTGCAAGGTGCTGTACCTGGGTGTGGGCAATACCAGACATGAGCACAGACTGGAAGAACTCACTGAGCAGCAGAGAAGGACCTGGGGTTTCTGGTGGACAAAAAGCTCAGCATGAGCCAGCAGTGTGTGCTTGCAGCCCCGAAGGCCAACTGCGTCCTGGGCTGCATCAAAAGAAGTGTGACCAGCAGGTGGAGGGAGGTGGTTGTGCCCCTCTGTTCTGCCCTTGTGAGACCCCACCTGGAGTGCTGCATCCACGTCTGGAGTCCCCAGCACAAGAAGGATGTGGGGCTGTTAGAGCAGGTCCAGAGGAGGGCCACAAGGATGATCAGAGGGCTGGAGCACCTCTCCTGCATGAAGACAGGCTGAGAGAGCTGGGACTGTTCAGCCTGGAGTAGAGGAGGCTCTGGGGTGAAGGCTCCAGGGTGACCTTATCACAGCTTTCCAATACTTAAAGGCGGCTTATAAAAAAGGTGGAGAGCAACTTTTTCGTCAGATAATGACAGGACAAGGGGGAATGGTTTTAAACTGTAAGAGGGGAGATTTAGATTAGAGGTTAGGAGAAAATTCTTTACTCAGAGGGTGGTGAGGCGTTGGAACAGGTTGCCCAGAGAAGGTGTGGGTGCCCCATCCCTGGAGGTGCTCAAGGCCAGGCTGGATGGGGCTTTGGGCAGCCTGCTCTGGTGGGAGGTGTCCCTGCCCATGGCAGGGGGCTGGAACTGGGTGGCCTTTAAAGTCCATTCCAACCTGAGCCATTCTATGTAGATAATTGGTACCTGTGCTGTTCTGAGTAATACACTAAATTCAAATAAATAGCTGGCTTTTATGGGCATTCGTTTGGCATGATAGTTGTACCTCTCTTAAATCATGCTACAACACACAGTATGGTAAGGTGATCAGAGAAGTACCGTTTTATATCATCTTAAAACAAAAGCAACTTTACCACACTATTACACATACGTTTGTCTTGTTCACAGAAAAGGAGATACGTAGTTTTCACTTGTTGACATCTCCCTCTCGAACTTTTAGAAGAGATCTAGCGTGCCATACATTGTTGTCAGAGCTGGCAGCTTTAAGTCTGAGCCATGTGATACTCCCATGAGTTATGTATACATAGTTCTGCTGAGACTTCTATTTAGAATTTTGGGTGGGAGGAGAGAAATTGCATTGTTCAGTAATGCTGCATACATGGAAATAATATTTTGGCTCACTTCACTGCATTAAAATACTACTTCAATTTTTCTTACCCAGTAATTGAGTACTTTTTCTGCTGACTTGTTTTACAGGTAGTACATTGAAATGAGGTGCATTTTGGTAGGCAGTGTAAACGAACTTGACTAAAATGATTTTTACTATCCCAAGAGCTGTTAGTCTGAGCATAAATGAAAATAACTGTTATAACTGAAAAGAGGTTAAGATGGCCAGTCAGCACTATGCTGGTCTTAGCCTTCTGGTCTGCTGTCTGCATTTAGGTACTGTGGTAAAAGACTGTTTTAAACAGGGTTTAAAGAGGATTTAATCAAGTAACTCACTCTATGTGAGCAGCTCTTCACAGCCCTAAAAGGAAAAGTGTGAAACGTTATGAAAGTGTTCCTTTTTGTATCTTGGGTTTTAAAGAACCTATTTTACTTCTCAAAACCTTTTTGTTGCTGGTTTTTCTTGGTGTTTTGTGTGTGTATGTGTTGCTGTTTGTTTCTTAGAATAGCTGCAAAGTTTGATAAACTTGTTTGTGTGTGTTTGGTTTGATTATTTTAATTAGCTCATTCCTTCTATAAACAGCCATTCAGAAACTCCTCCCCAAAATTCAGACAATAACCTTTGCTACACACTGGCATAGACTTGATATCCCCTATCTTCAAAAGCCTGTTTGAAAAAACTGGACCTTTTGGTCCACTCAGTAGGTAGAGGATTGCTTTAGGTACTAATTATAAACTCTGTGGTTTCCAAAGAAGTTTAATATGTAACTAACTTGTTTGTATCTTCTTTTAATTTTGAGATTGGAAATACGTAGTGCTGCTTCCGACACTTCTCATTCTGAGCAGTAGTACCTGGCTTATTTACAGTGTCCTATAACTCCGTATCCTCTTAGATGGTTTATATCTCAACATTAAAAAATATCTTAGATCTGTATTGGAGAGTCAAGCTCTGGTCTGCTTTGAGTGCATTTATCTGTTATAATAATGCAAGTGGTTCTTTCTGTATTACATACAAAGCCAAGGCTGTTGATGGCAATGCAATCATGCAAACAGAAGCAAGGCTTGATCTTTTAACCACAACATGTGACATTTCAATACAGGAAAATGCATTTAAGAGAGAGGAAAGTAGTTTACCTGTAGAACAGATTTCATGTAGTTGAGACTCCTACTCATTACCATGATATGTATGTGTGCATGATTTGTGCATGCATTAAGAAGATTGTTCTTTGTTTAAAGACAGCTTTAGAAGAGAGAATAGAAACAATTTTAAACCTGTTCTAATGTAAGAGCTCGAAGTCTAAGTTTGGTTGCTGAAATTTTGAATCCCAATTTTATGTACTCTGGAAGTTTTACTTTGTAACTCATTGCCTGGAATTCATTGTAGTCTATTACAAGTTTATCATCAGGTGGATTCATTCTGGAAGTGGCAAGTAATACTTTCAGGCATTTGAGAACTTAATAGGAGAGTATCATAGAATATCCCGAGTTGGAAGGGACCCATACAGGTCACTGAGTCCAACTCCTGGCACCACACAGGTATACCTAAAAATTCAGACCAAATGACTAAGAGCACAGTCCAAATGCTTCTTAAACTCCAATGGACTTGGTGCAGTGACTACTTCCCTGGGGAGCCTGTTCCAGTGCACTACAACCCTCTCGGTGAAGAACCTCTTCCTGATGTCCAGCCTGAACCTCCCCTATCACAGCTTGACGCCATTCCCATGGGTCCTATCATTGGTCACTAAAGAGAATAGATTGGTACCTGCCTCTCCACTCCCCCTCATGAGGAAGCTGTAGACTGAGATGAGGTCTCCCCTCAGCCTTCTCTTTTCCAGGCTGAGTAGTACGTTCTGTAATTACTGTTATTTCAAAAATATGTAAAAGCTTGGGAAGGGTCTGGAAAATACATTGCTTGTTTTAGCTAAAATCAGGTATGTGTCATGTTGTAGAGTTTTTACAAATTACCCAAAACGAAATGGGAATAACCGTGAAAGTTTTGGGAATAACAGCAAAGGAAATGTAAGAAAAGGCCCTTCACTGATTAAATGAAGCATTGGATTACACCCCCAACTGATGGCAACTTACACATAATTGCACTGTCTTCTGTGGGGCTTTTAAAGGTTTATGGACAAAATATTTTTTTTTAATTCTGAAGACAGAAATAATCTTCGTTATATAGCTGAAATATGTGCTGTTAAATTGGGAAAAAAAAAGCCTGTTTCCTCTGGCTAGAGTCTATCTGCATAATAGTTGCCTAAAATATATGGATTCATTTAGTTGTGAACAATGTAACATCTGTGAAACATGATTCTTAAAATAAATGCAGTATTCAATGGGTATTGCACTAGTCAGGCCTGTACAGGATATTACTCTACCCTCCTCCACCCACTTCTTTAAATAATTTAATTTTAAAAAGTTGTGGAAGTCAAAATTTCATACCAAGGTTGTTGAAGTAAATGAATGGTAGCACTGAATGTCTGTGCTGAGAATTAATCATCAGTGGGACATAAAATATGTCACAAAGCTCGTTCATGTATTTTATGCTAACAGTTTGCAAACTGCACAGTTTGAAGGTACCAGGTTGGTTTAGGCATTTGGCCAGCTTAGCCAATGTCTCCATCTTTCTGAAAGGTAATAGCTGACTTTTTTGTATTTCTAAAACAGCGTATCCTCTAGATACTGCCTGCATGAAAATTGGAACATACAGAGTTAAACAACTTGTGAGACTGTGGAGGGCCAGGTTTGCCTTATGACATTATTAATTCAGTGGATTCTGTGCTAGACCCAGCATTATTGTTATCTGATAGTCCAAGTACTGCCTGGATGGCAGCCAGCTAAGAAAAACGTTTCATCTGACTTGGATCTATGACAGGAAATCTTCCACTGGACTGCTTTATGGAGCAGGGTGGGAGAGGTCCTCCATGCAGCTGGCAGCTCCATCCGTCTGCGATATTAGTGGCCCCTTTAGGACTGGTAGCAGTAAACCAGCCTTCACTCTTCCTTGGGCTTATTAGTCTGTGTCTAGTAGGAGAATCTAAGCTATCAATCTTCTGTTCATACCATGCTGTATCAGTGAAGAGTGTGTTAATCACATCCGCTCCAAAAAGCGGGACAGAGTAGTTTGAGACTTCCATATTCTATTAAACATTGCGAGTCGTAAATGTCAGTTCAAATGCAAGTCATAAATCTTGTGTTGTTTTTCTTTTCTAGAACTGGATCATGTGATAACTTCTTCACTCTCCCCTTTCCCTCCTGTAGCTTTTAACCCAAGTGGAATTTGAGGCAGCAGTTTTATGGTGTTGACTTGAGAGGATGAAATGTAGGCATGCTTTTGAGCTGATTCGCAACTTTTGTAGAGGAAGTTAATGTTTAGATGTTTCCCCTCAAATGCCACCTGACAGCTTTTTATAAGAACATCTTAATAGGTGGGTGCGTGTAATGAGGCTGTCTGTAACCTGTGCTCGCAGGTTAGTAATTGTGCTACCTGTTTTGAAGAATATCCTATTTGATAGCTCTTTCGTGTAACCAAATAAGGTGGTGTTTGGTTGTTTCTAAATCAGCTTTGCAGTTTTGTTATGTTTCTTCTGGTAACTGTAGCTTGAATGACACTGCATCACCATTTTCATTGAAAAAGGTCTTCATTAGGCACAGGAAATGGAAACTGGGGATTCTTGCTGTAGGAAGGAAGAAAGGTTTCTTGACTTTTGTTAATTTCAGAAAATATATATATGTTATGAATGAATAATCTGTCCTCACTTGCATTTGTTTTTAAGAGTTTACTCCTTGGGGTTTCGGTGTCTCTGAAGGAGTTGAGGAGCATCTCTAGGCATAGGACTGTGGGACCCCAGGAGCAGACCAAATAAAATTGGACATGGACAAGACCCTGAAATGATGCCCACTTATTTTCTCTATGTGCATGAACTTCGTGATGCTTCTTTACATTATCAAAACTGTTTCTCATTGTGGACATGATTTTCACTGAACAACCAGCTAATCATAAGTAGATGTATGCTGTTAGTGTCCTGAAAATGTATTCGTGCTATACTGATGATCATAAAATTGAAACGGATCTTCATTTCCTGGCACATTTTCACACTGAATTCTGCAAAGTTGTGACTGTCTTCCAGAATATCAGAACTTTTAGAAAGACCATAAGATTGATCTGTGAAGGGAGGAAAAAAAAAGTACTGTATTGTATTGTTCTGTTCCTGAAATTAGATTACTTAAGATTCTCCTTTAAAGGGTGATAAGTTTTCTCTAATTGTTCCTTTTTGTTGCCTTGTAGGATATGTTTTGTATTTGTTTTTTCAGTATGTTGACAGAGATGATTATAGTTCGGGACTACAGGTAGAGTAGGAAAAGGCTTGAGTATGGCAGCTCTTCCTTGAGGCACTAGAAACAGGCAAGAGGAGCTGAGGAAGATGTTGGCTTTGTAGACTGAAGGGTTAAAACTGCTAGAGGTCTGGAATAATGCATGAAGTCTGTAGAAACTTAGGAGTCAAACCCAAGAGCATCTGGGATGACTTCTGTCCCTACAACTGCAAGCTAAGGCATGCACATTTTGCCCAGAAAGCTCATTAAAATACTGGTTTTACAGACTGCAAGCCACAAAACACTACCCAGTACCTTCAGTGAGAACTCAAACACCACAGAATATTACGCACTGCTGGAAGACAAGAGAAGGGCAGTGTTCCTACCTTGCAGTAGGTAATGATTTCCTAGGTGAAACTGCTTAGGTAATAGAACAAATTGCTGCTGAGAAACATCACATCCATTCTGCACCATCTCTCCAAGACCTCTTTTCTCTGACGAGCCTTGCTGAGGGAAAGCTCTTTTTGGCTTGTTGTCTGACAATCACTTTAATGCCGAACATGTAAATAAAGCTACTGAGAGCCTCCCTGTGTTCTGTCTATAACCTTGGCCAATCTTCAGAGCTTCAAAGGAAGTTGAGGTAATGTTGCAAGGATCTTCAGAAGCAAACTTTACATCACAAAAAAAAAAAAATATTACTCATTTGGATAACAAAATAGCAGATTAATACAAATGTCATGGAACAGAGTAGACACTATGGTAAAATGTCATGTTTTGACATTCCCGGCATACAAATGAACCAGATGCCAAAGGACTGTTGATCAAAGCTTCGGTTTCTAATCTGCAGTTCCCTCTGTTTTGTCTTTCAGTAATTACACTTGATACAGCTTGGTATACTGAGAATGTTTCATGTAGGATGCTTATTCCATATTATTCCTAATCTATATTAAGTAATCTATATTAAATTTAAGTAAACTTGGACTGTGAATGTATGCTTTTAAATTGTTGATACAAAGAACAAGAGTCTGACTTTAAATATCCGAAAGTTGCGTAAGAGGGGAATTAATTTCAGCTAATCTTGTCTCTGTGAACACATCAAGTACTCCATGTGTCTGCAAGAGATTAGTTTTAGTTAAACATTTGAATATTCTTTTGGAATATTGGAAATGGTAGAAGATTTCTTTTTGGAGAATGGTAAAAGATTTCCAGCAACATGTGAGGTCTGCCCAGGCAAATGCCCAAAATAGATGCAAAGCAAACATAAAAATTGAAAACATACGTTGTAGCAAATTTGTAGAAACAAATGAATTTTCCACTTCACAAGAAATAAAGGAAGGCAATGGACAGAGCCTTCAGATGTTGTTTTATATGAATTAAGACATACTTCAAATAAAACAAAGTTTTTTGGTTTTGTTACTATTAAAAGCTTATAATTTCGTTTTTTTAAAGATATCTAGTGGAAATTTTGTGGATTTGAACTTCATGGGTAAACTGTCTAGGGTGAAATGCAGATCACTGTTCTGTTTCATGTAGATTCTTCTTTGTGTCTGGAGCTGCACTGATATAATGGAGCTATGTGAGTCTAAAGTAAAAGGGAGGCTAGGAAAAAGCAACTAGAAAGCTCAAAATCTGACTTCTGCTTTGACTTCCCTTTCTTTCCCACCACTCCTTCTCGCCATACAACTTTGTGAAGTATGTGAAATAGCATATCTGATGAATACGTTGTAGATTGTCAAACACTGAGTTGCTTTTTGTGCTCTCTTTGTGCTAATTTTCACTATCTTTTCGAGATCTTTGGAGAGAAGAAAGCAATAGGAGTGCTGCACATTTTGAGTTAAGATTATCAGAAAAATGACCATACTTAACTGGCTAAGTTCAAAATACGGGTGGGGATTAATATATTTTTTTGTTTGGTATGTCAGAGTGGTGATTTTACTGAGGAGGGAAGAGGATAGGCTAAAAATGTTTTTAAACAATTATCAATTTCGGTAGGAATTTTGAGCACATTAATTAAAATTGGTGCTTTTTTTACAGCTTCTGGAGAAACACAAAAACACAGAAAGCATGGTCGAGCTGCTTGAACTGTATCAGATGGAAGATGAAGCCTACAGTAGTCTTGCAGAAGCTACTACAGAGCTCTACCAGTACTTATTACAACCATTCCGAGATATGAGGGAACTTGCAATGCTTAGAAGACAGCAGATAAAGGTATGGTAAAGGTAACTGAACTCGTTAATGGTGAAATCATGCTTTAATTTACTGTTTACTAATTAGTTCTCTTACTGTGAATATATGCAGTTACAGTTTCTCCACTAACTGCTGACTGTATATTTCTGGTTCTTATGCTCAGAGGAGTGCTTTTGAAGAGTGAGAACATCTCTGACATATGTAACTAACCATTACTTGTTTAACTTCTTTGTTTGACTTATTCATTGCTAAATAGGTGAAACTTAAAAATTTATGATTACTGGGATACTAATACATAAAATAGAGACGCATGCTGTACGGTGTATATATATAATTGTTAATTACTTTAAAAGATTCTACAGGAAATTACTTCTCATTTTATTTTTCTGAGAATTTGATAAACCATTAGGAGTCAGTAGTTTCTGATCTTACGTTGTGAAATGTTTAAAAGTATGAAATTTGTCGTAACACTTTAAAAGTATATTTTCTTAAGAGCTACATTAGTATAGCCAGCTGAAGAATACTACATTTGAGTAAAACTGTTTTATGATGCATGTGTGTTACTTAAAAATAATTCTCATCTCTTTAAACTTTTTTCTCATCTTTTAAGTGCTTAACCAAAAGGAACAAATGTCCTCTTCACTGCATTGCAGAAGTACTTTTGATAATCATCAGTTCCTTTGCTGTTTATTAGACTGTAACCTTCTGAATATTTTTAAATCTATATTATGACATAAGAGCTAAAATAAGCCTATTTCATTTAATCTGTATTGCAGATGTCAGTTTATCTCAGCTTGGCACCTTACTCAGTTAGCCAAAGTTCATTTTACTGGATTAGATTCAAAAGATTTTGCTCTGTTTGAGTATAGAATGAGGGAGACAGGCAAGAGGATTTAAGATTCTGAAACTAGTTTTAGTTTGAGCTATTGCTGTCTAAAAGCAATTTTTTTCAGGAAATTCAGCAATCTGAAACTTTCTCAAAATTTATCAGTGAGATAATTAATATAAGAGTATTTGAACTAAGGATACCTTTTACCGATGAATGATCAATGTTGCATAGAGAATTGGGATGAATATTTGTTTTGGGTGTATTATACTGTTGAAGATTATGAACAATAAATTTAATAAAAGCCTTCTTCAAAGCATGTTGAAATATTTTCCATTTTATTCGAATTTGTAGAACAGGAATGGCTTTTTAAAAAAGAATTTTGCTCTTTTGTCAAAAAAAAAGAGATAAATACTGTATTGCATATAGAACATGAATTAAGAGTCTTTTCTATTTTCAGCTTCATTGATCTCTTGTATTTCAGTTTTAAAAAACTCGTTTTTTTCCTTTTTGTGAAATAACCTCAGTAAACTAAAGAGACATGTTCTGTGGTTTATTACTTTATTTGTACATAGTTGCATCTAATGTACATTAAGTTCTCTTCCTAACTTGGCAATTTGTGAGCTATAAAACTTGGTCATCTGTATTCTGTGGTAGAGAAAGATGCCATCTCTTGTTTTTCATTTCATTGTTTGAGAGAAAGCAGTACTTGTATCTATGATGACAAAATATATATTACGCTGTGTAGCTAGGGTGGAGGAACTGGTTTATAAATAGAACTTGTGCTTAAGATGGTTTGTGTTAACTTGCTGCATATGTTTTTCTGGAAGGCTTAATAATGGAATAAAGATCCTTAGGTTTCTATAGACCATTACGGCTGGGGTTAGCTCCATTTTCATACATAACAGAACTATTTCTGATGTTTCCAGTGAGATGGGAACTATGAATGTACACTGCCTGAATATTGTCAAGGAGGAAGAGTTTGGATGTAGGGCAGGGTAAGGAAGATAGAACCTGTGGAGTGAGTTACTAAAATGAAAACAGTAAGTTACAGGGATAATTATACCTGGATACAAATACCAGTACTTGGTCAAGATTGTCTGTGCATTCTGTAATTCCTTTATGTAATATTTTTGCAGCCATTCTGTGTTGGGTACCTGTCTTTGATTTGTGAGGAAGTTGTCTTATTTTATTTTTTATGAATTTGGAGTTTTTAGTAAGCATTTCAGTTAGTTTCATTTTGTCTGTTTTCAAAATAAGATTACGAAGAACGGAATTTATTTACCTATAATCCTTGAGAACAGTGTTTATTGTCCTCTCCTTTTGGAGCAAGACATAAAAATTGTCGAATATCATCTGGGTGTTGAATTTCTGCTCTTACTGTGGAAATTTAGGTGAGAGACAAGCCTGCAAGAGGGAAGTGAGAAACACCAAATTCCGTGTGCTCAGTGGAGACTTGCTAGGGTAGGGCAGCAGAATTCCCTGCAGATTCCTTCTTCAGGTAACATAAAAATTTGTTACAAAAGTTAAAGCATTTAGAAACTAAATTGCAGGGTTCTTGTACGTGATAAAGTCTTTTTATTTTTTTAACCTGATCATATGTTAGTATTTCAAATTGTATTTTGTATTCATTGAGTGTGAAGGATGGGTAACTCAGTATGGATGAGGAATCAAAGCTGTAGTTTGAAGCAGACAGTTTAAGCAGCTCCTCACTTAAATATTGCTGAATTTGGAAAATGTAATGAAAAAGGGATGACTTACGTAATAGAATGACACTCTGGAAAACTGTTTGCCAAAATTCTATCATGGGCTCTAGGATAATTTATGTCTTAGTTGGTTTTTAAACAGGGCATTTATTTATTTTTTCTAAAGTCTCATATAATAGTTTTGAGGGCATGATCTTTTTGTGGTGAAGATTTTGAAAACAAAGTTACGTAAGGCCCACAGAGGACACTAAAGCAGCGCTGATTAAACTATGCCACTTGCGCGGCAATCAGCTCAACCTCATTCTTCTCACTTTCCAAAACAACATTCTCCAGTAGTTGCAGACTAGTGACTTACTGACAACAAGTTAGTGAAAAACATCTCATATAAAAACTATGGTAGTAAGCAGAATAATGGATGAAACACTTCAAAGAATGCCTAAGTCTCTTTCAGTATATCTGTAGCTGAAGATGTATTCTTGTATCATCAGAAATCATAGTTAGATGAACTTGGATTTTGGAAAACCTATAGAGCAGGTAATAAATATTAATCTAAGCTCATGCAAGATGGCTGGATTTGCAAATAAAGGTAATAAACTGTTGAAAATACTGCTTTCTTGTTTGAGAAACTGGTGTGGTATAGTGTATTATGATGTGATAGCTTTTATAGTCTCAAAGCCTATTTAAGAAAGGTTATATTCAGTCCCTGTTCACATTCTGAGCTATAAATCCTGTAGATTCATTATATAGCTTTTCTTTATATGAAATGATACCAAAATGTTTTGCTTATTTAAAATTAGGGGGTTATGGGCTTTCTGACAAATACTTCTCTAAACAGGCAATCTGATGGAAGGCAGGCTGGTAGACTGAGCAGTGAGGAGCCTGAACTCGTTTTGTATGGTTGCTGACTACAAATCGTAACATATATCTGATCACTTAAATCTGCAAGTGAATGGAATTTAAAACTGCTTGGATATTCAATTGTAAAACTGACTAATAAGATTTTTTAGAAAATTCTATTTGTTTGAATGCCAATCTTCTGGGGAATGTTGCCTTACAAAAGACAGGATTGGATAATAAAATGACAGACGAAGTTGTTAATAGATGAAAAGTAATGAAGGGTGAAATGAACAGAAAGGTGATGACAACATCCAAGAGTATACGTGCTTGTTTGTGTGCACTTAGCTGGAACTCCTGATGCAAAAGTATGACAGTTATCTCAGGCAGTTCTCTGAAAACGACTTGCCATTCAGCATTCTTAAAAAGGATTTTTTTTTCTGAATTATTAGAGGGGAAAAAAAAAAAAGGTAAGGGCATTGCATGGAGACAAGGAGGGGGCATTGCCCTCTATGTCAGTGAGAGGCTGGAGTGTGTGGAGCTCTGCCTGGGGATGGATGAGGAGCTGACAGAGCTTGTGGGTCAGCATTACAGGGAGGGCAAGGACAGGGGACATTGTAGTGGGGGTCTGCTACAGGCCGCCTGACCAGGAAGACCAAGCAGGTGAGGCCCTCTATAGACACACAGCAGCAGCCTCACGTTCACAAGCCCTGGTTTTCATGGAGGACTTCAACCACCCTGATAACTGTTGGAGGGACAGCACAGCAGGGCATAGGAGGTTCCTGGAATGCACTGATGACAACTTCCTTCTCCAAGTGACGGAGCCAACAAGGAGAGGTGCTGTGCTGGACCTCATTCTCACCAACAGGGAGGGGCTTGTGGGGAATGTGAAACTCAAGAGCAGACGAGGCTTCAGTGATCATGAAATGGTGCAGTTTTGTGTTCAGAGGGCAGTGAGGAGGTAGCACAGCAAGCTCTACCATGGGCTTTTGGGAGAGCAGGCTTTGGCCTCTTCAGGGATCTTCTTGGTAGAGTACCACGGGACAAAGCTCTGGAGGGATGAGTGGCCCAAGAAAGCTGGCTAATATTCAAGGATCACTGCCTGCAAACTCAGGAGCAATGCATCCCAACAAAGAGGAAGTTGGACAAAAGCACCAGGAGGTCTGCGTGGGTGAACAAGGAGCTCCTAGCCAAATTCAAGAAGAAAAAAAGGAAGACTACAGAGAGTGGAAGGAAGGACAGATAGCCAGGGAGGAGTACAGAGAAATGGTTCAGGCAGCCAGGGATCAGGTTAGGAAAGCCAAAGCCCTTTTAGAATTAAATTTGGCCAGGAATACCAAGGGCAACACCAAAGGCTTCTGTATGTACATCAGTGATAAAAGGAAGACTAGGGAAGTTGTGGGCCCTCTCTGGAAGGAAGAGGGAGACCTGGCTATCCAGGATATGGAGAAGGCTGAGGTACTCAATGACTCTTTTTGTGTCAGTCTTCACTAGCAAGAGCACCAGCCACCCAGGACTGGGAGAATGAAGAACTGCCCAGTGTAGGAGCAAATAAGGTTTGAGACCATCTAAGGAACCTGAAGGTACAAAAGTCCATGGGACCTCGTGAGATAAATCCGCAGGTCCTGGGCGAGCTGGCGGATGTAGTTGCTAAGCCTCTGGCCATCATGTTGGAGAAGTTGTGGCAGTCCAGTGAAGTTCCCACTGACTGGAAGAGGGAAAACATAACCCCCATTTTTAAAAGAGGAAAAAAGGCAGATACGGGAAACTGCAGGCCAGTCAGTCTCAACTTTGTGCCCAGCAAGATCATGGAGCAGATCCTCCTGGAAACTATGCTAAGGCACATAGAAAATAAGTAGGTGGCTGGTGACAGCCAACATGGCTTCACTAAGGGCAGACCATGCCTGACAAATCTGGGGACATTCTGCAATGGGGTTACAGCATTGGTGGACAGGGGAAGAGCAACTAACATCATCTACCTGGACTTGTGCAAAGCATTTGACACTGTTCCCCATGATATCCTAGTCTCTAAATTGGAGAGACATGGATCTGACAGAAAGACCTCTTGGTGGGTAAGGAGTGGCCTTCCAGTACCTAAAGGGGGCCTACAGGAAAGCAGAGGAGGGACTCCTTGTCAGAGTGTAGGGATAGGACAAGGGGGAATGGCCTTAAACTAAAAGAAAGAATTAGGAAGAATTCTTTCTGTTAGGAAGAAATGGAAGAAATTCTTCACTCAGAGGGTGGTGATGTTCTGGCACGGGTTGCCCAGAGAAGCTGTGGATGCCCCATCCCTGTAAGTGTCCAAGGCCAGGCTGGACGGGGCTTTGGGCAACCTGGTCTGGTTGGAGATGTCCCCTCCCATGGCAGGGGGTTGGAATGAGATGGTCTTTAAGGTTACTTCCAAGCCAAACCATTCCGTGATTCTATGCAGTTGTGAATGTGTCTCCATATACTTGCATTGTGAACACTGCAGTTTCTGTTCCTTCCTCCCAATAAGATACTGTAGCATTAGAATAGTTGCAGGACGGCAGTGAGAATGGTAAAGGTATTTCCCGTTAACAGGCTCAATGCAAGGAGAGTAAATGAATCAGATTGCATGCTTTGAATGGCAAAAAAGGCAATGAACGTTAAGATAAGAAATAGATCTATAAATCATGAATGCTGTGGGAAAGGATATAATGATAGTTGTCCAAGTATTGTATAAATATTGTAGGAGTTAGGTTCCATTCCTTGTGGGTCCTTTCCAACACGGGATGTTCTATGATTCTATGATTTCTTTCACTTTTTTTTTAATAAGAAAAAGCCTTGGATCTGACCTTAGGATAGTGTATTTGGGGAAAGGGTGAAGGAAGATGGTAAACAAAAGTATGCGTTCAAAATACATCTTGATCAAAATACGAAAGGATTTTAAACATGAAGAAACTACTAACTTGTGTCACTCTAGGGGTGAGGATATAAACAGATGTGATTTTTTTTCTTCTGCCATGATAGAGACAGGGAAGGAATAAGAAAGAAGGAAGAGACTTAAAAGCAGACTGTGTAAGGCAAGGAAGGGAGCTTAAGAAGTTCTTCGAAGACAGAAAAACTCACTCATGAGACTGTGAATTTTGCAAGTCCAAGTTTTCCTAAATCTGTAAATGGATTGAAATCTAGTACTTTTTTTCAGTAGTATTAAAAAAAAAAAAAAAACAAAAAACAAACAAACATATTTTTCTAACCTTTCATACTTTTTGCTGACTTTATGCTGGACCTATTAGGGCTTTATTTGCAGTTACTACAGTTCTTTGTAGTATTCCTATTCTTGGGTATTTATATGGATTTATTCAGATTTCTTGTCTAATTCTTAAGGGTTCTTATTTTCCTTTTGTTCAGTATATCTGTATATACAAACTGTACATCAAGAATTCATGAATGTGTATATGTGCTTCACATTTTGTTGCATATACTAAGTTTTCATTCACAAAAGGAGTCTACAGCTTCCTGAAACAGTCAATTTAATTTAATTTAACACTTGAGCTCATTTTCTTAAGTGATGTGTTCATGTAACAAGTATTTTTTCCTTCTTTTTTAAATTAACCTTTTGTAGGTGAACTTTTTTTAACCTGAAACTCAATCAGTGGAGTTGAAAAGTTAGTAAAGGTTGTATCACACATGCATGGATAAATAGGGAAGCCAAAACTCAGGGTACAAAAATTAGCCTTAATCCTGTCAATTACTAATTAAAATATTTTAACTGTAATTTAACTTTAGCACTTACATACACTGTCATGGGTCTGGAGGAAAAATAAAAAAAGAAAAGCAATTGAATAATCCCAATCGTTCCTCTTTACTCTTGTCATAACTCTGATCTTCTATATTTTTCTCTTCTGAATACTTGTTAATTTCTCATTGTTCTCCATAGTTCTGGAAAAAACATTCACCACTGTAGATTGCAGTACAATGACGTTCTTGTTTTGTCTTTTTTCTGTATGTGTTAACATCCTATTTGCTCTTTAGTTTGTTACTGCCTTTACTGCTAATACCTTAATTAAAATATTTCTGTCATTCTCCTATATATCGATGCAGGTAATCAAGCCCTTGGAGTTTTTAATGGTAGTCACAGGCTTCAGATATGTTGAGGATTCAAAGCCCTCTAATCTGAGCTGGTTTGGATGTATTAACATTAAAATTAATCTCAGTATTTGTTAGATAAAACCAGTAGAACTGTAAAGCCCATTTTAAAGCTCAGTGCTTTCACTGCATGTATTTATGGCTGTACATACAGCATTAGAACATCTGTTGGGAAATAACGTTGGGTTCATGTTACTAGCTGGGAGCATAATTAAATTAAAACCTGTAAGACAAGCTTTAAGAGTCCCTGAATGTGTGATGAAGCTGAAATGCATGCTTTTTCTCACTATATATCTGGCATGCTGTGGTTAGTATTTTTTTTTGCCTGCTGGACTGTGTCAAAGAGAGGCAGCTAAGGGGTTGAACTGAAACATACCTTTACGTATGAAGTTGTTTTCCTCTTTGTATATTGCCTCTGCCATGTGTAGTGCTCCCTCAACTTACTTTTTTCATTCCTATGATATAGTGACCTAGTATTAAATCTTGTGGGTTCTTTTCCTTTTCTCCCAGTTATGTCTAGGAAGATAATAAAGGGAGCTGTAGAGATAGGACAGGCGATAATGTGATGTGACCTAAGTCTGTTTTCTGTCAGCCTTGTCCTTTATTGTTCCAGTTGTCTTGAGTCAGGAATTAAAAATATTCAAGAGCCTTGAGGAGTATTTCTGTACTTAGGAGATGTATACTGCATAAAACTTAAGAAAATCTTACAGTTGCAGGCCTGTTTCTCCAATCTTCTTGCAGTAAACCTACTTTTCTCTGTTTAAAAAAGGGATAAAAATGTGACATAACAGCAATATCTCTGAAATTATTTGGAGAAGCATGATTGTGTACTCCAGTAGAGAAGTTTTGCCTCTCCTGTTTCTTCTCACTTTCTCACAGACTAGGCTGAGGACCTCATTTCAGTTTGTTTCCTCTGAAGAACTAATTAGTTTTCTTTCTGATACATACCCATGCAGTGTAGGAATGTGTTTTTGCGATCAGTTACTCTGAAGTGATACCAAATGGAAATAAATGTTTACGATCATGTGTTGACATAAATGGCTTCTGCTGTTTCTTCCTTTTCTTGTGTGCTTTCTGACAACTACTTTTGTGAAAGCTGTAAATATTTTTTTTAGTTTCAAAGCATGCAAAATATGAAAGCCTTATAAAGCAAATCTCATCTTCAGAAAAAAAAATATTTAGCCAATTTTACAATTAAGCTTGGATTTTTCTCAAAGTGAACACAGTTTTTTTAGGAAGATATAGCTAGAATGTGCTTTCTGAGAAAATAATTGATAGAAAGTAATCTTAGGATGTGAGGAAATGACCCCAAGTTGCAGCAGGGTAGGTGTAGATTGAATATCAGAAAGAATTGCTTCACGAAGTTGTAATGGACTCTCCAGGGAAGTGGTGAAGTCCCTGTTCCTGGACGTATTTAAGAGAAGTGTGGATGTGGTGCTTAGGGACATGGTTTAGTGCTGGACTTGGTAGTTAGGTAGATGGTTGGACTTGATGATGTTGAAGGTTTTTTTCCAACATAAATGATTCTATGGTTGTATGATTTGGCTATGTGATCTAGTTGTGAGATGAGATTTATTTTCTCATAGACCACACTTATTTTAGAACTTTAAGTCCAAATGAGGAACTTCAGAACAAAAAGTGAGTTTGTCCTTTGTTAGATAAACTTCAACTATATCAAAAATTCCTAATTTTTAACTAATATAGTTTTTTACCGAATCAGAAGCATATACATAGGTTTACAAGGAGTATCAATTAGATGATGGCAGTAGATTAACATAGGTTTACAAAAAGTATCAATTAGATGATGGCACTTTTTTAGTTTTTCTTTCTTGCTGTCAATTTTAATTCTTCAGCATCTTCTCGTAGTCATATCTATCATGGACAGTAGTCATTTTGATAACGCAGAATAGAAAAGAACCACTTCAGGTGTAACCAAAAGTTAAGGCATATTATCGAGGGCATTACCCAAATGTCTCTTGAACACTGATAGGCACCTAGCCACCTCTCTATAAAGTCTCTCCCAGTGTTTGACCACCCTCACAGTAAAGGAACTTTTCCTAATGTCCAGTCTGAACCTCCCCAGCACAGCTTTGTGCTCTTCCCTTGTGTCCTGTCATCAGTGGCCAGGAGCAGAGGCCAGCACCTCCCTCTGCACGCCCCCTCCTCAGGAGGTCACAGAGAGCAGTGAGGCCGCCTCTCGGCCTCCTCAGCTCCAGACTGGACAACCTGGGTGTCCTCAGCCTCTCCTCACAGGACAGGCCTTCCAAGCCTTTTACAAGCTCTGTTGTCCTCCTCTGGATGCTTTCAAGTAACTTGACATCCTTTTTTATTTTGTGGAGCCCAGAACTGCACACAGTGCTCAAGGTGAGGCTGCACCAACACTAAACATAGCAGGAGAATCACCACATCCGACCGGCTGTGCTGTGCTCAATGCACCCCAAAATGCGGTTTGCCCTCTTGGCTGCCTCGGTGCGCTGCTGGCTCATGCTGAGCCTGCTGTCAGCCGGTACCCCAGAGCCCTTTCTGCTGAGCTGCTCTCTGCTGTTTCTGTTTATTCTATAAAATGACCTGTGCTTTTTTATGGACTACAAAAACAAAGGATGCTGGCATCATAGAGATGTGCAGTGAGCAAAATGAAGCCTAAATATATTACGCATGCATTGCAAACAGTAATGGAATGCAGTAGCACATAGAATCTTCCTTTAATTTCTTAATGACATTTATTACTGTCACAAATGCATTTATTAAAAGGGATTAATTCTGAAGAGAACATAGAAAACAAAGTCTTCAAAAAGATGGGCCTATTCAAATTGCTGTTTAGTGATCCCTGTGTGTTTCCCTTTTCCTCTTTAAACTGTCAGCTAGGATAAACTGCAGATTTGAGAGCATTGTTTCTTCCTTCTTCCTCTTTCATAAAGGTATTGTAGGTGGGTAGGCAAACTGCCATGTGTTCTTCATGAGTCGCAACCTCCATAGACAGCTTGTCTCTTTTCTCCCCAACTTTTTTCTCTATTATAGCTGTCATTCTTAATTAGACAACTAGCTTTTTCCATGGACTTTCTATTTCCTAAGATAATATACAACTATAAATAATTAGAGTTGATATATCTTCTATATAAATATAATTATATATTTTAAATTGTGTATTGCAATTTAATACTTATTTGTATATATATATCCTCTTGTGAGCATTTGTAGCTCTTGATTCCCAAGGCTCTTGTCCTGTATTCTTGTAGTTTCTCATTCTGAATTTGTCACTTTAAACTTCAGTTGCTTCTGGTTGATCGGACAAGCAGTGTACTCAGGTCTTCAGTTGTGGATATCCTAAACAACAGTAGTAAGGACTAAACGTAGTGTTTCCTTACGGTCAAATGGTTCAGCTTATTTTCCCATTATTATAGGCTACTTGATGGCTGTGAAGGGAACAAGCTTTTCAGTTAGTAGTGTAAGGGTTATCCTTATGTCCTACCTAGCCACGTTTCTTAAGGAAACAGTTATGGTTTTTTACTTGGCAAAGACTGTTTCCCACTGGTATCTAGATTCTGTCTCCATCTACTGAATGGACATTCCCTTAGAAATGCCCCCACCTCCATCATTTTCTTAGTTCAGGAAGGAGAGGAACAACCTTAGGCATCAGGACATGCTGTGGGTCACCCAGCTGGAGAGCAGCTCTGTAGAAAAGGACCTGGGCATCCTGGTGGGCACCAAGCTGAACTGAGCCAGCAAGGTGTCCTTGCTGCCAGGAAGGCTAGTGGTATCCTGGGCTGCATTAAGCAAAGTATTGTGAGCAGGTTGAGGTAGGTGATCCTTCTCCCGTACTCAGCACTGGTGAGGCTGCACATGGAGTAGTGTCTAGTTCTGGGCCTGCCAGTATACGAGAAGTGGACATACTGGAAAGAGTCCAGTGAAGGACCATGAAGCTGGTGAAAGGACTGGAGCGTCTCTCCTGCGAGGTGAGGCTGAGAGAGCTGGGACTCTTCATACTGAAGAAGAGGAGGCTTAGGGGGACATCACCGATGTCCATAAATACCTGGAGGGAGAGAGCAAAGAGGACAGAGCCAGTCTCTTTTCAGTGTTGCCCAGTGCCAGGACGAGAGGCGGTGTACACAAACTGGAACACGGGAGGTTTTCTCTGAACACCAGGAAGCACATCTTTACTGTGTGGGTGACTGAACATGGGTACAGGTTGCACAGAGAGGCTGTGGAGTCTCCCTCCTTGGAGGTAATACCAAAAAAAACCAAAACAAAACAAAAAAAAAAAACACACCTGGATGTGATCCTGGGCACCCTGCTCTGGGTGTCTCTGCTTGAGCAGGGGGATTGGACCAGATGGCCTCCAGAGGTTCCTTCCAGGCTCAGCCATTCTGTGATGGCTTTGGAGCCAGTAAGTTAACATTGTGTGCATGTGGGGAGAGCAATAGTTCTGCTGCCTTATTGAAGCTATGTAATGAAGAGGTCAAAATGCCTGTGTATTCTCCTTGCACATCATGTACACTGGACATGCCTTGGTCGTCTGTTTGTACTACACTTCAGGAAGAATCGTCATCTCCTCACCTGCTCTATTCTGAATGTCTTGCTAATTGACAAGCTGTGTAGCTATAGATGTTAAGCATAAAATCAGGTAGATCAAGGCTCATAAGTGAAGTGCTTCTGTCCTATGTTTCTTTCCAGGTTTCTACTGAACCTTTTATTTAGTGTGCTACTGTTGCAGTAGCCCCAAGGTGTGAGGTTGGTCTGTTCCTGTTCAGGCAGCTTCTTGGGGACCAGCTTTGAAATAGTAGTCATTAGTGGAGAATGCTTCTTGGTATCTTAAATGTGAATGTCTATGAACAGATGCATAAAGGGAAAGTTTCTTATGAGCATCTGTACCACCTTGAACAATCCTCATAAACGTTTACAACTCAATCTTCTTGTGTTTTCCCCACTTTCTAAAGCTTTGCAGAACCATGGCCGTCTGCTTATCGTGTAGTGGTTTTACCCAGCTGGGCAGCTGAACTATACCACAGCCACTCTCTCACTCTCCCTCGTTAAAGGGAAAGGGAGAGAAAATAAAACGGAAAGGGCTCAAGGTTTGAGATAAGAACAGGGAGATAACTCAAAAATTATTGTCACGGACATAGGGAGATTAAAAAAGTTTATTGCCTACTACTAACAGACTAGAACAGTGAGAAACTAAAAGCAAACAACTACCACCTTCCCCTCCGTTCACCCTTGTCTACCTCCTCCCACTGAAATGATGTAGGGGAACAGGAAATGGGGGCTGTGGTCAGTCCCTGAAGCTTTGTCTCCACCACTCCTTCATGGTCACTCTGCCCCTGTCCCTGCGTGGGCTCCTCTCCACGGGCTGCAGCTCCGGCCCGGGGCCTGCTCCTGCGGGGGCTCTCCATGGGCCGTAGCCTCCTCCAGGCCACATCCACCTGCTCCACCGGGGGCTCCTTCTCATCTGGTTCCAATCCCCTGCCATGGGTGGGGACATCTCCAACCAGACCAGATCATGCCAAATGAATGCTCATTTATTTGAATTTAGTGTATTACTTGGAACAGCATAGGTACAAATTATCTACATAGAATGGCTCAGGTTGGAAGGAACCTCAAAACCCATCTAGTTCCAAGCCCCTGCCATGGGCAGGGACACCTCCCACCACACCAGGTTGCCCAAAGCCCCATCCAGCGTGGCCTTGAACACTTCCAGGGATGGGGCATCCACAGCTTCACTGGGCAACCTGCTTCTGTGCCTCACCACCCTCTGAGTAAAGAATTTCCTCCTAGCATCTAATCTAAGTCTCCCATCTTTTAATTCAAAACTGTTCCCCCTGATCTTATCACACTCTGCCTGTGTAAAAATCTGTTCTCCATCTTCTCTATAAGCCCCCTTTAAGTACGGAAAAGTTGCAATGAGGTCTCCCCAAAGCCTTCTCTTCTCCAGGCTGAATAACCCCAAATCCATCAGCCTGGCTTCAGCCCTCTGATCATCTTTGTGGCTCTCCTCTGGACCCACTCTAACAGGTCCACATCCTTCTTGTGCTGTGTGCCACAACATGAATGCAGTAGTTCCAAGTGGGGCCAAAAAGATGCTTCCCTTTTTTGTTATTTGTAAATACTCGCTCTTTGGAACAGAGGCATGCTTGTATTGTGCCATGCTAAATCTCTAGCTTGTGCTCTGTGTGAATAATGTTTTGGCATGCAAAACTAGATGAAGAAATGTGAAGAAATGCTACTTTGAGGCTTCTTATTCTCCTAGAAATGATGGCTAACGAGAATGTTACATTACTCAGTGATCCCACGTCAGTTTCTGTATCAGAATACCTCATCTTTGTCTAGGAGTAAAGAAGGAAGACTTTTAACTGTATTTTTGTTCTGCCTCTCAAAGGAGCTTTCTTTTTCATAGTTCTGTGTAAATGGAAAGCATTAACTTACCAGTCATCATTCATTGATGTATACCTACAGTTTGACTTCATTTAGAAATTCTTGTCTGTTCACTCATAAGCATTACCTGTGGAAACTGTGACATGTGTGCTTCATTGAATTACATGTTACAACCTATCTAGTAAGATTAATATTCACTTACAATTTGTTCATGTTTTTATTTTGCCTATGTCTTTTTTAATGGCTTTGGAAGTAGAAGTATGAAGTAGATTAAAGTACTGTATTAAACTACTTTAAACATTTTTCTGTAAATGAATAATTACATAGACTGTATCTCTATATTTTTACTTTCAAAAATCATCTTTCTAAGAGATGGGTTAAATGCATATATAGATGAAGGGATGCAAGACACGGACTCCTGATGGCTCTTGAACAGGAGAAGTTTATTGCCCTTTTTCACTACTGCATATACTTTCCCCGTAGCCCCACGTGCTGTCCACGTGCCCAAATCTGTCTTACACCTGGTTAGAGACCCTCAAGACACACGCCTTGAGCCAGCCAGCAATTGGTCACTGCCCAAAGCTCATCTTTAACACTGTAGCCAATATACTTTATCTCGCCCTTGCTCAAGTTTTTGGTTCTACCGCTGTTTTCCTCCTTATCTCTAACTCAGGGATGTGTGAAACAGCACAAAGCTCCCTGCGAATTCCTTTCCCACAATTTCCCCTTTTTTATTTTCAATCAACTAAACGCTTTCTATAGATTTTTCTATCAATCACCCCAGACACTGCAATAAGCAAGGTACAATAAGCAACAGGGTGAAAATCGCATGCAGAATTACGATTGTAAAGTAGCGTGCCTACTAGAATCTACATCAGTCAACAAGCCACTAGGCGCTAGGGCTGTTGCTTCGCAGCGATGCTGCTTCTCACTTGCACAGCACAATCATGCAAAGAGGCCTCTTGCACTTCTCATTCATACCACAAGAAAATATAACTTAAAATAATTTGTCCGCGGCTTCGGGAGGTCCTTGTCTGCTCCCGTGGTGAGCAGCTGAGAGTGGAGACCCGTCCGAGGAAAATGCTCGGGGTGCACCTAGGGGCGTCTGTTTCACAGTCGATCCCACAGCCGAACAGAGCGGCTCCTGGCGCAAGGAAGGATGCTTTTATAGTTTTGTATAATTACAATAAAGAGATGCATCGCAATAAGGAGCAAGTGTGGCATTGACCATTTGTTTCATGATTTGTTTTTTTTGCCTGAGCAATTAAACCTTACACACGCTGTTGCTCTTTCACATCCCAGGATATCTAATTCCTGTGGCTCTAGGGGCGCTTGCGGCAAGTAGATAGTCCAGTCTTTGTTATCTGCTGGGCTCCCCACCAGACATGTCATGAACGGGTCATTAGCACTAGCCTGGGACAGGCACATCGCTTCTTGTCCTGTCATGTTGGCGAGGGTGACCCAGATGTTGCAGCGTGGTTGGATGGAGACCCAGGGCTGGCAATAACCGATGACAGTGGCGATTGTGAGGAGGAGGCCAACCATGGCCTTACCCCCCTTGCTGGTACCCATCTTGGTCCGTGACCTGTGGAGACACAAGCATACCCTCGACCCCAAGTTATTAGAGGCTGGGGTCCCTCCCAAAGACCTGTATTTAAGTTTTTTACTATTACTAAGGCCTGCTCTGACTATGGCACCCGTGACAGCGCGGAATTCATATTTTTGTAATGTTTTACTGTGGGCGGTACCTCTTTGTGAGGAAAGGGTAATGATAGGTGAGTCATTACATGAAGTGCCTTTCCCAACCTGTTCTGTGGTGTTTCCTGGGTGTCTCCCCCTTTTTGTTTATTTGGCAGTGTTTTCAAGGTGCGATGTGTGCACTCAACAATGGCTTGACCCATGGGGGAATGAGGAATGCCTGTGATGTGTTGGATACCCCAAGTTTGAAAAATGGTTTGAAGGGAGTGACTACCATAGGTGGGGCTACTGTCGGGTTCTATTTCTTTTGGGATGCCTAGCACCACGAAAGCAACACGGAAGTGAGCCTGGACATGGCGACTAGTTTCACCCACCGCAACTGTCGCCCAAATAGCATGAGAGAAAGTATCTACCGATACGTGAACATATTTCAAGCAACCAAATTCTGGAATATGCGTTACGTCAGTTTGCCATAACTGTAAGGACCGTAGACCTCTATGGTTTACCATTAAAGACAGGGTCGAAACATGTTGTTGACAGTCAGGACGTGTTTGGACAATCAATTTGGCATCAGTGATCGATATAGTGAATTGTTTCGCCAAGACTTTGGCAGATTGATGGAAAAGGACATGGGATAACCGAGCTTGCTCCAGCACCTTAGGCACCAGGGCAGTCAGGGTCATATTAGTTAGCTGGTCAGCGTGTGTGTTACCCTCTGCAAAAATACCAGGTAACATGGTGTGACTCTGCATGTGAATAATACAATACAGGTGCACTCGCTGCTCTACCAAAAATAATAGCTCTTTAAATTTTAGAAACAAGTTTTCCTTCGGGATATGTCTGAAATGTGCCCTCTCATTGCGCTGAGCAACACCTACAGCATATTGCGAGTCTGATACAATATTCAAAGGTACTTTTTTTTTCTTTTTTCCTTTTTTCTCTTTTTTTTCCTTTTTTTTCTCCTTTTTTTTTTTTGTTTTCTGGCTGTAATGTCCTCGATCACTGCATTGATTCGTCGCAAATCATGCAGTAATCTCCATTTCCCACTCTTCTTCTTGATAACAAACACTGGTGAATTCCATAGGCTGTTTGTCAGAACAATATGTCCTTGTTGGAGTTGTTCTTGAACCAAGTCCTGCAGACTACTACTCAGAAAAGAATCAATTGAGCAATTCTAGTTCCCTTTGATATTGACAATGGTGGAGACGGTGTCCAAGCCATAGTTTGGATTTGTCCATTATAATCGGCATCAATTATCCCTGGCAAAACAAACAATCCGGTCAAAGTTGTACTTGATCGTCCTAGCAGCAATACACTACAGTCATTCCCAATTGGTCCTTTGACGTTCAATGGAATTTTATGAACGTGAGTACACCACAACGTGGCGTCTGTTACTGTGGAGGCATCCACTCCGGCACTCCCTCTGGTTCTTGCTGAAAGGGTGTCCACGGTGGTAACCGTGGCAGCGGGGCTGCAGCGTGGAACCCTGCTGCACCGTGGTACTCCATGGGCTGCAGGGGGACAGCCTGCTTCACCATGGTCCTCACCACAGGCCGCAGGGGACTTCTGCTCCGGCGCCTGGAGCACCTCTCCCCCTCCTCCTTCACTGACCTTGGCGCCTGCAAGGCTGTTCCTCACTCCTCTCACTGTCCCAGCTGCTGTGTGGCACAGAGTTTTTTTCCTTTTTTTTTCCTTTTTTTTTTTTCTTTTCTCTTTCTTACATCTGCTCTCACAGAGGCTCAAACAACATCGCTTATTGGCTCAGCTCTGGTCAGCACCGGGGCCCTTACCTAACATGGGGCAGCTTCTAGATTCTTCTCACAGAAGCTACCCCTATGGCCCCCTGCTACCAATACCTTGCCACGTAAACCCACTACATTCCAATATACTCTCACGTTACAATTATCACAATCTTCACAAACTTCACATACATAAAAAAAAAGAATTCCCCACACTAAAATAAACATAACATCATCACAACACCAACGAGGTGGACAATTTACACACACACCACCCCTCATCCCTTCACCACACTAATATGAAACATTCCTCACAATTGCTGCTTTCTTAAATTCTTCACAACTATTACATTCATAAAAAAAAAATCCAGTCCATGTTTTGCCCATTACTTCTCTCGACTATCATCCTTATCTCAAATTCTTTGAGCCCCATGTTGGGCAAATAAAAACCATAAGAAGTTATCACGGATTTGGGGTAGGAGGTTTAAAGAAACCAATCTTCCAGCAGTATCGGACAATAAATGGCACAGAAACTATAGTAATGCTGAGTGATACTGGAGCAAACGATTTGTGAATAGCATATGCCAACAGAAATGTGCCTGTACCAGCAGCCCTTTTAGATCGCGGCGATGATTCACTGAAACCAAGTTTGAAGAGAACTGCAGTCATATCCACACCACTTAACACAGCCAGGTAGAAGATTCCTAGAGATCCTAATGAAATTCCAGCGTGGAATGAAAGCCCTACAGCACCATATTCTTTGAAAACTTTCTTCAGCTGCTGGGATTAATTGAGTTTGTGTTCACTGCTGAGGTCTGTGGCTGCCTTTTCTGGGGGATCCACCCACATCCTTGGCTGAGCTGCCAGCGGCAGGGGGGGGGCGGGGGCCAGCCCAGAGGGGTGGGCAGCAGCGGTGACGAGTGGGGGCCCGGAGCTGACAGCGGGGCGGGTGGCGGCGCTGGCGGCAATCATACGGCACCAACAACTGACCCGTCATAATGTTTTCTAACAGTGGCTGAGTAAATGGTGCGTGTAATCAATATGTAGGCACAGTCTTTCTTAATTCTTCAATTAGGTCCCAGTGGAAGGCATTATATTCATTTGGACCGTTGGGTCGCACCTGTACCGGGAAAGCCATTCCCACTGATCCCCGTCCTTTAGCGCTTCCTGGCGCACCAGCTCCCATCGTTCCCGCGGGTCGAAAGCTCAGGCCCCGAGGGAGACATTATCGGGGGCAGGCAAGGCGGGAGCTGAGGGGGGTCAGCGGGAAGGGGCTCTGCGGTGGTGGTCCGCAGCCCTCTTCCTTGTCATCCCCCAGGTCTATCAAACTGCACCACTCTGGTGGCCTTGCAGGCTCTGATCTCGGTTCGGCTGCTGTTACTGCCTGGGCAGCGGCGTTCTGTATTTCCTTTTCTGCCTGCCATGATCTTAAAGTCTCAGTCACCAGCCGCCACGTAGTCATCACCTCAGCAGCATTAGTATCCCCACTGGATGCTGCTTCCCGTATTTTTTCCCCTACTTGGTCCCAGGTTTTTACATCAAATACTGAGGAAGCCATTGAGGGGAGCCCTTGTTTTCGCAAAAATTTCAATAGCTTTATCTTAAATGGATCGTTTTTTACTCCCCTGGCTATAAGGAGTTGCGTTAGTAGTTTCACTGTAGCCTCTTCCTCTGCCGAAAGGCTAGCTCCCACGATTAATGCCCAGCCGCTCACCTGTCCTTCAGGCGATGGCCCGGGGCTGAAGCTGCAGTCCAGCTGCGAGCTTGACTCATTCAGCTGGGTTCCCTTCGGACGCTCATACAGTGCTGCTCCTCCCTATCATGTCGGGGTCACCATTTGAAGGGGTGCAAGACACGGACTCCTGATGGCTCTTGAACAGGAGAAGTTTATTGCCCTTTTTCACTACTACATATACTTTCCCCGTAGCCCCACGTGCTGTCCACGCGCCCAAATCTGTCTTACACCTGGTTAGAGACCCTCAGACACACGCCTTGAGCCAGCCAGCAATTGGCCACTGCCCAAAGCTCATCTTTAACACTGTAGCCAGTATACTTTATCTCGCCCTTGCTCAAGTTTTTGGTTCTACCGCTGTTTTCCTCCTTATCTCTAACTCAGGGATGTGTGAAACAGCACAGAGCTCCCTGTGAATTCCTTTCCCACATATAGAAGTAGATCTTGAATGTTGTAGTAAACCTGTAGAATGGAATGGTTTTTCGAGATCAGATTGAAGCTTTGTGAAATTGAGATGAATATTTGAGACATTAGAACTTCAGGTGAAAATACCTGGTTACACAGAAGATTATGAGTACTTTTGGCTTTTTTTTTTTTTTTGTGTAGTGAGGTACCTTCTTGACTGAGATAAATGAAATATTCAAATATATGAATATGAAATAGTATTTGAAAAGTAATATTCAAATATTCAACTATAAAAATATAAAAATATTCAAAATCAATGCTTTGGTATTGCAGGATCAACCTTAAATATTTAATTACTTAGAAATACAGTCTGTTTTCTGCAGTGGGACTACTGATAACCTTAACTTTTAAAGAGTGAGTAAAAAATCAGTTTGGGAGAGAAAGCTATAAATTTTATGAATTTTAAAAAGAAACTTCGGATCTTTTACTGGCTTCTTGTAGTTACCAAATTGCTTTGGTCTTAGGAATGAAAAAGTATTTGAATTCCCAGTCCCTGACTCTCCAGAGGGTCCCTTTCAACCTCAACCACCCTGTGATTCTGTGTAAAACCGATGATTACTTCCCAGCACCCCAGCACATTCCCTGTTTCCAGCTTCATTCTGACCTAAGAGATTTAGTTTACTTCAGACCAGAATACCCCAGGCTGGAAAAAAGCCTGCATAAAGCCTGCTTTTTGTCTGAACATATGATATTTAACAAAAAGTTATTGGTAAATCAGATTTATATTGGAGTTTGTTGTGCTTTCAGTAAAAATAGTAACGAAACCACAAATGTACTTTTTCAACAAAAACACTTTTTTCTGTTGAGTAGGACACATAGTGATCTGCTGGTGGTTTTCTCTCCTTTTTTTCTTTCTTTCTTTAAAGTGTTTTCTTAGCCACACTGAAACTGATCGCTGTTTGCAAAATAGCAACAATTTAATCGTGTTGTTAATTATGGTCTGATTTATTTTCAGATCTCAATAGCGAATGATTACCTAGGCCCCAGAAGAATTGAGAGTCTGCAAAAAGAAGATGCCGATTGGCAGAGAAAAGCCCACATGGCTGTGCTTTCTATTCAAGATCTTACGGTTAAATACTTTGAAATAACAGCTAAAGCACAGAAAGGTAGTTATTTTCTACTATCCTATACTTCAAATAAAAGATCTTTATAGTTTATTTAATGTTTGTCATGCTCTGTATTGCATTGTGTGACTTATTTTTTTAATCAGTCTTCTGTAAGAAAAATGCAGTCATCATTCCCATTTGTTTTTTCCTTTATGTCTATTTGTATCTTTCACCAATAAGCCTTTTCAGAACATCATCAGAAGCAGGCAGAACAGAAATTATTAAATAAAGTTTCACAAGCATCTTCTCAGCGTGATTTTATTAGCTGCATTGTACATTTGGAAAAGGTTTAGGGAGCACAGAGTCCCTGATGAATACTGTCTTCTGTATTGGTTATGGCAGACCGCAGTCGTAAGTGTCTATTACCTTTCAGTTCATTTCTTTTTCCTGTCTCCCCGGCCTTTCTGTACATTTTTTCATAGTTCTAAATACCGAGTAACAATTCGGTTTAACTATTCAGTGAAAACTGCTCTGCTTGGAAATCTTTATGGATACAACCTCTGCGGCAGTTTTACTAAACGAGTTGGTGCAGTTAAACAAGGCTGTATGACTTGCATAGACATCTGTATTGTTATCCTTGTACCATTTTAACCTAAATGGGTTAATTAGGGCAAACAAACCTCAGGGTGCGGTTTCATGTTACCTATTTTAGTTTGACTGTGGGCTACCACTTGCACAGTTTATGTCCCACTCTTTTCCCTGCCTGACTGCAGGTTCCTGTCTCTTTGCCTTTAGTGATAGTGATTGTACAACAAGATGAATGAGCTGTACCCCGGGAGAAAATCTTTTTTGATGGGTAGGTTTCCTGTCATCTCCCTGCATGACTGCTAGATCTGCCTCAAGAGAAGCAGTCACTCACTGCAAAACAATTCCTTTCAGTGACAACCCAGGTTAAGGATAACATGAAACTCCACCTTACTTGGAAAAAGTGACTAAACCAGTTCAAGCATGTTGGCATTTAATTAGAGCAAATTCTAAATGTATTTAGTTCCTTTTCTAATGTGATAAATGTGCCAAGTAAAATACCCCCCTAGTTAATAAAGAATGTATATTTATAGTTACTTTATTTTTTTCCACATAATATTTTTATGTACAGCTGTAAGGATTGTGAGAAAGAACACTGGGAAACAAAATGTCTGGAGATTATTGACAACTGTAGAACTTTGGTGTGCAGGTTGTTTTCTTGTTTTGCTATGTCTTTTGTTTTTGTTTTTTTTCAAATGTGTGGGTTTTTTTGGCCTCCTCCTGATTTTAGGGAGGTCTTATATACCAAAATAATAACACATGACAGGGGAAAAAACACGTGACTACAAACAGGTATTTATTACCAATAACAGCATGTAATATCTTTTAACATCTAGGGACCAAATGCTACCCTTTTGGTTGAGTTTCATGGCTTTTGCTTTGCAAAGCTTTTGCAAGTACAGCATCGTGTGATTGTTCTGTATGTTAAAAACGGTGAAAATCTCATGTGTATTAGCTCAGGTGTTGTCTGGGGCTCAAAAAGAGAGTCTGAATCAAGGGCAGATTGTACTTTATTAGTTAATTTAAGTTAACTCTGTCAAATAACTTGCATTTTGATTTTTTAATTTTTGTTATTTAAATTCATTATTCTTGTAGAATTGTAATTGACTTGAAGATGAAATTTTTGTTTTAAATTATAATTCTTGTTTCACTGTGCAAATTTCTATTAAACTTACTACTGCAATGTAGAATTTATCAAGGGAACTGGAGACCAGTATGTGATGATAGAGGTTTTCTGAAGCAGGGGAAATTTGGGATGCAATTTAAGACCACATGGTAACATTAAACAGTGTTTTTACTAAGTCAAGAATTTGAACTTGTGGTTCAGATGTTCAGGTATTATGTATTTAGAATAGTTCCTCTGTGAATAACAAAAATTGGAATTACAGTGATGAAATTATCAACAAATAGCTAATTGTATAAATCCTAAGAATAATTGGATATGAATGTTAGTACTCTGTAAAATGTCTATTCTACTAAGAGAACTCTGTATGTTTTTTGATACAAATGTGTGCATGGTCTCTACAGTAAAATTACTAGAGATTTGAAGACAAAATTGATAAGCTTTCTACTTTTTCTCCCCTTCTGTAGCTGTGTATGATCGAATGCGAGCAGACCAGAAAAAATTCGGTAAGGCAGCATGGGCAGCAGCAGTGGAACGTATGGAAAAGCTTCAGTATGCAGTTTCTAAGGAGACTTTGCAGTTGATGCGTGCTAAAGAAATCTGTTTGGAGCAGAAGAAACATGCATTGAAAGAAGAGGTAAATTTTCATAACAATAGATAGAAAAATTAAACATGCAGAGGAAAAAAAAAGAACTGTAAAGAGTGTTAATGCACTTGAAAGTCATAATTTTTCAGCCTTTAATAATAAAAGTCAGTATTTTAACATTCCCAGCATCCTACCATGTTAGGCGCATCCTACCACGTTAGGCAAATGGAGTTGCAATGTTGGTGTGGTGGGTTTTGTACCTACCACCTATTTATATTTTCCTTTCACCTTTTCCTGTTTAGTCAATCAGGAAGATGGCTTCTACTGTTAATGTTTACAGCAGTCCACTGAAATGAATAGAAGAAAGAGAAAGGGATAGGAACAGAAATATGCTGCTATGTAATCTCCACACTTTATCTCTTAGAGACGTGAACACCTTTTTGGAGTAATTTCTGACAGTACAGATGGAAGAAGTCTGCACATTAGTAATTACATGGATGACTAGCCTTGTTCTACAGCACTTTCTTTGTCTCTGCTTAATCTATTTGTTAAGGCAGTCTTCCAGAGGGGATGGTGGTAGCTAGAGCACTTGAGGAAAGAGTACATGCGTTAAAATTGTGCTTAAATGCCTTAGCAGGAAAAAAAAAATCACATGTATTGGATTTTATTATACCTCCTCAGAGCAAAGGTACTACCAATCCTCTTTTAAAATTCACTGTCTTGTGGATACTAAATGTTAAGAACTTGGCTGTCATACTTATGTTAATGTACATTTTAACCATGGAATTGCTTATTTTAGAGCACTTTCAAATTCATGTTGGCCAGCAAAATTTCACTAACCTGGTGGCTTTGTTATAAAAAGGTTATGCAGAGAACTAAGGACTTTAACACAGTGTAGATTGGTAGGTTTGCAGGCCTAATAGATTATGTACCTATTTTATGAGTTTCTGTAGAAGACAGACAGCTTGATGTTCAAGGAAGAGAGATTAAATGAAAGACCCACAGCATGAAAAATAAAGTTGTCTTCTTTACAAGGCTGTGTTTGTATTTAGAAAGCCAAGAGTTTTCAGAAAACCTGAGTTTATCAGGCTGAATTGATGAGAGAATCTAGCACTGACAGTTGGAAATATTGTATTTAATATATTCACATGTTTAGGCTAGGTGTGCACTGTCTTTCCATTAGCACATTTTATTTTTTTCCCAGTGGAGTCCTCTTGTGAATTTTTGATAACAGAGATTTGGTTTGGTGAATGAATGATTGTTTCAATGTGGAAAAGCATTCGGGGCTGGATAGAAAAACAAATTATGTTACAGTATAGTGGTGTGATGGAGGTCTCTGAAGTGAGAAGTTGAGGGCCTTTTGGGAAGGAGAGATGAGAAACATCCGATGGGTGTGAGTCAGCATGGTGCTTCAGGATTACAAGGTATTGGGAGTTCTGGATCAAAACAAGCTGATGGGGTGATACAAAGACCAGCTTCTGTTCTGAAATGTCTTTTTTGTGCTTTGAGAATGTAATAGCCCTAACTGTGCAAATTTGGATGTGACAAATGTGACAGGGAACCTCATATTGTAGGTGGCAGGATGCAGTCTTATCATAAAAGAAAATGTTTCTTAGCTGGTGATATATTAGCTGGTTGTTTTGGAAGAGATGGCATTGAAAAATAAATAAAAAGATGATTAGATAGATTTTTTTTTCCTTTAAGCTTGAGAAGTGAAGACCTTCCTGCTGTGTTTGGTTACACAACTTTGCTCCTACTGAGTAGGAAAGGGAGACAAATGGGAAATAATATACTTGTTTTTCTTATACTTAATAATCCCTTATTCTCCCAGTCTAAAATTGTCTTTCTGATTGATTTTTAAGAGGGATGAAAAAATATATCCTTGTTTCTGAAAAATGTTCTTGTTTCTGTAGTTTTCATTTAGTGTGTTAATCAAGCACTTTTTTGTCTCCTAAAATGTGTCCATGCTTAAATACCTAGAAAGCTGCTAAATTTTCCACATTATCTTTATAGGTAGATCATCTGCCTCTTTCTCACCTGAGCAGTAATAAAATGGTTTTCTCTATGTATAATACTTTTAAAAGACTTTAATGAATAATTGCCTGTGGAGGAACAGTATCTTTTGATTTTGGTTTCAGTACAGAGTTTTCCAAATACTGTGCAAAACTTTTATTTGGAGATGATGGAAATAAACACAAATACTACAGACTTGGTAAAGCCTGTGTAAGCTGCAGATAACAGCAGCTGTGTTGGAGCAGTACTGTTAGATTGGTATTCAGGAGGTTTGTTAGTGTAGTACATGTAGTGTAGTTCTTTCTGTTTTCTAGTGATGTCACAACAAAGGTGGAGTTCGTTGGTGACAAAATTGGGAGATTTTTGTTATATCATTGAAATGACATACTGGAAGAGATGGATAATCCTAGAGACTAACATAGCGGAAACAGAATGAAAGTACTGGGGTCAATTCTAAATTAGCCAACTGACATAGTAGAAATGATTTGTACATAGCCATGGCACTGCCAAAAGCATGAACAGTTTCTGGAAATATTTCTGACCTTTACAGCCCTTTATTATTCTGCAAGTGTTGGTCTTCAGTTTAAATACCTCTTCTTCTTCACTGGCATTTATAATCTCTAATTTAGTTACAGGAAGCTGTGCTATGTCTGCTCAGCCTTCATTTTGCTAGAAAAAAGCAAGTCAGGAGAGGCTCTATATTCAGTTTATTGACCTGGTAACCTTTTCAGTAACTGCTCTGCTTTGGGCTTGTTTCTTTAATGGAGATAACCACTGTTACATTTATTACAATTGCAGCAATACACTTCTGTCTTTTGTGTCAATGTATCTTTTGAAATAAAACTTGGTGAGCCCTATTGGATATCATGTAGTCCCTGCCTGTTGACAGGCCTACAGAGACCTAGCACCAGCTGTTCCTGTACCATGCTCTTTTATCAGCAAGGGTCTGTAGCATTATGAAGATTGGGGACTGAAATTTCCCAAAGTCCTGGATGCCAAACCTCTGCTAGACACACTACCAGCCCTCTGAGCTTGGTAGGTACATAGAATCAGAATGGTTTTGGTTGGAAGGGACCCTAAAGATCACCCTGTTCAGCCCCGCTGCCATGGTCAGGGATGTCACCCACTAAATCAGGATGCTCAAAGGCCCATCCAAGCTGGCCTTGAACACAGGGATGGGACATCCTCAGCTTCTCTGGGCAGCCTGTTCCAGTGCCTCCGTACCCTCTGAGTGAAGAACTTTTTCCTAGTATCTAGTTTAAACCTACCCTCTCTTAGTTTAAAGCCATTCCCCCTTGCCCTATCATTGCACTCCCTGACAAAGAGTCCCTCCCCAGCTTTCCTGTAGGCCCCCTTTAGGTACTGGAAGGCCACAACAAGGTCTCTCCAGAGCCTTCTCTTCTCCAGGCTGAAGAGCACCAACTCCCTCAGCCTGTATAGCTGATGGGTGATCTGCCAACCAGCTGTCCCAGATGTGTACAACTCAGGGAGACACCGTCATCTGGTTTGAAGGGAGTATGTAGTTGTGAAGTAAAAGAAACCCTGCTAGAAAGTCATGTGAAAAGTTTCTTTAAAGGATTATGTTGATTAATTTACTTGGAATTACCATGTGGTTATTAGAGAAGAATAGCTGGTCTCCTGCTACTTGATCCTTTTGCACCCTCATGTATATTATTTATTGGATAAAACAATATAAAACAGCTAAAGTTGGCAGTTGAACTAAAAATAAAGTCCTCTTTTTAATACTTAATTTCTTTCTCACTGTGACAGTATTTTTTTTTAAAGTTTTTGCTTATTTTCATGCATGGACTGACGACTACTCTAGTCACACATCAAAAGCTGCTTAAAGAAGCTGACCGTGTCAATTATGGTGCCTTTGAAATAACATTAGTGTCATCAAATTTTAATAAAATGCCAATTTTAATATTTTGACTTATCTAAGAGAAATGGAGATTCCCATAAATCACTAATGCACTTACATATGTAGAAGGAATGTAATTGAAAGTATAGAGTGATAAGGGATTTAGGCAGTTTGCTACAGTAGGAGGAACAGCATATGGCCTCTAACTTTGCATGCATAAATATTTGGGATCTGAACAACATCTGTGAAGTCTGAACGGTTAGCTTTATGGTTATCAGTATTTTATTTATTTATTATTTTTGTACCTTAAAGGAGGCTATAATGAGGTGGGAATTGGTCTCTTCTCCCAAGCACCAAGTGATAATACAAGAGGAAATGGCCTTAAGTTGTGAGAGGAGGTTTAGGTTGGATATTAGAGACTTTTTCTTTACTTTCAGAGACTTTTTCTTTACTGAAAAAGTTTTTTCAGTATTGTATTGTATTAAAAAGTTTTTAGAGACTTTTTCTTTACTGAAAAAGTTGTGAAGTATTGGAACAGGCTGCCCAGGGAAGTGACTGAGTCACCATCCCTGGAGGTCTTCAGAAAACATGTAGATGTAGAAATTAGTAGCATGGTTTAATAGTGGACTTGGCAGTGCTAGGTTAAAGGTTGGACTATATGATCTTGGAGGTCTTTTCCGACCTAATTTGATTTTATGATTCTGTGAAAAAAATCAAAAGAAGAACTCCACACTAATTACATATTGAGCTATTTTATTTCCTGCTTGGTACCACTCCAAATTCCATATGCTTTTCTGAATTTTGTTTGAGGGGAATGATGAAAACTTTCATTTTGAGGCAGACCAGAGTCTGTTTTTGTGGGCTGGTTCCCAAGCCTTGTCCTCATGACAGTAAACAGAATCACTAGATCACAGTGAAAATCCTTGGTAATCCTCTAAGTATGTGAAATAGTTTGGACGAATGGAAGTGAGTGACTGGACACTTAAATTCTAACAAGTCCCTTCCTGCATGTACAGGAATTAGTAACTAGTCTTTTTTTTTTTCCGCTTTAGAAGTGTAGAGCTGAGTTCTAAATATTCACTTCAAAACAATTTAATTTATATGGTAAACATTTAGAGATACTTTAATAAAAATTAATTTCAGCAAAGTACTGCTTGGGTTCTTTATTTTTTTTCATAGTTTCATAATTCTGAAAGTTCTTTCTTTTCCTGTACATTAAGCCTGAATCAAAGATACGTCTGCTTCCAATGACTTTGAATATTTAAGCATGTCTTGGATTTCATGACTGTCATTTTGCTTTTGCCTGCGTTGGATGCATTGGCAAAAATAGGAATTTTATTAGGGATTTTATTCAAGAGAGCATGAGTAGCTATTCCTAGAAAAAATAATATTTTTTGTTGTTGTTGTTAGAAATAAATAGCAGTTTAGTAAAGATGCAACAAAACATTTTTTCACCATGGTAGCTTTCCTTGTACCTTTTCGCAGCCATTTTTCTTTCTGTGCCAGATTTTTGGAAAGGCTAAGTAAAAAACTAAAATTGGGAAATCTTTGAATTTTTATTTAAACACATTTGAGTCAATTTTAATAACAGATTATAAATGATTTTGCTTTCTTCACTTCCAATGTTACAGTTGATGGTGGCAATAAAATAACTGCTCAGTACTAGTGCAAAAACAAGTGGTATTAACTGAATTAATAAGCAGATACTTAAATACAGAAGAAGATTTCTAGCAGGGAGTAGAGGAAGGAGTAACTGGAACAGATTTCCAGTAGGAGTTACAAACAGACTTTTGTGGGAGCTTTTTATTGTTTGTTTGTTTTTGCAAAAGCAGAATAAGAACTACAGCAACAACATGGAAATTACTTCAAGAACTCGCTTTAAGAAAGCAGTTATTTTTATATTTGTCTGAAAGCATTCTACGATGGTAGAAAGCTGGATTTGATGACCCTCTGTGCTATATTCTGTTTGTCTATTTTTTAATTAATTTTGTTGTCTGTTCTCTTAGTATGTGTGCTACAGTTCTTGTAAGAGGCTTTCTGTTTTAATCCATTATACCTTTATTACCTGTGGGGGGTTTACAGATGGTGTTTTTCTTCCATAGAACTATTAGGAAAGCTGGGTTCCTGCTTAAGTTCTTCACTTAGTATGAGTGAGACAACAAAGACCTTAAACAATGTAACTTATATTAGGGCTGCAGGGATTAAATTATTTGCTTGAGTGAATGCAGGCAGTTTAGGTATAGCAGGAAATTGAACTCATATCTCCTCAGTTCTAGTTCTTCATCCAATTGCAAGATGTTTCTTTACTGTAATTGCATTCTCACTTTAAAATTCCTGGTATTTTTATCACTATGTTGATCAGCCTGCGACTTTTTTACGTGTTTTCTTTCCTAGCAAGGATGCAGCAAATTACTAGAACAGTTTAGATAACATAAAGAGTCAAACACTCTTAAATTATAAAACAATGCTCAAATTTTCCTAAAAGTGATGATGCTGGTTTATTATCCATATGTACTATCTCATATGAACTTCCAACACAAATGGCTGAAATTAAAGGTCCTAATTTTTCTTTTTCATGAGGCAGTTGTATAGCTAGATTGTATGACATCCATATGACAATATTCTTTTTCCATTGCTGTTGCATCTCAAAACTGAATTATAGTGATGTTGTATTCCTAAAATAGATCTGGTAGTTGGCAGCATCTGTAGCGTATGCTTGCAGGGCTAAGATTTGGTTGCAGAAAGGTCCTTAATGGTGCAGACACTGGTGCAGCTGAAAGAAGTTTGGAGCTGCTATAACTTGATTAGCTGGTACTTTTGAAGATAGTCAGTTTATGACTCTGTACAGTCTTTCTGCAAAATCTGTGGATTTAAATTTGTAAACATCTTTTATTAAAGAATATATATATATATTTGTCAGTGAACTATAAAATTCACCCAAATGTGTGTATATATACATATATATCGTGTCTATTGTATATATACACACGTTTGGGTGAATTTGTCAGTTCACTGACAAAGCCCAAGAGTTTTAAGTTGTGACAGAATTTTTAATGACATCTCTACTGGGTCTGGTTGGGATGGAGTTAACTTTCCCTGCAGCAGCTCATACAGTGCTGTGCTCTGCACTTGTAGCTAGAGCAGCACTGGTATCACACCCGTGTTGTGTCTGCTGCTGAGCAGCACTGGCACAGCACCAAGGCTCCTTCCAAACTCCCCCAGAGCCAGCAGGCTGGGGGTGGGCAAGAGGTGGGGAGGGGACACAGCCAGGACAAGGTACCTAAACTGATCAAAGGGATATCCTATACCATGTGGTGTCACACTCAGCAGTAAAAGCTGGGGTGGGGGGGGGGTGTGGGGGGGGGACCCTCTTGTTATGAAGACGCCTGTCCTCCCAGACAGCCCCTATGTATTGAGGCTCTGCTTCCTGGGACATGGCCAAACATCTTGCTCATTGGTGGGAGGTAGGGAACTTTTTTTTTCTTTGCTTTATGCTTCTGCATGACCTTTGCTTGTTCCCCCCCCCCCCTTTCTTTTCCTTTTAATTAAATTATTCTTATCTCAACCCATGAGCCTTTTTTTTCTTTCCATTGTACTTTCTTTTCCCCCCCTCTTCTTTTGAGGAGGGGCAGAAAGAGAGCAGTTGTGGTGGAATTTAGCTGCCTAGCAGGGTAAAACCAACACAACATAGCATTAATTTGTTGGAAGAAATATCTATGATATATATATATATATTTTTTTTTTTAGAATGAGGAAATAATTTTAAAATGCCAAAACACAGGAATCTCTCTGGCAAATTAACACTATCCCTCTAGTAAGGAAAAACTGGAAGGTTCGAGAGGATCTGTTCTTTCGCCCTGAAATTTGCCATCATCACGTCATTTACTGTTTTCATCACAGATAGTAGCTTGATATGGATGTAGAGTAACAGACTGCCATAGCAAGATGTTTTGGTGTCACTGGACTGATAGACATGAACGATGCGTTATTGATTGTAAGATTTATGATAATCACTTAAAGACTTAATGAGCCTTTCAGGCTGATAGCTAATATATCAAAAATGCATTCAGTAAATAACGTAGTAGAAGGAATTTTAAAAGTAGAAATTTCAAGAAGTTATTCACAGTCCTTCCATCTATTAATCTCACATGGAACAGAATATAATTTAGGGAACTGCTCCTTAGTGTTTAATAAAGCTGTGAAATCCATGTCAGTGAACAATGAAGCAGATGCTAAAAGCTTGCATGCTTTTAAAACAGGGGTAGGATAAAGTCATTAAGTAAAATGCAGTCAGTGTACTTAATATAAAAGGCATCTTAAGAAGCCTTGAGCTGCAAGCTGTCCAGGAGGCTGGAGAACCAGTTTAGAGAAGTGTCACTGCACTGCTTACTACATTTCATCCTCCTGCATATTTGCTGTTGTAACCTTTGTCCAAAAAAGGTTATTGAGTAAGACCAATTTTTGATTTGATTCAGTACAGGTATCTTCCTGGTTTATTATAATTATTTCTAAAAATGCCTGATAAATAAATCCTAGGAAACCCATTTGTGGCTATTAATTACAGTCTTAGTCCTTGAAGAAACCACCAAAAATGTAAAAACCTACTAGCAACTGGTTTTTGAATGTATAGTTTGCTAGTTCTCTTTATTTTTCCTTAGCAGATGTTGCTTTTCAATGAGATAGGTAGATCACAAGTCTTAGTAAAAATCACAATTACTTTCATCCTTCATATGGGAGAAATATAAGACCTTCATTTTTGAGAAGGTAGAGAATTTGAGTGTGTGTCTAACTCTTCTGCATGCAGGTTATAGAGCTGCTTGTCTTTGATTTCCTTCCACAGTGAGCTCATAAGATCCACTTGCATGTCAGTGTTTCTTGAATATGGTCTGATTTGCCAACTGTTGAGCAGTTAAATCTTGTTTTGTTGAATGCATGCTTGCCATAGGTGGAAAGGAGAATGATCTGAGCTCACTTAGGTTGTTCCTTGTGTCTTTCCTGGGTCAGACATATGAGACAAGTGGTAAAATATATAAAAATATTTAAATTACATTTTTTTATCATATGAAAGACTCCAGAAACAGTGCTGCTATAAAATTCTGTACATTCTGATGAGACAGAACTTTCTTAAGCTTTCTGGGTCTTTTTCCTTCCAAGCTGCTGTACTAGATAAAGGTTATGAGATTTTTTTTGAGGAAAAAAATAGGAAAAATAGTATAAAGGGCTGCGGCTTGTCAAATGTTCTGCTTTTCTGCTTTGTTATGCCTTTATTCAAGAAGGTTAACTGCGCAATGCAGGAGAATAAAATACGACAAAATGCAGGAGAATAAAATATGACGAAAAGCACCAATTTACCCCCTTGGTCTTTTTTTTTTTTTTAATTTTTAAAGAAACTCCTCAGTTAAGTTGTTATTACAAGAGGATCAGTACGTGTAATTTTCCCAGTTTCCACCACCTTTCACTTCTTTCCCTTCTTCACCTTTACTGACAATTTTAACTTTATTTTTTTAGATGCTGTTAGCAAACCAACTTTTACACTTTTTGAAGATAGTAGTAATTTCATTATATCTCATTAGAGAATCAAATGGTAGAGTAAATGAATTGTAGGGACATCTCACACTACTCAGTATGTGACTTCGCACTTCAGCAATCACAAGGAGTAAGCCAATGTCTTACCATATGGAAAAAATGTCAAGTATTATAGATGGCTGAAAGTCTGTGCCTGATCAAAACTGATCTTCTCCTCTTGATGTGTTTAATTTTAACATGTTATATTTAGTGTACCAGACTGTATCTAGCTATACTCATAAAGTCAGCGATGTATTCTTCTTATCCTGCAACTGTGTTGTTTTTTTCTCTTTCCATTTAGATGCAAAGTCTGAAGGGTGGTACAGAAGCCATAGCCCATTTGGACCAGTTAGAAGCTGATTATTACGATCTACAGCTTCAATTATATGAAGTGCAGTTTGAGATCCTAAAATATGAAGAGCTACTGCTGACAGCACAACTTGAAAGCATCAGAAGACTGATGTCAGGTGCTTTATGCATTTTAATTAACACATAATCTGTAAAAGATAATTCTCTTCCTAAGAATCTAGTAAAACCTGCGGGAATGAAATGAGAATGGTTTCTCTACCACGTTGAGCTGGATTTTCTAACGTACTGCTAACATTTGCATTTGTTCATAAGACGAATACATACAGATAGAGAAGTTTTGGTATGGTTGTCATTGTCTGTGTTTGGAAGTAAGTATATAAGGTACTATGTAAGGTTTGGAAAACTAAATTCAGGGAGGAAGATATGTCTTAATTACTGGAATTGTCTCATAAAAATCTGCATTGGCATTACTTTTTTCTTCAGAGTGATTAGTTTCCAAAAGATATTCCTGTAAGTCAGAATTCTTCAGCTAAACTTTGAAGCTTGTTGTATTGCCATCTTACTCATTTAGAGCAGTGGTGCAAATACCATGTTTCCAAAACCTATTCTGTATCTTATACTTACAAGCTACTGAAGTTGTACAGGCAAGTCGTACAGCATTTTTGAATCCAGTTCTGTCTTTGGACCTTTTTGTGCATAAGGTTTTTATTCACATAAATCTGTTTTATCGTTTAGTGAATAGGGCTTGTGGAACAAATTCTGTTATGGATAGAAAAGTCACTTGAGAATAGAGATATGAAGGTAGGTTGTACTTTGACTTGCCTCTGGAGAAAGAAAAAATATACCTATCACTGTTGTGAAAAGAATCCTCCTTTCAGGCTTGTGGTGGCAACAATATTAACTGCTCCGATGGAAGATCAGGATTGAAAATTCTGACTTCAAAGAAATGTGGGAGCTTTGACCACATGCCTCTGTGGAAAGCTAGTTAGTGATTTATAGATGGTTGTTTGTACTTGGGAAATCAGTACTGATTGTACTGAAGGAAACCTCTTGAACAGGAGGCTGAGAAGAAATGTGTATCAAAATCCTTTCTCTTTGGTGTAGTGATAGTAAAAACTGAGAGCCTTCAGACATTAAGGCTGCTGTAAAGACATAATTGGTCATTACAAGTTGTCACTAATGTTTTCTTCAGAAATCTCAAAAAATGCTCAGCTCCACAGCCTGACCCAAAATAAAACAAAGCCCCAAGTCAACTAAACAAACAGCCCTCTCATTCCTGGATGGCAGCAAAATAGTTCACTGTTTTGGCTTCCTTTGCTGTTTTAAAATTATAAAGTATTCTTTAATAAAGAAATCTTATATATATATATATATATATATATTTAACTAGAGCTGTCTGTGTTAGAATGAATTATTGTTTTTAATAATTCTCAGACATACCAGAAAATGGAAAATGCAGTTCCTAAATGTGTTGAAATTTTGTTCAAATGATTAAGTTACCTCATTGGACTTTACTTGGGCAAGAGGGAATAGAGAAATAAATTGTGTGAAAATTGTGACAATAAAGGAGCTACACCTTTTCCAAACTATTCTATACCTAATCTGAATGAAAGCTTCTCAATGATGTAGTGGTCTTTTTGTATGTGCAACTTCAGTGGGTTAAAGCAGAAAAGTATGGTCTGTGGCATCTTCAGTTATGCTTTCTTTTTAAAGCATACTTACAGTCAGTAAAATAATAGCCTTTTAATTGGGCACATCTGTGTGATTTGAAATGCATGTGTCTTAGTGACTTCTAGAGGCTGTTGCTATTCTTTCGTCATTGACTATATGGGCTCTCTGGAGATGTATTGGGGGGTTTTGGGTTCTGTTCTGATTTACAGGACATTAGCAGTACTATAGGTGAAGTCCCAACTGAGAATTTTTTGAGAGCATGATTTGATTTCTCTGCCAGATTGAATTTGGAGGTTGAAAGCTAGAAGAAAAGTGTTTTCTTTTGTGAATTCAGCACATTGAGTCTGAAAAATATTGAACAAAAATGCATTGCTGTATTTTAAATGGCAGTAGTAGTCTTTTACTGTCATTAATCAAATACCTGTACTAAAATTCAGAAAATGTGAATTTACTAAGTTAAAAATTTTAAGAGTGTTATTCTGTCCATACAAACATCTTTGTAAGATGGATTTGAGGTGGATGCATTGCCATCAACAGAGCAAGCGATAGTGGCTTACTGTTTCAGTTGGAAGCTATTGAACAGTTAGAAATAATGCGGATCTTATCTAAAGAGGAATCATTCTCACTGTTTTATTGAAAGTGTTAGAGCCATTAGAAGTTTAACTACCTACCAAACTTATAGTTAAAATGACTTAGTCATTTTAGAAGCTCAAAAGCTGTTCATAGAAAACTTGTGGAGTTTTTGAAGGAAGTGCAAGAGATTTGCAAAGTTTTTCTTCTATTGGTAAAAAAATAGTTTTAGATGTTTTAGGACTGGTATGTTTGACTGGTTTGCAGCTGAGCTGTTGGGGTTTCATTTATAAATTCGTCCTTAACTCTTCATGAAAGCAAATTCTAAAACAATTTCCATGTAAATTCTCCTTCAGACAGGATCTTCTGTGAAGCTATTTTATTCACGATTGCAATGACAGGTGTCCTGCCAATTAGGAGTGCATTATAGTAAACAAATCATAACCTTTTAGTCTCTATTACCTGACACTTGATCACCTCTTCTGTTTCCTCATTGGCTGAGTACTACAGGTTCACAAACTACTCGACGCTCCTCTATACCATATATGTACAATTTTTCTTTTTTTCAACCCTTTAATTTCTCCCTTTTCCCTTTTTTTTCCCTTTCTTATGTTTTGAGAACCTGTGATCTTTATTTTACTGTTCCCACACTGCTCATCCTGTTTTTCTCAAGCTTCCACCTTATTTTGGAACAGTGAGGCCTTCTACTGTCCACTTATCTACTTAGCATTTCTCCTTGTTATGACTACACAACTGCCTTGGAATACAGAAAATTAGTTCTCTACTGCAAAAACACAGCTTACTTTCTCACAAAGGGGGTTCTAATGACTTGGCTGTTTTATGTCTGGATGAAACTTTTTTTTTTAACTGAACACTAAAGTAAAGACTTAAGTACATCTGTTTGTATTAATTTTATTTTAGGTTGATATAATTCTGTTATTTCTTTTCTGGTAGTGCCATGTCCAGCTGAGCTGAAATTAGCATGACACAATCAGATTTTTGGTTATAGCAGAGACCTTGCGCACAAATAACATGAACTAAAAACTGCTTTTATAAAACGGTCAGTGTTCTGAAGAAGACCCTGCCTTCTTCCCCAGATAGTCTAGGAGCAGAAGTAGGAGGAAGTTATGGTCTTCTTGAAAGGTAGTTAAAGGAGAAAGGAGAAGGCTTGGTAGTGCTACAGAGGAGTCACTTGACAGTCATGCCGGCTTTAAGTGCTGCTTAAGCCATCAGTAATGCATATCTTTCTTGGTGTATTGCAAGCAACTCCTACTTGCTATGCCAATGAAGCAGGGAACGTGACCTTTTCTGCTTCTTCATTGAAACATTCAGCAAGGATTGATAATTATCACTTTCCTTCTTGGCAAGAGATGAGAAGTCAACATTCAGAGATGAGCTCGATGTTACACTGAGTGCTCCACTCAGGAGGCTAAAAATCATGAGTGTTGATAAAACTATTTACAATGACAAGCCTGTAATGCTTTGAAGGATTGCCTTGAAGTTACCCTCCCACTGCTGCCTCTGAGCACAGGACATGACTGGGAGGTCAAAGACCTTCTGAGAGGATTTTTATCGTTGTGTTGTCTAATTTCCCTCCCATGAAATTAATAGTAGGTTGTGGCAGAAGAATCTCATGCTAAAGACTTCAGAGGGTCTGTATATCCTGAACTTTGTAATGAAGACCAAAGGATATTACTGTGCAGCGTGGATTCCTTATAGTAAAGAGACCCAAAGACGTGCATGATTGTGATCAAGTTATATTACAGACTTAAGCACACGTTTACAGCGTTTATTCTTTAATGTTCTGAGCTTACCTGAATAACAGGTTGTATGTTTCATTTGTATTGATTTCGGTTTGTCATACAACCTTTAAAGCCTTATAGTGCTTTGCTCTTTAATGCTGTTACACTGACCTTTTGTTTCTGTTCTTACTCAGAAATGACTCTAGCATTCTTATGCATTAAGTCTACTTGAGGCTGTTGTTGAACAAAACAAAACATTAATCAAATACAAATTATTGATTTGACTTTTTCATTGCTGACATTTTTAAAACAGAGAAGAGAGATGAAGTGGTATATTATGACACTTACGAAAGTATGGAAGCCATGCTTGAAAAAGAGGATATGGCAACATCTGCACACTTGCAAAAAGAGGAGCTGCAAAAATTGCAACAAAAAATTCGCCAGCTGGAAGCAAGGCGTGGACGTATTTCAGCCAAGAAAGCCTACCTCAGAAATAAAAAGGTACTAATAAATTGCAAATTTCTAGCATAATTAGCAAATTTAATAAAACTTCTAAAGATTATATTTCAAAAGATTACATTACATGCAAGTCTCTTAAAATTTTTGTGGACTATATTTAATAAATACTAAAAATTATTTTACAGTGTAATTAGACAAAATAGTATGTATTTTCAAATCAATATCTTTAAAATTCAGTATATCTTATAGCTTTAAAGGAACCTTTCATCACTTGGAAGACAACAAATATAAAATTGTTTCTATTAACTATTCAGAATGCTTGCATGTGGAGATTTTATCATGTTTTTACAGAGAACAGATTTATGTCTTGATTTATAATTTACAGAAGAGAATCTTCAAGAGTGTTTTCTCTCTCAAGTTATATTTTCATTCTCTCACTTTGTTCTATGAAACCTAAGTGTTACGTCATTGATTCTGTTTTCCAACCATATATGCAACGAATTCTTAATTTATAAAACTAGGTGTATACTTATGTACTAAAATCAGAGTCATTTTCCTTTTTGATGCATTTCATGGTTGAGATGTGCAGAAAATGGTTTTAATACAGCAAAGATTTTGAAATTGTATATGAAATGTAGGTAAGTTTATTAATTCCTTTTTCCAGAATGACTTGTTTTTTGTTCCCAAGCAGTTTGCAGTTACATCAATATGCATTATTAATAAGATAGCTTAGTGAGTAGAATAGATCAAAATTTTGATATACCAGTGTAATACTTCTTAAAAAGAGTATTTCTACCCCATACTATATACTGTAAGGCTATGTAAAAGTCTCAGTTGAGATCCCATTCTAAATTAGGGTCTTTATATTTTGTGTTTTTATATGATTAGTAGAATATGAGAAGACTATAAATAATTATAAAAGCAATTTCTCTTTTTAGTCTGTTACAGGAAGTAGTTTGCTCAAAGCCATTGTGTTTATTTTATGTGGTTTTATAAAAAGTATCAAAACAGTACTTCTTAGTCCTTTATGTAATAAAGGACTCTTGTTTGTCATGTTATGTTAATTAATGTAGGCTACATTGTAATAATTATGCTATTTTCTCCTGAATATGAAGAGACAATGCAGGCACCTTATGGAGTACACAGACCTGCTTAAAAGCTAGAGGCTGGTTGTTTTTCCTTACTTACCTTAAGGAATTACCAAGTTGAGAAGTAACCCTGCAGCAGGAGTTTAGCAGGAGATTTTTTAGTGTGTCATACCAATATAATTAACTAGGCACTGTCAACTGGTTTATTTGTTTCATGGTTATGCTGTGATAAAATGCCCTGTTTATGGTGAAGAAATTGGTTGTTTTAGGTACAGCACTGCAGCATGCCTACTTGTGCACTAAAACATGATGTAGGGATGTGTACGGTAGTATTGCTCGTCAGGGCAAAAAGAATCATCAAACTTAGTAGCTTGGTTGCATTCTGCAGCATTTGTATGAAAAGAGCACAGCACATTAGCCAACAATATTTATGTTAGAGGTAGTTATTGTAGTGGCTGTTACGACTGCTGAATATTACTTGGAACCCTTTTCAGCTTACTAGTAAGTACCTAAAAAATCAAGACTCTCTTGTGTCTTTGATTGAAACATAAGCAATCATTGTATATGTTGAGTTGCCATTCTAGTTACATTGCAGAATATTTTTAATGAATTCTACTTACAGTGCCTGATGCAAATTCATTATACTTTACTGACCTGTGAGGGGAAAAAGGGGCTCTTGCCTTGAAGTTTTTGCGATTTACCTTAGGTATGCAGAACAAAGATACAGATGGGGTACAGAAGTGGAGTCTAGATGGTGAGAATGAGTGCAGTGATAACTGAATGCTAAATGGAGAAAAGAATGAGGTTTTGAAGCTGGTTTTAGAAAGTACTGACTATATAAATCTCTTTCTTAAAAGTCTCTCTCTCTCAGGTATGTAACATTCATTGCTGAGAGTCTATTTCATGTTTTTCAGATTGTGTTCCTGACAATGTTTGTTTCAGCTTAAAATGTAGTTTTAAGCAAGTTCAGATTGGATTAGTGGGGTTTTGGTAGGGTCTGTGGTGGTATGTACAAAAATGTTGTGGTATATTTAGAATTTATAGTCCTTGCTCATTATTAGCTTTTTGGCAATTGAAAAAAACTCTTAGGAGAATGCCTCCTTTCCAGCAGCATATGTGTATCATGATTAAGGAAAAAGGAAACAATAGGAAATGATTCTCTATGATCAGTTTTTATTTTTCAGAGGAGGTTGTTTCACCATCCAAGTATTCTAAAATTTTGTCTGTTGAGATAATGAAGCAAAAGGAAGCAGTTATTGTGTGTAGAGTAAGACTTCTATGTAATACAAACTTCTGTGACTATAGTCACTTTGTTTTCCAGAAATTCTTTACTTGTTTTTGCAGTTGATACTTTTCTTAATAACATCAAATAATTTAAAATAACCTTAACTTAGAAGCTTTTTCTAAAGATTTGTTAGAGACCTTACTCAGTTGTATTTCTGAGTTACTGGGCCAGCAATTTTTAAATGTATGGCTTTGCTGAGCTTGATATTCTTTCGCTATACAATTATTTTACTAGTATGAGTATAAATTCTTATATTCTCAGCTTTTTTTTACAAATTTTACATCTATTAAGCAGTCATTTCCTGATGTTACTTTGTGTTGATGGCAGTTATAAACAAAAGAAGATTTTTTTGTTGCTATTATTATTTTCCTTTTTTCTTTAAAGCTTGTTACGGATTTTTCGTTTTTTCATGCAGGATGTCTCTATTGTTAACCCAGTCTACCCCCTGCTGGCTGGACAGTAGTATTAATTAGTTTTTAGTATGAAAAACATCTGTTTTATTATGGATCTAGATTTATAGCATAGTCGTGGTAATAATGATACTCTAGAAGTTGTTTGTAAAAATAACTTAAAAAAAATGGAGTTAAGAAGAAATTGAATTATTTGACATCCAGTAAAAGTATTCCTCATCATGAGCAGTGGAGAGGAGCAACTGCTTGGTGAAACAGTTTGGGGTGTGCTTATAATGCATTCTCTGATCTAAGAAGCTTCTTCTGTTGTGTCCATTTAATAGGAGACCATTACTACTTTGCAAACACACAGGTTAAAGCATGGCCCATGCCAAAGCAGGTGTATGTACTTACAGCAACAGTTAACATAGGGTTATGTTGTATACTTTCATAATACTATTATTACATTTTAAGGGTATAACTACACAGAAAGCTTACAATATGCTTCCTGCACACACTGAGTTTACTAAAGCAGAAGATAACTTTCTAAGTGGGATGCTTTTCAATTTGAAAGCAAGGTTTAGTGGATCTAATTAAAATAATACTAATACAGACCTCTTGGTTTAGTGGCACTAACTAAAATTATACTAGTACAGACCTCTTTTCTATATATTAGAAAAGAGCAATATATATATATATATATGAAAATGATAATATATATTATATTATTTCTATATATGTTATATGCTTCTCCCAAGCACCAAGTGATATGCTGAGGGGAAATGGCCTCCAGTAATGCCAGGGGAGGTCTAGGTTGGATATTAGGAGAAATTTCTTTAGTGTTGTGCAGCATTGGAACAGGCTGCCCAGGAGAGTGGTTGAGTCACCATCCCTGGTGGTCTTCAAGAAATGTGTAGATGCAGAACTTAGTAGCATGGTTTAGTGGTGGACTTATCAGTACGAGGTTAAAGGTTGGACTGTATGATCTTGGAGGTCTTTTCTAACCTGAATGATTCTATGATTTTATGATATTTCATGTTACTGGTCTTAAATGTAGTAGCTTATCCAGTGATAAAGGTTGAAATGGTTCATTAGCTCTCCTTTTCTGTCTTTACAATAGAAGCACAAGTTGATATTATAGAAACCAGTCAGATGATTGAAAGAGAAATAAACACTTCTGCTGTATGCTTTCTGAAGTTCGTACAGTTAATCAACATGTTTCGTGAAGTGTGGCCCTCTGACTGGGCATCATGCTCCTACTAAAGTTTTACCAGTCCTGAGATGGAAGGATTACTTCACATGTGTGTCAGGCTACACTCCTGTTCATATACCCATGTTATGATGTTTTATTTTTTTTGCCACGGTATGAGGTTATTGATTTATGTTAATCTTGTCATCCACTGAAGGACTTTGGGGTTCTGGTAGACAAAAGGCTAAACATGATCCAGCAGTACACGCTCGCAGGCCAGAAGGCCATCTGCATCCTGGGCTGCTTCAAAAGAGGAGTGACCAGCAGGTGGAGGGAGGTGATTGTCCCCCACCTGGACTGCTGCATCCAGGTCTGGGGCCCCCAGCACAAGAAGGATGTGGACCCGTTAGAGCAGGTCTAGAGGAGGGCAACGAAGATGATCAGAGGGCTGGAGCGCCTCTGCTGTGAGGAAAGGCTGAGAGAGCTGGGGATGTTCAGCCTGGAGAAGAGAAGGCTTCAGGGAGACTTATTTGTGGCCTTTCAATACTTAGAGGAGTCTTATAAAAAAGATGGGAAAGAACTCTTTACTCAGGTAGATAACGATAGGACAAGGGGGAATGGTCTTAAACTAAAAGAGGATAGATTTAGACAAAACATTAGGAGGAAATTCTTCACTGTAAAGGTAGTGGAGAACAGGTTGCCAAGACAAGCTGTGGATGCACCATCCCAAGGCCTTGGCCAGCCTGATCTAATGGGTGGCATCCCTGCCGGTGGCAGGGGATTTGGCGTTAGATGATCTTTAAGGTCCCTTCAAACCTGAGCCATTTTATGATTGTAATAATCCAGGTCACTTTCTTCAGTTCTTCCACCAGAGTATTTTTTCTTCATCCTTAGTTTGCAGTCAGTTGTCTACAAATATGTCTACATCTACAAAATGTTTACACCTTGTCTACAAATAGAACCCTGCATTTGTCCATATGAAATTGCAACCTTTCTTTTTTAAGAACATTTCTGTAATTAAGATGATTCAGAAGTCTAGTCCTGTGCTGCAACATGTTTTCAGCCCCTCCTCGTTGCTTTTTTTTTAAAAATAATTATTATTTTTAAATAATGGAGGCCTAATTAAATTGAAGTAGGTCATTATTTATTAGTATAAAGTCAGCACCAAACATGTTTTTGTCCAGTTTATGATCTTTCTTTAAATGCTTAAAATATATTTCTTTATTGCTCTTATTCAGAAATGTTTAAATATTAATGCTAAACAGAATATTTCAGAAAAGTATGATCCCAATTATTTATGAGAGTATCTTCTTGCAGTTTGTATACTTCTTTAGTCTTGCTAGCATATCAAAAAGCCAACAACAACAAAAAACCATAAACAGAACCTACAATCTTAATTATTTCATAATATTCTTTTAATCAAAATGAATGCATAGAGAATAAACTGTACAGGTAAATCAGTACAAGTTTTACAAAAAGTTAGATTCTCTAATAATATTCTTAAGCTATTACTGTGTCTTTGAAATGCAAAAATTAGGTAGAATGTACCTCTGTAGTTACAACTTTAATGGATTATCCTTTGAGGTGGTATTAATTGAAATCAATGGGGAAAAACAAACAAACAAAAAAAAACAACTACACAAGCAAACATAAAACCCGTCAGCATTTAGTTATATGTACACCTCTGAAGTTGGGACAGTATTTCCTCAGAAACTAGTGCTCTTGTCAGAGCATTGCATGTGTATGGCAGCAAAATTGATCGACTTATGTTCAAGACAACATGGTATTTCTTGCCTATGCAGGAACCCTGGCTACCTTTTTACAAACGTGAACGTGGTCGCATAGTCAGTTTTTAGGAGAATGTAGGCGTATTTCTGCAGCTCCCAGTGTCTAAAACAGGGCATTTTTATCCCTTCCCTCTGATTTTGTGTCTTTCTGCCACGAATGCAGAATCTTGCTTGATGGCTGATCTTGATCAGCTGCCCCAAGTAATGTGTGACTGTAAAGTGCCTGTCTGGCTCCAGCCACTCAGTCAAGCTGATGGATCCTGGGATGCCCCATAGGTTCTTCCAGTTGCAGTCACACTCCAAACTGTTTCCTAGTAGTGGCCCCTCTTACACAGCCATGAGTCTTGTTTCCAACTACACATCTGACCTTGTTCTATTTCTGTCTGGTGCCAGTACTGGCTCCAATTTCATGGCCTGTATTGAGGGATGTCCTGCCCCTCAGAATTGTCCTATGAACTTGTCCATCACTTCCCTACTCGAAGGGTGTGCCCCATGCTTATTCTTTGCAACAGATACTTAAATCAGGTCTTTTTATCTAATATACCTTACGTTTGAGTGTCATGCTTCTTCTTGTTATCTACTGTTTTCTTTTAATCTATTCTTATTCTCAGGCAACGTAATAAATGCTTGTTTTGAAAACAGATACTACAGCCACAAACTTGGTATAACAAGTAAACTGCGTTTGCATAAAATTGTAACAACTTTATTAATGTTTGTGCTTTCAGATTACACATGCAAAAGATAAGCTCACACTTGTAAATGGGAAGCTACCTACTTGCATAAACAGAAATACATAATACATGATTATTATCCATGTATACAAATGCATGGAGCTGCACAAGGCTTTTATGAAGTACTTGACAAATCAGCATTTCTTGCCACTTACGTACTTGTAGAAGAGACTTTTCAAGCAGCTGTTACTTGTATATTCTTTTGACAGCTAAAAGTAATGTTTGTTTTGTGTTTTTTTTCCTCTTGCTTTTGTTTCCATTTCAGGGTTTTATTTGTAAGTTAAATCACCTTGGTTAAATTGGGTTGTCTGACTTAATAATTTTTATTTTTCTAATTCTTAGCGCTGTTTGTGAAATATTACATTATGAATTGAAAATTAGTATTTGAAATTCATACTTTATAGATAATATTTGATGTCTCTACAGGAGATTTGTATTGCAAAGCATAATGAAAAGATCCAGCAGCATCACCAGAGTGAGGAGGAGTACAAAATGCACCATAATGTTCAGCTAGTAAGTGCAAGTTTTCTGCTTCTCAGTTTAGCCTTAAGTTAATAGCTTGCATTCTTCATTATACAATCATTAGTAGAGTATTCAAAGTGATAGCTGTTTTAAAAAGATGGTGCGTATCCTTGAACTTCAGATAATGGATTTTTATATCATATTGTGCTGGTAAGGGAGAGTGTATGCCTGTGTTAGGATGTCATTCAGTCCAGTCAAATAAAAAGGTTCAATAATGCTAGTTTCATAGTCCAAGTGATTACTGTTAGACTTAAAGCTGCATGCAAAATTTGTTATGATGTGCACATAGAAGATACTGGACATCTCTGAGTACAGTATGAGGTATGCTGAAATGAGTAAAGAAACCATCCACATTTATTCTTGCAAGGTAATAAGCTTGCTCTTTCTCTTTTCACTACAAAAGAAATCAATTGAATTGTGTTGTGTAATACAGTTCTAGCTGTATGCTCCACAGTTCTCTGCAGTCTCATCACAAGAGTAGGCTGCCTAGTCTGACTGTTTGTGCTGTACATAACACATTTTATTTTAAAGAGTATTCAAACTCTGGGCTGGGTCTTTGGAGCTGATACAGTATCAATATTTAATAAACATCACTGACAAAGATGCATTGAAATCCAAGTCTTCTTAATTCAGGCTTCATTTAGATTAGTGAAAGGGATTCTGTTTCATTCTTATACATTTTTAACATTGATACATTTGTCCAGGAAGTCAGCTGTATAATTTATTTTATGAAAAGGCTACTTGTGAAAGACCAGATGTACTGGCATACTCTTCAGGAACTTAGAAATATACATTTTCAGTTCTTACAGTGATGCAAAGGATTTTGCTATGTGGATTGCAGACTACTTACCACTCATATTTAAGACTTGACAAATGTAAACGACTTTCTTGTCTCTCAAATATTACAGGGCTTTTTTGTTACTTATTTCATGGATTTGCCAACTTGCATTATATAATATATAGCATTTATATATAATTTTAATATAATTTTTATATAATTTATATATTTTTATATAATATATAGCATATATTATATAGCATTTAAGCTATTTTTTGTCTTCTTTATTCTGTTAATAATTTAAATTAAAATATCCAATATTACATAAAATAGGTTTTCAGCCACTTTTTTCATGAAAAATTTTGAAAATATAACCTTGGAGGTGTCCAAGCCTGAAACCAAATAAATGTTGCAATTTCACTGTGGTTGCTAAAACAAACAAAACACACACATGGCCCACCTGCTCCTCCCTCAGGTTTGAGACTGCTTCAGGAAAAATTTGACTGGATTGCATATGAAAAATGCAGGCGTGGTGGTAGGAGAACTATCCTTTCTTCTTGTTATAATCTTTTCTTTGTACTTCTCTGTTAATTTATTTGCCCCATTTCTGTCACTTTCTTTCACCACATGCTTCTTCTCCTTTTTGTTTCCTGTCCTTACCATTTTTCATACGTCCTCCTCTTCTTTTCCCTAATGCATCTATATGTATCTCCTTCGAAATCACAGGAGTTGGCTCTTTGTAAAGGACAACGGGAAACTAGCTGATTTCTGAAAACAACAGGCAGGCAGACACTACTTTTATGTTAGTTGAATGAGAATAAAAGTTCATGAAGCTGATAATCTGAACTTTAATGACATTTATGAGCTTTTACTCACTTAATGCCGTGAGCCTTTTAAGAACTAAGGCTGCTGTTAATGCTCAGGAGACTTTTCTTTGTAGTTATTTGTTCTATGCCTCATCATTCTTCTGATAATTCCTGTACTTATGCATACAGTGACTTTTGCCATCCGATAACTAGTGTCCTTTTTCAATAAATTTGTCTGTAGCGTTTTGATCAAAAAATCAGTAATTTTGCTGAAATTTTATGAATAAGAATGACTAGTTAAAGGAGGTGGATCCAGATGTGTTTCCACTGAGGTAAGATCTACAAACAAGAAAAAATACTACTGCCTTAGCTGCAAGGAAGAGCTTCAAATGTTTATTTAAATAAGATTACTGAAAATCAAGCTGGATTAAATAATGACAGATTAATACAGAACTTTAGTTTACTATTGTAAATTTTAATTTTAAAATGCTTACTTAATTTGTTCAATACTGTTGTTCAGTATGTTATTTATCATCTTTCAAAGTAAAAAGTTCCAGTCAAGTATTCCAAATTCAGACTGAAATCTTTCTTTATTGAGTTTCGTATTTCAGTGAGGTTATAAAATATGAAATTTATACTGTTTTTCAAGGGGAAAACAAAGGCACAGTTTTGAGGTTCATAAATGTGTTTATTGGAGAAATAGATTGTTAGGTATTTCATTAAAACTAGTAGAGGAGTTATTTTTATGGAGTATTTTTATGATGCTAAACATAGCATTGGATGTAATACTTATTTTCCATATATTTTCTCAGAAGCGAGATCAACTACAAGATGAAGAGGAAAGAAAGAGCTCCTGGGTTAGTCAGGAACGACAGAAAACACTGGACAGACTTCGCACATTTAAGCAGGTAAAAGAAGAATTGTTGTTCTTCTTTTACATGTTTTTCTTCCGCAAAACAAATGTTTACTCATTCCAGGACTATAGTATACTACTAGGTATATTCTTTCATTGTTCAGTTACCTGTTTTTTGGAAAATTTACAACAAAATACAGCACTGGTGGTAGCAAATCTCTCTGGTCATTGCATTATCAGTACCATAATAAGCTTCTGTTGTCTGTCACATCTGCATGTTATGTAAAGACATTTAGCAAACTTTTCTAAAAGAAATATGATCCAAAAGATACTTCCTACAAGGAGCATTGTAATCTGACATAGCCCCACTACCACTGATCGTTAAAACACCTGCCAATACCTCTCCCTTCCTATTACGATGTTGGTATCAGAAAATCAATAGAAGATGGAATGAAGGAGAGAAAATAAGGAAAGGAGCTGAAGTGCAAGAAAATGGAGACTGAATGAATTGGTGAAGACTGTAAGATAGTTATGAGAAGTTTCTTTACTGGAAAGCTGTCTTGCTCGTCAGTATACTCTTCATATCCCTATTTTTTGCAAGGCTTTTGAATTGCATAGACTCGGTAAATTGAGGCAAGTTTACTTATTTTAATCAGTTCTTGTTAGTGAACTGACTTTTTACATGAGTATGTTTATCTTGATACAATCTCTCTTGCTTTAGGCTTGTCACAATTGTTTAAAATTTTTTAGACCTGTCTTTCAGAAGCAGTTTTTACTTTTGCATAAAAACAAAACAAAACAAAAACACACTTGTTTGAGGAGACAGACACACCAAATATAGGAACTAAATTAAAAACACTTTGGAAATTCTAAAAATGTTTGATATTTTCAAAAGGTAATTTTTAAGCAGTGTAATTCACATCTACAACCAGCATATTAGTTCAGAGAGGACTTTGTTGCAGAGAGCCATTGACCAGCTTTAGAGAAGAGAAGAAAGAGAATTCAAAATGGAATTCTGAATTTTTGTTTTTAGAAAAAACAGTTTTGAACGTACAGTCAGATTATTAGTGAAATCTAAATTTTAACTTGTGTGTATCTCTGGTTAGACTTATCTACATGTAAATTATGGCTTAACTAAGAATAGAAATAAGAAAAATGGATCGTATTTGCATAAAGGTAAGGATATATTTGCTTTGTTTTTATGTCTAGAGCAAAATGAATGAAAATAATAGACAAATTCTACTTGTCAGAAAGGCAAACCCTAATGACAAGTATTTAATACCTAAAATAGTGTGCTTTCATGTACTTATCTAATTGTAAATAACTTATTCACTCTAGCGGTACCCTGGGCAAGTAATACTTAAATCAACCAGACTACGACTGGCTCATGCAAGAAGAAAATGTGCAGCCAGTTCGGTGTCCTCTGTAGATCAGCCTCAGTCTTTGCCAGCAACCATACAAACCCAAGATAAAAGTGAAGAGGTGGAATTGGAAAATGCAGTTCAGCCTTTGCAAGTGCAGGAATCCACAAGCTTAGAACAACTTCAAGATGTCTCGTTACCTCCCAATGGTGTTACCTCTGAACTGCCTCATGTTAGTACTTCTCCACTCATCAGTAATGAGTTTCAAACAGAGACTGTTACTGTAGTACCACTTCCACCCCCTTTGCCTCCACCTCCTCCACCTCCGCCTCCACCTTTGCCATCAAAAGAAGATGCCACCAAATCCTTAGAGAAAAGTGACAGCTTTGTTAAACGTCAAAGTGAAGAGAAGGGAGTCCAGCACTCTTCCAGTGTCCCAACAGCACATCTGTTTGACAGCAGTCAGCTAGTCAGTGCCAAGAAGAAGCTTAAGAAGACAGGTGATCTAGAGGGTTTACAGAGAAGGAGAGGTAATGTTTTCATTCTTGTGTATTTAAATGTAATATACATCAATTCCTCTTTTGAATTGCTATATAGAAAAGTGTATGCTGTGATTTAGTTATAATTATTAATGGACTGAAGAACATTGGCAACTCAAAAAACAAATGTTAGGACCCTCATGACAGCATGATGTATACATGTTCAGTTAAACAGAAAACACTTGCAAGTCTGATTATGTGATGCACCATGTCAGCCTAGCTAGAAAATGGAGCTAAACTTGCCTAAAAGAATCTTTTCCTACCTTGTTTACAGCTTAGCAATGCAAATAGTATATGCTTAACCTGAGGGTTCAGTGTTTTTTTAATAACAGAATTTTATATAATTTATGATCTAATAAGATGACTACTTGTCTTGGGACATAGGAAACCTTGAGAATGTTTTCTTAAAGGTTTCTTCAAATTTTCTTACAAAAATCCACAAATTGTGACGTCAACTTGAGAGCTGAATAAGAATATACAACTTAACTACAATTGAGAATTAAACCTGTCATAATTCAGTCATGTATCTTAACTTCTTTGGAAACTGAGGTGAGTACATAGAGCACAGGGCTAAGTTAGGAGATGTTACAGCTTTACTGTATGATTCTGTGCTGTTTGCTTTTAACTGGTTATCCTTTATCACATATTTAAAATGGGGAGATAGCAGCCATGTTTGAACAAAATGATGTTTAGATGAAACACGCAATATTAGAGCAGAGTTTTTATTTGAAAAATGGAGATGGGATCTTCAAAAGCACTCATCTGCACCTTTGTCCTAGGAGTCACTGAGAAAAAGTACCTTGGGTGGACCTTGATTCACACTGCTGGAAATGACTGCAATAACTTTCTATTAAAAGTTCTGTTTTTGTCAGTTACAACTGCAGTAGACATCCCTCAACCAATATTTCTCATCATCCATATAAAATCAAAATTACAGCTGTTTTTATCTATCAGGCAGAAACAAGAGTGTTTCCTCCTTAATGCTCTTTAAATGGCTAAAATACCTTGAAACAACTGAATAGTTATAGAATTCTTAAGTTCTTATGAGACTTGCAGGTCACAGGTATGGTGTCTTAAGTTCATTATCAATTTTGCTGCTGCTGTGCTCTATTTTTATTTTTCTGTAGTCCTATTTTTTTATTTTTCTGATACCAATTTTAGCTTTCAATTTTATATAAAACATATATGTGCAATTTGATATACCTCATAAAACACCAAATACAAAATTAAATTATATCCTTCCCCTTAAGAGTATCATTAATGTTTGTAGCTGTACATTACCTGCTGCTCTGTATTCCATGACATGTTTCAACTCTCTAAGGAGCTTCAGAAATGTCAGTCTACAACAGATGAGTGTTTTACAATCCTTCCTTTCTGCTTTAAAACTGCAATCCTTATATCTTCATATCTTTTCTTCATGTCTATTCTGACTGTCTGGGCCATTAGTCACCTGGACAAGGTCCACTCATAAATGCAAAGTAGGTTTTAAAAATGTATTCTACAATATGAAGAAAAGAACTAGAGCTCTGTATTCATCTGTGTGCTGCACTTTTATGTGCTAGTGTATGCTGACTAGTTTGGATTGTTTTACTTTATTGTATCACGTTTTGAGACATAGAAATCTGCCTCTAGTTCTTGTACAAGCCAGAGCCTAATTTTATTTCTGCAGAGAATGAATTTCAAATTGGTGATAAAGGAAGGATTTGTGATAAAGAGTAAACTCTTATTTCTATGTCTTCATTAACTATAAAGGAAAGGAATTTATATAGGCACTCGGTGACTAGGTGTTTTTACATATCTGAATCCAAAGGAGCAGGAAGATGTATCCTGTTCCAGCTGGCTGTACTGCTTCCCTCACTGGCATGTAGTAGTATTCATATTACCTACTATGTAGGTAAATCATCCACAACTGCAAGTGCTGGGGATATAGATTCTCCGCTCTGCTTGCATTCCTGTGACTGCACAATCCAGTACTTAAGATACGTGTTTGTTACCTGAGTTTCAAAGTCAAGAAATGGAAAGTAATACACACTTTGATTTGGCTTCCTGCAGCTATTACAATTTTCTGGACTGCAAACAGGAAAGCTAACTTGTCCAAAAAGTTCTACTGCTGTCCTGTTAGGAGGTTACATGGTTTCAGAGATTATAATTGTCAGTATAATCCAATTTTGTCCTGGAAATAGGGAAGATAAATTTGGAGGCTAACACAAAAACAGAGCTACAGAATGATAAAATTGAAAATACTAGAGTCTCCTGTATTTTTATGGTATGGGACTATTACGTGAATTGCATGTGGCTACATTTTGTTACGTAGGAAACATAATTGGATACTGAATAAATTTAGTAAAAATCATACTGAAAGTCTTTTGATTTACTGCAGTGAGTTCCCCGATGGATGAAGTGCTGGCTTCCTTGAAGCGTGGGAGCTTTCACTTAAGAAAAGTTGAGCAGAGAAGTCTCCCTCCTTTTCCTGATGAAGATGATAGCAATAACATCTTGGCACAGATCAGGAAAGGAGTGAAACTGAAGAAAGTGCAGAAAGATGTTTTGAGAGAATCCTTTACAATTCTGCCTGATACTGACCCTCTGACAAGGAGCATCCATGAAGCATTGCGACGAATTAAGGAAGCATCACCTGAATCAGAGGATGAAGAGGAGAGTTTACCTTGCACAGACTGGGAAAATTAACCTGTAATTAACTTACATTTAAAAAAATCTATTTCTTCAACATTTTTTATAACAATAGCTGCTAAGCCTCAGGTTATGCAATCTAGGGGACATAGTATGAATGTGACTAAACTGTCTGATGTACAACATGACAAAACATGCACATATGAATTTAGTATCACTGACTTTTCAAAAGAATTCAAGGTTTCTATTAAGAAAAAGTTTTATAAGGCAACATCTTAGTCCTGTTCTTGTTTGAATACTTTTGCTGAATAGTGACAGGACTGCTCCTATATAAAGCTCTATTTTATTTAGTAAATTTGAAGGGACTGTTTGCAGCTTATAAAATAGCTTAAAAATGCTTTTAAGTAACAAAGCAGCACAGTCACTCTTGGACATAACCTATAATTATTTTCTAATTACCTTTGGCCTTGTAAAAATGTAGTGTTTACTACTTCTGACTGAATAGCTCCAAATCAAGGATGATTAGATTTGACTGCTGGACACACTGAAATCTCATTGGTTATCCTGTGTGACTGACTCTTTGATAGCTTGGTTTCAATTTGTGAACACTCTGACTTAATTGAATTTCTAAACTATAAACAGTAATGTACAATTTATGCTTCTGCTACTCATACAAATCCCATGAACTTTCTTTATATTAAATTACAGTGCTCGAAAGTACAGATATTAGACTTCAGCAGATGAAGTTAGTGATTTCAGAACAAAACAGAGATTGGCAAGAAAGGAGTTTTCAAATTTAAGGTTGTATCAGCCTTAATTCTTGATTACAACAGCACTGTCCTTCTCTGGTGATTCTTTTCTGCTACTGGTGTGCAGATGAGCTTAAGTCTGAATGAAGGGTCCCACTAAACTTATTTGTGAGTATTTAAAATCTGGAGAAAAAAGAGGTGGGACAACCTCTAAGGAATTTAAAAATCTGTTCAGAACTCGAAGAGTATGGAAGATAAATATTTACAATCCTTGTAACACAGCTAGCAGTGGGAAGAAGATAACCTTTTGGATGCTTTCAATCAGGCAATTCTATACTGGTTATTTTTTACAGTAGCTGGAGAGTGGCTAATTGGTACAGCTATTTAAGAAGTGATGGTGATGTAACTCATCATCTGCTGAATATTGTTGCGATTATATAATACTGTCTCAAATTGTTCACTGGTATGCCATTTTCAAATAATTCTATTTAAAATTTTTAAAAAGGAAAATAAATGTTGCTTTTTTTTTTTCTCATGAAATAGCAAATCACTAGTGTGGCCAATACCTACTGTTTAACTATGGCGTGTTCCTACTATCCGAAACGTATTACTACTTTTGGAGTTAAAATCACGGAGTGCAGATGTACTAAACTTGTGCTGAAACTCTAAGTTCTCTATTAGTTTGCATACTGAAAAATCCCATTGTCACAGCCCTTTAGAAATCAAGTCATAGCTATGAGAAACTTGCCTTGGAATTGACTTGGTTTCTTGATGTAATTATTCCTTCTTCATTTCTGAGATAACCTAGCAAGAATACTCTTTAACACTGTAGAACTCATAAGAGAATTTATTCAGAAATTACTTTTTTTTAAATCTAATTGGTGGACCCCCTAACCATTTTCCATTGGAACTGTATCCTCTTAGAATTTTTATGCGTACATTGCTGTACAATATAAATACACACTTTTCTCTGCTGTCTTTTGCAGCCCTTTAGAAGCAGTTCAAAGTGTAGGTTGAAAATCACAGCCATGCAGTATCTGTAGGGCCCAGTGCTTGTCTCCTTTTTAAAGAAGTACTGACCTGAATATGAATTATCTTGCCAGTTTACAGTTAAAGTCTTTTCCCTTTCAAGGATGTACTCCTGCCACATGCTGAGGTCCCAACAAATAGTTGGACCTAAAGCAGGGTGCAGTGTCACTGTTCTGTGTGTTTGCTCCTTGGAGTTTTCCATACATCTGGGATCTGCTCTCTTACCAGTATCTTATTTTGTTATGAAAACAATCCTGTTTTCATGAGATGAGACTTTAAATTCATGCTATGGAATTATGTGAAATAATCTGATAGACCAGAAAGTTGAAACAAAGCCCACGTGAAATTCAGCTGAATGAATACTTTCCACATACATGAGTGTGCTTGCTTGATCACGTAGACTGATCACCCAGAATTTATTGCACAGGAATAAAATCTAACAGAAATCTGTTGTAGAATAATGTTTCTTACTATTATCAGTTATTGCTGTTCTCAGTTTAATACCATGCTTTATTTAAAAAAGAAAAGATTGATCTACTGATTTTTAAGTTAAGCTCTGCATATCCAAAAATAGCTGCATAGAAATTTTAGGATCAAAGAAGTTATTTAAAAGTATATTGGCACCTTTGTTACAAACTTTGTTTAATATGTACACATCGTTGTAGGCTAAATGTAATGCAATTATTTGCCTTAAGAATGAAAGCTAAATTTGATATGATTTATGTTTATCAAATGCCAAAAAGTGTCTTAGTGCACATGCAGTAGAGGAAAGAGTATTAACAATGTACACTGAAGTCATTTCCTTAATTATTGAGGTTTGAAGATAAAATAATAGTAATTAGTTCTTGCAGGACACTTAGTTATCTCTTTTATTAGCTGCTGTATGAGTTAACTTCTGTGTAAAGTTATGTTACTACCTTTTCTTTAAGAGCACTTCCTTCCTTATGGACACTCTAAGCCACGTACAATAATGTTGAGGCATTCCATGTATCTGAAGTACAGCTGAACAACCATTATAAAGATGTAGTAGCTTCCATACAATAGTACAGAATCTTGGTTAGACCTAGGAGCAAAGAGAACCAAGGCTTTTAAAGACATAGCTTAGTACTGCATGTTGGAATTGCCTAATACGTTGATCAGAGAGGATTTGTAAAGCTGTTTAGCTTTTCAGATGTTCCTTTTTTTTTTTTTCCCCAAACAGGTGATTTACAGCCACTGGAGTGAGAAAAGAAACCCCAGTTGAAGATTACTTTTCCTCTTCATTTCTGAATATTGAGAGCCAGCAGTTTTGACCATCAATTCCCCAGGAGGTTTTTTGGCAAAGAAATAGCCTTTCTTTGGCAAAAGATTTAGCACCTGGAAAAAATGACCTGAAATGTTACTTTTCAGATCACTTTTTTCTTTATTTGTTCCAAAATTCTGGTTTGAGTAGAAAGCTAAGTTGTGTAGACGTGCATTTCATATAACCAAGAATGCCCAATTCTTAAGCACTTTTCATATTTCTGTTATTAATGTGTGGCCAGTTAAGTGAAGGGAATATTTTGAGTTGAGAGAATACTTGCATTTAACTAACTTTGGGATTTGGCTGAAACAACAGCTATAAAATCTACCCTTCACTGCACTGAATATATCATCTGCTTGAAAACCAATTAAATAGCTCCTTGCAGAGAAGCTTGCTGCGTAGCAGTGTGATGTTACAGAAAGAGCAGAATTCCTAGTTGCACTACTGTAGCTGAAATTCAGTATTGTGCAACCAAGATTTTTTTCTTCTTAGTTTGAAGAATTGTGTGTCAGGATGAAAAATAACATGTGGCTACAACATAATGAGAAGTAAGAGTTGAATTCAGTACATATTCAAGAATGTATTTGTTTCCAGTATGGTACAATTTAGCAAGACATACTGCAGCAGCTTTTTAGAAGGTCATTTGTAGTATTAAACCTTTTTAAAGTAGACATTTTCATGCTTTTTAAAAATAATATTTAGCTATGCTCAACCAAGTTAGTTATACTTTATCATTTATTATAAGAAGCAATATTTTGTAATTTCATACTTAAAATTATTTTTCTTTTTGGTTTAAAATGGCTTTGTTTGAATACTGTAAGCAGCCTTCTTTAAGAAAAGATCAAAGCACTTAAACATACTAAAATACTTCAGTTGCTTCTCTTGCTATTTTTTATTATTCTCTTTAGTGGCTGCAAAAAATATTTGTATTTCATACCCAAAAGCCTGTTGTCTGAAAAAAGTTTCCTTTTGATCATGACTATTTTTTTTCAAAGGAGAGTTATAATTTCCTCTGCAGTGAATTCTTAGTAGTAACCCTAAGCTTCATGGCTAATGGCTGCAGGCAGCTACACTTACAATAAACATCACAATAATAAGAGGTATGCCAGTACAGAGAGATAGTATTGGACTATCTAGAAACTCCATGTGATATTAAAATAAAAAAGCCCATTAAAATTTTAAGGAAGCTAAGCTTTTACTAGCATTATATTTTTACTAGCATGACATACACTGTGTTTGAGAAGTACACAATCCCTGTCCTTTGTGTAGTGTGTTCCATTCACTTTTCCTTTTGTGAAGAACAAACTACTATGTGAATGATTTTTTTTTTTAAGTGGAATTATGCATCGCTGCTGTCACATAACGGAACATGTACTGTGTCAGTGTTTATAACAGGAGATTTCATGTCTTGCCATTTACTTTTATAAACAGGAGCAGGAGTACTTACCTTAGCAACAGGCTATATAACCTACAGGAACCTCAGATGTTGGACCCTTCAGCTGTTTGCTGTGGCTGTCCTGAAATTAAAGCTCTATCAAACATCTCAAATGGATGCCACTTTACCCTTGCTATTGACAGGCATTTTCTTAACCTTGTTGCCTTATTTATAGTTAGTGAACATTCATTTTCAAAGCACCCATGAGCAGCATTATTCCAGAGATGTATTGATTTTGCAGTATGTATTCGTTGCCAGGTCTGTATGCTTTTCTCCTGAGAAGATCAGCTCTATAAAATGCTTGATATTGGCTTTCTAAGGACGTAAAAACCACAAGGTATATTTTTCATAAACTGCTTCTCTGAACTCGAGTTAGATGGGGTGGTTATAAGCTGTCTAATACCACGCTCATGCAGCAATAATAGTAATTTCAAAGTTTATCGTTATCATCTGACATTGACTGTACTGTAACCTGTGGTGTGTTTTTGCTCTACGTTTGTCTACACTTCCAGTCATACCACACTTAAAACTGAGTTAATCAAATAATTTTTTGGCCATAGCACAAAGCAGAATTATGATGTAGAATGGTAATTCAAATTATATAGTTCATCTGAATCTTTGTGCTATATTAATTAGTGGTGACTGAGCAACTTCTTTGTCAATTTTCTCCTGTTTTCCAGCCTGCATTTTTATTCCTTACAGTATGCATATGGGACACTAGCAAAATTCGAAGTCAAGAGAAAATAGTGTAATTTTATGATACAGGTGCAACGGTCCCTTTGCACAGTGTTTGTGTCTACAGTTTACCATTGTGTTGTGATATATCTAAATAGCTCAATGCTTTACTGTACTACAATCTTCAGATTTATTTGCCATGTGATCTGTCGACTTTGCCTTGAAAATGTGTGCATGATGAGAAAAAATACAAAACTACTGTCCTTAATCTGTTTTATATTTAGTTGAAATCGTAGATTCCTGTAATAGCTTAGTTTATAGAAATGGACTTCTCATAGTAGCAAGTGTTTTATGTGCACACAAATAGAAGTTGTTATGCTGAGCAAAGCAGTTTATATCAGTTCAGAACTGCCATCTTCCGTGTGGAAAGTAAATGTTTTTTTCCCCCGCATACTGCTGAAAGCCCAAATGCTTGATTTTAATCTTCCATGAGTCCCTAGATGTCACAGTTTCACGTAAGTCTCCATTGTGATATAAAAATTGTGCATATGTAGAGTACAGTTAATGCATAAAACTTCCCATCCTTCTCTGCAATGTGAAGTTCTGCAGTGGGATGGCTGGAGCAGCAAATGGGGGAAGTATATCAACAAGAAACTTAGAGAAATTACGACAATCCTACATGAAATTTGGTTCCTCCATAGCTAAGAAAAGTTCTGATGAATATGTTGGTCCTTGAGAAATCATAGCAAGCGTCACGACAGAAAAAAACAGTTAAACATATGCACAGAAAGAGAGCCTCATTGTGGTGGCTGCCTTTGTCTGTTGTTAGTCATTTATCTTAAGCAGTGTGTCTGTTTTCAGGCTTTTTCAATCTTTAGAAACTTACTTTCTTGCTTCAACTTAAAGCTGTTGTAGTATTGTATAACGGATTCGGTGAGATAAAGAGTTGGAGTGCATAATGTTTATTGTGTAAATGCTTGTTGAGGACTGAAAAATCTTGTATGAGTGGGAACAGGAAATACTGAATTTCTGTTTACATAACCAAAATGTAAGGTAAACAGGAAGTTTTTCCTCAGAAATAGAGTTTGCATCAACATTAATTTCATCCTCTCATTCACAGACGTTCCAGATCCTTAAAAAAATTACCAGTATTCTTAGTTTGTTCACTTTCTTACTGTTTTCATGTCTTAGTTAAATAACCTGTCTAGGGTAGATGAATGCTTTTTTACCTTCCTTAAGCATCACTTTTAATTTTTCATCTTTTAAATCTGATAGCCTGCATCCTACACCAGACACCTTTAAAACAAATTAGTATGATTATATATTTTGTTCTTTTGTGGCTGCATCAGGGGTAGGACTCAACACACTTCATTACATTATTTGTAAAGAATCATTTTGAGTATAAGCACTATATTCTGTAATGTCTAATATTAAAGTAATGACAGGTGCGTTATCGAAGATGCAACTTACTGAGAGGAGGAAACAGAAACTTGTATTGGTTAATGTTCCCCTTATTCGTTTGTTGCGCTGAATTTCAAGAGTAATTTGTAAATCAACTTCGTTCACACGTCTATCAGATTTTATTTTCATTGTAATGCTTATGTAATTAAGTTACCCATATATGTTTCTGGTAATGATCCCATAAGCATGGACAATGTATTGTTATGTTTAGCACTACAGAATTAATGTTAAGAACAAGCGAAGCTTATTGCAAAGAAAAGGAGCAAACAGAAGCACCTTACTGGGAGAGCGTGTTGCATAATTTCAGTGCTACGGGAGCTGACAGACAGTAGGTCATTCTAAGCTTGACTGCAAATTGCTCTTTGGTGTAAGCACATTGACATACTGCTATCAATGCTGTAAAAAGTACAGCAATGGCTGTTTTTAACCTATAAATATACTGTAATTTAAATTTTTCCTACAAAACAAATTTATATTTAATTGCTGCCTAATACATGTACGTAAAATTAGGATTTTTAGCAGGGTTGAAGGTGGGTGGGCATGCCAGTTTATTTTGGGGATGGGTTGTTGTATATACATTTCTTTGCACTTCCTGTTCAGTTTAACTATTAATCCAAAACTCCCAGCTCTGACTGTCGTGAGTCTGCAACCTGACACTTACGTATTTTTATTCAGGTCTGCTATATTCTGTGGCACAGAGCTTCAGAATTTGACAGAAAAGGTCTTTCCATTCTCAAATGTGAATACTCTGATGTACCTCTAACATGGAAAATGACCAAGCAATGAATTTTACTCTGCTGAGTTTAATGTTACTGTGGAGTATTATTTAAAGCTGATATCTAAGGCTGTTAACCAATGGTGTGTCCATTTGGGAAAAGTAAGAAGGGTGATTGTTATTTCAGTGGGTAAAGTCCAAACTCTGCAGAGATTTTATTCTAGATACTGTCAGCTGTTCAGTAACTAGTTTGCCTTAGACTGGCTTGACTTTCAGATTCTTTCAGGAGCATTTTTTTTATTTCTGAATTACAGAATAGATATTGGGGATAAGGGACACTTCGTGTGTCCCAGCACATTACTATAGTTGCTATATGTTTTGGATTTTGTCTTACATATTTATGAATACATCATTATAAGATGAAAGGAATATAGATGGCTGCAGATTGTCTTGCATGAATGACATCAGTAAAGGTAAATGACACTAGCTTCTTTTTTTAAGCCTGTTGAATAAGAAATAATCAAACCAGTTTGCCATTCACTAGCTTTGTGCAATATTATTGGTAGAATCAAACACTAGCACACTGTGCTTGGCTTTAAGGAAGCTCTTTAACACCATTATATTCAAAAGGACATATTAAATGCATATTTTATTGTAAACAACTGCAAATTTGCTATACCTACAAATGCTTAATGGTATAAAGTATTAAGCAACAAGTATCTTTAAGAAAAAAGGTAAAAAACTAAGCAAAACTTTCCAGCAATACCTAAAAACTAAAAACTAAAAAAAAAACACTTAACTGTCTGCCTTTTGCTCTTTTTTCTTTACTGCGGCTTTTCTGCAATGCAAGTTTATTGCTGTGTATCATGGTTTTTTATTTTCTTGACTCAGAAGTTTAAACCTGTACACAAAGTACTGAACTCACCTTCTTGTACATGCGATGTAACATCATACTCACAGTTTTGGTGCTTAAAAATGATTCCTTTTTTCTTTATTAAAGGATATTTATTTGACCACTGTCTTGTTTTTACTTTGCGTATATAGCAATGTTTAAAATATATATATATAGTTTGGTTCCCACAAAAAAAATAAAAAAACAACAAAAAAGCATATATACTAAAGTTTCCATTGTTATTCTTTTAGTTCTTCAAGCTGCGTTACTGCCATTGCTTAATGGCAGATGATTGTGTATAAGCTATGTTGCAGCAAGGAGTAATATCTTTGTAAATTGTTATATAAATAAATTAGATATTATAGAAGAACCTTGCTCTTAAGTAATGCAGGATAATTGAGCTTAAATACAAATCAAAAATTGTTTCCATCTCTTAATGAAAAGACAAAAACAGAGCAGAAATTTAAGTCCAGAAATGTTAAGAGCTTTGATCCCTTATTGCAGTCTCCTACATTTTAGAGCTAGCTAGTGACAATGGCATTCTATGGAGAGAGAGAGCAAGCCTCCAACTGCAACCACTTAATTTACAAAGAGCAGTAATGATAATGGAAAAGCTCAAATTGAAAACCTTCACTATTTTTGCTTTTTTGGTGTAAATGCAATATAATATTTCAAAAACAAACTAGATCATGCATGAATAATTCAGATACTTTAGAAGTATCATTATGAGTGTTTTGAAGAGAAAGGTTCTACCTGTTTTCTGAAGGAAAAATACCCTAAAATCCACAGCTGATCATTTCCCAGACTAGTGTTGCCAGCTGTTGTTTTTCTGTTTGTTTTGTGTGTGTGTGTTTTTAAGTAATACCACAAAATGAATATTATCTAGAGATAAAACTACAAAAATACTCATGGTGCACAGAGGTCTGTTTGCATTGTGCACCTTTTTCCTTTCAATCTCGTGTTTCTGGTACAAGAACCGCACTGCAGGTAAGTCAATGTAGGCAGATTCTATGCCCAGCTGGTCCTTTAACATGAAAAAATAAAAATTTAAAAAAAATAAAAATAAACTGTGTACTTAATGCAGTAAGAACTGTTTAGAGCTATATAATCCTCAGAAAACAAGAAAAAGTTACGATGTTTCTAATAGCAACATGAAGCAAAGGTTTGCTGGCAATACAAACCTACACTGCAAAGAGTCTCATCAAAATACAAATCAAAATTTTTCTTGTGTTGTTGTTTGCCTCTGGTAATAATGGCATACACTATTAATTTTGCACTGCGGCAGAACAAGTAGGAAGTCTGCTTTGAAATAAGCAAATTCTTCAGTCATCTCTGATTATTGCTTGTGAAAGATGAGGATTATGTTTGTAGCCAGGGTCTATTCCTAAATGCTTTCACTGTGCTCAGCAGCATGTGCTCACACCTGGCCTGGCAAGTCTGCTTCCACACACGTTTTGCTCCACAGAACAAACTTGCATTTAAGAGCATTTGTTGCCATCAACTGCTGTCTACCCTGGCATTGGCTCGAGCAGGTAAGTCGCTCCTTTTTTAATCACTTCTAGGGGTATTCCTACAGGCTGGAAGTATGTCTAATGCATGCATCGGATTTGCAAATTAGTGAATAGATCTGGATGCACACTTCCAAGGCAGTGGTGTGGTACTTAGAATAAGGCCTAAATGTTTGCACAACACATAGAAGATGGGAGATGGGTAGAACCATCATTTATTTTTTTTTCATATTAGTTACACGTCAGATGTAAAGGAAAGGTACATTGTAAATAAATATTCATTGGGCCACAGTCCATCTCAAAGTTATAAAACAACACCTCTTTCTCACAGAAATCATTGGTATATTTAGGATTTGTTCACATTCCACCAGTTTATGATCAGCAGAGGGGATGTGGGGTAGGGAGAGATAAATATGGTAATTGAGTTTGTTCCAAAACCTGAGAAATGTTCCTTTTCTCAGCAATTCTTACTGCTGCTTCCCATTGTACAGGTTTTGCTCCTCCTGTTGTAGCCGGGAGGTTACAGCGAGCCACCAGTGTGTCAGCACCGCCAGCAAAGCCCGAGCTTTATGCTCACGCCGCAAACAGCTTATCTAGATCTAATGCCATGAAGTTTTGTTGACGTGTTTTTTCCTCTTTTAGGATGGAGCAATGTAATTAACTGTAAAACGTCATTTGTAAATTTCAGGTGTAGCATGTAGGCCATGTAAGTGATGGAAGCATCACTTTGTTGATACTGCAAAAGATTACTCCAAAGGTTTTACCAGGTGACTACTGGCATGGCCAGGTGGCCAGCCTTGGGTGCAGGCATGACCAGTTTTCCATCCTGCAGAACTGCAGACCTGCAGTCATCTTGCTGCCATCGCGATGCCCTCCTGCCCCTTCCCCATTTACTCCGAGACTCTCAGCTGTGTAACTCTCTCTAGACTTCATGCAAATCTGCACCCCTGCCGTGCTGACTGCCTTGACTTTTGTTAACATGACAAAAGATGGCAAATCTTTTAAGATGGGGATCTTATTAATGTTTTGGGGATCTTATTAATGTTTACAAATATCTTAAATGTGGGAGACAGAGGGATTTGGCCGACCTCTTTTCAGTGGTTTGTGGGGACAGGACAAGGGGCAATGGCCACAAGACAGAGCACAGGAAGTTCCGCACCAACATGCGAAAGAACTTCACAATGAGGGTGACGGAGCACTGGGACAGGCTGCCCAGGGAGGTTGTGGGGTCTCCTTCTCTGGAGATATTCAAGGCCCGTCTGGATGCCTACCTGGGCAGCCTGCTGTAAGGAATCTGCTTTGGCAGGGGGGTTGGACCCGAAGATCTTTTGAGGTCCCTTCCAACCCCTTCAATTCTGTGATTCCGACATCTCCCCTGACACCTTGACACCTTGCCTCAGTGGGGAGGGCTGGTGGATAGAAACAGGCAGAGATTCTTGCCCATGCTATTACAGCTGCTGCCTGTCTGTGCTAGTGCTGGGGCATGCCCTCTTCCCGTTAATCAACCAAAACTGGTAAAAAAACACCCCACTGCATTCAAGATCAGGCATCTGCCACCTCCTCCCATCATTCCTACTATAACTGTGAGCTGTCTGTGATGTTTGTTGGAGGCTTGTGCCAGAGATAATCACTTAACCAAAGACAGTAGGTGATTTCTCTGAGTGTGACTTCTCTTTTCACTACCTGCGTCCTACATTGCTTATAGAAGGCCAAGCACATTTATTGTCTTTCAAGCATCATTTACTCTTTACTTCATTTTTTAATCTTCTTTTCTAACTTGCATCATGCTCCCTCTGTATTTTACTATTTAAAAGTCACAGGAATAACAAAATCAAAGAATCATGCAATACATACAAAGCATTTATATTGGCTATACTTTTTCTTCCTCAATATTTTATTTTGATCCCATTAAATTTCAGTAGAAATGCATCTGAACTCTTAGTGTACAAAATCATCAACATATGCTCTAACTGCCATGCATGTTAACTACACAGTTTAACCACAACAGATGTTTTATGAATCAACTTTATATGAAGCACCATAAAGTGATGACCTTTCTTTTTCCTCCTGTTCACTTGCTGAGAGTAAACTGACGGAGTGGACCGAGACCCACAAAAATAAAACATTGACAAGCCATTGCACACTACACTTGGTTTTTAATGGCATGTTGGAAAATAAAAAGTCTTGAGTAGGCATTAAGAAATAAGTAAATCACATAGCCTATCCCCTTGTTGCTGGAGCACATACACCTATGTTATTCCTGTAAGTTTCCTGAGGGCTTTTATTGGTGTAAGGTCACAGCCTCTGAATGAGCCATCACAGTGCCTAGAGGCTGAAGGCTAGTAACATCAGGCCATTAATTGTCGTCCTGCCCACCACTGCTGTATGAACAAATTACGTTGTCCTCTCTGCAACAGACTATTCATGCATCCCCTTGCTCCCCCCTGCTCCAATACATGCACACACACACACACCTCACCCCGCTCTTCCACTCATCATTAAACCAAACAGCACCTGGAGGCTCAGCCTGGTGGAGGCCGGCCCTTTGAGAGGCCGGGACATTCAGCCTCCAGACATTCAGCCTCCAGTGCTCACAGCCAGCAGATGCAACCAGGGAAAGCAACCTGCTGGTGAGCAATGCTCATAGCACATGCATGCTGATTTAATCCTCTCTGGGAAAGGATGGGACAGGTGCAGAGCTCTAGTTTTCTCAGTCAAAGGTAGAATTAATTAAACAAGCTTGATAGAGCAAATTTCTGTTCAGGAAATGGAATTTTGTCACTTAAAAAAAAAAAAAAGTCTACTCAGGCTTTGTGTCTGGGGAAAACACCTGCAGGTTGCCTACCATGACATGCTTTGCTTAGGTTTGTATACAAACTATCATATCTTAGCAAACACATTTTAATTTGCAGTAAGAAATGTCAAACAGAAATCTAACCAGCATTTGCCAAGGCTGCGCTATCAGCGATATGGGGTTGACCTGTGTTCTGCTCCCAGCCACCAGCTGCCCACAGATCTGAAGTCTTTCTGCCTTACCAGGCCTAGACACACAAATTTGCTGAAGTCCTTCCTTAGTGGATGCTAAGTTTCAGGAATGCTTCTGAATAAGTGGGAATGTAGTGCTATTGGTACCAGCTTGCTTAAGCTGAATGCAAAATTTAGGTCCTGCTCCATCTGGAGCTTTCCCAGCAGCAGGGACCTACCTGTGCCCCAAGAGTTCATGAAGTTTTTTTTTCCATTATCCCCTTAAGATGTCATTGAGATAGCAGATTATGTCTTGCCTTAAAAAAAAATAATCTTGTGAATACACTGAAATCCTGTAAATTACAATTTATGTTATCTGCCAAGCCCTTCTGTCTGATGAAGGCCTGATTCCCTGAAACGCCATCACTGTTGCCACCAGTGTTTTCCATGCAGCAGCAGTATTTTCCAACACAAGGCAGAGCTGTTCTTACAGGAGGTCGTGAAGCTCAGCTGACAATTTCCCCAGGTAGCGGCTCCCTCTTCTGGTGTTCTAAGATATCAAAGGAGTGAGTGACAAAAACCTTCGACTTCTCAGGCCGGATCGCTACCTACCCAACCTGCCAGCCCAGGCTGGGAGCCTTGTGACAAGCTCTCCCAGTCTGATTTGGGAATACTGCAGCTGCAGTCTTTGTACAGTGACATTTCCAAGCAGCACGCTTTGGTAACACTTGCTTAGAACATGCCTGATGCTTCCTTGTTGCCTCTTCTCCAATTCTGTGGCTTTCCAATGCCTCTAAGACTAAGTAATGTTCAGACAGAATCGACCTCACCCCATACACACATCTATGTACCTTCTGTGTGCTTCTAAGTTGTATTTATGACAAGAACACAGATGCAAAAAAAAGGAAAAATAAGAAAAAAACAGGGTTGAAATAAAGTTTAGACTTGCAGGTTCAAAAGATAAAAGAAACCACTCCAAATAATACTTTTGTAATTTCTTTTTCTTTCATGTGGGTGGGGAAAAGGTGCATATATCAAAACAGCAAGTTACTCTGCTTCTCTAAGAGCTGCTGAGCAAAAATGCCTGTATCCAGATGTGGAGAGTGTTCTGCAGCAAAAGGGCTTGACCAGCAGTGACGGTGCTGCAACTCAAGTCATCGGCTCCTGAACAAAGTTG